>NC_060044.1:1286250-1927500 GCF_905333055.1 Maniola jurtina | reverse complement strand
TGTTATGATTACAAAGTCTCATTACTTAGTTCTTGGAATGAAACCTATACCTACCTTAATACCTATACATTTCGTGGACAGCGTGTATTTCTTGGAATAGACCTAGGTACTTATATGTTTGTGTATAGCAGCAAGTAGGTAATTATTTTGTAAAACCGAGATTATAAATTCCACGCTTCCTCCATGATTGGTGTTGAATGAGTTGTCGATAATAAATTAAGTTATAATATAATAACTACTGATTCTGACACCAATTGAATTTTAGAACACTCGCATCTTTCTCTGAACTTTTAGAATAGGTAGGCGGATACCATCTTTTTAACCCCCGACCCAAAAAGAGGGGTGTTATAAGTTTGACGTGTGTATCGGTGTATCTGTGTATCTGTCTGTGGCATCGTAGCTCCTAAACTAATAATTTAGTTTTTTTCGTGTGAAAGGTGGCTTGATCGAGAGTGTTCTTAGCTATAATCCAAGAAAATCGTTTGAAAGTTATCAGCTCTTTTGTAGTTACTGTAACCTTCACTTGTCGGGGGTGTTATAAATTTTTAATTTACACTTGTTCTTTATGATGTTGCTAAAAAAGGACGGGAAATTAAACACTATGCTCATATCAAGACTGGCATCTAAGACACGAGATTTGAGTGTTTAAAATGGAATTTGATTTGTCTGTCCTTTTTTCATTATATTGGTAAGAAAGAAATGCGATCATCAGAATCAGTACTTTACCACTTTACTTAGCATTATTTATTACTAGCTGACGCCCGCGACTTCGTTCGTGTGGATTTAGGTTTTTGAAATCCCGTAGGAACTTTTTGATTTTCCGGGATAATAAATAGCCTATGTGTAAATCCAGGATATTATCTATCTCCATTCTGAATTTCAGCCAAATCCGTCTAGTGGTTTTTGCGTGAAGGAGTAACAAACATACACACGCACACACACACATACAAACTTTCGCCTTTATAATATTAGTGTGATCAAACAAAATATGAACAAAATAATAGAGCACTGATCGCGCCAAAACAATCTGTAGGTATAGGTACCTACTAACTAGAACTCATATTCACCGAGAGTTTCCTGACTTTTTCTCCTTCCAAAAGCGTGGCATTTTAAAAAAGGGAGAACTGTTCCTGTCCCAATTTCGGTAGGAACTCGGTTCGATAGATAGGTCATTGGTAGGGAAAATAGCACTCCCTTTTGAAAGGAAACGCTTTGGGAAGCAGAAATTCAGAAGGAATTTCCTCTCAGTGTTATGCAGAATGAATGTTTCGTAAATACATAGGACCTAGGTAATAAAAATTTTGGTACCTAAGTATCTACCTACCTACCTAGAACACCTGTTATGGTATTTAAACAAAACAATGGAAGTGGATAAAATGAATACATACTAACAACCTACATGAAGGTACGTCTAGTGTCGGCTTTACATATATAACAAAGACTGCAAAACAAAACAAAAAACTTTGAATAAGAATCTAATTTGGATGGATAGGTACATGAAATGACATCATACCAACCAAATGTGTAGCCACAAATGTTCACACAATGCAATGCTAGCCATTCCGTTATTTGCGATGCCTATATAAAATTTGCATATTATGTATTATCATATAACACGTCTAGACTCAAGGCACGTTCCCGCCGATTCCAAGCGAAGCCAGTACCTAGTAGGTTTTTTAGGGTTCCAACTTTTACTAATCCTTCGCTGTCCATCCGTCTGTCTGTCAGTGGGCTGTAATCTCGTGTACCGTTATAGGTAGAGAGTGTAATTCTATAGCAACAAATAAGTACTTAATAAAATAAAAAAAATGGCTGCCATGAAAATTAAGTGTTATTTCTTGGACCCGACTCGCACTTGACTGATTTTTAAATGTTACAATACCTATGTAAGTAGGTGTAGGAGTTTCTTACTGATTCTTCTCGGTAGGAAAAACATTCCGAATCCGAACCAGTCAGTGGATACAAAAGTACGTACCTACCTCTACCTACAGTAAAGGTAACTAGGACATTGAGTCTGGCACGCGTGCGACATAAACTATGTCAGGGAAAGCCCCTCAAATTAGTTAGAATAAAAGAAAACTTATTCAAATTAAAGCAAATAACGACCTAAATCGCAGACGCGCCTATAAATTGCGTTCTGAATACCTCATGCGGTCCTTGACGAAAAATACGGCTCTTCCGTGTTTTAGTCCAGTAAACAAGGCGAATATAGGTCGTTATTTGTTTATTGTTCAACAATCCTCCATACTAATATATTATGTACTAATATGTAATATTATAATGCAAAAGTGTGGCTGTCTGTCTGCTACGTTTTCATGGCTAAACCGCTGAACCGATTTTAATGAGGTACAGAGTTAGCTTACATCCCGGGGACGGACATAGGCTACTTTTTATCCCGGAAAATCAAAGAGTTTTTTGGAATTTTAAGGGTATATCCCTGGGTTTTTATTCTAAGGTATATCCGTTTAACCGATTTATATGAAAGGTACAGAAGGTAGCTTACCCCACGGAAATTGGCAAATTTTTATCAAGATTTTAGTCTGTTAAAAAAATATAGAAAGAACCTTGTTCAGGAAATGGACGAAATGAAAGCCATATTATAACTATTAACTATTGATAGTTGTGATAAATTCTAGATGGACAGACGACAACAAACAAATCGCAGGGAGCCGCTAGATTCAGGCGGCACACGACCGTGGCGTGTGGGAGTCCTTACAAGAGACCTATGTGTACGTCTATCGGTTGATAATGATGATGACGATTATAAATCCCAAAGTTAATTTGCAATTTCGTTTAAATATGTTAAAAAAACCGGTAAACTCGATTTTAGGACAAACCGGTTTTGGTGGCCAAACTACATTCTAGTCGCTATTGGATGTAGAATAAGAACTTCATCAATTTCAGTTCACTTTATAGCAAGGAGCTAAAAGGCGTCAAGTTTTAAATGAGCTACACCGAAAGACTTGCTTTAGCCTCCCTTCATTCAGCTTTACTTTACTCCACTTTTGCTATGGATGTCGGAAGCTCGCTTTACCCCAACATGTTCTTCGCGAAATTAATATGGCTTGGCAAGCTTTCGTTTAGGAGTGTTTTTTTTTTGCTTTGTTGTATCTACTCGTATAATATAGGTACCTACTTTAATTTTCCTATTAGTTGATTTATAAGATAAAAAAATCGCAGAAACGTTATCGGAGAAAATCTTCTGAAGTTAGGTTTTACACTTGATCATGATTTTCACTGTAAGTTCGCGCTAACAAGGATCTATGGGCTTGCTATTCGGAGGCCGCGTAAAGTGTGCCTCTACGCATTTCAGCGAGGTTTATATTTTCAGTCAGTTAAAAATAAAACATTATAGCTACCTACTTATAATAAGATGAATATTTAAAATTGCAATTTTATTCTGTCGCTGTGGCAATGAATTGGACAGCATATCGCTGCTGAAACGATAACCTTGTGACATTATATACAGATACATACTCGTTATTGTTTAGATATCGGATAGGAAGGCCTTCATGTCGGGACTGAATATAACGATGATGTCATTGACGGCGTCCTTAGGGCGCGGCGCCGCTTTGGCGGGGCGTAGGGCGGGCAGGAACTGGGACGATTGAGTGATTAGTGTGAATCCCCTCACTTTATACAATGTTCGACCTATATTTGCAATCTATTGATATAGATTACTAGATGATGCCCGCGACTTTGTCCGCGTGGATTTAGTTTTTAGGGTTCCGTACCTAACGGGTGCCAACGGGACCCTATAACTAAGACTCCGCTATCCATCCTGCGTCGGTTCGTCTGTCTGTCAGCGCTCTGTATCTCGTGAAACGTAATAATAAGTAGAGGGTTGTAGTAGGTAAGTAGTAGAAATTTTCATTGAGTGTGTATTTTTACTGCCGGTATAACAACAAATAATAAAAATTTCATTATGACCAACATGAAAATTAAAAAAAGTGCTATTTTTGTACGATTGTACGGAAGTCGGGACCCTTCGTCTGCGACTGCGAGTCAGACTCGCATTTGAAAACGAAATTTTAGAATAATCGCATCTTTTTCTGGCCAATGTTACTAGAAAAGGACGGACAAACTGTCAAACCAGATATATCGTGTCTTCATAAGTTCCACTGAGTAAGTAGATATATTAGCTAGTACTTCCTACTTCTATGAAATGTCCTTGGTAGAGTTTGAAGAGTAGCCACCAGTATTTTACGTCCTTTTAATAATATTAAAAATAAAAAGATGCAGATACATACTCTTAATTCAGTTTAGGGAAAGACATTAGAATCAATGGTATGTATGTTTTTAGGGTTCCGTACCTCAAAAGGAAAGACGGAACCCTTACAGGATCACTTTGTTGTCTATCTGTCTGTCTGTCTGATAACTATACCAAATGGGGTATATGAAAGGGCTTTACCTGTACATCCTAAAACAGATTTTTATTTATTTTAAATGTTGGAAAAAATACCCGAGTACTGAACTCTCAGTGCGCGAGTCTGACTCGCACTTGGCCGGTTTTTTTTATTGGCACACGCTTGACCATAATCACTCCTAATGGAAAGTGATGATTGTAGTAATTGTATACTATTTCTATTAAAACTTTAATAGGTCTTTTTTTTAACCATATTATCTCTTGAATTTTACTTGACCCAATTGCCAAAAATTTGTTATCTGCTTTGTTATCATATCTATTCCTGCCTACATAGGTAGTTACTAGGTCATAATATAGGTAACTACACAAGACTGGCCCAGAGGGCGCAAAATATCTACACTACAGCTATCTTATTTTGTGCCCAGGGGCTGAGATAAGTCATTATCTCTGGTTATATAGGTACATGTATAATTGTATAACATGGAGATGTAAAAAAAAGAAACAATTGCAAATTGAAGGATCCCGAACGCACCAAAATGGAATCTTGCACCGCAGCCGCAGGTACAACTGACTGAGTATCTATACTAATAAATAAATATGAAGTGTCTGTCCGTAATTTCGAAATAACTGCCTCATATTAAGCTCATAGGGTTATTTGAACGATACCTTAACTGAATCACACGTTTTTAAAATTTTTGTCTGTCTGTCTGTCTGTCTGTTTAAAAAGGCTAATCTTTGGAACGGCTGAACCGATTTTGACGGGATTTTCACAGACAAGTAGAGGATTGACCAGGGTGTAACATAGGCTACTTTTTTAACCGACTTTCAAAAAGGGAGTTGTGTTTTTCTACCTATGAAGCTGCGGGCATCAGCTAGTGTATAAATAAATCCAATCGTTAAATATACCTAGGTAAAACCTATGCCGGTAATAAATCTATACTGGTTAGACACGTGACTTATACTCGGGCCACGTGAAACTTTCCAGATAAAGCTCATGAATATAACTAAGGCTTAGTTAGTTAAAACTTTTGTGCCTACCTAGGTAGGTATGTAGGTACAATCAATCATACTTCCTAATTTTATTTCTGAAATTCAGTTTCAAATCACTTTAAAAGTTTTTCAATTCTCTACTTTGATGAATGAAGAATTATATCTAAGAAGTCCAAACAAAGCTTAAATAATTTATTTTAACAATAAGTATTTTTCCCCGAAGTCATTAGATACAATTGGAATGTGGCCGGCCGGCGCCATTAAGTAAACACGTTATATATTTTTTTAACATTATAATTTCGTTTAAGTATAGATATAAAACTTTGTATCGACTAACCTTTCCGCTGTCACCACGCGTACATTTTGGTGTTTATCATCCATTTCGAACTAAAGACAAAGTATATTCTATAATAGATTAAAAGTAAAAATAGATAGCACCGAGACGAACGTTAGTGTAAGGAGACTACCACCACACTGAGTGAGGGACTGTTGCTACAAAATGCACGAAAAAACATTGGTTAAGCGCGTGTCAGACGCGCATACGAATGGTTCCGTGACTTCCGTACCATCATACAAGAAATAACACCCGGGTACGGTAAATCCAAAAGGAAGGGTCAGGATTTTGGCAGTCTATGTATGTAGGTTTGTATTTGTGTGTTCCACCGTAGCGCCTAAACTATGAAATTTTGTGTGAATGTGTGTGTGTGTGTGTGTGTGTGTGTGTGTGTGTGTGTGTGTGTGTGTGTGTGTGTGTGTGTTTGTTACTCCTTCACGCAAAATCTACCAGAGGGATTTCGCTGAAATTCGGATCGGAGATAGATAATAGCCTGGATTAGCACATAGGCTACTTTTTATCCCGGAAAATCAAAGAGTTCGCACGGGATTTCGAAAAACCTAAATCCACGCGGGCGAAGTCGCGGGCATCGGCTAGTACCTATATTATCATAAAAACGCGAGAAGATGATGAATGGGAGTGACAAAGAAGCACGCCCTAAGCAGCTGCCTTCCTGACGCAATGCCTCGTGTAATACCGGGAAGCCGTGAGCGGAGACATCGGACAGTGGAGGAGGGTACAGAACCGTAGAAACCGGCCAAGTGCAAGTCCGACTCGCGCACCGAGGGTCCCGTACTCGGGTATTTTCCCGACATTTTGCACGATAAATCAAAAACTATAGGCATAAAAATAAACAAAAATCTGTTTTTGAATGTACCTACAAGTAGGAATAAAAGCCCCTTCATTTATTATGATACCCCACTTGGTATAGTTATCTTACTTTAAATTTTAACACTTATTTTAGTATATTTTTTGTGACGTAACCACAAATTCGTGGTTTTCGGATTTTTTCCTTTACTTGCGCTATAAGACCTACCTACCTGCCAAATTGCATAATTCTAGGTCAACGGGAAGTACCCTATAGGTTTTCTTGACAGAAATAACAGACGGACAGACAGATAAACAACAAAATGATCCTATAAGGGTTCCGTTTTTCCTTTTGAGGTACCTTCAGAACTCTAAAAACGATATAGCCATAGGTGCTTGTACGTATAATGTAGTGACGCGGCACCACGGCACGCGGCGGTGGCGCGGGAAGCGGCGGCCGGCGGCGTCCCCAGAACCGGTTCCCCGAAAATACGACTGGGGCGAAATTAATAACCAAGCTATCCGTACACTTACTGTCGATAAGTCACTCATTTTGTCGATAAGTCACTTATTTTGTCGTTATTGCGTTATTTCGTCAAAAATTGTCATGGTAGTTTTTTAAAAATAACAAAGACCCAGAGCAGAGTCCCAGAGAAAAGTTCAAAAACACACAAACTACATAACTGTGTCTAGACTTCTGTTGCTGTCACTCTTTTACAATATGAAAGAGAAGGTGACAACAATATATGTGAACCCCGTTTACAGTTTCCTTATACAAAGTAGGATCTACTGAGCCGATTTTTAAAATTGTTTCACTAATTAGACTGTGGGTTTTCTACTAAATATACTAAAGTACTATAGGTACCAACTAAAAGTAGAAAATAAAAGAAATAAAACTTAAAAATAAAAATACTGAGCTTTATTTTCCTTTCTTATAGTTATAGTATAGGTAGGTAGATACTTATACTAAGTTTTAAAATTTTAACGTTATCTTATTTATTAATGATTAATCTACAAAAGGTCCTTAAATTCTAAGTGTGGTTGAAAGGACCGCTTCTAGCGGGGAAAGCCTCCTCCAAACTTTTCCATGACTCTGTATCTTTAGCGGCTCTACTCCATGCCATACCTACCTGCCACTTCCACAGTGTCGTCGCTCCAACACTTGTAAGGTCTGGGTCTGCGTAAGTTACCAACTTGTTGTTATTTTCAACCACCTGTCGTCTCCCACTCGCAGGATATGTCCAGCCCATTTCCAATTTCCATTTTAAATGCAGAACTTTCTTTGCGACGCCCTTAGTTCCTGTAGTTTTTTTAAAAGTAGAGTAGTTATGAATATATATAATATTTTTTTAAATCCTGTCTGACTCCTCTGACGAGTCTGTTCGACAATTTCCTGTGTAAATCAGACAATATAATATGATTTATTTTACTATGGAGAGAATATTATGTAATAGAGTTGGTTTCTTCATAGGAAAAATGTTTAATTTTTATCTTTGTTAGTTTTTATATAATTTTGAAAATAAGAGTAGTCCGGTGCGAAACTGTGATTATATGGCGCGATCGCAAAAATAATAAGACTTGAGATCAAAGCTTCCCACTCAGATGGTAACAGGTCTTAAATAAAACAGGCTAGGAGGCACAGAAGCGGCTGGTTGGCGTAAGAACTGCATCACGGAAGTCTTAATCTACCAACTAATAAAGATAAGCGTGTGTGTGTGTTTGTATGTGACATGTATGTTTATTACCAGTACAAGTAGCATTACTTACACAAGAATCTCCAAAGTCCTTCAGTAAGTTTGTTTAAGGAGTCAATTCGTATTTATAGCTCTTTAAATAGTGGTAAAACGCAGATAAAAACGCTTGTTATATTTTTTTTAGTGCTTGGCTGCAATCAGACCTGGTGGCAAGTGATGATGCAGCCTTACGTGTGCTTACCTAGAAGAAGCCTATAGTATACACTCTTAACTTGGTACCCACAATAAAATTGGAGGGGAAACCTGATGCTGGATATCCTAGCGGTTCGAATTACAAATAGGAGGCAAATCAGATTTTTTCCTTTACTTGTGCTATAAGGCCTACCTACCTGCCCACGATTCTAGGTCAACGGGAAGTACCCTATAGATTTTCTTGACAGACACAACAGATGAACAGACAGACAGACAACAAAGTGATCTTATAAGGGTTCCGTTTTTCCTTTTGAGGTACAGAACCCTAAAAATGTCGATGAGTTCCCGAGTCACACTGTGACACGATTGGGTGTGACTTGTTGGGAACCCGCTAAACGGCCCCCTAATCCTAAACTGTCAGTCCTCACCCAGGCCCCCGGGGTCAGGGCCTCTGGTTCCATTCGCCCCTGTCTTGGTCGTGAATTGGTACTCAAGCTCAAGAGTCAAGACACGAGTTACCGTGCAACTTGTTGGCATACTTGTTGCCACACTTGTTGCACATAGAGTTGCCATCTGTAAAATCGATAAATTATAACCCTACTGAATTTCGAGAGTAGTTACCTAAAACCCGGACATACAGTCTTTATTTTTTACTTCAAACTATAATTGACTAGGTAAATTATTCTTCTAAATGTACCTATAAAAAGAAAAGGTGACTGACTGACTGACTGATTGATCTATCAACGCACAGCTCACAACAATACCTACTGGGATCATTGAACTAGGTACATACTATGTACTAACATTGTACATACTATGTACTAACACTAGGACAGATCGGGCTGTTTGGCATGCACAATGCAGATAGCTATTATGACGTAGACATGCGCTCGCTAAAATGCGTTTGCGCTTTATACGATACGATGGGATATCCACTCATGTGATACCTACGAGGCCCTTCTACGAGTGAAAACCTAACTCCAGGAGGTTTTAGACCTCCTGGAGTTAGGTTATACGCTCGCTTACAGCTTACAAAAGTTAAAAATATCCATTAAAAGTATGCTCTTGGCAAAAGCATATTATACAATCGAAGATTATGTAAATGATAAAAAAGCACGGATTTGACTAGCTCCAGCAAAGCACGGGTCTATAATTGCTTGTATAGTATGGAATATTATTGCGAATTGAAGAATTGAAAAGAGCAAGCGCCGAGTTTCTTGCTGGTTCTTCTCGGTAGGAACGGCATTCCGAACCAGTGGTAAATTATTTTGACGATTCAAAAGCACTTGTAAAAATCTACTTGAATAAAAATCTATTTTGTTCTTATTCTACGTTCTCGGAAAAGGTTTCTGCGATTTGTTTATCTTTTTAGTCTGTAGGTACTATTATGTATTCTAAAGTAAAAGTAAAATATGTATAGTCGTAACGGCCGGCTAAGAGCTAATAGCAGTAAAACTTTTTAACAATAGTGTTTTATATTTTGAACGGTCATAAGTCCTAATGAGTGTAAAACTCATGTAACATTGTGTTACATGAGTTACATGTAACACATGCTACATGTAAATCATTTTACTTTGAATTTTACTCACATAAACATGTGAGTAAAACTCAACCTAACGACAACTTGTTTAAAGCTAAAAAATGACATTTCTCGCAAACAAATAAATTCTATGACTGCATAGGGTTGTCAAATAGATGTATTTTTTAAATTTCCACTATCATAACTGCACATAAGGAACACTACTTTTAATAATAATGAAACAAATAACAAGATAAACATAATAATTTTTAATTTAAGTTTAGGTAGCTGTAAACGTGTGGTTACTTTATCAGTTCTAAAGAAAGACTGATCGGTCTTTTTGGACTTCTGAGTTCCGGTCGCTTGTTGCAACTCTGTTGTAAAATATTTAGTAAATCTGTTGTAGTAAATAATGACGGCATTTGACTTTAAACCTTAAAGTAAACAGTTAAGTTAGCATTTTGAATCTGTACGTACCTACTTATGATCTTTTGGAATATTTTACCTAATTAGTTAACTTTTATGGCTTTTAGCTCCGAGCCGGCCGGTACGACTATACCTACCGAACCTACCTCCTTGAAAACGTAGCGTACACACTGCACATGGCCACACATGGCCTTGAATGAACTCGCCACTAAATGAATGAATAATTGATGAATGAATTAGGTAGAGTAAATACCTACTACAGTTATTTGGCAATAAATAAGTACTTCGTAAATGTAACGAACGTTTATTATAATGCACTAAATTAGGAGACATGATTGTTGTTTTGGGATGCCTTATCGCTTCCGGTTACTAAACTTTTTTTTTTTTTAATGCTATTTTGGTTGGCACTCAACGTTGATAAAGTAAAATAAATAGGTACCTACTTATAATATAGGCGCGATTCCACGCGATTGGTGGATACGTCGATTTTCGCTTCCCGGATTCGCCAACTTTCTCACACTACGCTGCTTCAGGTCCAAGTTGTCACCGGGCACTATACCTACCTACTAATAATATTATGCACTAGCTTTTTCCCGCGACTTTGTCCGCGGTAGATAGGTACATACTTATATAATAATATATACCCTAGGTCATTATGTTACATCTAGATAAAGTAGCTTTCTAAAGGTGAAAGAATTATTAAAATCGGGTCAGTAGTTTGGGAGCCTAACGATTACAAACAAATGAACAAATCTTTCCTCTTTATAATATTAGTAAGTAGGTAAATTGCGTGTCCGTCTATCACATTTTCAAGGTCTATCTACTTCACGGATTTTGACGAAATTTGACTTAGGCTAGTTCTTCGGGAGTTAGTTTTATGCCGGAAAAGAAAATCCTAGAACTAGCACGGAATTTATAAAACCTAAATACACGCGGATTTAAAAAATTTAGCGTGAAAAACGATGAGAATTTTGCACACGTAACTTCCGAAATAATTCGTAAGTTTGTGGCTTTTCCATTTCACATCCAATATAACTGTTGTTTCATATAAACTGGTTCGTTTGTGTAGGTGTGGCAAATCGACCGGTCACAGCGACTCTTGAGAACCCCGCACGAGATTGCTATATAGTGCACCACGTGCGTACCTTGCTTGTAAGCCAGGCACAAGTTTTAGAGTTCCGCACCCAAAGCCCTAAATGTCACTTTGCTGTCTGTCGTCTGTCTGTCCGCGTGTCACAAGTCTCTAGCTCGTAGACGAAATGAGTTACATTCCTGCAGTATTTGGTGTGAAACGTAGACCCGAAAACAAATATTGAAAATCATTTTTCGGGAGACTCCCATGCATGAAGGAGAAGGAATTTATTTCCTTACCCTAGCATGTGGAATATGAGTAGAGTTAATATGAAAATTGGTAATATAATATAAGAGCGAAAATAAGGAAGTAGTGTAGGTAGTATGTTTCAGGATGTTTGGAAATTGTAACCTTACCGATTTTCAAAAACACTTGAATGAAGCTGGGGCGGGTCAAGTACTAAAAATCAGATAGGTTCTTGGGAATTAAAGTCTTTCAGAGACGTTTGTGTATTCGCCCGTAGGGTACCTATACCTACCTACTACCTAGGTATCTCTCTTCAGAATTAACTACCTACTTTATATTTAAACTAGCTGATGCCCGCAGCTTCGCCCGCGTGGATTGGTCAGATCCCCTGCAGCATCAGGATTGAGGAGTTGGACTCCAAATTTTTTATGAAACAATGTCGCAAAGTTCCTCTATCGATTAAAAAAGAAATGACGCAAATCGGTTCAGAAATCTCGGAGATTTCGGTGTTCATAGGTAGAAAAATACAACTCCCTTTTTGAAAGTCGGTTAAAAAAGTAGCCTATGTTACTCCCTGATAAATTCTCTACTTGTCTGTGAAAATCCCGTCAAAATCGGTTCAGCCGTTCCCAAGATTAGCCTTTTCAAACAGACAGACAGACAGACAGACAGACAGACAGACAGACAGACAGACAAAAATTTTAAAAACGTGTGATTCGGTGTTGGTATCGTTCAAATAACCATATGAGCTTAATATGAGGTAGTTATTTCGAAATTACAGACAGACACTCCAATTTTATTTATTAGTATAGATGGTTTGTCTGTCAATAATGTTATGTGTTGGAAATATTAAGCAGGGACTTTGTCTGTGGTGGCGTTTGTTGGCGCGCGTGTTGTGACTTTTTGGAGTGTTTTTTTTGTTAGAAGTGGCCGGTTTTTGTGTCCCGCTGGTGTTTATTGGTGGTGGAACTGACCGAGGAACTGACTGAGAAGCGCTCTAGAGGGGCGCCGCGTGTATGTCGGCGGGCGCCAGCACAGACGAAGTCCATACTTATACATATAGTTTTCCTAACTTGTAAATAACTACACACTTGACATTGGCTAATCAGTGTAAAGCCAGACGAGAGAAGAAAAAAAAAAAATATTAAGCAGTTTTGTCTGACTAAGTACCTACTACCTGTTGGGTAGGTAACTATAGTTACGACTAGCTGATGCCCGCAGCTTCGCCCGCGTGGATTGGTCAGATCCCCTGCAGCATCAGGATTGAGGAGTTGGAATCCAAATTTTTTATGAAACAATGTAACAAAGTTCCTCTATCGATTAAAAAAGAAATGACGCAAATCGGTTCAGAAATCTCGGAGATTTCGGTGTACATAGGTAGAAAAACACAACTCCCTTCTTGAAAGTCGGTTAAAAAAGTAGCCTATGTTACACCCTGGTCAAACCTCTACTTGTATGTGAAAATCCCGTTAAAATCCGTTCAGCCGTTCCGAAGATTAGCCTTTTCAAACAGACAGACAGACAGACAAAAATTTTAAAAACGTGTGATTCAGTTATGGTATCGTTCAAATAACCATATGACCTTAATATGTGGTAGTTATTTCGAAATTACAGACAGACACTCCAATTTTATTTATTAGTATAGAATATAGATACAACATTATTGACTTTGGTCTCCGACCCACTCCTATACAGTACAGCTGTTAATTTTATTATTATTCTACCTACTACTTCCTATTTCCTACTATCTACCTAGGCACCTGCCACCTACCTTCTATAAATGCGAAAGTATGTTGTTGGCTTATCCTTCGATCACGTCAAAGGAGCAATGAAGTAGTTTTTGCATGGATATATCTACCTACCTAGAGCCAGGCTACTTTTTATCCTAAAAAATCAAAGAGTTCCCACGGGATTTTTATACCTAAATTCACGTAAACGAAGTCGCGGCATCACTTGGTTACGAATAAAATTGGGAAATAAGTAAGTATGGTTTTAAACAATTACCTAGGTGAGGTACTTACCTACCTAATTAAGTACAAAAACCCAAAACTCATTTGAAATAGATAATATCTGTCTGTCTATTTGTCCAGATTAATCTTTGATATGGCTGAGCCGACTCTACCCGACTTTTACAGGCTAGTAGGTATATAGATAAGTATATAAATCTTAGGATCCAAGAAGAAAAAGGCTTCCAAAAGATTTTGAAACTGCTATCTACCACTAAAGCTGCATAAGCTACCTAGTTGACTTGTAGAACTTTGAACTCGAATATTGTTCTATTTATCTACCTACCTAGGTAGTCAAAACTTTAGAATAGGATGTTTCACACCATTCAAAAGCTTCCTGAATAAAGGTACCCACGCACTTGAACTGAACTGTGCGTCGCGGCAGCGCCCCGCACGATATTCTCTCCAGCCGCTGCCGCGACGCGCAGTTCAGTTGCAGTTCAGTTCGAGTGTGTGGGCACCTTTATTATTCAGTCGGCAGGTAGTATAGGTACCTATAGTACAATAAAATCTGTGTTCAAAATTTTCAAAGATGAATTTATTTTTATGATACCTACCATAATATGATACTTAATTAACGTGATATTTCCTCAATACTGATAAATTTTATCACAAGCGGCAACCAACAAAATAAGAGCCTTGAACTTTTTGCGGCTGTATATTTTGTTAGCGCCGCGCGCCGCCGAAACGTGGCTCCCACTCAAGGTTGTCTAATGGAAGCTCTATTTATATTACTATTATACTTGTTAAAATATGAACGCATTCTCTGCTTTACTCTGTGACATGTCATCGTGTATCGCTAATATATTCTGTGGCTACCATTGTAACATTCGTTCCTTTCTCTGTGTGGCACCGAAATAAAAAGGCTGTCTGTTTTATACCAAAGTTTTATTTCATCTTAAATATCAAGTAAATTCCAAATAGCAGTTCAGTTTTTCAGTTCATTATATCAGGTCATGGGCCAACACGTGCATAATGGCTTTGCCCAAATCGATCGACTGGCCGGACGGGAAAACTATGCCACGTGGAGTTTCGCCGTGCGCACCTATTTGGAACACGAGGACTTGTGGAAATGCGTCGATGGAACGGCGACATTCACCAAAAGTGAGGATGTTAAAGCAAGATCGAAAATAATTTTGCTTGTGGATCCGACAAATTATATCCACGTCCAGGAAACTAAAACAGCAGCGGAAGCATGGGACAATTTGAGAAAGGCTTTTGACGACTCGGGCCTGTTGAGAAAGGTAGGTCTCCTAAGAGAGCTCATTACGACAGATCTGGAGAGTTGTGGCAGTTTAGAAAATTATGTTAATAAAGTAATTACATGTGCACACAAGCTCAGAAACATCAACTTCATAGTTGACGACGAGTGGCTCGGAACACTGTTGCTTGCTGGTTTACCAGAGTCTTACCGACCAATGATAATGGCTATGGAGAGCTCAGGTGTGGCTATAACGGCAGATCTAGTTAAGACTAAGATACTGCAAGATGTAAAAACTCCAGACAACTCATCTGTTTTTTTCTCAAACTTTCACAAGGGCAAGTCGAACAAAAGTAAATGTTCAGGGTCTAAAGCGGGGTCTAGCAAGGGTCCCAGGTGCTACAGATGTAATAAATATAATCATATAGCAAAATTCTGCACAGTTAACAGCTCAAATCATAAGAATAAGTCTGAAACTAATAATGATTCTTCTTCTAGCTATGTTGCAGCGTTTCCAGCCTCTCCAGACCTAGAGAGCAGATGCTGGTACATTGATTCAGGAGCTGCGATGCACATGACATATCAGAGAGAATGGCTATATGACTTCGGACCCGCTTCAGTGACAAACATTAAAGTAGCAGATAATAAAATATTAGCAGTGAAAGGCTGTGGTAAAGTAAACATAGAAACATATGATAGTGAGAATAAAGAAACAATAGGTACAATACAGGTAAAAAATGTTTTATATGTGCCAGATTTAGCTGTCAACTTATTGTCTGTGCGCCAAATCACACAGAATGATTGTCAAGTCAAGTTTAGCAAAGATTGTTGCAAAGTTTATAAAAATTCAAAACTAATTCTCACTGGGTATACAAGAAATAATTTATATGTGGTTCATAACGAAACCTATGCTTTATTATCTTCAGTGCACTTGTGGCATCAAAGGATGGGTCATCTAAATTATTGTGATCTTCAGAAACTTAATGAGTCTACAGAAGGAGCAGATATAGAATCAAGTAAGAAGGAGAATGTGGTCTGTAACACATGCTTAAAAGGTAAACAAACAAGGCAACCGTTCAAACACATAGGCACAAGGGCTTCCGCCCTCCTGGAATTGGTACATTCAGACGTATGCGGGCCAATGGAGGAAAAGTCACTCGGAGGTGCCAGATATTATGTGACATTTGTCGACGATTATTCTAGAAAGGTATTTGTTTACTTTATTCAATCTAAATCTCAAGTACTCGATAAGTTTAAAGAATTTAAGCAATTAGTGGAAAATCAATTAAATGTTAAAATAAAAGCACTTAGATCAGATAATGGAAAAGAGTATGTTAATGAAGCATTTGATAAAATTTGTAGAGAGTCTGGTATAAAACGTCAGTTCAGTATACCCTACACCCCTGAACAGAACGGCATGAGTGAGAGGATGAATCGAACTTTAACTGAACGTGCCAAATGTATGCTTATTAATTCCAGCTTGCCAAAGAAGTTCTGGGCGGAAGCAGTAGCCACTGCTGCATATGTGATCAATCGCTCACCTACTAAGTCTTTACAGTACAAAACACCTGAAGAAATTTGGACTGGAGTCAAACCTAATATCAGTAACATGAAAGTTTTTGGCTGCCGAGCTATGATGCATGTGCCAAAGGAAAAGCGGCTTAAATGGGATAACAAATCAAAGGAGCTTATATTTGTTGGCTATTGCTTGGAATCCAAGGGTTATAGACTGTTTGATAAAGCTGAAGGAAAAATAATGAGGAGCAGGGATGTAGTTTTCCTTGAAGAAAGTGTGAACAAAGATTTTGTTTTATTACCGCTCTCTGAATCTCAAGATGTTAAAAATGATGATAATTTAGATGATACCACAAGCAGCACTGATCATTTTAATAACACGTCCGAGACTGTCATTGAAAATGATAGCACAGTCTGTCGAAGTGATGATGATGAATATGTCCCGGAAGATTCTTCACCCTCGAGTGTCTGCTACAAGCCAATTTCCTTAAGACCCAGAAAGCACCGAGCTATGCCTACCTTTCTCTGTCAGAACGAAATCGAAAACTCGTCAATTGAGCCCGATCCTGAAACGTTAGAGCAGGCTTTGCAAAGTGTAAACTCACAGGAATGGATAAAAGCCATGGATAATGAATATAATTCTTTATTGGAAAACAATACATGGACTCTTACAGAGCTTCCTCCTGGAAAGACTGCGATCCCTTGCAAATGGGTATTTAAAACAAAATTAGACTCAAATGGGAAAGTCTCTAGGTACAAGGCAAGATTGGTTATAAAAGGTTATCAGCAGAGACCATATATAGACTACACAGATGTCTACGCACCTGTGGTGAGGTTAAGTTCCATCAGATACTTGATTGCGACAGCAGCTAAATATCAACTCAAGATAGAACAGCTGGATGCTGTAACAGCTTTTTTACAGGGTGACATAGATGTGGAGCTGTACATGTCACAGCCATCCAGATATGAAAATGGGACAAGGGAAGTTTGTAAACTAAAGAAATCAATATATGGATTAAAGCAAGCTAGTAGAACTTGGAATAAAAAGTTGGACAATTTTTTGAATAGTATTGGATTTTCAAAATCAAAGATAGATCCCTGTGTATATTATAAACATGAAAATGAAGTCATTATGTTTTTAACAGTATATGTTGATGATATTCTATTGTTTCACAATTGTCAAGAGTCAGCAAACATAATAAAAGTGAAAATGATGAATAACTTCAAGATGAAAGAGCTTGGAATTGCTAGTTGTTATGTTGGACTTCGTATTACATACCATTCTAATGGTATAGCTATAGATCAGAGTAAATACATAGAAAGTACATTGAAACGTTTTAGTATGGAGCAATGCAACTCAGTTGGAACTCCTATGGAACCAAATATCAAGTTTTCAAGTTGTGAAGAGGTGACAAATATACCTTATCAAGAAGCCACTGGCTGCTTGCTGTACATTTCGCAGGGTACACGGCCTGATATTTGCTATGCAGTACATACATTGTGTCGTTATAACAGTTCACCTACAGCAGAGCATTGGAATGCTATAAAGAGGTTATTTCGATACCTACAAGGCACTAAAGATCTACAACTCTTTTATAAAAATAATGTCAATGAAGAAATCACTGGATATTCTGACTCTGATTGGGCCTCATCCTCTGAAGACAGAAAATCATGTACGGGATACATTTTTAATTTTCAGAGTGCAGCTATATCATGGAATTCGAAGAGGCAGCACACTGTTGCTTTGTCAACCACTGAGGCGGAATACATGGCGCTCTCAGCTGCCACTCAAGAAGCTATGTGGCTGAGACAGTTGCACTACGAACTGTGGCCTTCTATAAAGGTTACGGCTTTAACTTTGTATTGTGATAATCAAAGTGCCATTAAACTTGCAGGTTCCTGTAGTTATCATGCTCGAAGTAAACATATTGATGTTCGTCACCACTACCTGAGGGACAAAGTTGAACATGGTGAAATCAAGCTTGAATATGTGGGCACGGACTCAATGATTGCTGACTGTCTAACCAAAGCTCTCCCGAAGCCAAAACATGAACGTTTCCTGAAAGCCATGGGTATGCGACATGCGTTCAAGGGAGGATGTTAAAATATGAACGCATTCTCTGCTTTACTCTGTGACATGTCATCGTGTATCGCTAATATATTCTGTGGCTATCATTGTAACATTCGTTCCTTTCTCTGTGTGGCACCGAAATAAAAAGGCTGTCTGTTTTATACCAAAGTTTTATTTCATCTTAAATATCAAGTAAATTCCAAATAGCAGTTCAGTTTTTCAGTTCATTATATCAATACTACTATACTATATATATATATATATATATATACTCTATTTATACTACTATACTAACTAAACTATAGACAACTGTAATTATTATTATTATAACAATAACCCTATTTAACACTATAGTTCTACCGTCTGGGTTGCTAGACATCCAACATGTAGCCTGACAGCTACATATTAAATTCGTTTTATGGTCATGTCCGGCAAAATCATATTTGAAAATAACAAGTGTAAATTAAAAATTTATGAGACCCCCGACAAGTGAAGGTTATAGTAACTAGAAAAGAGCTGATAACTTTCAAACGGCTGAACCGATTTTCTTGGATAATAGCTAAGAACACTCTCGATCAAGCCACCTTTCAAACAAACAAAACTAAATTAAAATCAGTTCATTAGTTTTGGAGCTACGATGCCACAGACAGATACACAGATACACCGATACACAGATACACACGTCAAACTTATAACACCCCTCTTTTTTGGGTCGGGGGTTAAAAACCGGTCCAGTGCGAGTCAGACTCGCGCACCGAGGGTTCCGTACTCGGGTATTTTTCCGACATTTTGCACGATAAATCAAAAACTATTATACATAAACATAAATAAAAATCTGTTTTATAATGTACAAGTAAAGCCCTTTCATATGATACCCCATCTTATTCATCTTTTTTTTTTAAATGATGTAGCCACAAATTCACGGTTTTCGGATTTATTCCTATAATTGTGCTATAAGAGCTATAAGACCTACCTACCTGCAAAATTTCATGATTCAGGTCAACGGGAAGGACCCTTGAGTTTTCTTGACAGATACGACGGACGGACAGACAGACAGATAGACAGACAGACAACAAAGTGATCCAATGAGGGTTCCGTTTTTCCTTTTGAGGTACGGAACCCTAATAACCAATAATCCTTTCTCAAACACATGAATCGTTACGTAATTACCAGGAACCAGGAATTGGTTTCGGGGGGGGGGGGGTATCCAGGTCTTAAATGAATTTTGTATGAGGAAAAAAAATTTACCCGACTCTGCTTGGTTAGAGAAATTTTACCTTTCAATTTGACAGCGATATAAAATACAATAAGAAATAAATACAGACAAAAAATGTGAAAGAGAAACGAGTTCACTTCACTATTCTTTTCTCATGTTTTATCCAGGAAATTCATGCGAAGCGAGCGCGAAATTTTTGATATTTTACAAAAATCTATATTAATACTAGCGAAAGTCCTTTTCAGAGCCCATCTTCTTAGCCAAAATTAGAGCTAGCCTTGCACCTATATGTATTTCATCCCGAAAAATCAGGGAGCCGATTTTAAACCCCGAATCAATGTGAATGAAGTTCCGGGTATCAACAAATAGATTATAAAAGCGCAAATTTTTTGACATATTTACAAATTCGATTCGGTCCCTGATGCATAAAATTATCGTAAGTGTGGTATTTCTTGTTGGCTCTTGCGAATCGGTGGTCATCATATTACACTGTTATACTCATAGCTGTAAAGTTAGCCTAAATGAAATTAAAGATTATTATATGTACATACTTTGAAATGACAATGAAACCTCTCTGAAATTCGAAGCGACCTAGAATAGATCCTAAAATGTGTCATTGCCAGTCGTAAAAATCTATAATGAAATGACTGCTATCCATAGGTACACGCGAGTGTGTCTGTTTGTTTTCTTTTCAAGGCTTCAATTTGACAAAATTTGGTACAGAGATAGCTTGCACCTACGCACAACAGACGGAAACGTTTAAGTGCGGAAACCAGCCCAGAGAGAAGCTTGCACCTATTAAATCCGACGGGATGGCAATCCGACATGACCGGAGAGAGATTAGGTTTTACGCTGCGTGCCTTCTGAGGCTCTCGGGGGTGTAAAACCACCAAATTCCTACAATTGCGAGCTTTTTTTAATACACTTAAATAGTGAGTGAATTTAAACCCCCAATAAGAGAAAGGACTTTCAATTCCACCTGAGCGAAGCCGAGCTTACAACTAGTTTTTTTTATAAAATGTGCCTAGTAGTTTGGATACAGCAATTTTGTATGCAGCCGGTACTATATTATTATTTTATAACCAAATTCAAACCATATTCGAACACTAACCCGTAAAATAAACAAAAATAAAATCTTGAGGTTTTTATAATATAGGAAGGAAGGAATGAGGAAGGTCGGTACCTAGACCCGTGCCTACTACTAATTTTAATTTTACAAAGTTTTCTCTTGGGGCGCTGTCTGTGAATGTAGAGTCTAACACGAATTATTATAAAACTAATTGTGAGCCTGTACAGTATAGGCCCTACAAAAAGCCACCAAACAAGAAAAGAAGATAAAAAGCTTAGGACTGTATTAATAACCACAATATACTTATTTTAATCATCATAACATATACAAAATACATCGAGTTTGATTGGTTAATATATTCAAATGAAAACCAATCTATGTTTGTATAGAGCAAGTGGCGGAGAGTTTTATCTAAATCTCGTACAGCATTTTTAAGGGGCCAAAAATTCTTTCAAGCAAGATTTTCCATCAATAGATACTCTCAAAACATAAACACATCTGCAGATAATAATTTTGTATCAAATAACGTCCATCTGGTATTGCTATGTACTTACATCTCCACAAACTTATCTTCGTCGGTTGGTAATTTAGGAACTAAGCTAACAATAATTAAATAAGTCTTTTATAATTACAGGAATAAAATTCAAATTGGCGGAGCATATTTGTTATAAACTAGACCGCAGCGCTACCATCAACCGCAAAGCATGGCAACTATCCATTATCGTTGTGTTGTAAATATTCATATACCTAAATTATAAATAAACTCACACTGAACAGAACAGGCATCCAAAGCAGGACGAGATATTCCATTTCTGGAGATCCGTTCAACTTTTAAATAAAATGAAAACTATCCATCGTCGTTACAGCCCAGTTGACCGTACTTATTGAGGAGTACATATGGGTAAGCCCAACTTACCCATAAGTACTCCTCTTTTTTTCGTGAGGAAAATCCATCATTGATAGCACCGGCCACGGGGGAGCACAGTGGTTATTGTCGGGCTCCCACCGACTAAAAACCTCACGAAGTGCTATCTCACCGCTGACGACGGAGCACAAGGGACCGACAACGCCTCGTTACCTCGCCAGTGGATGTCCGCCTTAGCAGACCCATTATTGGTTAACAAAACACCATTACATGCATGCCGGAACCACAGCGCGCCAACCAACCCGAAGACCACACTGTGAGCAACAGAACGCCACGTGTCCATCATCCACAGGTCCTCCCGATGGCTAGAGCTCGCGGGGAGGGCAATTCCCTCTCACGTTCCCCATCCTCAAACATCTTTAAACTGGTCTATTGAAAATGATAACAAAATTAAAAATATACCTACGGAACCACGAGGCCTAATAATTCTTTTCACAGCTGGCGTTTAATAACATGTATGTACATTGTACAATCGCATATAATATTATTTTTGTTAAATTGTTAGATTGAATGTGGAATGTAAGCTAACCAAGCATTTGAAGTTTGAACACGTGATATTTAGTTGTTAGTTTCATTTCAAGTGTCCTACTGTTTGTTTTGAAAAGTTAATGTAAATAAATCTAAAATAATTAGGTACATTCAGATAACCCAAGAAGCTTTTATCATTATTGTTATATACAAAGGAAACAATGGTTTGAAAGAAATAAGCAAATAAATGGAACAAAAGTGATAGTTAAGTAATAAAATTTGAGGAAAAGTGATACTTACTGCCATTGATATTGATCTGATATTCAGTGAAGTAAACTCCAAAAGTATAGTAACTTACCTAAAGGATAACGTTGACACTGAAATTGAAATTGGGTAAGCCAAACTACAAAAAATAATAAATGGAGTAGAAATGATATTATATTCTAATGGCAAAGTTAATTTGGCTAATACCACTTAAGGAATAGTTGATTAGAAATAACCAGATGACGTTGAAGTTAACAGAACAAATGAATAAAAGTTAATATGTACAACTAAAAGTAAATTAAAGATAATAATGAATTAATCCAAAAGTGACGATATTTTAATAGTGTATCTAAAAGAAATTAATTAAGATACTTGGTAAACTATGTAGAAGAAAAGAAAAGTTAACTAGAGAATGATGGAAGCTTTCAAAGAAAATCTAACTATTCTGCATAGCGTGGAAAATACGCCTTTAGAATATGATAATCTTACTATCATTAATTTGAAAAACACGACTTTAGAACAGAAGAATGAGTCGGTTGAATCTTATAAAGAAGCTATTATTATCCTGTGGATTCTCGGCATCATATCATCACTCCTGGGTCTATTACTACAAATATCTCTACTCATTATAGTGAGAAAAGGAAGAAAATTCGACGAAATCTTAGTGTGCCAAATGACTTTCGCAAGAACTATGTATACAGTTTTAGAGTATTATTTTTCCTACCACGTACAATATGCTAGTTTTATAACCAAATTGTTCATATATTTCTTTTACATTTACTTCGATGTAGTCTCACTTATGCTTATGTTTGTTTTTACAAAAAACTTGTATAATAAGGTAGTGATAGTTTTTCCAGTGAAATCGTACAATTTAGTTTTGGTATCGGCGATCATTTGGACTGTTTCTATACCGGTTGGTATTTTGTGTCCTGTCTTATTAAACCTTCGGAATGGTTCTTTTAGTATTTTCTATAAAGTATATGCTTACATGAAGTTTATTGTTTGCTGCCTCAATGCTATAATATTTATTAGAATTATTCGCGTCTCCTTCAAAAACATAGATAAGCAAACAAACATTAGGGATTTTTTGAAAACCGCTTTAATGGCTTTCGTTTTAGTAACAGTGACTTGCCTTCAAGTATTAGTAACGGATTTGATATCGTTCCTATACGATAAAATAAAGAGTGATCTGTTAGTATCAGTATTTTGCGTAATATACTCGTACCAGGCGTGTATAAATACTGGTATATTTATCGTTTTAATTAAAACTAAGGTAAACAGTCCAATAATTCGACTTTTCTCAGTACATTTCAATGTTGGGTTATCAGTTACATCTGGGTAAATTCGCATTATCATTTTTGTTTACTTTAACGCGAAACCCAATCCTATAAAAGGCTGGCCTACATATACTGTTTTCATTAATTTTGCGTAAAAATAAAAATATTTATGTAATTATACTATTATAAGGTATGCTATGTAGGTATGATCTTATTAATAAAATTATAAAAAATTGAATGTATTTTACTAACAACCTTGGTAATGGGCTTGGTAACGGGATGATATTTTTTGAAAAAGTCAAATTCAGTAGGTAATAAAAATTTTCCCGAATTTCATATTTTAGTAGTATGTCTATTACATGACAAATGCATACAACAAATGATTGAAAGTTGAATTTGCCTCGATAGCTCAACATTTGAGGAGCGGACTGAATTCCGAAAGGACGGCGGTTCAATCCCACCCCTGGCACAAGCTTTACGCTTAATTGGAGGGGAAAGGGGAGTATTAGTCTTGATTAGCATGGCTAATACTCTTTATAAAAAATATATATTATATAAAATATAGATTTCTTAAAATGCAAAATCGCGAGATGCAGAATCCCGCATAGCTTGCCTACTCTACATACATGATGTTAGGAAGTAATTGAAACACATTTAATTAATGGCACGGTATTACACGCCACAAGGACAGTCGTCATGTGTAGGAAGCGTCTCTGTCGCCGCTCGCCGGACGCTAGTCTAGTACTACGCGCCAAAGAAAACGCCGATTTTCCCATTTTCATCTCTCGTAAAAGTTTTTATTACAAAACTGTTTTTTTTTCCAGTGCAGTGTGTTTATTATCTGCGATCGTTTTAAAAAAAGAACGAAAATCGTAGAGCTCAAGAGTGATAAGCCTGCTGAACATTTAATAAAAAGAAACGAAACTCATACAGCTCTGTTTAAATTTTTAGATTGTTCTACACTGTGGAGTTGATGAAACGAAAATTCTATAATCCAAGGCCGCAAATAAAGGAAAAAGAAAAGAAAATTGTACCTATGTGTCTATCGTGGTAGAGTTCGAAATTCAAACTGATTGTTTTTTTTCAGTCAAGTGTGTTCTATATCCGCTGACGATCATAAAAAGAACGAAAATAGACAGTATGTTTACGACTTGGACCGTGAATTTTGAATCATTGGGAATTTGTCTTTTTTCAGTGAACCAAATTAACAATGTTTATAATTTATAAAGAATGAATGCACCTGGCTGAAATACATTGTTATTTAATTAAGTGTGCCTAAGGACTACTCTAAAGTTCGATAGTTTTAAATTTGAAATGACTGTTTCAGCCAAGTGAAAATATCGAATCGATCAAAATATTCATTCCCCACTTTGTGTCGGTCAACGGAAATAGATTCAAGCGCGTGTGACGTAGCATTTATATTCAGTGTTTGTAAATAGTGAATGAGTGACTGAATTGAATAGTAGCTAAACGACGATGAGTGAATAACTGAATGATTGAACGAGTTTAATGTTCCTGAAAATAGTGATACATAAAGTAAATAAATAAAATTTAAATATACCTATTGTTGAATAGTGAAAAACCTGACAAATTTAAAAGTGGCATGCGATATAAAAATACATAATAGAGAACTTTTCAAATACATTTCAATAGGTAATTCACTTACATTCAAATACAAATTCACTTCGTAGGTAGCTGAAATTTGCAAGACAGTGAAACTAAATGAAAAAGTAAGTATTTTATTATTATTATTATTAAGTACCTACTTAAGTTAAATATCAATTGTTAAAATAGGTAAAGTCTTCGGTAAATCAAAGGATGGTTCGGAAAAGTAAGCACCTTAACAATAGCTAATATAAACAATTTTACGGTCGTGCATGATGGTTGTTAGTTTCAGCAAAATTAGTTCAGTTATCAATCAATCATCATCATCATCATTTCAACGCATCGCTAAAACACTACTGAACCCAGGTCTTTTCTCAGAATCTTAAAATGAGAAGAGTTTTTTTTTTTTTTTTTCTTTAATCTGGCTTTACTCTGATTAGCCAATGTCAAGTTTGTGATATTTTCAAGTTATTGAATTTATACAAGTATGGACTCCGTCTGCGCTGGCGCCCGCCGACATACGCGCGGCGCCCCTTTAGAGCGCTTCCCAGTCAGTTCCACCACCCAAAAACACCAACTAACACAAAAACCAGCCACTCTTAACAAAAAAAAAACACTCCAAACAAGCACAGCACGCACGCCAGCAAACGCCATCGCAGACGAAGTCCATGAGAAGAGTTAGGACATAGTCCACCAATATAATTATTATTGATCGTCGCTAGAAGCGAAGAACAATAATTATTAATCTGTGGTAGGTACTTATTCTTCATAATAATATTCATTATGATGAATAAGTAAGTAGATAGGCATTTCATATCAGTCACATTACGCCAGAGTCCAGACTTTATTAAAATATGCCGCCGATCTGTCGACGAAAATAATCCGCAATCCACTCCAAACTACTTTATATCCAGGGCTTACGTCATGGCTTTTAGTTTCATGCTGCACCTCGATTATTATTAAATCCTAGTACCAAAGATATTATAAAACTCCAGATAGCAAAGCTCATGGATTAAAATGTTATGACATAGGCGTAACGACAAGACTACATCATATTATTTTGGCGGGATTTATGCACTAACGCTTGGCTGCAATCAGACCTGCTGGCAAGTGATGATGCAGCCTAAGATGGAGCACGCTCGCCTAGAATATGCCTATTCATTCTTGCCTTGAAGGTACCCACATTAAAATTGGAGGAGAAAACTGATGCCGGAAGTGCATTTCATAATAGCGGTTCAAATTAGAAACGAGGAGGCAAATCGCTTCGCACGTATCCATGGAATTTCGACTACGCACGTAGGTAGGTATGGATGTAGACCTTGGATCTTGATGATGCCTTGCAATAGGTAGGTACTGGTACTATAGTAGAAAGATAAGTGAGAAACTAGGTCAAAGTTCTTGGGAACACAGTCCGAAATATTATATCCTGTACAATACAGCTGATAATATTGTATCTAGGCAACTTTGCGCTGATTTTCTAAACTTTGAAGCTTAGGACACCTACGAGCGTGCTTCAAAAGTACTGACTTACAGTAAATCAAAACTTTGTATACATAACTTTATTATATCTACCTACTAACAGCTCTACTACGCAAGAAGACTAATCAAAATCTGCAATGTACGCCGCTATTCTATGACTAGTTTTACGGTTGTGATTCGTAGATGAAAACAGCTCTACTATTTAACATTATAGTAGACACATGTAAACAAATAGAGATCCATGCCAACAGTTCCGTGTATTGCAAAGTAGTACTACTGCTAGTATAGACTATAATAGTTAACCTTAATAAGAGTTACATATCTATTTTTGGACGTCTTCCGTGCAAACTGCAAAGTCATAACTATCTCAAAGCGAAATATTTTTTAAAATATACTTATACCTACATTCATTCTTGAATTTCCCAAAACTTTTCCTATAGAATTTTTTTTTTAATATTTATTATTGTATTTTATTCTATATTTATAAGAAAAAATATTGTGACATTTTATTATAAAAATAATTTGAATTATTGGATTGACGTATAATGTATATTATCAAGAATAAATGACTATGACTATGACTATGACTATGAAATATCTAAAAAAAAATATCTCACTGCTCTTGCGCTTTTCATTTAACGTTTATCGCCACAGTTTTCTCATTTGAAGCATACACTAAAAACATACAATTTTCTGAGGGCTGTGCCGTATCCGTATTGGTCCGTATTGATTTCAAAATATTTTAAAACCATTTTTTCTACATTAAGTACTTACCTACTACTAAGTATTGAATTTTACCTTATTACCAAATCGAAAGGCAATTGTAAAGACCCATAAACCCCTAAAAACAAGGTAAGAAATTTGGCCCTGATAAAACCGCCCCTAAAACAATTATTTCTGCCTAGGTGTGGACCTATTCCAGCAATTCTGGTTTTTTGCAGCATCACAATTTTATTTTTGTCACCTAAGGCACAAGTACTATGTGTGTCAGCTGGTGCCTCATCGAATTACAAAGCTTTAAATTATCAATCTCAATTATCTCAATAGTTCAAAATCTCAGTTATCTCAATAGCTTTAAATTAGGAAAGCCGCTTTTCGTAATCAAGCCTTTCGGTTCACGGGCTTTTATGTTGAATTGCTATTTTTTTTTTCATATTTACAGTAACAACATGGCTCTGCCGATGCTGAGACGGTGTTGCGGGTGCCTCTCTTTAGAAAAAGGCTGTCTCATTCTGTCGATCTTGTCCACTGTAAGTAATTTTTTGAGGTTTCCCCTCAAATATATTTACCTATGGTCTAATCTTTATACAATTATGCACAAAGATAAAGTTGTTAATGAAGATCTACACTTTATAGTTACTAACTTTAGTTAAGATGGTTACTAACATAATATTGTGGGCCTTTGTTGTCTGATAAAATTTTTATTTCTCTCATGATATGCCAGTTTGAATGTTCCGAAGAAACATATAATTAGACAATCTTTGTCAGTGAAGCTCATCATCATCATCAACCCATCTTAGGCCCACCAAGCATGGGTTTCCTCCTTCCGTAGGTACATCACGCTGGCCAAGTGCGGATTGGCAGACTTCACACTTTTGAGAAAACTATGAAGAACTCGTAGGCATGCAGCTTTCCTCACGATGTTTTCCTTCGCCTTTAAAGCAAGCGGGTAGTATTTTGAAACATTTCGGGAATTTCAATCAATAAATACTTAGTACAAGTTTATCGACATTTCTATCAACGTTGTCGATAAACTTGTACTAATAATTGAAATTCCCTTAATATGTCTTATATTGTGTTTCAGTTGCTCTGCATAGCGTACATCATAGCAGGTTCGTGGTACTTACCACGGCACAAAGATAGAAAGCCAGAAGACAACCTGATCTCTATGACTATATTGATGTTCGCCACTCTTTCTGCTATCAGCAATGTCGTGGCTTTGATGGGGGTTATATTAGTAAGTATACTCTTCTTCTTCTTCTTGTGTCTTGTTCTTCTATCTTTTTCTTCCACTCACTTCTGTCATACGTCAACACATTTTCCACCCCTTTTACACACATATCTTCTTTCACGTAATCCTTTCACCTTTTCTTTGATCTTCCTCTCCTTTTTTTCTTCTACGTGCATATTTAACATTCTTCTATTACAAAAATAAACTTAATAATTAGATTTAAAAAATTAAATTATTATCTTCGATTATACCTGTATGATAGAGATGAAACGTAATACGATCTTGAATTCTATTTTTAACCCCCGACCCAAAAAGAGGGGTGTTATAAGTTTGATGTGTGTATCTGTGTATCTGTCTGTGGCATCGTAGCGCCTAAACGAATGAACCGATTTTAATTTAGTTTTTTTTTGTTTGAAAGGTGGCTTGATCGAGAGTGTTCTTAGCTATAATCCAAGAAAATCAGTTCAGCCGTTTGAAAGTTATCAGCTCTTTTCTAGTTACTGTCACCATCACTTGTCGGGGGTGTTATAAATTTTTAATTTACACTTGTTATTTTGTGAATAACCTCAAGACGTTTTTAATCTTCCGCAATTATAGTTTTTGCTTCACGCAATTTGCATCTATGGGTAGTAGGTACCTTGTGTAAAAACTAAAATTATTTTGTTGTTGTTCTGTAGTTTTTCACGTTTCAAACACATCATTATACTCGTACCTACCTCTATTCTAGAACATTTTGTATTGAGTCTACTTATTATGTAAGTAAGAAAAAACTAGGTGGGTATAAACGATGTAAATTCGACAATCCGCCACGTTGAGCCATCAGCTACCATTTTAGGTCCCCGGCTTTATTTATTTATTTAAACAACTTTATTGTACAAAAATGCAAAGACAATAATAAATGATACACTTATACAAATACAAAGGGCGACCTTATCATTAGAGTGATCTCTCCCAGGTAACCCGTACACATACATAGTTTACTTTACTTACATAGTTGTTAAATTCTCACAAAAATCCAAACATTTTTTATTTTTGTAGTAGAGATTATGACAATACTAATTTATACTTGACATACCAAATAGGTAGAAATAAGTCGGCACTTTGCAAAGATAGAACGCTTGCCTAACAAACCAAAGCTGCCACGCCAGGTTTTCACTTATCAGGTTAGGTAGGTTTGGTAGATACGTAATCTAACAAACATTGTTATAATTATTATGGTGTCATTATGGAAATATCGTAAAAACTTAGTCTAGTCGTTCACAAAACACGTCTTCTCATTGTTCAAAGATTTATCTTACACTATGTTATGTAAAAGTAGGTATGAGTAAGTGATTAACGAATAGACTTTACTTTATTGCTTTACCTTAGTATTATGAATAGAGTAAGTAGGTTGACTACAAAAAGTGTGAAATTTTTTTTTAGAATATGAATATATTTTAGCATTCCAGCGTCGCGCAGGCTGCGTCAGGCTGCAACTGTTCTAGCTGTTCAACAATCAACTCTGTGTTAATTCTGTGTATATTCCTTGTAGCATTGTATTCAGTCCTGTGCTACAGCCATACTTTCATCAGCCTGAATACCTTCTTGGCTTTTATAGTCATACCCTAACCATTATTATTCACCTAACTTCTCTTTTTCCCATTCCAGCGTCGCGCAGGCTGCCTGCAGCTGTCTCAGCTGTTCAACTCTGTGTTCATCCTGTGCATATTCCTGGTGGCGGTGGTGGCTTGCCTCTTCAGCCCCGAGCTGGAGCCTTACATGCAGCAGCCTGGATATTTAGCTGCCATCGTCATATTCATTATCGCTAAAGCAGGTAAATATTTTTGTTGAGCTTTGAAGATTTTGGCTTGTCTATTTTTTTAGCCATTTTTCGTTTGTCCAAAGTAGTGGCCACGCATGAAACCTTTATCAATCAATAGCTGGCAGCAATACAAAGAAGTATTATATGAGACAAAATCTTCTAAAGTTTCCAAGATATAAGCTATCAAAGTTGAATGTACTGGTGGTCTCTTCAGTACAACATCCTAGCCACCAGTACAACTTTGATAGCTTATAATATTATCTCGGAAACGTGACACTTTGGAAGATTTTCTCATAAACAACACCGCTTATCTTATATAGTACCACTGACAGACAGATGGACGGACGGACAGCGCAGCGGGGGCTTAATAATAGGTTCCGTTGGCATCTTTTGGGTATGGAACCCTAAAAAAAGAATTGACTCCAATAGGTGCACTGGTAGCAGTGATGTCGTGTCTCTTTGGTCCTGAATCGGAGCCTTAAGTACATACATATAGAAGCATCGGGACCACCTTCATACTTACTCTCGCTTAAATAGGTAACGATTTTATCCTTTACGACCTCTCTCGACTATCACCCAAAGCAACGCTATGTACGAGTAAATGCTGACGTCTGTTTTACAATAAGTTGCACTTAATATGTTCCATTAGACACTTGCCCAACAAGCGTACGCTTTTTATAACAAGACTTATTGAATTCTGTGGGAACTTCCTTCTGGCAAAGCCGTAGGTACCTTCTGGATAACGACGTAGCGTTCAGATCAGTCCGTATCTATATGGGCTAGTGTGGAGTTTAAATATTCAATTCAATCTATCTATAAAAAAAGAACTAAGTAACTTATCGACAGACTACAGATAGATTAAGTATTGAAACCAGAAGTTAGTAAACTTTCCAGAATAGCGCACTTCTATTAAGCACAATTTATTGTCACTTACCATCACGTAAGATCGTACTCAACTTGTCAAAGAATTAAAACACTTCTCTAGCGCGATCAATTTCGATGCAGCGACATCTATTATGTAAATATCATAAACAATCAAAAATAAATTATTTTTTATTTATTTTATTTATTTAATGTTTTTTTTCCTTTTTCCAGTATACTACGCGTATTATTTAACTATAATAAACAGCCTGTACAGGAAGATGAAGATGTATGGTGACACCGCCTTACCTATATAACAGACGTGCCTATAATAGAAGTACTGTTGCCTATACAATACTTGTGCCTATGTAAAATATACTATTTATATAGAAGACTGCTAGTTGCTACATCTCAAACAAATGTGATCAAATACGCTTTTATAATAATATGTTTATGTACTTTGTAGTTTTGTATGGAGAATAAATTAATGTAAGTTAATTTTAATTTTTTATTTAATATGAGTTTTTGCCCAGGCTCAGCTAACATAAAATTCAAGGCAAGTTTGAATTGTTGAGGCACCATAGTCAGTTTATTTAGAGCAATATCAGTCTGACATATTGCTCTCGAACAGCGAAAGTTTTATTTCTATCGGTATAATACCTACTTACCTAGTTATAACGTGATTTACACACTCACAAATAACAAATGATCAGTTTAAAATTATTGTAACTTTAATAGTTATGAAAAAATAAAGTTAAAGTTAAAGTTTTTAAAATAGTGGTGCGTCCTTTTCATGTAATATAACTTGTTACATGGTTTCATAAATTTTTGTTATTGTGTGGACACGTCTTGTTCCATAACAAGGTACAATTTGTTATGTGAAACAATTTGCATTATGTGGATGCATTTTTCCAAACAATTTTTGATCATTATTTTAATCACTTTCCCATCATTTTAATCAATTTTCCAGGTAGGCATTTCTTATTTTTTTCATTGAAAACACATGTTAGTATAAGAACTGTTCAAGAACCATGAATGTTGGAAATAACAATTTTAAGGTAAGAACTAACGACAAATAAATCAAAAGAATAAAGTTGTTTACTTCATTTATTTTGCAATATTAAATGCATTTTACTAAGCAATTGTACAACAGTCAGAAACATCAAAATTTTCTATAAAATCAATATAAATTTCACATTGTTTTTGTAAATAAGTATGACAACATTTAAAGCGTTAACAATTGATCTTTAGTTGTGGAAACATTATCAGTTTTAGTACAAATACGGGTCCTTTCACATACTTTAATATAAAAAACAAATAGAGGGACTTTCCTATTAAAATATTTTGTCAGACAAAAATGTATGCTGTTGTAAATATACTGAGAGGCTACTGTAAGTGGGTTATGGGTATAGGTACCTATTTTCTTGAAATTATATATTGCGCGTATTGTTCTATTTTGTAAAACAAAAAAATACAATATTACTTATTATTAGTTTAGTATGTGATCAGACCCTTTTAATAAATTTATAAAAAGGATTTTAAGGATAAAATTTTAGGTAGGTAGGTACGTTGTATAGGAGTACATTCATTATAAAGGGATATGCGATAATATATAAACATCAAAGTTCTAGATATGTAACAAGATATTTTATAAGTTTCATTAATTGTAACTTTATCTTAGTAAATATTATGTTTTATTTGGATAGGTTATAATAAATTTATATATTTATCGCTTTATTTGGACCGCTAAAGAAATGACTTTATTATCCTTACTGTGTATGCAGGCTATATAACATAAGATATTATAAAACTTAATTATATAACATGCAATAATTTTATATTACAATATATAACATGTAGCTTGGTAATATAGTCACATGTTACATGACAGATATTCAACGTGGGTGTGGTATACAATAAAAGCTACATAACTTGTAACATGATCTAGAATCTACGCGCACCCTTAGATTATACTGTTTAACAATATCATAAATCATACTGTATCGGCAATGCGTTTAGTAAATAACACACTTTGTAATATAATTTGGACAAACCTTACACGATTCAAAGTCATTTCTGTATCGTTGACACTTGACAGGGGACAGAGAGGTAATAGACACGATCTATATAGCTAATTAAAGCGAAGGACGTCTTATTGTCGTTTTTTATATATTATTTTTGTGCCTACACAGTTATATTACACACGGTTATATAACTTTCAAATTTCAATTCATTGAATCGACTATTACATACACCGTTGCTATTTGTTTTATACGAAACTTCATAATTTTTAACACCTTAAGTACAACTTGTCCCATAAAAACCCAATGTATCTACACTGCAAAACTGAATTATAAATAAAAAGGTATGGTTTATTTCATGCCTCTTTATTTATTCTATATCTATTTATTAAACTGAAATAAAAGTTGTTTTAGATCCAGGACTTATGTATAATATTATAAAAGTAAAACTACTCTCTCCGTCACTCGTTTCATACAATCGTAGTTCCAATTTCATTTGAATATTAAGCAAGCAAAGTCCATGAAATTTTGCAGACATATTCTAGAAACTAATATCTGTGTCTGTGGTGTTTTAGATTTTTCTAAAAATATGTAGTTTTAAAATTACAGGGGCTCCAAGATTTGTATGAAAATCTGGAAAACCACAGACATAGATATTAGTTTCTAGAATATGTCTGCAAAATTTCATGGACTTAGGTTGCTTAATATTCAAATGAAATTGGAACTACGATTGTATGAAACGAGTGGAAACGAGTGACGGAGAGAGCCCTGTTAAATGCAAGTAAGTAGTGACAGTTATATTTCAGTAGGTAGGTATGTGCGGCATAAATTATAAAAAGAAATCGCGCGAAGACGTTTTGCAATGTAGATATTTACTTAATCAATTAGACCGTTTTATTTTCCATTAGTAATAAAGTATATTTTGGGCCCGTACTTACTACGTAGTTAATTACATTAAAGGGCCTACCCACGAACTTTCCGCTATTAGCGAAATTTCAGCGCGGCGAGGCGAGCAGCAAAAACAAATTTCTAGAAATTTGACAAAAATATGACCTGCTGGCAAAGCCGTGCTATCAAGTGAAAAGTATAGCGTTTCGGAAGAAATGATGCCGCGTTGACAGATGCACAGTAGGGGAATAGGTTTAATAAATAATTTACACTATAAAAATAGTTTGGAACTGACAATTCTGCCCGACAATAGATACCGTACAACATAAGACTGCGTTATGAACAGATTTAGTAAAACAGCTCCACGTTACGTTAGTTAGTTTCTACCTTCAGATTTCAAGTCAAAAACTAATAATAATTTGAACATCGAATAAAAAAAATTAAGGCTGGTTGTACTGATCGTATGCGATTATTATTAAATTAGTATTAAATATCGCGCCGTTTAGAACCGTGTCAGCTCCGACTGATCAGTGTTATTCGGACACCTTTAAATACATACTGACCTGTCAGCGCCGAAACGATATGAGAAAAAACTGGTTGTTGCAGTCGGAGACTAGGGTTCGCCTGGCTTGTCGCTTTGCTCGCCGCGCCGCTAAACTTCATGGGCGAGCCGTAATGGACACCCATACAATCAATTAACAATTTCACGTGAACTTTCTTGTTCGATTAGAAAGTATGATTGAATTAATATTCATATGAATGAATTTCATAGACGTAGGTAATTCCAATGATATACATAAATTATGTGAAAGTATGGCATATTTTGGTTCCATTTGAATGTTAATTTGATGATTAAAAACAATATAAGCCAGCGCCTGACTTTTAAAAGTTATTTTTAATTTTTATAAAATTGTAGATAAAAATTAGATAAAAATTACATTTTTGTGTCAGTGTGACGATAGGTACTCGGAACAATGGTAAATAAAAATTTAAAATAAGTACATTTATACAAGAATATATTCAATTACCTATAAATATCGATAGCAATGTTAAATACAGTAAAGTTTTAAATATAAAGGATAATTCAAAATATTAAGTATATTTGACGTAAAGATAGTCGTCTATTTTGAGTATATTAATAAAAAATGTATATATTATGTGTTAAACAAATTTTATATAATATCTTGATTAGAAAAAATAAACTTCTTTAAAAAAATTTTATCTTTAATAAGTTTGAAAAAATGGCTTCTATAAAAACTAATGTTCTACCCTGTTAATGCGGCAAATAATTTAATCACTTATAAATAAAATGCTTTTCCAATTATTTTTATATAATTACAGAGGAATTCCCAAATATATTTTCCCATTATTTTCCATTTAATTTAAAGTAAATAAGGTTCTTTTATATTTCGCTGTACCTGTATTTTTGTAGAGAATCTCAAATACGTATATATAATATTAATACCATGTTCAAACATTATTTTGAATAAATAAATAAAAATATTTTTTATTCAATTAAACTTTTACAAGTGCTTTAGAATCGTCAAATCCGTCTACTACTGGTTCGGAATGCCTTCGGAATGCATTCTCTTATGATAATAATAAAAAAAAATTAAACAAAAAACAATAGTTTAGTGTAGGTACGCACACAAAGAAAAATAATAATAATAAATAAAACAAACAATAATATAATTACTCAACTCTAACTCAAACTAAGACCTTGTATAGTTTTCGTAAACGGAATTCGATATCCTACTGAAAATTTTGTATAGTGTGCAAATTAATAAAATTGTGTATCTACCCTTAATATGGAAAATGGAAAACTCACGAGTACCTAGTACGAATTTGTGCATTTCGAAATGTGCAAATTCGTACTAGGGATAGATATTTGAGTTTAGAGTTACTACAACCTATAATATATTATGGTTGTGAAAACCATAATATATTTTCCATGAAAAACGTAATTATATAACTCCATCGATGTATTTAGATAGGCCCTTGTAGATGTAAAATCCCGCCCATAAAATCAATATTATTTTCAAAATTGAAAAAAGATGATTTGGTCAACTTTTAAACACGCTAACATTTACGGGTAGGTTCTGTTTTAGGTTGATAAATAAAAATTCTACCACGACATTCAGCATTTTTATCGTCGGCCTAGGTAGTTAGAGTTAAATCTTAAGTAAAAGTTAGGTAAATCTTGCAAGCTAACTTCAGAAAAATAATAGAAAGACTTTTCGTAGAAGAAGAAATTTTTCGCAAGTGATTGGCGGATTTCTTCAGTATTCATTTTCGTGGCCGCATTTTCATAGTATGTAATTTACCTTTTTATAGACCTATCTATTAATACGTCGATGTGTAACACAGATTTAAATACATAGGTAACAACTAGGAACATTCGCTGTCTATTATTAGTTTGAGTAAATACAAATACTTGATACAATTAGATTCGTTGATATAGATAAAGGTACACATACAATATACATTCATAGAAAACATATGGCCAGTAGCTTCAGTAAGTATAAGTATTTAAATCTGATAAAATATGAGCATCGAAACACAATAAATAGCATCAGAATAAAATGAACCTGAAGATCCTTGATTTAAAGTTAAAAAAATCAGTATCACCGATTTCAATTTCACAAGGTTTCGGCTTGTCGCGCTGGCTGTAGATGATTATACTTAATATTATGGACGAACTTGAACTTCAAAACAAGGTATCCAATGGGGATGATTCGCTACCTCAGTATCTAATATTGAATCCACCTAGCTCATTTGACATTGGTTGGTTCTACATTGCTGCTTCACTGAGTAATTTCAAAATATTTTTCCGTAGAAAACCTTCAATGGATTAAAAATAAATGTCAAATGAGCTCGGTAGCTATTATTCTATGTTAGACACTGAATTAGCCAATCAGTAGGCAGGTCCACTTTACTTTAACGCTGAACGTGTTTCGATGAACGTTGAAGTGAGATGTAAAATCTCATACGAAGAGTAATAACCTTGTCCTTTGTATCCATACTTTTACGGTTGAGGTTATATTTTAAGGTTCAATGTTCAGTCATGGTTGTCCAAAAGTTATGGAAGCTGCCGATCGAAGGCAAGCTTACAGTACACCATCCTCGTTGATTGATATTAAATAGCTCCGGATCACAACTATATAGTAGAAGTTCTCAGCTGAAAAGTAATTTTAGTAGGTAAGTATAATTTATACGGTAGAAAAAAGAAAATTTAAAAAGTCCTCATGTCATCGACATCAAATTTTCTCGCATGAAATGTTTTTAGATAACCCTTCGCGCGTCTGTATTTCCTGCCAAGTGTAATTTAAGTACCTTAAATACAAGAAAGAATGGGGATCTTCTAAACAAGCAATGCTTCAATTAATTAACCTTATCATTGCTTGATAGTCGTCAAGCGCAACCCTAACCTAGGTTGGGCATAATGCCCATTAATGACCATTTGGACGGCGTATTTTTTGTAAATATAATTTTTTAGCCATAAGTTTTTTTCTCAATGTAAATGTATATAGCTATGATTCTGTTGGTATATAGGTTTTCTTCTTAGAATAAGAACCCAAGTTTTCTCCATATATGCCTTAGAAGCCTTTTCAGAAAATTTTACCGAGCGAAGACGGGATGGGTCAACTGCTAAAGAATATTTAGGGCTAACCGTACCTAAAAATAGAATTTGTGAAATCACATGGCCAGCTCCCATTTGGAACAGCGTTTTGAGGAAGGCGATGATGTGGAGCACCAGGAACACTATCCAGAAGATGCAGTACTTTTTTATTATGCCACTCCTTTCCTGAAATGAAACGAGAAACATTAAGGTTTTAAGGTTCCCCGAAGGGTGTCAACGGAACTCATTACTAAGCCTCCGTTGTCCGTCCGTCCATCTGTTCGCTCGTATGTCTATCTGTCAGCGGGTTGTATCTCGTGAGCCGTAATAGGTAGAGTTGAAATTTTTACAGAATGTTTGTTTCTATTGCTCTATTAGAACCAATAACAAAATGGTTGCCATGAATATAAAAAATAAAATAAAAAGTGTTATTTCTTGTAGGTAAAATATGTTGTGTGCTTAATAGTTTTTATTATTTTATGGTTATAAATTATAATATATTCTGTGTGCTTAGTATGAGATTTCAGATCTCACCAATGCAACGTTGATAGAATACGTCGAAACACGATATCGTTAGATTAAATTGGACCTAAAGATCTTTGGGTAAGAAAATTCAGTAGGTACCTACCAATTGTAATTTCTTGAGGCTTTCGCTTGGAGCGCTGGCTGTATTTATATACAAACTTGAGCTTTAAAGCAAGGCAGTTAAGGTCCTTCTTACCTTATAGACAGCCCAGACGAATAGCAAATCAAGCACAAACTTGACGAACAGGATCACGACGAGCAAGACGACGATGGTGTACACAACGGAGTACGTGCCCACGTCGACGTCATCTCGCTTCGAGTCCCACACTTCCTTGATATCGACCGCAAAAGTTATGAGGATCACTGCCAGGACGAATGTTAGGATCTGGAACATTTATAAAATAACTGCAATTATTGCTGTCAGGTATTGTTTCGTAGCTGCGCATGAGAATACCGCTATGTGGAAAATCACAAGCTATCAAGAGACTCTTTTAAAATTATTATTTTTTGAAAAAAATGTGCTTTTTAGATCAAAATCACATAGCTAAAAAGATTGTCTCTTTAGCTATGTGATAGCACACATGCTAAAGAACGGGTAAATGTACACACGCCTCTTAAAACAAAAAAAAAATGACATCAAAAACGAAAATCCTAAAAAACTACATAGCGGATTTTGCACGAACAGCGACGGTTTCTAAAAGCTTTTTATTAGTTTGATTTGTTCGTATGCTTTTTTTTATAAAAAATAGCGAGTTAACGAGCAGGCCTCCACCTGATGATTAATGACTAGGCACCACCGCCCTTCATGGCATTTGTAGAACGAGAGGAACCGTCAATTCGTTGCCGGCTTTTTAGGAATTTGTTGATCAGCAACTTGAAACAAAGTAATAATAATCGTGATGATTTTCCAACAGAGACAGTAATTGTAGCATTTCTTGGTTTTAGTCGAATTTCAACAAAAAAAAAATAGTAGGTAAGTCATAATATCAAGAAGATCACTTACGGAATTTACAATTCCCAGGATCATACATCCTGTCTTCAAGTCCAACACAAAGCAGCACTTATCCACAACCGGAATATCCATTCGAGCCTTCAAAAAAGATAAATCCAGCTTTATATATTAAGTATGTACCGTACCTATTGTTTATAGATACTCTATAATTCTACATTATTTTCTGTCCAAAGGAGATGAGGAAAGAGATAGGGAAAAATCCATTCTAATATGAATACGATAGTATGTCTGCCTGTCTATCTGCCTGCTAGATTTTCACGATCCACACAGAGAGGGGACGGACAATGGCTATTATTTTATTGCCGCGAAAAATCAAAGAGTTCCCACGGGATTTTTAAAGCCCCATCCGGCGATTTAGGCTGTAAAAAGGTATAGACAGACAGACACACTTTCACGTTTGTAATAGTATGGATGATGGCATTATTTCATAGAAAATATTAATTCATTTGGGGTAGCTACAGTTACTAGTTACATCCAACAAGTGTAATTTAAAAATTTATAACACCCCCGACAAGTGAAGGTTACAATAATTAGAAAAGAGCTGATAACTTTCAAACGGCTGAACCAATTTTCTTGGATTATAATAGCTAAGAACGCTCTCGATCAAGCCACCTTTCAAACAAAAAAACTAAATTAAAATCGGTTCATTAGTTTAGAAGCTACGATGCCACAGACAGATAGATACACAGATACACATGTCAAACTTATAACAGCCTTCTTTTTGGGTCGGTTCACTTTTGCACTGTCAATGCGTTGCAGACTTTAGAAGAAATTGTTGATCTGCCTCTTGAATAACTCCATGTTGAAATCTAGTGAGAACAATGCCGAATGAAGTTGTTTGCACAGTTTACACGTGCGTGGGAAAAAGATCTGGCACATTTAATGGTCGAAATGCACCAGGCACCCAGGTGGTCACTTAAAAGGTGCTCTTGTATATCAAGGCATACCTATACAGAACTATGCTCAGCTGGAACCTTTTTTTCCGGTTGTTTCACACAAATGACACAATTTACTCCAGTTCTTGTTCTGCTTGAGACATGTTTCTCAAGTGGAGTAAGCATCAGGATAACTAACTCTAAGTTATAACACTTATAATTTATAACACGTTATACGTGGCACTATTCACGAAATAAACGTTTTTTCTTTCTTTCTAAAGAAAATTATACAAAAGTCCAAAAACTTACCATTTTTATAAAAATTAGTAATTGATACGTCACAACACTGATGTAATTGATAAAATTGATACTTTAGTGAACTATTTCGGCTTGCCCGGTCCCGACTGGTGTTAATCGACGTGAGTGTGTAACATCTTAATAGCACTCCGGGAGGGCATTGTGAACGTCGCCACTGTAAGGACAATTTTGATTAAAGTTAGGAGGAATGTTAAGGGGGAGTACTTCGCTGCATGTTTCGGGGATGATCATTGTGTTTCATGAAAGATTTCAAATGTAGATACCTATGTTTAACATCGACGACATCGTTGACTTAAGCTTATGAGAGCACATGGGAAAAACTTGAGCACGACAAAAATCAAGATCTAACGAAATATAATTAAGAAGATATTCTTAAAAGACGAGCATCTGCATTTATATTGTAATAATGGATGGAAATTGTGTGAGTTAATATTATTTAGTAAGATAGAAGGTAATGCAGAAAAGTTGTAGAACGCAAGACCTATTTAGAAGTTGTTACACTCCGTAATTGTAATACGCATTTATCACAACCGACAAATAAATTTTATTTGACTAATAAAGGGATTTAGTAGTTTTTATATTGGGAAACTGTAAAAAAGTCGAAGTTATTCATCTGATAATATTCAGTGTTTGGCGTTGTGAAACAGACCCTAAAGAAAGTAGATAAATACCGCTCATAAGTAAGTTCAAAGTTAAAGTTCAAAAAGTAGTCTGTGATCTCGAAAACTGTAGACCCAAGAGCGAAAGAGCTAAAGAGTTGAAAAATTTATCTATTACCTACTAGATGATACCCACGGACATCGTCCACAGTGATTTAAACATCCCGTGGGAAGTCTTTGATTTTCCGAGATACAATAAGTTACTAACTCTAAAGGTCTATGCGTGTCTATTCGAAAAATCACGTGGCTCCATTGATCTGTTGCTAATTTGTTGAAGGACAAAGGCATAAAAAAGTGCAACCATCCTGCAGGGACGTATGTTTTCCGAGGATAAATCCGTTACTCTCTTGGGTCGCGATCTAATTGCCAGCCGACAGAAGTCCAAGATATTTTTTCTTCCTCCAAAAATAAAAACAAAATAAGTCGAGAGAAGAGCTGTGCCTTAACAGGGAGGCTGCACGGCCTTGCGCAGAGCAGCGCCGGCGATCGATCGCATCGAGACAACCCGATAACGTTACTGTTACACCGTTTACTGCCTAACATTACATTTTACTGTCAATTTAGGCAATGTAGGTACTTGGTCCTGAACGGCCACTTAAGCGCCTCTGATAATATTTTTTTTATTGATACAGTGGAATCTCACTAATCCGACAGGTCCAATGATCCGGCATCTAAGGATTGCTAATTGCACAAAAACAGACCTCAATTAAGGATTATTTTAAAACTATTTAAAATAGTTAATTGTGAGATGTTACAATTATTAAAAAACGTGTAGAACCAATATTTTAACATCATAATTATTCCCTTTACGTGCTTCATTTTATTTATTATGAATTTTTCTATACAATCCAGTACCTAACGCGGACATTCCCATAATACGGCATCCTCTGGTTTTCAACAGTGCTGGATTATTTAGTGAGATTCTAGTGTACCTAGGTACTATAATTTTGGATTAGAGATCTGTTTTTTGGTACACAGATTCATATCTTACTTACCTTTGGTTAAGTGTTCTAAGAAAGGAAAATCCCTTCCCGTTCCCGATAAACCCGTTCTAAATCAACCGATATTTCGATTAGGTAACCGAATCATCTTGTTCTTCAAGAAAAAGATAAATCTGTCAATCAAGAAAAGGAACATATTCTTATTTGCAGGAGACACAAAGAAACTTCAAACTTTAAAGATGTAAGTACATTCAATTCAATTCAATTCAATAATCTTTATTGCGAATTTGGGTTAGTTTACAGATCTTAAAACTATTATTGTTAGGTGCTCCAAATTCTACCTTATGTAATAGGAGGTCGCGTGCTAATCGACAATAGGACAATTGTTAGTAGGTAGTAGTGGTGTCAAAAAATAATTTATCTATAGTACATATTCAATATAGAAAAATATTCAGGATATTAGATTTTCATTAAACCCCATATTAAATACAAAATATAGTAATTTAAAAAAAATAGAAATTCTTACTAGCATTACAATTGCTTTTAAATTTGACGAGGCGTTTGCTAAAGATACAGCTACGATCTACGTCACAACTCACAACAGTAAATAATAAAAATATTGGATATTGCGTAACTGTTACATCATTTTTAGTATTTTGCCTATCTAACCCGAGATTGGTTCGAATGTGGAATACTGCGATAGAATAAATTATTTATCTAGGTTTTCGTATTCTATTAAATCAGGACTGCAGTTTATTTATTTGTCAACGTGAGTGTCGATAATTATTTTGAATGTGGATAATTTAATGTTTCGTTTTTCGTAGATAGATTTGTGTCGTGCGTTAGTTATTATTTATAGGTTAGGTAGTTAGGTACGTAAAGTGCTAGTTGATCTTTTTGGAAATATGTGCATCATTTTATAACACGTATGAATTAGCTACTATGTTTTCTTTTTAAGTAGTAAGTAGTAAATACCTCTACTTAGTGTTTATGTGGTTAATTCTTGCAACTCAACTTCAGATTAGTTTTTCTAACCGATTGAGTTGAAATTTGAAACAGTAATCAGATATTTAACTTCGATTACAATGCAATAATTATGGTACCATATCGGTGGTTTGATGATGGAACCGGGTGGGCATAAAATTTCTCAACTTCTGAACAGGGTAACTCGGTCGTGTTTGGTCTCGTTGGATTTGCCTTGACAAGTACTTTAGAGTGAATATAGATCATATCCAGAATCTCATGATGGAGCTGGAAGGTGGCCATAGAATCCAAGTGTCCGTTATAGCTTCGGCGTGCTTGGCCTGTTAGATTTTTGTACCTGTTTTAGCGTGATGAAATAATTTCAATTGACATAGTTAATAATATTTTCAATGTACCTATTGACAAACTTGTACCTACTTTCTTAAGTTCGGGATTTCTCTATGTTTTTCAGGGTTCTGTATCGGAAGGGTGCTAACAACGAGAACCTATTATTTGTTTTTGTAACTGTAACCTTGTAGCTGTACTAATAAATATACTATAAAATATAGGTAGGTATATTTATTCAAGTAAACTTTTACATTTTACAAGTGCTTTTGAATCGTCAAGAAACTCGGCGGTTGCTCTTTTCAAGTGTTCAGTTGTTTATTAACCCCCGACCCAAAAAGAGGGGCGCTATAAGTTTGACGTGTGTATCTGTCTGTGGCATCGTAGCTCCTAAACTAATGAACCGATTTTAATTTAGTTTTTTTTGTTTGAAATGTGGCTTGATCGAAAGTGTTCTTAGCTATAATCGAAGAAAATCGGTTCAGCCGTTTGAAAGTTATCAGCTCTTTTCTAGTTTTCTTATAGAGGTTTTTGTCGGGGTTTTTTTAAAATCTTGAGTTATTCAGCGTCATATTACAAAATGATCGGGAAAGTGACAAATCTAAAGAGTAAAGACACATGAATCCTTGTTTAGAATGTTTTCCATGTTTTAGAATGTACAAGTAAAGCTCTTTCATATGATACTCCACTTGGTATAGTATCTTACTTGTGCTATAAATAATAAAACCTACCTACCTGCCTTTCATGATTGTAGGTGAACGGGAAGTACAATTAAATAAAAATCTGTTTTAGAATGTACATTGTACAGGTGACTACTAGGCTACGTAAGACCTACCTGCCTGCCAAATTTCATGATTGTAGGTCTAGGTTCTTGACAGACACGACGGACGGACGGACAAACAAACAGACAGACAACAAAGTGATCCTAAATGAACTTTTAAGTACGCCTAGTGTGTGAACTAGACAGTCCTAAGCCTGTAAAAGTATGAAGGGAAGTTCAATTTTTTTTTATTTTTTTTAGGAATATATTCTATCGTAAAAAATATTCAATATTTTTAAGTAACTAGCGTTAGTATTAAGATATGTAAATGTAACCATATTTGACACCTCTAGTAGGTAGGTACATTTGATTCAAGTAGCCCTAAAGTAGTCCTATTCTTCTTTGATTTTACCTCACCATCGCCTAATATTTGATAAATCGTCGATTTAGGATTAAACCGAGGGTTCCCTGGTTCACTGACTGCGTTGAATGGCTGATCCACGCAATAACTCGTCATTAATTGAACAACGGAATACGGATAGCCAAATGAAATGTCAACTGTCGTAAGATTGAGAATAACTTTAGTTCAAAGAGTAGTTTAGTTGTCAAAATGCGCAAGAGCGGAGTGGTCGTGTTATTTGTGTTTTGTTTTATTGTCACGGTACAATGTTCTTTACGAAAAGGTAAGTCGGGAAAAGAAAACACTTATCTATCATGATTCCTGCTGTTTGTTTAAATGTAATTTTGTATTATAAAAAAGGTAGGTAGGTTACACAAACTGGAATAAGATAAGATCGAATTCAAGGATCTAAGCATAGACACAGTTGTATTTCTTCTATCTCTTTAGGTATAAAGTAAATGAAACTACATTGAAATGAATAACAGAATGGGGAAATGGGTTACACCTTTGAAGCAAGAGAAAGTTAGGCTGGCAGTTGATACACTGGTGTCTACCAGCTGTGTGTAAACCAAGCTGAGGAAATCTTTATTCAGAATAACTCAAAATTAAAAAACCCCCGACACAAAAACCTCTATAAGAAAACTAGAAAAGAGCTGATAACTTTCAAACGGCTGAACCGATTTTCTTCGATTATAGCTAAGAACACTCTCGATCAAGCCACCTTTCAAACAAACAAAAATGAACCGATTCATTCGTTTAGGAGCTACGATGCCGCAGACAGATACACAGATACAGACGTCAAACTTATAACTCCCCTCTTTTTGGGTCAGGGGTTAAAAAACCTCTGACAGAAATCTCACCTTCGAAATTAATAGGCGAATTCGATGAAAAACTTTATTACTTAAGAGTTTCTTATCCCTAAAATGCCGATCTGTCGGGTGGGGTAGCACTGTTGTTAGCCAAATGGATTCCACGATCCAGAAGAACCTAGATTCTGGTTTTATCCGTGGATAGTTTTCCGGCAAAAATATACCGCCAAGCGGTTTCCTTAGAAGTTAGAAGCCTATATAGGGGTAAGCATGTATGGGGGTTTAATTAAAACTGCAAACCACTAGTTGAGAATCCAACGTACATGCAAGTAACCTTTAAAAGTTAAACTTACGTTTTTTTTAATAGTAGCGTTTTACCTGAAAATAAAACGCATATTAAAATACTTACCTCACTGGAAGCTTTATATTGAGAGTAGCATTTCCGTTTCCGTCGATTTCATGCCAGTTTTCGTACTTTTATTGATGTCATATCCGGTTTTGTGGCGCCACCTGGCGGGGTCGCGCTCAAAGTTTTCGTAAATTGCTCAGCGCGGCCATGGCTTCATTGGCTCAATATCACCAGGCAGGAATTACTGAAAGCTTCCAGTGAGGTAAGTATTTTAATATGCGTTTTATTTTCAGGTAAAACGCTACTATTAAATAACTTGACCGTAACTGGAAGCTTTATATTGAGACCCTGTTTGTTTTCGCCTGGTGACGCCACATAATAGATATTAGAATTCTACGCCAATGTGATAACATTTGTACCATAATGAGTACTTATATGATATTATGTTCTTTTTCATAAACAAAATTTTGTTTATTTGAATACAAAATCAATAAAGAAAAGAATTTTAACTATCAGTCATAGAACTGAAGAATAGTTAGTTGAGCGATACCACCTGGACTAAGTACATTGCCTTCAATCACTTTACATTTAGAAAAATTTTGAATTGTATTAGCTGATTGCTAATTTTCATGGGCCATCTCATCATAAGAATGATTTTCCCTGAGTTGAGTGTATGCTACGAGAAGTAGCAGATATGCTTGCTTCTTTCAAAAAGGTTTTTACCCAGTCTAAAAATTCAAAAAAATTCAAAATTCAAAATGTTTTTATTCAATTAGACTTTTACAAGTTCTTTCGAATCGTCAAAAGCATCTACCACTGGTTCGGAATGCCTTCTGCTATACCTACTGTACGAGAGGCACGTTTAATCCGTTAACCATTATAAAATATAGAGCATTATATTTTGTAGCATATCATACTCTGTCGTTCAATAATTAATTACCAATTACACATATAAATCCAAAAAGAGGGTAAAAATACCCGTTATGACTATTCCTATTACAAGCAATTTCTGATTGGTTGTCTATTTCAGATTTTGAGCCGAATTTAGGGCAAATGTCAGATTTTATTTTTATAATCATCAAATTTTATTAAATACACATCATTCGTTCTAAGGTACGATTTTGATGCAATATGAAGTTATCTGAATAGTAAGCAGTAATAAAAACGCAGATATTATAAATGATTAGTTAAGTAATAAGTTATTATTAGCACCCCAAACGGGTGGATTTCAAATCTCTCTGAAGAAATCGATTTTAAAACATGCTTGGACATGAATACATAATTGAGTGAATTTGCTTTTATTCATTAATATAGCACATATAAAACACGCGCATTAACAAACATTACTTGACTTTTATTTCATACATCCAATAACAGATCCAATTACAGATTCGTGTAAGAGGAATGAAAATTCTAAATTATGTCATTTATATTATGTGCCAAAACTGGTGCTAATTGTGATACTTTAGGTTCGTATCAATATTTTTCTTTAAAGACCATGATGATCAACGTTTTCAAGCTTATTCAATAGTTTCAAGATAGATTTCCGCTTGAAATTAAGCAGTGATTTACTGCTTAGGTTTTATGTGTCTAATGTATAGGACCACTCATTATTTCTAGACTTCTTAAGACAATGACAGACCCATTGCGAGTCAATGAGTGCGAGTTTTATATAAACGGTCGAGGCCCGCCAAACACTTTCGATCGGAGTAAATTATATAAACTAAATCAACTATTCAAAAAATATTCCTTTTGACCAATTGAGATGGGTCAAGAGTCAAGACGAAGAATTGAAAATAATGGCGTAAACCAACTATGCCAATGGAAACTTTCATGAGATACAGCATCGTGAAACAGGACTTGATGGTCCATCAAATCTAAGAGTGCATAGTTGTGTACTTCGAATGCTTTCTCCGAGGTGAATAGATCGACCTCCAGGATTACCCACTTTGCAAATATTATTTCCACGCAAGCTCGTATTGCCACTCTGGGAGGTTGGCTATGACATTAGATACAAATTATTTACATGATTACTATACATACCGGATATAATATTGTAAGCTATGGTGTATTTGTCAAGCCATAATTCCAGTATCTGGAATGTTTTATTCAATAAGGATAACAACATCCTTAAACCTTGTAAATATGCTTTATTAACAAATGAATGAATGAAAGAATGAACATCATTCCTCTTTTTCTTAGTAAATGAGAGAGTAACGTCTCGTTGTTACTTTGAATGAGACTTGAACTAAGGCGTAAGAAGTGAGCCTTCTTGAAGCTTCTGAAGGGTAAATTAGACTATCATTTTGATAAGAGTAAAGCATTTGTTCCTTTCATGTCAAAGAGCATGATAGATGAAGATTGTTTATTAATGCTCCCAAGCCTGATCCAAAGCATCCGTTACTAGAACATGAACTAGTGGAGGTAGCTAATATTTCTCCTTTAGCCCTTATAATTTATTTATCGCATCTGCCAGCTTGGAGTGCAGCGTGGAGATCGCTTGATGGATAGACGACATTAACGGGTCGCAGGGATCCATGCAGTGTAATTACGTGGCATGTGGTAGTCTCTTTATGAGACCTATGTCCAGCGTGGACGTCTAACGAATGATAATAGTGATCTACCAGTATTGGATAGATCTTGGATTATCCAGCGGTCATTGGTTTGTTAACTAGCGTTTCTAACTGTTCTTACATCCATCAGCCCTCTTTGGAGGCATTTTCTAGGGTCTCCATAGTATTTCTAAATAGTTAGCCTCACTCTTTCGTGGTCAAAGAACCAATTCTCAAATTTTATATATCAAAAACAGTAAGTTCGACTGTAGTAGATATTAACTTAATGCATGTAAAAAATGTACATGTATTAAGTCTCTTGTACATTTAGCATGTAGTTACTTGCCTTAACTTGCTATGACAAGTTGATAAGTAAAATAGGACTCATATTTCACCATTCTCTTAATATCACCCATAGACACCGTGGTTAGTCCGAACGGCAGGTAGGTTATCATCTAATCTATCTAACTTTCCCGTATGGCCTCAATAAGAAGCACTGACACAAGACTGTTTCACTACATGAAAACAGACTTTGCATGTTTATCAAAATGAAATGTTCTGCCATAACATACATAGTTGTTTCGTACTTTAAGATCTTGGTCGGGATGACACTTCGGAGTTCGGTACCAGAAACAAGGTGAAAAGGAAGCTTGGCGTGCGGTGCAAGCTTCATGATTCATTTTACGCACTATTGCGTACAGTTCCTTGGGAAAAACAATAGGCGGCTTTTTAAATGTTGGTATGCGATACCATTGAAATAACCTTTGTATAACCTCTGGTGCCTCTATTTTCTTTCATTGCGAAAGACAGTGCACTAAATAACCTGCTTGGAACGAGGTCGGTTTAGTTTCTCTGATTTGTCTTGGAGAATTCGGGTGCAAATAATCATGCTGTGGCTTACTTACCTTTTTGGACCTCCAGTCCTGATTGAGGAACGATAAGAACTTTTTAGATGACCTTTGTAGATATTACCGGTATGTTCGTTTCCACCCCGCGAGGGTGTATGATATAGATCATGTTGGCATCCACCCCGCGAGGGTGGATGATATTGATCATACTGGTATTCACACCGTGAGGGTGTATGAGATTGCTCAAACTAGCATCCACCCCGCGAGGGTGGATGATATTGAGCATACTGGTATCCACCCCGCGAGGGTGTTATAATATTGCTCATGTTAGGATCAACCCTGCGAAGGTTGAATGATATTGATCATACTGGTATCCAACCCACGAGAGTGGATAATATTGATCATTGAATAGGCTCAATGCACGGCAAAGGTAGTCATGGCAGCTCTATGTATTGAAATGGTAACATTTGAAATGCATGGCCCCTACGAGGGGCGGGTGACCATTTTTCAGAAAATGCAATGTGCATGTCGAGTAGTTCCACGCGATGGAACGGCAACAATTATAATTTTCTGTGCTTGTGAAGCGGCGAACGCGTTCAATGTGTTTTCTATTTATTGCTGGGTCAAATAAATTTATCTTATCTTTATTCAAATACACTTTTGCAATTGCTTTTGAATCGTCAAAATAATTTACCATAGTGTATGCAAAATAGTTCCACGCGATGGAACGGTAACATTTTCAATGCCTTGCCCCCGCGAGAGGCAGCGGACTAATAATAATTGATTTTTGACTGAATAAATGTGTTCTTTTCGACCCAAAAAATATTAACAAACTCCACTCGTTTTTTCCCATATGGATGTAACCAAAAGACCCACCTGGCTCGTGATAATTTCGCAGCGCATCGCAATACCTTCTATGCTGTAGCTACCCACTAATTGTGGAAAGACCCGACGAAGTCTGATTATTGATTTCAGTCAATATTTTAGTTAATTTAATATTATTATTTAAGTTAATATTGATTTTCAGTTAATTTATATACGAATAAAAATAAAGTCAAGAAAGCACAATTTTTAGGAAAACCTAGGCTTATTTTTGTTTATGCAGTATGTGATAGCTACATAAGCTTTATCTGCTAGAAATTGCAAGGTATCATACTTTTTTACCTCTTTGTTTGTTTCTAGGTCTATGAACCTTGAGTTTTATCAAAGACTTTTTAATGTACTGTGTAGGTACACGTAAAAACCAAGATGCGCTAGCTAAACCTGAAAAACCTGGAACCTGGTCAATTAAAGGTTAGAACCTGTTGAAAGTAAAATCTAAACACGAACTTTGTTATTCGATTTCATCCTGATGATCGTCAGGTGTGATATTTCTATTTTTATAAAGGTTACCTGTAATTTCATTACTATTCGATGTAACAATTTGAATTAACAATAACAATAACTAGAAAAGACATATCATAATCTTAAAAGAATTTCTCGTATAAATCCGAGAGGATTCATTTCAAAATGCAATCGGGGTCATAACTATCGTCATGTACCCTCTAAATAAAATGAGCATATTGTAACAGACTTAAAAGGTAAATTTTAGCTAAATAATATTAATTTCAAATATTTGAAATTCATTTCTAATAATCGGTTTCTAATTGTTACATCGTCTCAAGTACGAAAAGTTTTTAATAACTACCTTCTGGCAAATAAATATAAAGTACTGTGATCCGAACGGACAAACCGTTAAAAATATTGATCACGTACATATTATTATATTTTACATTTTACATAATGTAATATAAATTAAAAATAAGTACTTACTGCGAATTATTCACCAAATTCACTTTATAAAGTACCACACAATAAAATAAAATATCTTGCAACGTTTCGTGTTGACTGATTGCAAGTTGCTTCGACGGCAAACAAAACGCCAATGAAGCCATGGCCGCGCTGAGCAATTTACGAAAACTTTGAGCGCGACCCCGCCAGGTGGCGCCACAAAACCGGATATGACATCAATAAAAGTACGAAAACTGGCATGAAATCGACGGAAACGGAAATGCTACTCTCAATATAAAGCTTATAGTTACGGTCAAGTTATTTAATTTATAGTTTAGCGTTTGGCTTCAATCAAACTTAGCAAGTGATGATGCAGCTTAAGATGGAGCGCGCTTGCCTAGAAAATGCCTATTCACTCTTGACTTGAAGGTACCTTAATATTAAATTTGAAGGAGAAAACTGACGCTAGAAGGGCGTTTCATATCCTTGCCGTTCGTATAAGAAACGAGGAGGCAAATCGCTTCGAGAGTGTCTGTACTCTGTGGTACGTTTTTTAATCAATTTCCATGTCAATAAATTATTAAGTGCTTTATTATCAAGTAGGTACGTACACTGCCTACGTAATAATTACGAGTATGACAATGAGATAATTGCTATACCATTATTATTAAACTATAATAAATTATAATTATATTGGTCGCATTACATAAAGTACCTATTACTTTATCGCAGTTTAGGTAGGTAACGAATAAGACGGTAACCACACTATACAAAACTGTCTAAACTATATTAATTGAATAAACCGACATAAATAAGGAGGTAGGTACCGAATTCAACGTACATATACCTATTATACTTATATGTTTACAATTTTCTCATATTGTAAGCATATAGTAGGTACCTACTTATACTAATATGCCAATCTATACATATAATAAAATTGTAGAAAAGTGGTGTCTGTACAATAGAAATATATAAAAAAAAAGTAGCAGGGGTTGTTATTATATCGATGACGAACCCGAAATTGTAATTAATTTTTTTTTGTCTGTTTGTCTGTGTGTTTGTGCACGCTAATATCAGAAACGGCTTATTCGATTTAGATACGGTTTTCACTAATATATTGTAGTAACCTTCACTTAACATTTTAGTGTTTATTTCATGTCAATCGGCTCATAAATAAAAAAGTTATGTCAATTTAAAAAATCACGGCGAACATTTTTAACGTACAGACTACAGAGTATATGCTGCCCGAAAAGTCACTATTCCACGCGAACGAAGTCGCGGGCACAGCTAGTGTTTACATATTTTTTTCCAGCTCAGTTGCTGATAAAAGCGATTTTTCATACGATACCTATATGCTTTCGGACACTTGTATAGTGCTAGGCTTAGTAACTAACCTTTGAGTAAATAAATGTGTACTTTGATGAATATAAATGATGTAGGCAGTTACCTATCTACTGCAAAATGGACTAAATTCTCAAACTTAAATTCCTGTTTTAAGTTGTGTGACCACATCTAAACAGAGTTGTACTAATTATACTAATTATATCCTTCAGATGCAGACTACTGGACTAAACTAGCCACAAAAGAACTAGACGAGGCTCTAAGAGTCAAATGGAACGTAGGTCGGGCGAAGAATGTAATTCTTTTCATCGGAGACGGCATGGGACCCAACACCGTGACAGCCACTAGGATTTACAAGGGAGGGGAAAGCCATAAGCTGTCATATGAGATGTTCCCACACGTAGGACTGTTAAAGGTGAGAACAATACCTACTTATTCACAAAATATATCCCGGATCACAAAATATACGTACCTATAAGATCACTCCATCTTCTAGTCATCTTAGAATCAAGTCAAGGGTTCAACAACATTAAAATCCAATCACGGATTTTTTATGATATCATTGTGAATGGGTACCTACCTAAGTACTTAGGTGTTTTTTTTTTAATTTTCGTTTTTAATGCCATTTTGTTTAGTCTTTCCGTAGTCTGAGGGCAGAGCCCACAACAAACTCAGCCGGGTTTTGTGTATAGTAATGTACTTAGAAGAAACATAACCTAATCTTTATATTTATCGTCACATCACATGAGTTATGTGTTGTTGAATAGGTCTAGGTATTTTCTAAACGGTTATTTAGGTCGTACACATCTTTTTGGTGTCGGACACGTCTTGTAAACATTCATATCCTGTTCTTCCAGACATATTCAGCAGACAAAATGGTCCCAGACTCTTCCAGCACAGCGACTGCGTTGCTTTGCGGAGTCAAGGTCAACCAGTACACCGTGGGGGTGGACTCCACCGTGAAGCACAAGGACTGTGATGCGTCTCTCAATCCTAACGCCCATTTGGACTCCTTGGCCGCTTGGGCTTTGAGAGCTGGAAAGAGCACAGGTAGGTAATAGCCTAGTGGTAAGACGTTAGCCTCCTATTTGGGGAATCCACGGTTCATTCGCGGGCACGCACCTCTTCCTTTACGGAGTTTGAAGAAAAATATCTTATGAAAACCCGTATGGATGATCCACAGTGTTCTCAAAAGGTGCGTGAAATCTGCTGATCCGCACTTGGATAGCATGGTGGTCTATGGCCAAAACCCTTTCTCATTCTAAGAGAAGACCCCGTGCACCGTAGTGGGTCAGTGAGACGTTATTGGTGATGATAAAATATATGGTTTCATAAATGAATTCATATAGGCAGTTCAGAAGGCCAGAAACAAAAGTAATACTTTTCAGCTATTTGAGCTAAACCTTTTTTTTTTTTGACGAGGGGAAAATCTTCCTAAGATATCCGATCGGGTTATGTGAGATTTTTTCCCGTTAAAACCCCCTCGGTGCTCCTCTTCAGCACATAATGAGAAGCTCCGGGAACTCTAAAAAATACCTAGTGATCGTGGCCGCAACGATGAAGCTAAGTCTTTTCCTATTCATTGGCCTACGCGTCTAGATCCACTGGTTTAAGCTGTGCGTTGTCAGTCAGTTAAATAAGTAGGTACAGTCTTACTAAAACCATAGTTACAGTGCCCGGCAAACAACTTGAGCATTGACGCGATTGGCTGGTGAATGGCGGGTGCACGCCATTGGTTGATCAGTCGGCGCGGGTGCTCGTGATTGGTTGATACGTCGACTTTCGCTTCCCGGTTTCGCCAACTTTCTCCCACTACACTGCCGGGCTGCTGTTTGCCGGGCACTATATCGTGGATCTTCCAGGTTTCGTGACCACAATGCGTGTAACCCACGCCACACCAGGCCCAATGTACGCCCACAGTGCAGCCCGAATATGGGAGTGCGATCGAGACTTGCCCACCGGGGCCGAGAGATGTAAAGACATCGCTAGACAACTTGTTGAGGACTGGCCTGGGAGAGATCTCAACGTAAGTAGCTTTGAAATCTCTATAGCTCAACGGCTTAGATGTGTTCATCTAAGCAAAAGCAAAAATTTTTTTTCGTATAAAATGTATCCTATGTCACCCGGACCATAAAAACGAATCGATTGACCCTTCATTCATCAAAATCGGCTCAGTAGTTTAGGCGCTACACACATACGAATGACTGCTCATTTTGTACAATATTATTATTTGACTCATATTATTATTCCGGTGCATCTGTTGTTTGGGACATTGTTGGAGGTGTTGGGGTAATCTACCTTATGGAATATTGATGTGTTTTCTCCCTTTCTATCCAAAGCCATTCGTCAAATAAGTGTTTTATTTTGTTTTGAAGGTCATCATGGGCGGCGGCAGACAGGGTCTGATGACCAATGCTACGGTCACCCCCTCCGACCCGACCAGCCCCTGGTCGTGCTCCAGGCAAGACGGTAGAAACCTCATTGAAGAGTACAAGAAAGATAAAAAGAGTCGAAGACTGAAGTACAGCGTGGTGTCCAATAATAGAGAATTGAGAGAGTTTAATGTTAATGACACTGATTATCTTCTTGGTGAGTGTTTCAATTTAACTTTTTGTTGATAAATCAACAAGAATTTCATATTTTATTTTATTTTATAATTTAACCATTGCCAGTCCACTACTGAGCACCTTCTCGAGTGTCCTCTCAGAATGAGAAGGGTTAAGGCCACGCTAGCTCAGTGCGGATAGGCAAACTTCGCACACCTTTGACAACAATAATATGGAGAACTCTCAGGCAGATTTTCGGAGTTGTACAACTCCGAAAAGCTAAAGGTCCGTGCGTGCCCGGAATCAAATCACCGACCTCCCGAATAGGTGGACGTTTTAACCACGTGGCTATCATCACTTGATTTAATGTTGAAGGAAAACATCGTGAGGAAACCTGCATGCCTGAGAGTTCTCCATAATGTTCTCAAAGGTGAGTGAAGTCTGACGATCCGCACTTGGCTAGCGTGGCGGACTATGGCCTTCTCATTCTAAGGCGTTCAGTAGTGGACTGGCGATGGGTTGATCATGACGATGATGATTACATTTGTATGATGTGCTTTATACTTAGTCAATATTAGATACTCTTTACAGGTATATTCTCTAACGAACACTTAAAATATGAGAGCGAGAGGAACAAGGGACCAGATGGCATGCCATCCATCAGCGACATGGTGGAAGCGGCGCTTCATGTGCTCAAGAGGAACTCCAACGGGTTCTTCCTAATGGTTTGTTTCACAGTTCCCTATAGCGGCACAGATACAATATAGCGAGTAGGTAGTGCACTTGACGGCGTGGGAGACTATGGTCTATGACCTAAGCCCTTCTCATTCTGACGGAGGCCCGTTGTCAGTATCGCAGCGATGGCTCTCAAGCCATCGCTGCGATGACGATGATAATAAGTCCTCCGCCTTCCTCAACCACTTCCCGGCACCTTCTTTTTGCCAGTCCAAGGGGCTGGAGGACATCCCACGATGCACTTGCTAGTAGCTACGCGGTCTCTGCTCCAGAACACGTTTGCCCAAGCAACAGTCGGTTTTGCGACCGACATGGTTTGCCAATTACCACTTCAGCTTCATTTCCAACCTTTATAAATTATAAGGATATTAACCACTAGCTGACACCCACGGCTTCGTCTGCGTGGATTTGGGTTTTTCAAAATCCCGTAGGAACTCTTTGCTTTTCCGGGACAAAAGTACCCTATATGTTAATCCTAGCTATTCCGAACTTTAGCCAAATCCGTTCAGTAGTTTTTACGTGAAAGAGTAACAAACATACATACACACAAACTTCGCTTTTATAATATTATAAGTGTGATTTTCCTTCTGAATTGAAAAGAAAGTCTACCTGCCGCTCGGTCTGGACATCGACAGTTATCTTAGTTTAGCTTAGTTAGTTTAGTTTTTATCTTAGTTAATCCGCCAAAATTTTAACCGACTCCAAAAAGAAGGAGGTTCTCTATTCCGCGTTTATTTTTTTCTCGTAAAGGTAGAAGGCGGAAACATAGACATGGCCCACCACCGAGGTCGTGCCAAGGTTGCGATCAACGAATCCTCAGCTATGGACGATGCAGTCAAGTTAGCTCTCGGTATGACGGACGAGGAAGACACGCTCATCGTGGTGACAAGTGATCATGCGCATTCGTTACAAATCAACGGTTATCCTGAAAGAGGAATGAATATTTTTGGTAAGGCTAAATACCAACCTATAATATTATATTTTATTTAGTACCTACGAGTAGGTACATAAGTATATTCAATGGCCCCAATCTTTGATGGCAATCTATAGTCGTATACAGCTGACCCACTCCTGTTTCGCTGTGAAATTTCTCTTTAGCATCAAAAAATTGTATGCAGATTACAGAAAAAGTTTTGAAAGTTCAAGAGCGAGTATACTATGCGGTATAGGTACATTTTGGCTCATGTCTTTGATTTCAGAGAGGTTTGAATCCCCAACCTCCCCTTACGGCCATGATGTTACCACATTCACATTCCGCCTAAGTTAAATGGTTTTTACAGGAACAACTGGTCCATCTCGAGCTGATGGTTTAAACTACACAATACTCTCCTACGGAACCGGAGGTCCGGGCTCCTTCCAGTACAGCGTGGAAACTAACCAGAACGGCAGCCGCGTGGTCAGGCAGGACCCCAGCACGGTGGACACTGACAGCTTCAAGTATGAGCAGATTGCGGCCATACCGCTTGAGGAAAACATTCATGGGGGAAGCGACGTAACGGTATATGCTAGAGGTGAGGCTTCTCAACCTAAGAAAGATGATTAAAATAGAATACGTAGATTTTTATGCAAGTAGACTTTTACAAGTGCATTTGATTCGTCAAAATAATTTACCACTGGTTCGGAATGCCATTCCAGTGTCCTTATCCCTTGTTCTTTTCTAGGATGCAAGGTCCTATCTCTGTGCATTCGCTGAAATTCGCTGAAATCGGAAATTGCGTGAGTCGTAAGTCAAACCATTCGAAGAGTCTTCGTGTGGCAGTTTCGGACTTTTATATGAAACTGAATGCAGCAAAGTTACGTGACTTTCACAACTATCAACTCAAAAAATTATGCTCGTCTGGCCTCATGCTAAAGGTACTCGTCGCTTCAGCGTAGGTATAGTACGCGACAGGTCGAGATGGCAATCGGGGTGGGGACGCCCCGCACACCCGCACAGCTTCTGCGCTTACCCGGTGCGGGATAGCACGGGTGACGTGCGGATGTGCGGGGTGTCCCCCCGCCTCACACCCCGATTGTGCAAGTATGTGGTAAATTATTTCGACGTTTCAAAACCACTTGTAAAAGTTTACAAGAACTATAAGAAGCCCATGGCTCGCAACCAGTTATAACTACGAGCCACATATAGCACTGCAGGAGTCTAACACAAAGTTTTTGAGAAAAATTTAATTAACTCTTCCAGGTCCCTTCGCCCATTTATTCCACAACGTCCACGAGCAGAACTACGTGTTCCACGTGATCTCGTACGCCGCCAAAATGGGACCTTACTCCGCTGGACGCTCCCATGCCGTTGACAACAATACCAACGTTTGCTTATGACTAGTCGTAAGCGTAGCCGCATATTGGCTACTATCGCATGACCATGGAATAGAATATTTTTTTTTTTTTCTTTAAATCAGAGGAGGAAAATCGCTACTTTTTTTTTACACCTTTGAGAACAAAATTGCGAAAAGTAGGCGTGCCCGAGATCGAATCCTGGACCCCCCGAATAAGAAGTCAATGGTTTAACCACTTGACTCTTACTGCTTTTGGCGCTATGTACTGGCTTTACTCTGATTAGCCAATGTCAAGTTTGTGATATTTTCAAGTTATTGATTTTATACAAGTATGGACTCCGTCTGCGCCGGCGCCCGCCGACATACGCGCGGCGCCCCTTTAGAGCGCTTCCCAGTCAGTTCCACCACCAAAAAACACCAACTAACACAAAAACCAGCCACTCTTAACAAAAAAAAACACTCCAAACAAGCACAGAACGCGCGCCAGCAAACGCCATCACAGACGAAGTCCAGAATAATTATTATTTATTTATCATCACTAGCTGACGCCTGCGACCTTAGGCGACAATTTTAGTAAATTATAGTAAAATTAGGAAAAACCATCGAACATCAAAAGAACACCTAAGCAAAAATAAATAGATTAAAAAAAAAAAGAATAAATAGATTAAATAGATTAAGAATTAAAAGTATAAGTATCTATCTATTAAGATTTATCTGTTTATTTTTTTTAATTAATATTTTTTGATATAAAATATACTTTTTGAATTGACATTTAGTTTCATTGACCCAATAGTTAAACGGTAATAGAAAAACAATTTATTTTAAACTACTTTATTGTCTAGTAATACACTGAGTACATTAAAAAGTAGTTAAATATTTATATTAAAAAAAATATATAACAAGATTTGTACTGCAGGTAAGTAATCAAAAATATAAAAAATGGTAACAATTTGTATAAAACGGACGATATTCGAAAGTAAAAAGATCTTTTTAAGCTCTTTCATGAAAATATACATAATATTATTAGCGCATTAAGTAAATAAATACATCCATAATCCCATATAACTCTTAAAAGCTTTGCTATTTTGGAAGTTTATGAGAATTACAATATATTAGTAGGTAACACTGATGTAATACTACTGGACACAAAGACATTTAATATTTTAATGTACAAAATAGAGAAGAAGTGCTCTGAACGCATTGTGTTCGATCTGGATCCGAGAAAATTCAGAAATAGGAAACTCGGATAGGATACTGCGCCCGTCTCGAGTCTCGACGGATGTTAGCCATAGGGAACATTTATACTCCCTAGAGTATAAATGTTCCTTGATGTTAGCGCTGCCACCGCCCGTATGATTCGGCCCGGACTCGAATCGAACGCAGTGCGCATGCGTACCGTACCAGAATGGTAGAATGATGATCCTACCATTTTGGTAGTTTGAATGATTCTACCAATTTCGTAGGTTTCAAATCCTACAGTTTTGGTAGGTTTGAATGAAAATAATAATTAATTTCCCCCCTTTTTTGGGCTGGTTTTCATCGAAAGCGCTTTATTTATTTCAGTTTAAACAAAATACCTTTAAATGTTATAATATGGACCTTTGAAGCGTTTCTGAATAACACTGACATGTCGGCGCTGACCATACGCGCTAATCACAAGCTACGACGATCAGCGTGATAACAAAACCAGCCTTAGTAGCATTGCTAACAAAACATCGGCTTTGGTTGCTTATAGCTAGCCGTAACCAGTTTAAACCAGTATAAAGTGGCCCCAATATATACTAATACCTAATACATTCTAGTTTATTTGCTTAGATATTTCTTCAATACAACACCGAGCACCAAAGCCCCTGCTAGGGCAATCACCGCCCACTTTAGATTTGACCTGAAACAAAAAATATACATGTTAATATTTACAGGAGTTACTACTTTAATAACTCTTATATAATTATATTATAAGCAGAAAGAAACGCTATAACTATGTAGGTATAGTACGCGACAGGCCGAGATGGCAATCAGGGTATGAGGCGGGATAGAAGAAGGCGTTTGTAGAAGAAGGCGCAATTAGTGTACCTTTAAGGGTGATTATCAACTTAAGCGGAACGGAGCGAAGATGTTTTAAGCAGACCAATCATTGTTAATAAATACCGCCATATTTTCATGCCATCTATGAATAATAATTTGAATGCTCCGTTGAACTCATCTCTACCCCTATGCTTCAATGGAGTAATAGAAAAAGTAATGTGACGTCACAAATTTAAATATTTTTACAATCTCTATGTTTACTTACGAAAATAATATAAAGAAAATTAGTTAAAATATAATATTTTAATAACCTTGCTGATGACTCTTCGGGATTCCTAAAAAAGATTATACCGTTATTACGAAAGTATAATTGCAAATGTTTTACCACAAATATATAGCTAGTTATTATGGATATATACTTGAGATACATTACAGAGATACGATATTTTCACAATTGACGACATTCTAATGCCGTTATAAAACACAGCACATGAACATCTTTAAGGTCGTAATTTCTAAAAACACATTTTTTTCTGATCCGTCGTTTTGGGAGACAAAATTAAAAATTAAGACTTGTGATAACGTAATAGTGACGGTGAATTTCGAAAAGGTAGAGTTTTTACGAATCATATTTTAAAAATTTTCTTGCGATATGTCAAGTAATATGTCTCAAAGGTTGTCCTGACCCTATTTGGCGATTAAAAAATCGGCACTAAATGTATTTTGATGCGTAGTGCCTATTGAATAAGAAAGAGCATTTCAACTTTATCTACACTAACAACAGGTACTCTACTATCTTATTACATCTAACTATAAACTACAAATAATATTCAAAATGTCGAAACTTTTGTAGTTTACTTAAAAAAATGAATTGTAATAACCCAGATTCACATGGTCTTCCTCGTGGTCTAAAAAAATATTGAAAATTATTAAAAATAAATTAAACAGACGAAAAATGTTTTTAAGGATGACAAATCTTTCGAAATCAAACCTCGAACATATGAAAATGTTGCTATTTGGTTTTAAAATTTGAGAAATATTATAAAAAGGTATGTTATGACTTATGAGGGATAATTTCTGAATTTCTTTGTAAGAAATACAAATAGATTTAAGTTATTTCAGGTCTATAAATATAAATGTAGTGAATTAAGTCTTTAAACTCAATAAGTTAACCTTTCTTTAGGCACGTAAATGGCGTTGACCCTTCCTTCAGGCCTCGGCGTGGTCGGAGGCTTGTATTCCGATTTTGCTGGCTCTATCGATCGACTGCATTCAAAAGTTGTTATTTTATGAATCCGCGATACATTAAAGTGAAATATATCTCTTTTGTTTGTGGATTAAATGATGGAAGACGGAGCTGTACAATACGTCTTTATTTGGTGCAGGCTTATGGTCGACTCTTAAGGGACTAAATAGTAACTATCTCGAAATCTTGCGTGCTATTGATTAATTGATATTTCTTAATCTAACCTACATAAATTGTGCATAACCTTTTGTTTAATTTTAACGCATAAGTAACCTACATATTACAAAAGAACAATGTGCCTACATTGTAATGTTATAACTTATAATCAATACTATTTGTATATAGGTATAATATGAAATATCTAATAATAATAATACGCACAGCCTCCTGAAATTTTACATGTTGGTTTTTCGATAAACATATAAAAAGTACATACATTAAACAATTATGCATGCAGCATACGACATTACAATTGATATTATTAAAGAAATTAACGTATCAAATACGTTTATTTCTAGTTATACAAAGGGATGACAGTCGTGACCTAAGTTTATTAAACCACTATTTCCCATTTAGCTTTCACTGGACATAATGCAGCTAATTTCAAAAGAAATATTTCATAATTAATTATTATGTGATGAATTATAAAGTAAAAGTGAAAGTGAAATAAACAACCGGCCAAGTGCGAGTCGGACTCGCGCACCAAGGGTTCCGTACTCGGGTATTTTTTTCAACATTTTGCACGATAAATCAAAAACTGTTATGCATAAAAATAAATAAAAATCTGTTTTAGAATGTACTGCCCTTTCATGTAATACCACACTTGGTATAGTTATCTTACTTTGAAAGTGTAAACACATTTTAATATTTTTTAATGATGTGATCATAAATTCACGGTTTTCAGACTTATAGGTTTCCTGTACTTGTGCTATAAGACCTACTTACCGGCTAAATTTCATGATTCTAGGTCAATGGGAAGTACCCTATAGGTACTTCCTATAGGGGTAAACTTTACGAGAACGAAATTTTTGGACTAACAGTTCAAAAGACAATTCTTTTTGTAGTAATTTTAGACTTATTTCGTAGTTTAACGACATTTTATACTGTAGAATTTTGTATTGGATATTGTAGAGATTGAATTAATTGTGGTATGTACCCATTATCTACAGTATTTTGTAGTACTTTTTCTACTATCCTATTTGAATGTAGGTACTATACTCTATCCTCGGGAAAAAAAATTGTCTCTATCTTTTGTCTAGGATTATGAAACAGAGAAAGCGCCATACGAACTACCTATTTTCCGCGGATAGAGTATAAAAAACTATTTGACCTGCAAGGCGACCCGTCATACGTCCTCCACGTCTTTTCTGTCGTCGATCTCGGTAAATGTGGACAACTGTACCCAAAAAAAATTATTTAAAGAAAATCTTTAAAATGAGAATTTCAATACTACATTTTTATAATAGTAACCTGGCTTTGGAACATAACGAACAACGAGATCGCGATCCTGATCTGCAAAAAAAAAAAAAAATTTTTTATACAAATATTTTTTAACACACTTAGTAGTGGGTTAAGATGATCCAACCCACTACTGAGCACGAATCTCCTCTCAGGATGAGAATAGTTGAGGCCATAATCAACCACGCTGATCAAGTGAGAATTGCCAGACTACAGACACCTAAGTAACATTATGGGGATCTCTGAGGCATGCAGGTTTCCTCAGAATGTTTTATTTACCGTTAAAGCAAGTGATAGGTATTTAATTGATTAAAATATATGCATAGAAGATGCTAACTCCCTATTGCCTTACTCAAGTTAGAGGTAAAACGGATGCCATTCAAGCTAAAAGCTTTGATTGAATGAATGAAATGTATTTTTATATAGGTGGGAAAACTTCGACTACTTACGCCATTTTGTAAGATTTTGTGTGATTTTATAAAATACTGTGTAATTTAATAGAGCCTTCTTAAAAATATAAAAGCAGAGTTTAGATATTTTTATCCAATCTGGGTAAATATGAGTTTTACGCGAATTTTGTTGCAAAATTGCAAAATGTAAACATATCAATTAATGTCGCTAAATGTCACTAAGTTATTTTCTGTCTTCTGTGACAATCAAAAAGAATACTTTGCAAAGTTCTCTAATGGACAAAGAGCCCGTAAGGACTAGACCTTCGTTATTTTATAAAAGCTGAAAGTTTCTCTGCGTATTGTCCCCAACACAGGGAGGAACGATCAGCAACTATGAAGTTTGGACCATGGGCTAGCAGATAATAGGTAACAAAGACGTATAAAATCACCCGTGCTATCCCGCACCTGGTTAGCACAGATGCTGTGCGGGAGTACGGGGCGTCCCCACTCCAATTGCCATCTCGACTTGTCGCGTAGTATACATACAGTTATCCAAACAAATACATTAAATGATTAAACCAATTGCAATTTCATAAGAGTTACTTACTTACATACCAACAATATACTAAAAATTCTTCTTTCTCAGTTAATTTCCTTATATTATTATTAGGATATTTACTCACCATGGTGGTATATTGAACTTGTCTTCAGGTGTTAGTGCGCTTCCAGTTTTCTTGTCTGATTTGTTCTTTTCTTCAGGTGGTAGAGTACCAATTAAATATTTTTTCATTAGTTCTCTGAAATGAAAATTATGTTAATTATTATAGGTCTACCGATTATGAGGCTATTGATATTATACTAGCTGCAGCTATACTTAAGGTCCATGCGGTCCGTTTGCAACCTGCGCAGTGAGAAGAAACAGCAAGATACTTGGCCATGTGAAAGATTCTATTCTATATTTGACTTACCTAGCATCGTCACTGTGGCCGACATCCTCGAAGTCTTGCGTGGCTTCTTTCCCTGCCACATCCAACAGAGACTCCTCACCGCCTGGATGCTACAGATACATTTTAATTTAATAACAACAAAACTAGTTTTACTAACTAGAGGAGGGTAGTTAAGTGATGTGTGACCTAATTGTAACAATGCACATATAAATAAATCATTGTGATTGTTATGCACTGTTGACCCAAGTCGGTAACTAGATGGGTGACTAAATTTGGCCTCTACTCTCTCAGGATCCCACTTAGAAGACCACAACATTTACCACAGTGCCTGTTGGTTTTCAGATGGTATGAAACTATGATGAACTTCTTACTTCTACATTACCTACCTAGTTGTTAAGTAGTTCCTGATTTTAAGTTAGCCACAAAATTGTATTATATGTAACAAATAATAATGACCCAATCAGTTTTTCTTGTTGAGGTTGAGTCTTAATATGAAAGATTTTATTAATATTCAAGTGGAGTTTTATATTTAAAAATGAAGTAAATAAGTATTTTCTTCTTCTTGTTTTTTTCTCTAATGGCCCTTTGTACCGTGGTTTAAAAATTATGTACCTAGTACCTACCTACCTAATGATAAATTTAAAAAAATAAAAAAATAAGTAATTACATAGGTATTTACATGGGAATTGAAAATATCATTTAAATCTATGATTTAAACATGCTTTAAGTAATAATATGTTGTTGAATATTACATGAGTCGAAGGTGAGCGTCACACTTTAAGACCTACTTCAAGTTACTTCTAAGTTCTAAGGTGACCTTACTACTGAAATTATACCTACCTATACCTATATAAATAATCTAATACATAAATGCAACTGCAGCATATTATTTACCTCTTCCAAAAAGCCGGTAACGTCGTAAATATCATTATGAATTATCAACCATACACCACTATTCTTATCACAATGTTTCGCCACTTCAGCTGTGGAAATAACTTTCAGTTCTTTAGGTTCGGCCATGGTCAGTGACCAGCTAGAACCAATAGGTAAATACACCAACTCACAACATATGAATGAAACACTAAATTAAATTACAATTTATAAGAACTTAGCATGTTACGAAATGGATCATGTACTTAGATTAATTAATATTTAAATTCACAGTACCATTTTTTAATATTTACCAAGTCATATGATTTAATGTTGACATTAAATCATATGACTTGAGTTTGACAGTCTTAACAGTGTTTTCACGTTCGATTTTAGTTTTACCCTAATGCTTATAAGAAATTCGCCTGAAACTATCCTAAAAAGTAAATTTGAAATACTCTGATTTAAAAACAAACATAAAGAATTATTTCACGTAAGTCATTTAAAAACATCATTTCATTGTCTATATCATCATTTCCCGGTTCTAAATATTTTGAAATCTGAATTTGAGTTTTGATCAGGAGAATATTAGCCATGCTAATCATGAGTACCTAATACTCCCCTTTCTCGTTCAATTAAGCGTAAAGCTTGTGCCAGGAGTGGGTACCTACGACAAGAGTGCAACGAGTGGGGTTTGAACCACCGACCTTTCGGAATTCAGTCCGGTCCTGAACCGTTGAACTATCGAGGCTCTAAATGATCGAATCTTGCGACGAAGATGGTCATAACTATCCCATTTTGAAATTTTATAACTTTTTCTCATGCGAACAATGAATAATTCTCTAGTAGACCCATCATCTTTTATATAAAATCGAAAATATAAAAAAAAGGATAAACTGATTACAAATTAAAGTTTTACCCCAAATTACCCCTGAATCTCTGTCCACATAAAACGTCCTAAGCTGTACTTAATATGAGTAATTTAGCCATAAAATAGGGCAAAATCCCTAACAGTGTAAACACTGGTTTGACAACTCTCGATAGCACCACAGATAATTAATAGAAAAAAAATATTTTGTACAACTTTTTTTGTGTATTTTGTAGCTTTGAATACGAGTCTTTTTGGATATAAAGCTTATTCACACTATCAACTTGCTATCTTTTGTCAAATTACGAAACCGGAAATGCTTTTATCTATGAAAAATTTGACTGAAAAAGTTAAAAATATCATTGTTTTTGTTTACCAAACATAACCTGTAAACATTTGAATTGAATTTGTTGATAAAAAGGACTTCCACCAGCATTAAAGATTACTGCAAACGTGATATCAACGTAAATATAACAAATAAATGGCTGAGGATATTGATTTTAACGATGTTTTGGATGATATTTTTCTGAGTGAAAACAAACAATGTGAACAAAGTTATCAGGAAGGTTACAAGGCTGGTACTGAAGCCGGGAATGCAGAAGGATATCATTTAGGATATCACAGAGGCGCTGAATTAGGGAGAGAACTTGGTAAATATTAAATAATCACAATATAAAAAGATAGCTCTAAGGTAGAGGTTAGTTTTAAGTCTGCTTGTATGGTATAAAAAGCTCTAAAATGTGTTCGAATTAGTTATATTGCACTAGTGGTATTATGCATGATGTTTAACTATCTCCATATTTCAGTGGTAAGTGCTGTGTTCTTTGGAGGTGATTAGTGGCCTACTAGTCAAGAATTATTAATAATATTATAAGTATAGATTATATCAATAGCCAGTGGCCACATATGAGTTTAATGTTAGATGGGTTAAATTAAAACTACCATATTCCTTACAGGTTGGCACTTCCATCTTAGACCATATCATAACTTATTGTAAAATGAAATTGCAATTATTGAAAACTTGCTAACAATAGTAACTAGCCCATAGTAAATAGTAAATAGACTCTTTTAAAGCCATTAAAATTTTCTCAAGTTAGTGTTACAAAATTTTTGTATAAATGGTGGTATAAAATATTGTTTTTAAACTTAATAACTCCAGCACGATGGACCAATGATATTAAGCGGCTGGCGGGAAGTGGCTGGATGAGGAAGGCTGAGGACCAGGTGTGATGGCGCTCTTTAGGGAAGGCCTATGTCCAGCAGTGGACATCCACAGGCTGATGATGATGATGATGATGAAACTTAATTGAGATGATTTGAAACTATGTACAGCATTTGAGTAGTTTTAAAATGATTAAATACCAAGAAAATATAATATAAAATAATAAAACCTATGCACAAACTTTTTTTTCAGGCTACTATCTAGGCATAGTATCATATCACTTAGAAAACAAAGACAAACAAGCATCACCTTACTCAGAAAAAATAATAAAACAGTTGGAAAAAGTACAGGAACTGATAAACACATTCCCTCGCACTAACTCTGAAGAGCATGATATTCTAGCACTGGCGGAGAACATTAGAGCTCAGTATAGAAAGGCTTGTGCGCTATTGAAGATACCTTCAACTAACCCTTATGGTTCTACTGTCTCTTTTTAAACATATTGGTAAGTCTTCCTGAGGTTCAAAGTTTAACAAAAGGGTCTTTATTAAATGACTAGCAAATGCCTGTGGCTTTGTTCAACAAAACTACATGTAAATTCTCTTAATTCTCTATCCTATGCGAGTTGCAAAAAATCAGGCCTTATTGCTTGTCTACATTATAAAGGAGACTTCTGTGCAAAATTTCAGCTTTCTAGATAGGCACTATGGCTTAGGCTGGGTGTTGATGAGTCCAGTCAGTTAGTCAGAACTTTCAAATTTACCTATACTACCTTACCCGCCCTGCCTTGGCTTGGGTAAAATTTAAATATCCTGAAACATATACTTCTTCATTTCAGATAGAAAGCCCATATACCAATTTTCATGGATATAACTTGAAAAATTAGGGATTTTCACACACAATTTTATCCCCTATTTAACCCCCTTATAGGTTGAATTTTCAAAAATCTTGAAACATTTTCTTCATTTTTAACTGATAGCCCAAATATCTATGTTCATGGATATCTATAACTTTAATGGTGAAGGAAAACATTGTGATGAAACCTGAGAATTCTCTATAATGATCTCAAAGGTGTATAAAGTTTCAGATTCTTACATGCTCAGTGAGATCTGTAAGGGATTATGTCCTAAACTGCTCATTCTCTGAGAAGACATGGAATGAGATTATATTCAATAGGTACCTATATACTTTTTTCAGGCAAAATCACTATGAGTTCAACAATACACAGACTACAAAATCAATTAGACAAGACAATCACATTCCTAACACCACACTTGCCCCTCGCTAACTGTCATATGGTGGAGTTCTTCACTGACAACCACTGGGATAAGTTGTTGCCGCAAAAATTGCGAGAATATCTTGATAATTGTGATTTGAATCAAACGGTTGAACAGTTTTGGAGGTGTGCTGGAGGAAACTATACAGGTATTGCATCTGTTTCAATGAGAGGCTTTATATGCCCTATATGGGTTTATATGCCCTACGTAACTTACATGGAATGTGAACATAACATATCTATGGTAGAAAATATAAATAAATGATATCCTTTTGTTTTTTTATATTTTCTTATTATTTATTGCAAAAGTTGAATAAAACTGGGTACATGATACGTTGCCATTGGCCATTATCACAACTAGGAAATTTCTAACAAAAGGTTGAGGCTTTGACATTACTGGCAGGCGTCAAAGGTTAGTAGTAAAGTAGCCCTATTTTTCTTTGATTTTACGTCACAGTAGCCTAATATTTGATATATCGTCGATTTAGGGTCAAACCAATAGTTCAATATAGTTCACTGTGCCATTGTGGATTTGTCATATAGCTTGTGATGCTTTGGACACCAACAACTAGCAACTAAAACCCTAAATAGTAAACATATGTTGCAGATAACAGTGAATTATCAAAGTGGATGCAACAGACCCGTGGACACTGTCTAACAGTAAACAGTGAATACTGCTTGTCTGCGGCTGAGCTGCAGGAGTGTATCAAGCGCTGGGGCGGGCAGGTAGAGACAGAAGTGAGGATCTCCGAATTTATGAACACCAAGAAAAGTTATGAGGTATAATGTGCCAACTGGTAATTTTTAGTCATGTTTGAGGCAATATTTTTAGTAAATTAATCAGTTAAAATCATGTAAAAAAAATGTGAGTATGTTAATTTTCTATTAAAAGCTTGATTTCAACTATACTTAATTCCTCGGCATCTCACAGCGTTTTTTTTAGAAGCCCAGGTTCAAATGTGACTGATTTTATTGTACATATTTGTAAACTTTTGACAGGGGCTAGCAAAGGTGATCTAGTGTGAATCCTTTTCTTCAGAGAGCATTTTGAAAGTGTACTATGTACTGTCTAGTAGCGACGCTAATCGCTATACACAGCGTGCGGGGCCACGAACAGCGCGGGTGCGGGCGGGGGCCGGGGACACCTTGTCATCTGCCCACACTTACTATGTTCCAGCTAAAAGGCAGTTTGTTGTAGGTTCAAACAATGTCTGCTCTAGTAGCGTCGCTGTCCACCGCGTGTGGGGCCACGCACTGCGCGGAGGCGGGCGGGGGCCGGGGACACCTGCTCGTGGCCCTGTCCCTCGCTTACCATCTGCCCAGCCTGACTATAGACTGTGATGAGAAGACTATTGCACAAGCACAGAAAAAGGTTAAGATCATACAGGTAATTTGAACTATATAGTTATCCCTAGATCAAAACTGTTGCAACTCAGAAAACACTTTTCAGGATCTAAAAACCAGATTTTTATAATATACGGAAGATATTTAAATTATATAATATCCATTTCGACTTCGCACGGGTAGCTAATTACAATTTTCGTAGGGATCTCTAATTTTTTTTAAATCAAACATAACCTATAGCACTCAGGAATAATGTAGCTACTGTTGAAAGAATTTCCAAAATCGGTTCAATAGTTCCTGAGATTACTTCGTACAAATTTTACCACATTATCATAGAAGAAATAATGGTACTTTGAATATTTCCTAAAGCATAGTTGCTACAGTTTTTTCACACAGAATCAATCCAGAGTTCAGAAACTAAGGTTAGATATATCAAAAGGCAAGAATTTTGAGTTGAATCAGTTTTGATCTAGGAGTGCGGTTTGTATCTTTCTTCCCAGTTTAAAAGCAATTGTAAGTATTTTTTTTTACTTTATCAGAACTTTTTTTTTTAAATAGAAACAATGGCACGCTATAGCGAAGAGGGTAAGGGATGGTACTGAAGAGCGCATATCGGGGGGTATAGACGCGGAGCTGCATCGCTTCGCCACGAGCTTTATCACTAACGATACAGACTTGCTGCACATCGTCCGGGAGAAGTTCCCAGAACACTCTCATGACGATATAAAACTGCTGCTAACCGGTAAGATACCAAATAAATTGGTAAAAAACATCCGGCCAGGTGCGAGTCAGACTCGCGCACAGAGGGTTCCGTACTCGGGTATTTTTACCAACATTTTGCACGATAAATCAAAAACTATGCTCATAAAAATAAACAAAAACCTGTTTTAGAATGTAAAGGCAAAGCCCTTTCATATGATACCCCACTTGGTAAAGTTATCTTACATTGAAAATTGAAACACATTTAAGTAATTTTTTTTTTAATCATGTAACCACAAATTCAGTTTTCGGATTTATTCCTTTACTTGTACTATAAGACCTACCTACCTGCCCAATTTCATGATTCTAGGGCAACTGGCAATACCCTATACGTTTTCTTGACAGACACGACGGAGATACTGACAGACAGCCAGCCAGCCAGACAGACAGACAACAAAGTAATCCTATAAGGGTGGAACCCCTTTTTAATTTGAAGGTACGGAACTCTAAAAACGCAAAAATAAATTAAATCTATTTAAAACTGACTGACTTATCAACACACCTAAAGATTATAACTGCTGGGTTAGAAATTTCAGACTTTGCATGCAAGTTTTTCCCTTTCATAGCGGCGGTTTACATTTTGTAGACCGCCGCTATGAAAGTATGTAAATCGGTTAAGCGGATGGGTTTTTAGGGATCCCGTGGGAACTCTTTGATTTTCCGGGATAAAGTAGCCTATGTCTGTCCCCGGGATATAAGCTAACCCTGCATCAAATTTCGTCAGAATCGGTTAATCATGATAATGACTCATTCTAGGTCTCCACACATGCGGTAACCTCGGTCCCACCTCTCTTCGCCTATTCTCGCGCAGTCCACAAACTAGTGCGGTGTTCACAGTGCCTTGCTGTTACCACTTGCTATCTGAAGAGGTGGATGAACAGATGTTCGACGTGTTCCAGCGAGATTATGGGGAAAATCAATGGCGAGAAGGATTCCCAATGGCCCAGCGGTTAAAAGGTAAGGGATTCCACAAAATTGTGCTTCTATTTGTTGTTTATTGTTTTCTTTGTGTTAATTTACACACCACACTGTTAATTCAATATGGCTTACCGCTAATAACTAAATGGTTTTTTTTTTCTTGTCAAGGTTATAATTTGGGTAGAAACGCGCGTATGTTAGCCGCACAATCCATAGATAGAGTTGTACACCACAAACAACCGCCCGATAAAAGTCTACTCTACCGCGCCTTGCTACAGGTAAGTTCTGTTATATTGTGCTTCGCTACAGGTAAGTCCTGTTAATACTGAAGTTGTTTCGGTACACCCAAACCACTGACAAGGCGGTACACCACACACTGCTATCGATAAGTCTGCTCTGCCAAGGTTTACTACAGGTAAGTTCAGTTAATACTGTGTTATTGTTTAGGTAAACACAATTCATAGACAGCGCGGTACATTGACAACCGCCTGATAAAGGTCTACTCTACTGCGCTTTGCTACAGGTAAGATCTGTTTATACTGCGCTATTGTTCAGATCAACGCAATTCTTTTTATTGCAAACTTGGGTTAGTTAACATTACATCATAATTGTATAGTTATATTGTATATATTCTTCCACGTCTATTGAAAAAGCTATATCACAAACAACCGCCCGTAACTTTACTACTCACCCTTCTCTTTTTTCTCATTTTATTTTAAGTTTTTAACTAGTCGCCTTCTAAAATAATGATCTCCACTTTTGTTCTCTCCCACAGGTAATCATCAAGAAATATCTACCAAACTTACCAGTCACGGAAGGTAAACTCAAAGGTATCGCGACTAAATGTCAAGATTTCAACGACTATTTCAAAATGGCCGACTCGCTACTAAAACTGGATTTATACGACAGTTTACCTGGCACTTACCTCACAGATATACATAAAAGTATAGATGACCAGTGGAAAAAGATAGTTTTATTTTATTTCGTTAGGTTATGTCTTGCACAAGTTATTGAAAGTGTGATTTTGTTGGATAGATTATTGTTTTTGTTTGAGAATGGTTTTGAAAAGTGCTATCTGGTTAAGCTATTTGATCCTGTCTTGTCGCCTAGATGTCATAGTATTGTAGCTGTAAGATGACATATTATTATTAATGTTTACATATTATTTTATTTGTGTAGATTGCAAAACAATGAGAAAATAAATCTATGAAACTGTTACATTATATTGTTTTTTTTACCGCCTTCAAAACAGGACCTTATGTTATAAATAGGTATAGATGATGCTGGATATAGATCAGTCAGTTAGTCAGTATATAATTATATGTATGTATGTATTTAGATTATTTAGAAATTTATTTTATTTATTTATTTGTACCAGAAAGTTGTAACAATATAGATAAAAGGAAAGAAAAAGTGGACAGGGGAGCACTTATCTCTATAAGAGATCTCTACCAGTGACCCTTGGCAGTGCGAGAGGTTGTAAATGGAGTAGAATAGGTACAGCAAAGATAGACAGTAATCATGAAAAATAAAAAATAAATATAGTAGATATTATGTGTATATTTCCTTGAAGTGTAGATAAAAACATTGTTTCTTCTTTATCAAATAACAGGCATGTATGTAAATACCTTCGAGGTAGGTGTTTTACATTATAGGTAGGTACTTACCTAATTCCGTAGTAGCGACAAGATTAGGTATGTACTCATAGATATTTCGAAAACTAGTCGAACAATCGATAAGTTTTTATTAAGTAGCTACTACCTAGCTTACTACTAGCTTACCTGATGGTAAGTGATGATGCAGTCTAAGATGGAAGCGGACTAACTTGGAACGGGTATGGCAGTTTTATTAAACACACGCCTCATATTGGTTTCTACACGGCATGATACCGGGAATGAGAAGAAAGAAAATGTAAATTCCTAATTTGCCCCTCTCAGGAATCAAACCCGGGATCTCTCTTATAAGACCACTGCGTAGGTTCTACCTACCTACTCAGTACTCAGAGAACTCAAATAAGTGCATGATCATTCTAAAACGATTTGCTAAATCAATTTTATTATTATACGCTTAGCAAAGCGAAATCCTACAAGGATTATTATTTTTGTAAAGTGAATGAAGTCAATTGGTACGTAACTACTACTTAATGGATATGCAAAGCTTAGATTAAAATGTTAACCTTTTGAAGCCAAATATCTTGATGTATTAGTTTATCTGCAATTTATTTATATTCATAGGTGTACAAGTTCGCCCTTGGTTTCAATCTCACCTGCTGGTAAGTGATGATGCAGTCTAAGCTGGAAGCGAGCTAACCTGGAATGGGTATGGCAGTTTTCATTAAACCCATAGTCCTTTGGTTTCTACACGGCATCGTACCGGAACGCTAAATTGCTTGACAACACGGCTTTGCCAGTAGGGTGGTAACTTGCCACGGCCGAAGCCTTCCACCAGACCAGACCAGAAATTTAGAAATTATATAGTTCCAAACCGCGAAGACCAATCCTTAGTCAGATTACGTATGATATCCTCACGCATTTTGATACTTAAGAGACTAGGTCAGTGGGTAATAAAACCTTGGTATACCTAGGTAATTAGATTAGTTTTCCTAGGTACCGAGAATCGACGGAGAAATTATGAAAGAACTAATTATTAATTATCCTGGAAAGTTATAATTTTCAACGAGGAAGATTTTTCTGTTGCAGTTTCTTGAAATCCTCAATAAAGTTTAGAATTAGACCAATAAGTAGTTAGTAACTCTGCAATAAAATGATTGATTGATTGATTCCAGGAAACTATGTAAAGACAGTAGGTTAGGTACCTACTATTATCACAGTTTTTTTATTTTTTTTATTATTAGAAAAATATACAGCTATACATATTACATCATTTTTGAGTCTAGTTTAGATAAATATTACTATATTCGTAAAACTGCTATTATATTATTTTGTGCTACCGACATGGGTAAACCCCATCGATGGTAAAACCTAAATATTCTGCAAAACTAATAAAAGTAGGACTACTCAATTATTTGCACTTTAGCTGTTATGCTTAACACTTTTCCAGAAAAGAGTATCTAGTTATTTTGAAGGTTTAGATACTAAGCCAGGTAGCTAGATAGGACGTAAATACCTATTAGGTCTAGTAACTCACGCCTATAAAGATTTTAATCCCCACCGTTAGTCAAGGCTAATTTTGAAACTCACTTCGAAACTACTCGTATGTTGAACATGATAAACTTTCGCTTGCGAAAATTTTAACGTTTCTCTACATATCTAGGTACCTACTATAAAACAAAGTCGCTTTCTGCCACTGTCCATATGTACCTACGCTTAGATCTTTTAGGGTCGATTTATACCTACTAGGAGCGAATCGAAGAGAATCACTAAAATTTAACACATCATAATATTATTTACCTACCAGTCTCCACAATATGTAAGTAAAGTAGGTACCAATTATTGCAACTAAGAAATAAAACTCGGGAATTCTCGCGAATTTTTCATCTAGGCAAGAAGTTTGTGTTTTACTTGGAGATAGAAGTCAATATGATTAGAAACTCGCTTCGATTCGCTGCTAAGGAAAAACGGAACCCTTATAGGATCACTTTGTTGTCTGTCTGTCCGTCCGTCCGTCCGTCGTGTCCTTCCCTTTGACCTAGAATCATGAAATTTGGCAGGTAGGTAGGTTTTAAAACACAAGTAAGTGCAAGTGTAAGTGAAAGTGGGGTATCATATATGAAAGGGCTTTACCTGTACATTGAAAAACAGATCTTTCACGGGTATCTAATATAATAAGTATAATAGAAGGTCATATTTAGTTAGCAATTATCAACATCATGACCAAATCATTGCCGGGTCACTACTGAGCACAGGTCTCCTCTCAGAATGAGTAGAGTTTGGCCGTCCGCCACGCTGCTGGTCAAGTGCGGATTGACAGACTTCACACACCCTTGAGAACATTATGGAAACCCTCAATGCAGGTTTCCTCTCGAGCTTTTCCTTCACCGTTAAAGCAAGTGATATTTAATTACTTAAAAAGCACATACCTAACTCTGAAAAGTAAAAAGCGCGTACCCGGGATCGAACCCCCGACCACTCGAATTGGAAGCAGACGTTTTAACCGCTAAGCTATCATAGGTCTCATATTTTATTATTGAGTAGTTAGATAACAATATGTAAGCATTCGACAGTCATTATGACGTCACATCCGTGGGACGATATGTCAACGTGTAGGCCCTTTCAGCTTCTATTTTATATCCTGAAATAAATTAATTTAAGACCTCAAGACCTTAACAATATTTTGTGTTGAGTCATTAATCATATTTTTATTTAGTCTTTCAACTAGAAGAATACCTTCTGCTATATATCATCACTTGCTAGCAGGCAGCCATGCGCTAGTCTCTAAATTTAAAAAAAACCGGCCACGTGCGAGTCAGAAGGGGTACCTACTTGGGTATTTTTTCCGACATTTTGCACGGTAAATCAAAAACTATTATGCGTAAAAATAAATAAAAATCTGTTTTAGATTAGTGTTCCCAATCTTTCTTTGAAATTTGAAACACATATTTTTTTTTTTTTAATGATATAACCACAAATTCACGGTTTTCAGATTAATTCCTTTACTTGTGCTATAACACCTACCTACCTGCCAAATTGCATGATTCTACGGGAAGTACCTTATAGGTTTTCTTGACAGACACGACGGACAGACGGACGGACAGATAGACAGACCGACAGACAACAAAGTGATCCTATAAGGGTTCGGTTTTTCCTTTTGAGGTACGGAACCCTAAAAAACTAGTTTATGCCTGCGACTTCATTAGCGTGGCCTACAAAAATTTCTAAACCTATCTATTTTTCCTTAGGGGTTGAATTTTCTAAAATCCTATCTTGGCGGATGACTACGTCATACTAGATGTGCATGCCCTTCAGCCCGATCCGTCCAGTAGTTTGAGCTGTGCGTTAGAGTCACCTTTTCATTTTCAGACGTAAACTTAGGACATTCATAGGCTAAATAGTTCCTACTTTTTAATTTGTAACTTTCCTAGGTATTTATTTTTGTGCCGTAAGAAACAAGAGATCCAGACCCTAGCCGGTGAAACACCGGCTAGAAAAGACCATCACTGCCCACTGGGGCATCAAGTTGTCCAATAACTTGAGTAGGGTACCTTCTAGCCCGCGCTACTATGAGTGTGTCAGAAAAGTGAGGTTGTCATACGAAATGTAGAGTCATTGCCTACAACTTGGTAGTACGATAACGTAAATATTTGACGATAGATTGTATTAGTTTGGGCTTCGGGAATCATAACCGTTGATCCGCCAGCCGCGCCTATCGGCACTCACATCTGATAATGACGCCTAAACCCAGTCTACGTCATTCACTCGTCTCCACCGCCTCTAGCATCTCTAGCTATTTAGGTAATAGCTAGAGATAACTGACTACATAACGAAATGACACCATTTTCATTAAGTTACATGATTCCATAGTTTTGCTCGGGAGTGTATTAGATTACTTCGTGAGCTGTGGTGATGTCAGAGTGAACCAGAGTGAGGAAAGTCACGGTTTTGATAGATGGCATAGGCTAGGGGCATAAATAATAATTATTACTAACTACTTACATCTAGAAAACTAGTACTCAAAATTTCATTGGTGAAATCAAAGATAGTCGTTTCATAGACTACCTAGCGTCAAAAGTTAGGTAACATTGACGCCTGCCAGTGACGTCGGAGCCTCGACGTTTAATTTCACGTTTTCTAACTCTCATGAACTATGGTAATGTTCAAAGAAACTTCTGCGAACAAGTAACAACCACATCTAAGAGGTATGTTAATTTTTTTTAATGATGTGTTGAAATTAGTAACTACCTAACGTCTTTTTATTGATTTATTGGATAAAATATAATACCTAAGTATATATATTTTGGAATACCGAGGCTTCTTTCGTACCCACTACAGTCGCGCTTATTTTTTAAATGAATTTATTTAAAGGATGTTCAGAAAGTTGTGAAAGGAAAGGATTCTATTTGGCTCTGAATATCAGGTATCAGAAGTCAAATCGTTCTGAAGTGTGTTTTCAATGACAATGGAATGTCGTATGAAATACACAAAGAAATCTAGCATTTAGGCACCTACTGGCCTTCTAAAGGGGAAACTGCATTGAAAGCTAGATCTGATTCTAGGCTGGATCTACATGAACTTCGTGCCGTAAATGGAGAAACGTAGGTTGCATTATAGAGTCGAGTGAATTGTGGCCAATATGGAGTTCGTATATCAAGAAGGATTTGGTTTCAGACATTTTAGACTTTAGAGCAATTACTTATTATTTCCGTTATTTCCTTATTTTGTTGCGTAGAAAATTAAGGAAGGTGTGACGTTTTGCGAGATCTTATTACACGAGTACTCAAAAAGAGGAGTTTACCTGATGTTTTCAGGGTTCATTATGTAATGTCCCTTTGTAAGTTTATTTATTCCACCATAACTTCTAAATGACAACAGAGCTGGATGTGTGGGGTATCGATAGAATCTTGGACTAGAATTTCTACTTGCCTTTATTTACACAAGTTAAAAAATCTATTAAAACTATGTTCTTGACACAAGCATATTATACAATCGAAGATTGTGTACCTAAATGATAAAAGAGCGTGGATTTGACCTGCAGCTCGCTCCAGCAATGCATGGGACTTTAATTACTTTTATACATGACATAATATTGTATACCAAATCTTTGAAAAGAGGAACCGCCAAGTTTCTTGCTGGTTCTTCTCGGTAGGAAAGGCATTCCGAACCAGTGGTAGATGCTCTTGACGATTCAAAAGTACTTGTAAAAGTCTAATTGAATAAAAATATTTTGAATTTTGAATCCTCACATCATCCCGAGCTTACCCCGAGTTACACTGGCTCTATGTTTTTTTTTTAAATTGATCAAATGTGAGTCGGAGTCTCTCATACTAATGGTAGGGGCTTTCTTGGGATAATGATGCGGTGGGATCCCCGATCCTTCCGCGTACAACTCTACTGAGAGTTCTTTGCTCTTCCCATTGAAATAAATGAAATTCGTTAAATATCCTTTTATACTCAATGTAACCCCAGGATTTAGTAATAGCAAAACATTAATTTTGCTATGCGTATGCAAAACCTTACAGATTAATTTGCTTTTCAAAGTAAAGAAGAATCACCACAAGCGACCATTACGAAAAATTTACGAGAAATTTCAAACCATAAACACACAAATTAAATAGAAGAAGTTTAAATGGAATTCGCTATTAAATCGGATTGCCGATGCTCGTTAAGATGATCGCACATTAGTCAAAATAGCAACAAATGTACTAATACTATACAAGCAAATACCACGCATTAAAGATACACAGATACACAGACACACAGATACACACGTCAAACTTATAACACCCCTCTTTTTGGGTCGGGGGTTAAAAAATAAAATACTGCAGCAAGTGTCGACTGCGTCGAACGATCCATACGCGCCACACAATGAAACATGGGTTTCCAGCCAGGTTAGCCCGCTTCCATGTTAGACTATATTATCACTTACCACCAGCTGAGATTGCAGTCAAGGGCTGACTTGTATCTGAATATTTTTTTTAAAGAAAAATATGAACCGATTTGAATATCGTGAGTGATTTCCATATTATAAGTATATAGATTGTTCCGGTTATATACTCACCTATTTAGTCGATGTAAGTCCGACTAGCTTCGAACCCATCCGGGGTCCTTTTTCATAGGGACCCAGCTTGCTGTGGGTTGTGGTTGAGACCGAGGAGAAGTCAAAGACGGGGTAATAAACGTTACTACATAGTAGTTCAATGGGTAATAAATAACAAGACAAATTAAAAAGTAACAACCCCGACAAGTGAAGGTTACAGTAACCAGAAAAGAGCTGATAACTTTCAAACGGCTGAATCGATTTTCTTGAATTATAGCTAAGAACACTCGATCAAGCCACCTTTCAAACAAAAAAAACTAAATTAAAATCGGTTCATTAGTTTAGGAGCTACGATGCCACAGACAGATACACAGATACACACGTCAAACTTATAACACCCCTCTTTTTGGGTCGGGGGTTAAAAACTACATACTCGTATATTGCGTACGGAATGTTCGGCGCGTATGATTAATGTGAGATCTCATATTTAAGTATGGGAAAAATTACTATTATTAGTCATAAATAAGGGGTTTGCAGCTTTCGCGGTTATGGTGGGCGACTACACGAAACAACATAAATTGTTATGTTATGAGTTATGGTATTTGTGTAATGGGTTTTATGTGGGTACTAGCTTTAGCCTGTGACTTCGTCCGCGCTTCTTCTTCTGCTCCAGAAATCCTATACGAATCTTTGATATTATGCCTCCATAAAAATCAGCCATGATCATGTAAGTAAATAGCCGTAGTGTAAAAGCTTTTAAAATGTAGTCATATATATTTTAAAATCACACTTTTGTATTTGCCTAATATTTTTCATAACAATTCTTTTATAAATAATTACATCCATACACCAAAGGTTGCCTGTGAGAGCTAAAGCAATAAGGCCACCTTCGAACTATCTAAGTAGTATAGTTTCTTCTAATGTTTTCTCTATATATTATATTTGTGTATGCAATAAAGTTTTCCAAATAAAAAATAAAATAATAATTATCAAAACAAAAAAAAGTGGTAGGGAGATATAGGTCCATGGTGGTATGTATCAATAAAGAGAGTTATTTCGAAAACTCGGACACACATTTTTTTATAAAATACTTACTTTTAAGTAAATAATTATTATCAAAAGAATTATCAAAATAAAATAAAATAAGTGAATATTATTAAAAGATAACATGGTATTTACTTATAGTTTAATAGGAAAACTAAGTGACCCGCCCCGGCTTCTTGCGGAATGGAATTCCTGAAAATCCTTTCTTAGTGAGGATCTAATGACAATCTTAGTGATGATCTTCAGCAGATAAGTACTACAATGATACTTCAGTCAATCAGTTTATCAACATCTATACTCTGTATATATTAGTATAGAAAAACGTATTATTATTTTATGTTTCTAAGGTCTAGTTGCCTAAATTAAATAATTAATGTGGGTAGGTACTAGGTAGTGCTGGAAAATTGTTGATTTTTTTTGTTAAGTAGCTACATCCTCATGCATTTGTCGTAAACATTGCGCGTTACGCGCTACGGGGGCGGTAAGGGCGGCCCGCCCAAGGTATAAGGCGGGCTCGCAACCACCGCGCGGCACTCGACGTCGGCAAGTAGCAGCCATGACTCCGCACGCTGCCGCCCTGCTCGCGATACTGGCCGGTGAGTTTGACAACTTTCTTTAAATACTTTTATGGAATTCGATTTTCGAATTTGAACCCTCGCCGCTTGATGCAATTTGGAAGAGCGTTCGGAAATCAGTGTTGCGTGAATTCGGCCACATTACAGGAAAAGTGAAAAATATTATAACAGGTATAAATTTAGGATTGTAATAAAACATATTTCATCTTAATTATTTTAATGAGTTAACCGCAATTAGGTGTGTAACGTTCTGAACTTCAATTGCGTTCTATTTTTTTTTAATTATGTGAGTAGGACAACCTTGGCCAGATGTGAGAAAAAAAAGGACAACTTTATCTAAACTTTTGTAAAGTTCCATTTTTGAATTTGAAGCGGCGTCAGTGCTTAATGCAATTTGGAAGAGCGTTCGGAAATCAGTGTAACGTGAATTCGGACACATTAATAAAAGTGAAAAATCAAAAATATAACGATAAACTATACTTAAATTTGGGTTGATAATAAAAACATTTGATCTTATTTTGTAAATTAAATGAAAACGACACGATGAGAAGACAGACAGACGGACAGGAAAACAGACAGACTACAAAGTGATCCTAAAGGTTCCTATTTTCCTTTCGAGGTACGAAACCCTAAAAATTAAAAATAAAAATTAAGAACATTTTATTCCTTAAATCACTCAATCGCGTGTACATTCAGCTTTCTTAATTTAACTTTTGGAGATGTCATTTTCAGCAAGGATTCGAATTTAAAAAATTCATAAAGAATTACCTCTACTTATGTCAGTTTAAAGAGCCGAAATACTTCTGAAACTTTTCATAAATGGAATCCAAACAAACTAGTTATAAAATAAATGGAGAAAGTGAATTACACATCCATTCCAAATACCTATTTTTCTTTGATTTCACGTTACCATAGCCTAATATTTGATATAATTCATGATCAAACCGAGAGTTCCCTCACTCTAGTTCACTCTGACCTCACTGCATACGAACCTAACATTACTTGCATGATAAGACCAAAAATCGATCAATAACTATTTAACTTTTTATTTTCATAGTGGCCATTTTGATATATTCTGTGTAAACAACACTCTATTTACGCTTCACGACATACAGCCCGCTGACAGACATCAAGACGGACTCGGAACGGAGGGGCAGACGGACAGCGGAGGTTTAGTAATAAGGTCCTGTTAGCACCCTTCGTTTACGAGACCCTGAAAAGCACCTAAGAGTGAATTAGGTACTTTCTAATATGTATTTGAACCGTTTGCCAACGTCTTCTTTCGAAAGTAATTTTCTAAGAAAGTATTCTAATTATATACCTACCGTTCATACCTACTTAAATTTATGCAAAAAGTAGGTATAAAATATAAATTAATAAAACAATCTCAAATCACTTAACGCAGGCAGGAAGAACCGCATTTTCATTACAGGAAATGCGTAAGATGTCGTCATTCGTATTTGGTAAAATAACGGTAGGGACTGAAATTCGTTTTTTTTTAAATTTATTTATTCAAAATAATTTTACATGTTTCTTTCATTTTGTAGCTCGCCAAACTGGTGGGCCAGTTTGTTGGCGAGGTGGCGCTCTTAATTTTACGTACATAACTTACTAAGTACTAGGTATATTTTTTAACTATCCATACACCTTAATCTATGATAAACTGTACTAAATATTTATTTAAACCTACCTACTTTACTAAGCAGACACAAATGAACACATTATTATAAAAACCAAAGAAAACACAAAAACACAAATTACTAATTATGAAGCATGATATGATGATATGATAATGGGCCACCATTGGCGCAAAGTTGCCTATATATCAGTATTTCACAGGATATAATATTTCGGAGAGTGTGCCCTAGAACTTTTTGACCTGGTTCCTTCTTCACCTTTTTACTATCGTACCGCAAGGCATCGCCGAGATCTGCACCCATAGTAAGTACGTAGTCGAAATTCCATAGATTACGTATGAAGCGATTTGCCTCCTCGTTTCTGGGAATGCCTTCCCAGCATCAGTTTCCCTTCCAATTTTAATATGGGTAGGTACCTTCAAGTCTAGAATGAATAAGCATCTTCTAGGCAAGCGTGCTCCATCTTAAACTGCATCATCGCTTGCCAGCAGGTCTGATTGCAGCAAAAAATAAATTCAAATAAACTTTAGAAAGTGCTTTTGAATAACGATTTTGACCACAACATTTAAACATTCTTCTTTAAATTAATAAGTAATTCGTTTTTCCAAAATTACTGTAAAACTCCCATAGGGCTCCAAGCAAAGGTTGGTTACATTTTCTTAGACTTATATTATTAATTAAAGAAAGAATAATATATGAAGCGAAATCAAATTTACTTTCGCGTTTCATTTCAAGAGATATAATAAAAATATTAAACGTTAAGTTTACATAAATCCTTGTATTTTATTTCAATTTAGAAACGAAGATTTGAGAATGAGTAAATTGCTTAGCATCCATAATAAAGATTGTTAAATTAAGTCGGTTTCGGATTACAGCATTTTTGCAATTATTGAATTAATTAGTTACTCAAATTTATTGAAACATTTTGCCTTATGAAAAGAGTATTTGCTAAAGTCGGCTCTTCGCAATATTTACCTATCAGTTTTTCGATGGAGCTAACTTTTGAAGCTAGTCTCTTAGCTTGTTATTAAAACCATAAGTTGGCCTAAGTTTAGGAAGTTAAATATTATCATTTCAAAGTAGGCAATGTCCTTAAAGGCGAGTGAAGTATGCCAATCTGAACTTGACCAGCGTGGTGGACTATAGCCTAACTAAAACCTTGTCATTCTGAGAGGAGATCCGTGTTCAGTAGTGGGCTTCCGGTGGGTTGAGAATTGAGATAATGAGATAGGTTTATGTATTCCGTCGATAGAATCGCGAAATACTTAGCTCATAGTGGGAAATAATGATATACCTACCTAGTGGGAAGCGGATAATTATGCATTTCAACGGATCAGCCTGGCTGTCCAGCGTGGAAATGCAGTCAGTATTCTTGGCACCACTCCACGCGGGCATGATTTGTATAGTAATTAGATAAAGACTAGCTTTAAGTTTTATTTTAATATATATTTTCAATTAAAAAAGTGGGAGGTAATATGTATAGATATTCTCGTTACATCAATGCTTTAGATACTAGATCTGCAACATCCTTCGTGTGGAATTAGAATTAGAATTAGAATTAGAAGTGTTTATTTGCTAGAATATGGTATAATATACAAGTACATTGGTCTTAAATATTATGTGGAACCGCATATGGATATATATGGATTGACGATTTAAATCCCGTGGGAACTCTTTGATTTTCCGCGATTAAAAGTAACCTTAATAAGTAAAGTAAAAAATACATACTTAATCGTTAGGTACCTACTACTACTACTACTACTCTACCATACATATCTATGTACTCTATCTACCTAGTGATGTTTTACAAAATAATAGTTATTTTGTAAAACATCACTAGGTAGGTAGAGCTTATTTTCTAAACGAATTGCGGAATATCCAGACCTATTTCTTATTTGAATACAATAATATCACGTAATATGTGACTATTGAATACGAAAATATCAGAGGGGGCGCTGCCTACTGGTTCACCCGGCTTCGCACACGAATGGAATTACTTTATCCGTGTATTCTGTAGAAGAAATCTAATATTATAAAGGAGAAAGTTTGTATGTGTGTGTGTGTGTGTGTGTGTGTGTGTATGTTTGTTACTCCTTCACGCAAAAACTACTAGACGCATTGGGCTGAAATTTAGGATGGAGATAGATTATACCCTGGATTAGCACATAGGCTACTTTTTATCCCGGAAAATCAAAGAGTTCCCACGGGAATTTTAAAAAACCTACATCCACGCGAATGAAGTCGCGGGGGTATCAGCTAGTAAGTAATAAGTACCTTTTAGCCTTTCTCGTGAAATGTTGTAAACAGTGAAAACCACTGATCGAAATCCTATTGAAATCTAAGTACAAAAGTTTAAAGTAGTAAGCGAATACACATACAAACACTATTGCAACTTAATTTTTATACTAAAAATCTTGTTTTTCAAAAATTCCGTGGGAATTCTTTGATTTTCCGGGATAAAAAGTTGCCTATGTCAATTTCCGGGATGCAAGCTACCTCTCTCTGTACCTTTAATATAAATCGGTTAAACGGATGGACCTTTAAGAATCCCGTGGACTCTTTGATTTTATCCGGCATAAAAAGAAGCCTATGTGCGTCCCCGCGATGTAAGCTAACGCTGTACCTTTCGTCAAAATCGGTTAAACTATTGGCCCGTGAAAAGCTAGCAGACAGATAGACAAACAGACACACTTTCGCATTTATAATATTAGTATGGAGCGGTGCCTCTAGAAAATGCCCGCAAATTCGTCCGCATGAATTTAGTTTTATAAAATTTAATGGGAAGTCTGGGTTTTCGGGATAATAAGTAACCTATTATCATATCATCTAAGGGGTGCAAGCTAGGTATAGAGAGTATATCAAACGTCTAAATCGGTCTCATGGATGGGCCGTGAAAGGGTAATAGACAGACAGAGAGAACCACTTTTGCATCAATAATATAATTATGGATTTAGAGATACGTACAATTTTGCCTCCTGAAAATATTCCCATTAGAAGCAAGTTAGAACCTTGTAAATTTACCCAGAATATGACGTTTATGACTCAATAAAGTTGAGCAACTTCATAAATATTGTGGTAATGTTTTCAATTTGTAAAATTAATGTATTTTTGAAGCTTTTTAGGGTTTCGAACCGTAGTTGAAAAGCTCTACCTTTTTCCAAATACAGACTTACTTACCTAATAATAATTGTCAAAGGAAAAATCTGTTTCCTTGTGCGACATATTTTTATCAATGTGGTCGATTATGAATTCAAAAATAGGTAGGTACTCGTAGGTATATTTACCTACTAATAATAATATTCGTAGATTTACCTATCTAAATTATTGTAATATCACAGAAGATCATTTCTATATTCTTTCGTTTGAAGAAGAGTTGTGCGGGGTGTGCTTTGAGGATGTAAATCTATAGGGTAGGTACTTACCGTTGACCTAGAATCATGAAAGATGGGTAATTTAGCACCTTAGAATAACCACCCGTAATAGCACAAATAACGGGAAAATCTGAAAACCGTGAATTTGTGATTACATAACAAAAAAGTCTTGTAAGATGGTACGAACCCTTCGTGTGCAAGGCCAACTCGCACTTGGCCGATTTTTGTTTGGATTACCTATTAGGTATTATATTATTTAACTGTCGCACACAATTTTAGTGGCGTGGAATTACTTTTATTAAAATACCTAAATGAAGCCCTAATTTTCTTGTAGGTCACAAAAATAAACATGTCAAGTACCGAGAAGGGGCCTTATTAACCGACTTCCAAAAAAGGAGGAGGTTCTCAATTCGTCGGGATCTTTTTTTTTTTACAGAAAAATGTTCTGGGAATATAGTCTATTAGTTTGAATTAGTGAAACACCTATTCGTAAAGGGACATCGTGTTCTTGGTAATGTAAAATTAACTCCACTTAAAATGTTTATGTATGGTCGTAGGTACCTACCTCCTAAGTAATAATGCGATCATCTAAAGGTCTTAGTTCTACTAGGTTTTAGGTAGGTCCTGTACTTATTTGAAAGCCAAATGATTTTAAGTGGGTACTCTATATTGCTACTTTTTATAGTGTTTCGCATGAAACTGCCATACCTATTTCGTGATGTATAGAAGGGTTTTAAAAACTAATGTCAATTAATAGTAAAGTATTTTCTTATAATCCCATAGGCAGAGTTATTTAGAGTGAGGAAATTCTCGGTTTGATCCTTAAATATTAGGCTATGGTGACGTGAAGTCATAGAAAAATAGGGCTACCTGCGTCAAGTGTGGCATTCGTTAACATTTGTCGCTTTCCAGGGACTTCGACGCATCGACGTTTTGTTAGAAGTTCCCTAACTACCGTGCACTGTGCCCTAGGGGCAGGGCTATTAAGTGCCATCAAAAAACGTTGTAGTAAGTGTTCCAAATATCAATCATAAATACCTTACGCTAGCCTACTTTCGAGTCGCGTCCCACGCAACAAAAGGGTAAATAATTATTCCATTCATGAACCAGCTAATTAACTAAATTCCTTGCGTTCATTATGACTATACCGCGGGGCCACGGCCTTGGCGCAAAAGCGTAGTGTGTATCATCAAAATAATATTGGAGAACTGCGTGGGACACACAACTATCTTTTTTACGCCTACCTACGGCAAAGCCCGAAGGAAGGGTTATGGTTTTATAGCAGTCTATGTATTTATGTATGTAGGTACGTATATATGTGTGTTCCACCGTAGCGCCTAAATTACTGAGCAAATTTTGATGAATGAGGTGTTAATCGATTCGTTATTATGGTCCGGCTGACATAGAGAACATTTTTTACGAAAAAAATCAACCTGACGGAAAAAAGTAGGGGTCTCCGATTTTTTTTTTTTTTGCTATTGTATGAAGTGGGATATCAAATGAAAGAGGAAAAAATTCCAAGTTCATAAATATAAGTAAAATACAATGTTAAAATACACCGAGCGATAGAAAAACGATTTTATACTATATCTATCGGCAGTTCGCAGATATAGTAGTTGGGTTTAGTGCTGTTTAACTTTATCTTGTTACGCCTACGCCAAAGCCAGAAGGAAGGGTTATGATTTTAGCGATCAACCATGGTTAGGGATATATTATGTAGCCTGTACCTATGCTTGTATTTACTTGTTCTATCGTAGTAAGTTACTGAGGCGTTTTGGATGAATGGGGTAGGTGTCAATCGCTTCGTTATTGTAGTCCAGGCAGAGTGAACTAGAGTGAGGGAACTCTCGGTTTGATCCTGAATTGACGATGTCAAATATTATAGGCTATAGTGACGTAAAATCAAAGAAAATAAGGCTGCTTAGGACTACCTGTGTCAAATTTCCTAACATTTGGCCCCTGTCACCATTGAACTAATACCTTATGTATACTACGTATATCTACCTCAGTGCCTGCCAAGTTCCGTAAATCTCGTGAACTGTGGTCCGGGTAACTTAGGCCACATTTTAAATACGAGCAAAATGATACCAAGATTCAGGCGGCGCAAGCCCGTAACACGTAGTCCCAACAAGAGACTTACATGTCCAGCAATGGGCCTTTATCGGTTGGTAATGATGATGATGATGATCTATAATGTTATACCTATTTTATTTTAAAGCCAATACTATCGCTTGCCGCATTTATTATCGCGTAAAAGCCTTTAATCTATGAATTCGAGAAGATTATGATGGTATTATAATCCCAATTACCGACATTCTGATCTCGACCAGTAATGTTCTCTCGATGTTTATGCTAATTTTTAAGCCCTATATTATTTAGGGATTGAGCGATTATAAAAATAGTTATGTTTAATCTGCCCTCTCTAATATATCTAAATAGTATTAAAAACCGGGCAAGTGCGAGTCGGACTCGCATAAGAAGGGTTCCGGACAACATTGGCATGGCAGTCATGTTAAAAAAATATTATTTGTTTTTATTATAACAGAAATACTTACCTACTTATTCATTCAATCTTAAATTAAAAAGTTAGATTTACCTGTTTGTTTCTATGGAATGCCAGTTCATCTAACGCGGCTTTTTACACAGCTTCATCAGCTATGTATGAAAACAATGAATAATAGAACCAAAATGGTTCTCTCATCTCTGTGCGTTGGTAAAAATATAAGGCGTAAGGCGCAAAGGTGTGTAGAGATTCCTCTGACATCTATGGTCACACTGATATTTTTAATCATACACTGTTGACTAAAAACTTCCCGCAGAAATTAGGTTCTTACTTTGTTTTTTATGTTAAAAAAATTAAAAATACTTGTCGTTTACGGCTTGTGACGTCATTGATCGCCTTCCGTACGTACCTACAGCGTGACGCTAAACGTCTGAAACTGAATAATCTAATATATACCTATAAGTGTAAATTAAAAATTTATAACACCCCCGACGATCCAAAGTATCTGAGTTTTCCAAAACATCATTTTCAAATAAATAATTATGTATTTAGGCAACGTCCATCTTGACAGCTTGACATTTGTCTATTGACATAATAATATTATGAACCTAACGGTTATCTAACCTTCTTTTCTACAAGAAAACTAGAAAAGAGCTGATAACTCTTAAACGGCTGAACCGATTTTTTTAGATTATAGCTAAAAACACTCTCGATCAAGCCACCTTTCAAACAAAAAAAACTAAATTAAAATCGGTTCATTCGTTTAGGCGATACGATGCCACAGACAGATACACAGATACATAGATACACAGATACACAGATACACAGATACACAGATACACAGATACACAGATACACAGATACACAGATACACAGATACACAGATACACAGACACACAGATACACAGATACACACGTCAAACTTATAACACCCCTCTTTTTGGGTCGGGGGTTAAAAAGAAAATGACTGACTGACTGATTTACCTACTGACTGATCTATCAAATATTATTTGGATTTCTGTGATCAAAAGACAGCTAAAACTGGACGAATCGGACTGAAAGGCGTACAGAGTGGTACAGAAACAGATAGATATTATGAGATATGACATGATTATATTATGAGATATTATGACATGCGTGTGTGTTTAAACGTCTCCTAAGAAAGGAATTTTGAAAATTAAACCACTAAGGGGTAAAATAGGGGTTTGAAAGTTAAGTCCACGCAGACGAAGTCTCGGGCGTAAGCTACTTAAACTATAAACTTCTCATAGCTTCTTCCTTTATCCTAGCAGAAACTGATCAAATTATTTAGATATTTGCTTGCTAATATAGCAATTCACCTTGCCTTCTTAACTTCAAAGCCTAAGCGAGAGGTAGGAAACTTAATAGAAATACCAAGATAAGGCTTTTATAATATCCAATTGCTAGCGCATATTTAACTCCTAAAATACTTTAATAAAATACTTACCTGCTTTAAATAGGTTGTTCAAATGCCTTTCTTTTTAAAAGAAGAAATCGTGTTTTTGTAGAATAACTTAGATGATGTATAAGATGATGCCCGAGACTTCATCTGCGTGGATTTAGGTTTTTTTTAAATCCCGTGGGAACTCTTTGATTTTTCAGGACAAAAAGTTGTCTATGATAATTTTCCGGATACAAGCTACCTCTGTACCCGTGTAAATCGGTTAAACGTATGGGTCTTTAAGAATCCCGTGCAAATTCTTTGATTATCCGGGATAAAAAGTAGCCTATGTCCTTCGCCGGGATGTAAGCTACCGCTGTCCTAAATTCCGTCAAAATCGGTTAAACTGTGGGGCCGTAAAAAGCTAGCAGACAGACAGACAGACACACTTTCTCATTTATAATATTAGTATGCATTTAACTACTTTCCTAACTTTAAAGTACCTTCATACAGTACGATAACTTAGAAGAAGGTTCCGTACGTTGGCACATTGGCCCCGTGTCATAATATTATCAGAGAGACAGCATCAATACCGGGAGCCGCAGCAGAATTAATGGCCGAAAACAACAAGTGACTCTCTCATCAAGAGATTGAGAAACATTTCTGTTCCGTTTCCCGTGGATATCCTGGGTCCATGGAGTCATGGTAGGTACCTATCAACATTACCTAGGAAACATTCACCCTGATGAATTAGAAGTGACAGAAGGGTTCACTGTTTGAGCTAAAGACCAGCCAGTATGTTCGGTGCACAAATCGGTACCTACTTGTAAAAGTTTAATTGAATAAAAATATATTGAATTGAATTGAATTTTCAAGGATTTAATAACTTTCCATACCGACTTAACTAGTTAGAACAAACTGTATAAATATTTTCATAAAGTTTTAATTTAGCAGAGGCGTTGTAATTATTATACTTACCTAATTGCCTGTTATACGCTACTAATTTTCATAGCCTATTTTTATAAAAAAGTTTAGCGAAGTTTCCTAAACCTTTGTTGCTTAATAACTATTTAAAAATATTGTATTTAATAATAAATATTTACTATATATACTATATTTATATATATTATACGTATATTTACTATAGATGATTGCCGCAAGTTTCTGGGCGAGAATTTGGATTTAATAGGTCTCTCTTCCTTTTAGGGGTACTTCTTAATTATTCGGGATAAAAAGTAGGTAGCCAATGCAGGCTTTCTCTGTACGAAATTTCGTCATTAATTAATCTGTTGAGCTGAGCAGACAGACATATAAACAAACAGACGTACACTTTGCATTATAATATTTTATACCCACTATATGAGAAGTATATAATAAATTGCGGTTCTCTATTAGGTCACCCCGCATGTTGGCAATGAAATATCATAATAGATACTAAATCACTGTAAAATTCCAATATTACGAAACTTTGAAGTAAGGAAGATGAACAAGTTGTTATTACTTACTATGCGTGTGGGAGGAATATCTAACCTAGTACAAAAATAAATACCGGTCAAGTGCGAATCGGTCTCGCACATGAAGGGTTCCGTACTAACATACAAAAAATAGCACTTTTTAATATTTTTTTGTGATGTAAACACAAATTCACGGGTTTCAGATTTCTCCCTTTACTTGTACTTTGTATAAGGCCTACCTACCTGCCTTTCATGATTCTAGGTCAACATAGGTTTCTTGACAGACACGACAGACAGACAGACAATAAAGTGATTGTATAAGGGTTTCTTTTCCTTAGAGGTACGGAACCCTGAAAACAATTTTCCAACATTTTGCATAATAGCCAAATGTCTGCTCTAAAGTTCCAAACGTATCGTATTCAGTATTGCTAGCCAAGAATCCTATAAGCATCTTATTTCACAAAGACGTTATGACTGTCACAAAGACAGGACCGGATCATGACATCAGAATTCAGCCATTTTCTTTGAGAATAACGTAGGAAAATAGGTACCTACTTGGTACCTACCTAGTCCCTACTTACATTTTTACTGTAAAATAAAGGTCACAAAATTCCTGAGACGATAATGAAAAATTATTTATGTATTTACTTGAAAATTATTTATTTCTTTGATTGTAAATGATCTATTCTCCAAGTTTGATTGAAAATGAATTCAGAGCACACGCTTTCATCCTATAGACCCCAAAAATCTTTTTTTTTTTGAAATTCCAATCTAATATGCCTTTGTGTAGCCCTAGATAGGTAAGTAGACACATTTGAATAAGGACACTTACTTAAACTGATTTATTTCATACTAGTGACTCGGTCCGGCTTCGCACGGGTAGCTTATTAGAATTTTCATAAGGATCTCTAATCTATTTGAAAATAGAGCCTAAGTCACTGAGGATAGCTTTCTATTAGTGAAAGAATTTTCTAAATCGGTTCTGTAGTTCCAGAGATTACCTCTTACAAACAAACTTTACCTCTTTATAATACATACTAGTGTAGATTTTACTGCTGTTACCAACTCTTTGGCAACTGCATTATGGTTTATGCCAAAAAGGGTTTTTTTTTATATACTAGCGCTTGGCTACAATCAGTCAGACCTGCTAGCAAGTGATGATGCAGCCTAAGATGGAGCGCTCTTGCCTAGAATATGCCTATTCACTCTTAACTTAAAGGTAGGTAATATTAAAAGAACCATATTAGAAGGTGCCCATACAAAAAATATTTAACTAAGGGCCGATTTTTCAACCTTCAAATAACTTATAGGTACTTACCTGAGGAATAATTATTTGGTTTTGACTGTTATTGTATAGGAAAAATTCCTCAGACAAAAGTTATTTGACCATTTAAAACTGTCCTTGTGCAGGTGGTAACTACACCCCTTAGTTTATTTCTAAAATCGCTGTGACAGACAGACAGATGGACTGGGCGAATCTATAAGGGTTCCTTGATTTGCTACGGAAACCTAACAAAATATAAGTAACATACTGGAAATTAAAAAATAGAATAGAATAAAATATATTTTTATATAAGTAAACTTTACAAGTGCTTTTGAGTCGTCAAAATAATTAACCATTTTACCACTGTACGCAAATATTATGTTGACCCAATATATATTTATTTTCGTCATTGGGTCAACATAATATTTGTGAATTTCATTGAAAAGAAAGCGGGTGTCAAATAGGGGTCAACTTACGGCCCAATAACATCGAAATGCGGAAACGACCTCAGGAAGGATTCTTTCCTTCCTGAGGTCAGAAAACAAAAGGATATAAGGTAACTTAGCCGTCTCTAAGTTCTGCCATGTCAAAATATCTTTTTAAGAAGACCACAAGACTGATTATTTATTTTACAAAGTGTACCTTTCAATGTTAAGTTTGGGAGCTCTAACTTTATAACTGCGCAATACACCAAGACATTTTAAGAGACCAGATATTGTGGAAACTAGTCATCATAAAACAGTAGACATTTTGGCATGGGCGAATATTTTATAAGGACGTTTTTGTCTGCAGCCCAGAGCCCCGTGGCTACACAGGGCCCCCAGTCCCCGTTTGACAAAATGAACTATTATTGTGAATTAAAAAAATTGTACAGTATATATATACTATATTATACTACTAACTATATAATATACTCCCCGCCATTGATTTTTGGTGTATTTTCTCAAAAACGCAGTCATTCACTGTCGAATGGGCTTCTTGCATCTGTTCGGCGTGTCGTGTCATCATTATCGAAAAGTTTTTTGACAAAATAGCTATTAGATGATTAATTAGGCAGGCCCCCAAGTATTATTAGCCCAAAGCCCAACAAACTCGCGGTCTGACCCTGCATTTTGGGGACTGGACGTAGCAGGACACTGGGTACTTTAGCATTGGTACCTACTCATACCTAGTATACATTCTTGAAGGCTAGACATTGTCAGCCGGAGCCATGAATGTAAAGGAATCACGACCCTTAGTAATGACGAAAAACGATTTAGAGAGACAGTTTCTTATTACAAACTAGCTGATGCCCGCAGCTTCGCCCGCGTGGATTGGTCAGATCCCCTGCAGCATCAGGATTGAGGAGTTGGACTCCAATTTTTTTATGAAACAATGTCGCAAAGTTCCTCTATCGATTAAAAAAGAAATGACGCAAATCGGTTCAGAAATCGCGGAGATTTCGGTGTACATAGGTAGAAAAATACAACTCCCTTTTTGAAAGTCGGTTAAAAAAGTAGCCTATGTTACGCGCTGGTCAATCCTTTACTTGCCTGTGAAAGTCCCGTCAAAATCGGTTCAGCCGTTCCAAAGATTAGCCTTTTCAAACAGACAGACAGACAGACAGACAGACAGACAGACAGACAGACAGACAGACAGACAGACAGACAGACAGACAGACAGACAAAAATTTTAAAAACGTGTGTTCAAATAACCATATGAGCTTAATATGAGGTAGTTATTTCGAAATTACAGACAGACACTCCAATTTTATTTATTAGTATAGACAAACCGATCCGATCAACCGACAGTGAAATTGTGCAAAATGTCAGTGTTAATAAGGCCGCTCAACCCTGTAACTCGAATATGATGAATCGCTTAAAAAATGGGAACAATAAATCAATTTTTCGTATAAATTGCCGCGCTCGATTTACAAGAGAAAAGGGATTTTTGGAGGGTCGTTGACAGATAATAATAAATACGTATGAAATTAGAGCACCGATAGTAAAATACGCACGTACCACAGAATTCAGAATAATATAGAAATGTTACATAAGGAACGCGAGATTGTAGCCGCGCAGATGACTATTGAAGCATCAAAGTCAAACTAACTAATGTAATGATGATTATTAAATACGTAGAGTGTAGACAAGACGAAAACTAGGTGGGTTCCAAACGCGCCCTCGTCTGAGAAAAAGCTTATCAGTGTGTGTTGTCATACAAACAGACAACATACAGACAGACATAAATAGTTGCTACGCGGGGATCTTACGCTGATATAAATTTTTCTGCGTTAGTAGGTAGCTGAGAAATCGGTCAAGTGCGAGTCGGACTCGCACACGAAGGGTTCCGTTCCGTATGTTTTATACTTAATTTTTTTTTAATTTGCATGGCGGCTATTTTGCAATTCACTATCTTGATTTTTTATTTAATATTTATTGCTATAGCGGCCATAGAAATCTGTGAAAACTTCAACTCCACTTTTTACAGTTCATGAGTTACAGCCCACTGACAGACAGACGGACGGATAGCGGAGGCTTACTATTTAGTAAGTATTTTCCTCTTAAGGGTTCCGTGCCCGGAAAATATCATTGGGACCATTTGGTCGGAAGAAAATATTTACGGTATTTAATCATGTAAAGTAGGTATAGTCTTATTTACCTACCTACGTAATTTTCTACGAACCTATTTGTAGCAAGGAACTAAAACCATACGAGATTTTTAGCAATATAATCGAGTGTGAATGCAGTTTTAGTCTCCAGTTAAACACTCAACTTTTCACTTCTATTACGAGGAAACAGATGCCTGCGAACATCGAAGCTAGCCAATACATCGTTTATTCAAGAAAAGCTATTACTCTTCTGTGACGCTTGAAGACTCAGGAGACACGTGTAAAACAAGCATCATGTAATGTAAATCTGTCCGTAGCATTTCCTTTAGGTGAGAGCTGACAACAAAGAAAAAAAAAAATTAAAAAAAAAATCTGATCGCAACTCAAATCTTACCAATGCAATGTAATATGAAAAACCGCCAATGTAAAAATAAATTAATATAACAAACTGTAAGAAAAATTATAAAAGGAGATACTAACTGACTGACCAACCGAGAGCTCGAAATAGAGCTCGAACCGCTGGGTCTTAAAACTTGGTGGTTTTTAATAGACTCCCACTTAGAAAGAATTTTGCAAAATTCCAACCCAGCGAGCCTGGGCGGGGCAGTTAGTAACAAACTTAATATAAAACGATTTTTATCAAAAACGTAAAAAATAATTATTTTTTACTTAGTAAGTAAAAAATACTTAGTCTGCCATGCTGCCATGCAATCTGCATAGAAATTCATTAAAAAAATTACCTACCTAATCAATGTTAATGGATAGATAGAAGTTAATTAAGCTAATACCAGTGTAATCTTGCTAAGTACAAACTTAATTAGATGCATCTTTATGAAGTTTTAATTAAAAATATCTAACTATTACTTTGTATTATTAGCCTTTACATTGTTATAAAAATAGAGTAGGTGGATACCAAAGTAACCTGCAATATTGTGGTGCCTAGATCAAGGATAATACAAGTGAAATAATATTTTAAGTTCAATACATTTATTTACCTAACTAGATCATATTATAACCTCGTTCGTCTGAGTTTCGTTTTTTTTTTTAACTTCCTGGAAACTCTGATTTTCCGTGATAAAAAATAGTAAATATCCGTCCCTGGAATGCCAGCTGTCTCTGTACCTACCAAATATGATGCTCGCAACTTCTTCGGTATTGAATTAGGGTTTCAAAGACTCCGTGGGACCTCTTTGATTTTTCAGGACAAAAATTAGCCTATGTCTTTCCCTGGGATGCAAGTTATCTCTGTACCAATCGTCAAAATTGGTCAAGTGGTTGGGCCGTGAAAAGTTAGTAAACAAATAGACAGACGCACATTCGCATTTGTAATATAAGTAATAAGTATGGATAAAGCATGGATTCGTAGAAATATAGTTAATTTCGCCGCCTGCACTGCTGCATTCTAGCTTTGCTACAGTGCGTGTTTTAGACATTTTTAGTTAATCTGTTTCTAATGTTTGGTTTGAGTAGATAGGAAACAAAGTTCAAAATTAAAACCCGACTGCTTCCCTTTATAAACGCTGAAATACAGTAAATTGTTTTTCTGTCGCCTAGTATAATATTTTAATATTGCACTATATCGTCCCGTTGAGCGAAAAATGACTAAATTGCGATATGAGGCTTCAAAGAAATGAAAAAGACAACATTTCAAACTTTTATTTGACTTGATGAAATTTGGTACAAAGTTAGCTTACATCCCGGGGAAGGATATAGGCTACTTTTATCCCGGATAATTAAATAGTTCCCAAGGGTTTTTAAAGGCTCGTCCGTTTAACCGATTTCTATGGGTACAGAGGTGTACCTTGCATCCCGGAAATTGATATAGACAACATTTATCCCGGAAAATCAAAAAGTTCCCACGGGATTTTTAATAAACCTAAATCCACGTAGACGAAGTCGCGGACATCATGTAGTGATGAATAATTAAGTGTTCAATTTTCAACAACAGGTGCTACCTTCACCACAGCCCAAAGCAGGGGCTACGGTCTAAACAATCTGGACCTGCTCCGAATGTTGACAGAGAAGCCCTGGCTGGGCGTGGGACACCACCGGTGGGACACGGCGCCCATAGAGACGGACCTGGGGAACTACCCGAGGGCATACCCCAGGATCAACAGAGCCTCGAGCCAAGAGGATGTGGGATCTAGGAGCTATGATGATGATGTTTTTAGGTAAGTTGTGCTGGTTGAAGTTTTAATTAATTTCCTCGTGGGTGTAGGAGTAGGGCAACTTTTTTAATACAGAATAGGCTCGCGCTTTTCATTTCATTTATTTAAATCGTTTAACTGTTACATATTATTAAAGATCTTAAATTAATTTACATGCTAGGAACAGCTTACCTTAACAGGCATACGATTTATTATTATGTAGATGGCAAATAAACATACTATACAATTGTGATTATTAGATGTCAAAATTATTTAATTTTAAAATTTATGAAGTCCTTATCTCGATAATCATTAGATGAGGTCTAAGTTGGAACCCCATTGCCTAGAAGATACCCATTCACTTTTGACTTGAAGATCCTTAAATAATTCTGGGTGGCAAGAAACACGGATGCCGGAAGTCAAACCTGTGGTCTAACTCCCACGAGATTAAGTAGGTACTAAAATAGGTCACTATCAAAAGTTTCGATGGTTATTAATATCTGAATTCCTTCGACCTAAAACCGCGACACGTTTCAAAGATTTGCGCTTTCTAATGAAAGATCCCTTAATAGCTAAATATTATAAGTTTCAAGCTATATCCGTCCAACTAAACTGATCATTTTCACAAAGTTTGCAAACTTCAGAATGATCAGTTTCACAAAGTTCGTAGTAATTACTTATACTTCGTATAACTCCCTTAGCTGAAGGCTATCTATCCGCTTTAGGTATTCCGTCACAGATCTGTTTTTAACCCCCGACCCAAAAAGAGGGGTGTTATAAGTTTGACGTGTGTATCTGTCTGTGGTATCGTAGCTCCTAAACTAATGAACTGATTTTAATTTTGTTTTTTTTTTGTTTGAAAGGTGGCATCGAGTGTGTTCTTAGCTATAAACCAAGATCGGTTCAGCCGTTTGAAAGTTATCAGCTCTTTTCTAGTTATTACTGTATTTTTCACCTGTCGGGGGTGTTATAAATTTTTAATTTACACTTGTACTTATAAGGTTCATATAATATGTTTTATAGGTAATCTGAGTACGTAGTTCTTGATTTGGTATTGCAGTCCACCGAATTTTCATTCCAGAAACCAGCGAATATTGTGTATTAAGGTACCAACATCGATGGTACCAAAGGCAACGATAGCTTCAATAGGTCGTGAAAATTCGTTATCAATCCCTGCAGAATGCAGATGTTAGCAAAATCAACTGTTGTAAGAAGGTTATAACTGTAATATTAGAAAAACATGTCGATAGAAGTTATCTACATCACTGCTGTGTCATCAATTAAATAATAGCTCTTTATTGTACCTCTTTAGTTCCCACACGTAGAGTATTTAGATATCTGCCTATAATTGTTTTTTTTTCGCAGGGGTTCGGAAAAACGGTCCGCGGTCGCGACAGCGCTGAACGCCGGCCGTCGGAGACGCCAGCCGACGCCCGCGCTCGGTAAGGCAGTCGCGCCGTATGTCGGCGTCGGTAAGCAGCGTCGGTCACGGCGAATATAATACCCGCTTTACTTGTACACAACGATACACAAGACAGTCGGACGGTCGCCGACAGTACCTATCTACACAAAACACGATTCTTAAGGCTGCAAAGCGAGAAATCACACTACGCACGCGTACGCGTGTGTAACAAATGACGGCTAAAAAACTATAAGTATGAAGCAATCACACTGCAGTGGATGACAGCGATTAGAGCGCTGTTCGCCCACATCGCAAAACCCCTTTCATTTCTTAAATACTTCATAATCATCATCGTCAACCCATAGACGTCCACTGCTGGACAAGGTCTCTTGTAGGGTTCCACACCTGGGTCTTGCACCGCCTGAATCCAGCGGCTCCCTACGACTCATCCGATGTCGTCTGCTCACCTAGTGGGGGCTTAAATGGACCATAATTCAAAAAACCCGGCAAATTGGATACATTGTCGCCACGCGTTCTTTTTGTATCAACCCTTATTACAAATACGACCGTCTTTCCGCGCGTCCTGTTTATGCGTTGCGTGACTAAATTGCACTAAAACACACCCACAGTACCGAAAAACTACACAATGAGACATATTTTCAGAGCTTTACTTCCCCAAAGGTCGTACTTTCATAACTTTATTGTGAACATAGAAAGAGACATGAGGCCCGACCTTGTCTTACGAATATAATAATTCTTTTAATTTAGTGCCTTGTTTGTGCCATCTTCGTCTCTTCTAAGTATGTCATTACATTAGTAAAATTGTGTTGTATACCAAAATGATCTCACGATAATAATAATGGTCTCTCTAGTCTAGGACCTTTACAACGTATCAATTGACACCTCATTCATCAAAATCGGCCCAGTAGTTTGGCCGCTACTGTGGTACACACAGAATCTGGATACAAACATACATAGGTACGTAAGTACATACACACATACATACACAGACTGCTAATATCATAACCCTCCCTTTTGGGTAAAAATACACTATCTCAGCAAGAGTACCAATTATAACTTCCGTGCTAGTTGCACCAAGACCACTGAAAATCCTCATGACTTGTACAAAAGGTGAGTAAATTCAATAATATGAATTCTTTTTCAGGGGTTCTCAACGACGTGGGATCATTCTTCGACTCGTTGCGGGATAACCTGGAGACGCTGGCATCCCTGTCTCCCCAGCAGAGGTCCAACCTGTTCCAGGAGCCGCCCACTGTCGTCCACGCTCCATCCTCTGGCAAGTATTACAACTATTACACCTACAGCATAAATGATTCTGTTCCTAATGACGACGTGCGTTCCTTGTTCGTTCGCGATTCGAAAAAGCCGCTATTTTCCTTACTTTCTTTCTCCTCTTTTCTTCATTTTATTACTAGCTGACGCCCGCGACTTCGTCCGCGTGGATTTAAGTTTTTCAAAATCCCGTGGGAACTCTTCGATTTTCCGGGATAAAAAGTAGTCTATGTGATAATCCAGGATATTATCTATCTTCATTTAGAATTTCAGCCAAATCCGTCCATTGGTTTTTGCGTGAAGGAGTAACAAACATACACACACACACATACACACAAACTTTCACCTTTATATCAGTGTGATTTCTCTGGAATATTTGAATAATGACAATTAATGGGATCAAGGGATTATCAGATTTTTAACTAGCTAGGTGTACCTACCAACATTTTCACGTCCACAGAACATGAATAAGACTACACCTATTAGCATAGACCGCAACTTCCGGTGTCGTATCACGTAAAGGATGCACCAGCGCGAACAATACGGGATCGTATTTAGATGAGGAATACGTATTTTCCCACTTCCCATTTATACGAAGACGACCTTAAACGAGACTACGGCAAGTCTAATTGAAAGGCAAGCCGCGTGCATAAGTGTGGAAGGCTGACCACATACGATGACACTGGAAAATATTATAACGCGACTGTGGAAGAGATCCATACTTCCATACTAATATTATAAACTAGCTGATACCCGCGACATCGTTCGCGTGGATGTAGGTTTTTAAAATTCCCGTGGGAACTCTTTGATTTTCCGGAATAAAAAGTAGCCTATGTGCTAATTCAGGGTATAATCTATCTCCATTCTAAATTTCAGCCCAATCCGTCCAGTAGTTTTTACGTGAAGAAGTAACAAACATACACACACACACACACACACACACACACACACACACACACACATACAAACTTTCTCCTTTATAATATAAGTGTGATGCGAAAGTGTGTCTGTCTGTCTGTTTGCTAGCTTTTCAGTTTTCACGGCCCAAAAGTTTAACCGATTTTGATGAAATTTCGTACAGAGTTAGCTTACACTCCGGCAATTGGCATAGACAACTTTTTATCCTGGAAATCAAACAGTTCCCACGGGTTTATCAAAACCACGCGGACGAAGACGTGTGAAGTCTGCCAATCCGCACTTGACCAAGTGGTGAACTATGACCAAACCCTTTTCATCGTGAGAGGCATAGAACACAGAGGACACCCATGATCCTTAGTGGACCGGCGATGGGCTAGGAAAATACCTCTTTAATCCGAGATTAACTGCCCAAACGTTCCAATCATTAACCTTTTTAATATACTGAACTTCATACTTTAATTTCATCTGGAAGAAAGGATGTCATAATTTGTCTACGGTGACGCGGCCGTCCGTCGTTTTAAGCAGATAATAATGTACCAGTAACTCAAATATAAAATCATACTAAGTAAATCTTACGACTTTTAATCCGGTCTAGTCAGCTCAACCGTATATTGCAGATAAGCGATCTTCTTTCTCATTTGTCGTTACGCTCTGCGAAGAGCGGTCGTGGTCGTCACAGCAGTGTTGTGTCACCATTGCACCAGTTTACGGCAGTTAGGGAATTTCTAACAAAACGTCGAGGCGTCGTCAAATGGTGGTCAAATGTAGATAAAGTGTGTAGATGCCCTAAAGTTCAGTGAACTGGGTAGGCACGAACAAAACTGATGATTAACTGGTGTTACAGGAAACGCTAAGTTACTTTTAATGGTCCTGTCGGCTCCGCCATCATCATTCACTGAAAACGTTATCAACCGTGGTTATCAAATCAAATTAAACAATATTTCTTGTCACTACTTGGGTCACAGTTGAAATTACAAAATCATACCTAGTTCATTTCATTTTAGTTGTGTAACTTTTCTAGTTAAAAGGAGACGCAGCGTGCTCCATACAACGTAGTTTGGTTCTCATTTCTTCTTCGGTTCTCATTCATATCAACTTAATCAAACTCACATGTAAATATAATTTCTATGTCTACCTATGGTTTTTTTTAAATAGGATAAAATTATAGAAACACAAAAAAAAAATTTTTTAAATAGTTTTACAGTAATTAGGATGCATTAGGATGTAACTCTTATAATGTCAACTCTTTATACATTTCTGAAACAACCCCTTTCTATAAAATACCTATTTTTAAAGTTACACGCCATAAAATATTGACATACTTATACACACAGACCAATACAACTCAAAAATCTGGTGTATCAGACACAGACATACCTAAGTATACTAATCCTGTCTTCAAAATTTCGATGACAACTAAACTAAGTACGTTTGTATGGAGGGAGTTGGGTTTAAAAAAATTGTAAAGTGATACTAGAGCCTTGTCTGATAACAAGCGATGTTATTTATTTACGTAGGTATCTATTTATATATAGAAGCTTTGATCATTACGTTCGTTTAATCAGTCACTCCTTTTTGTTATCACTTTGATACATCATTACTTCACTCGATATTTTCGGTGATGGAAATTTTATAAAAAAAATGTATAAGGAAACACCCATTTTATTTTTGCTAAAAGGCCTCTTCTCGCCAACATTTTTTTACGAATATGAAGATTTTATTTGAATACTAGCTGATGCCCGCAGCTTCGCCCGCGTGGATTTAGGTTTTTGGAAATCTCGTGGGAACTTTTGATTTCCCAGGACCGTAATAGCCCGTCCCCGGGATGCAACCTGTTTCTGTACCGCGTAAGAACATTTAAACGGACCGATTTTAAAAATCCAGGGTCGAGGAGTTGGGTCCTCGAGGTCAACGACAGAGTCTTTACTTGGTATAGATACCTTCAATATCAAATTATACCCGACAGTTTCTAAATCCCATGAGTTTTTGTGGTCAGGTCTCCTGCAGCATCAAGATTGAGGAGTTGGAATCCAATTTTTTATGGAACAATGTAGCAAAGCAAATGGCTATGAAAGTCCCGTCAAAATATCCCGTTCCGAAGATTAGTCCGTTTGAACAGACAGGCAAAAATTTTAAAAACGTGTGTATCAGTTATGGCATCGTTCAAATAACCGTATGAGCTTAATATGAGGAAGTTATTTCGCAGACAGACACTTCAATTTTATTTAGTAGTATAGACTAGTATAGATATTATCTACTAGCTGACGCCCGCGACTTCGTTCGCGTGGATATAGGTCTTTTAAATACCCTAATATCTTTTATCCAGGATAAAAGTAGCCTATGTATTCCAGGGTATACCTAATCTGCCTCCATTTTAAATTTCAGCCGAATCCGTCCAGTAGTTATTGCGTGAAAGAGTGACAAACATACACACATACACACGCATACAAACTTTCACCTTTATAATATTAGTGTGAAGTGTGATCACTTCTTACGGTGAAGGAAAACATTATGATTTGTTCCTGAGAGATTTCCATAATGTTCTCAAAGGTGTATGAAGTCTGCCAATCCGCACTGGGCCAGCGTGACAGACTTTGGCCTGAACCCTCTTCATTTCTTAGAGGAGACCCGTTCTCAGTAGTGAGCCGCCAATGGTTGATCATGATAATGAGGATCTACCTCTGTCGACCGACTTTATGAAGTATCTCTACTATCTCTAAATGAAAATACCTATGGACAAATTTAGTGTCTTGGATCCAATTCATGCAGTCCTTTGACTTCCAACATTGTGTGAAAGCCTGAAGTATTCTAATAAACTCCTGTTTTAATACATTCCAACACTTAAAAGGAGCCAATATAGGTAACTAGAGGATGCCCGCCACTTCGTCCGCGTGGATTTAGGTTTTTGAAGATCCAGTGGGAACTATTTGATTTTCCGGGATAAAAAGTTGCCTATGTCAATTACAGGGACGCTAGCTACCTCGGTACCAAATTTGGGGATGGGTTTTTGGGAATACCGTGGGAACTCTGATTTTCCGGGATAAAAATAGCCTATGTCCGTCCCCGGGAAATAAGCTAACCATGTAGCTTTCGTCAGAATCGGTTAAACTGTTAGGCCGTGAAAACGTTGCAGACAGACAGACAGACATACTTTTAATACACAATAACACACAATTAAACATTTATAATATTAGTATGAAAGTATGGATTGAAAAAGTTTGTGGCACACAAAGTTCTAGCAATTCACCCTTCGATACTCGTATAATTGTATAATGTTAAGGTACTTAAATTGTTTTAGTTTTAATGATTTTACAATTCAAGTATTTAGAGTGTTCATTATTATGACCCGTAGGCGTCAACTGCTGGAGGCTGGAAGTCTCTTGCAACTCACAGAACACGGGCTGAGCCGTTTGTGTTCACCGACTCCCAGTAAAGCGTAAACCCATAAAAATAATGTAATGCACGCTTCGCTCGCGTATGTAGCTAAAATTCAAATTACCTATTTCTATAGGTATTCATAATAACAGATGCCAGATACTTCGTTTGTAATTTAATATCTGTCTTGGCACTATGTATATTATCCCCATATATCCAAAACTACATACATATAATTAGATAACACTCCTCTTTTTGGGTCAGGGGTTATAAATAGTAGGAATACTTATATAACCTTTTGAATTTGTCCTTTCCATTTTATCTAGCTGCGGAAACGTCTAGTGTTGTGTTTCTGTACTGGTAGTTCCCAACTGTCAGGGAACAAAGTTGAACAGAGTATGTCCGTACTTACATGAAGTGTTTACGTACACGATGCCCATGTTTACGTACGAGGACGTTGAACGTGGAACATTCAGTATCGAAGAAACCAAGAGCGTTGGAAAAGTTGCTTAGTACACTGCGAACCAGGGCGCAAAAGCTCGTGCCGAAATAATTATATGAACTCAACCTTTGGTAGGTATCCCATTACCATGCAGGTTTTTAATTTATAGACTTGCGCTGGGCTGCAATCACACCTACTGGCAAGTGGTGATGCAGCCTAAGATGGAGCGCACATGCCTAGAAGATGCCTATTCACTATCGTTCTTAAGGGCGTCCCATATCCAAGTCATTCGAATCAGAACCGAGGAAGAAAATCCGTGGAATTTCAACTACCTACGTGCAGACCTTGACTATGCCTTGTAGTACGATAGTAGAAAAGAAACAGTTACAAGGATATTTTTGTAACTTTGAAGTTTTTTTACAGGTGGCGGTGGTGGCGGAAGTGGAATACGGAAACTACACGCCCTTCGTCCCTTGAGGCCCACTGGAAACATCAGGTGAGAGCTTAAATACCTACCCAGTACCACTCACAGGTCTGGCCTGTCCACAAAGGCGAACTAGGCGGCCGCCTAGGGCGCTAGGGTTTATGGGGTGGCATTATGGTGAGGGTACGGAACACTCGAGTTGACAGACTAGCGCGGGCTGTTAGCTCGCGTGCCTCTGCACAGCAACATAGCAAATAGCGGTACAATATTATAGAAATATACATAGAGAGTATAATTTTATTATTGCCATAATATTCCCTGATAATCGCCCTGATTGGCTGAGTTTGTGGAGCTTTTTGGGCACCTTCTGCCGCAAAGTGCCGCGCGGAGGCAGCGCCGCCGTAGCGCTGCAGCTGCGCTACCTTCGAGCGGCATTTTACGGCAAATTTGAAGGCGCCCTTAGATTTTCGCGATTGCTAAGTTCGAGGTGGTTCGAGCTTTTATAATATCGTGTCAATTTTGTGTTCGTTCTCTAATCTAGTACGTATTTATTTTAAAAACTTATGAGAAACAAAGCTCGGCTTTGCTTTTGATATTATTCAGTATCTAAATCTGAGTGCCTGCTTGTTGTCATTATCTCAAAGCACTAAGCTTTTCTATAAAATTGAAGAAAAGCTCATAACCAATAATGTTCGCCGACTCAGCCGCGCTTCTGTATAAATACCTATTTTATTTATAAAAATAATGTTTAGTTATAATTGGTAGGACAGTGAATATTATATTTATTTTTGACCTATTTTCCTGTAACAAAAGCTCATTTCATCTCCACGATTCCTCGCAGCACTTGCATGGAATCTATCAATTAAAATCTTTGTTGCGTTACCATTATGGTTTCCATTCAATATCAAGAACGAGTAGGCCGATGACTTACAAACCTACTGATTTTTTATAGAATAAAAAGTATTTTTATATGTATAGAAAATAAAATGTTGAAAAATCTCAAAATATTTTTCAAAATAATAAATAAAGTAAAAAAAAAATAGTAAGTTGATCTCTAGCTACCACATTTTTCGTCGTCCGCTTCCTTGCATTATCCGCATTACTTACGTAGACTAAAAAAAATTATAGATGGACATTGTTCTATTTCGAATCTGTGATAGAGTCATCACAAAAATCGGTACTCCTTAAAATGTTAGCGAAAAAAAATATTTAATTCTGAGGCTTAGATAATTTAAATTATCAGAGTCCCAGGGAAAGCAATCGGCAATACGTATTTTTATTTTTTTCAAATAGCAAATTCCTATGTGTTTTTAATTAAATGTTTGCGTTGGAAATCGGAAGCGAAGTGTCGCTCTTATGGCATTTATTGCTATATCGCTTCCGTCTGATTATTCCAGCATTAGAGGCTTTTCAATATGGGCCGTTATTTTATTTACTAGCTTTTTCTAACAATGGTTAGCTTTTTCTACCTCTAGAATACTTTAGATATTGGGTTCGTCATTTTATTTTTATGTCCAACAATGAGTTTAAAACAAGGGAAAACAAAAAATTTTGTATGATCGCATTGAAATATCTTAACATCGTTAGCAAGAGATCCTTGCGTCTAAACCCAGCTATGAAAAATAGATATGTCGGTCCGTCTGTTTCACCATGAGTCTATATTTAGGTTGATTCTGGAACAGTGTCAATGTGATACATTTTCATCACACTAATATTATAAAGGAGAAAGTTTGTATGTGTGTGTGTGTGTGTATGTTTGTTACTCCTTCACGCAAAAACTACTGGACGGATTGGGCTGAAATTTAGAATGGAGATAGATTATACCCTGGATTAGCACATAGGCTACTTTTTATCTCGGAAAATCAAAGAGTTCCCACGGGAATTTTAAGAAACCTACATCCACGCGAACGAAGTCGCGGGTATCAGCTAGTTTAGAATGAATTCATGAAATAGAAAGGGATATAAATAGGGAAATATTATAGGTATCACCCATAATTATCGCCTATATTCAAAAATTTATTTGTACGTATAGATCTTACAACCGCAGATCGGACTTGGAGGCGTACAGCGGCTACCCGGGGGCGAACCACCACGACCCAGGGCTCCTGTGGACCGGACTGGGCCGCCGGTAAACTCCGCACCCAAAATCTACCAAAAATACCAAATAATTCGCAAAAAATACCAGTTATTTGCCTAGAAAATACATCGCCGGATTTGTTCAGCAAAAACTGGTTTGATTTCGTCAATATAGACAATGCTAATAGTGATATAATTTGTGATATACCCAATTGTTATATTTTAAGAACGTTCTGTGGTAATCGAAATGCTTTTCACAATTTTGCTACAAAATCCCATAATAATTCTTTGCGGCCACCGATTATTACCGGATATTAAATGAAATATTGAAAAAAACTAACCCTCGATAAATGTAATATTTTGAAGCGATGTTCTAAAAAAATGTATTATGAAAAATACTTTGGTAAGTCTTAATATAAAATTGATATTATTATGAAGTTTTATTGTGAAGCGATGAGTCTAAAAAAACGTATTAACTGTAAAAAAAAAAGTTTTTTCATATATTTTTAATGTGTAAATTATGATAAATGTCAATTTCGAATATTAAATGTTATTGTATAAATAATAATTGCGGGAAATCTACCCTTGTTGGTACTAGCATAAGGTTATTTATTGAATATAACAATTAACTATAATATTATTAAGATCAAGCCAAAAATTTGAATGTAATGTTTTACCTCGATTGAACGGTATTTATAAGTATAATTATGTATTTAAAAATAATGTTATTACTGTACTAAATTCATACTTATTTTAATATCTAACGGAAATGTGTGTCATTCTCATTACTTTAATATTCTGATCTCAATTATTCCTAGTCAATTTAGATGTAGGTAAGTTACCATCTTATACGAATTATACGAAATAAAAGTTTTATTAATTATTTGTTTATAATTATTTAAAACTAGATAATTTAATATACCTACGACAAGGGTAGAGTTTTCCTCTACCCTTTTTCTCTTATGTTCTATAACTGTAACAGAGATTGATACTTATCTCGATCGTCAATAAAACTATCCTGTACTTATAATTAATATTTAAATATGTAGGTACTAAGTACTTATATTCCTCTTAATTAATTAATTTATTTATTTTACATTCTAATTGGAAACATCGTGCCACTTACACTACAAACAAAAATATATTATTCATATATTAAAGATATTATTTTCTTTTTTAAAACAGTACATATTTAAGTACAATTTGCAACGTAACAAGAAGAGTAAAATATAATACGCTGGTAAATGATAATATCAAGAAGAGAATAATTGAATCATCATATCTAGGCGTATTTATTTATAATTCAGTGATCATATCGTAATGTATGGTGTACCTACTTAATGACGTATAAACATACGAGTAAAATAATATCTACTTTATATTGTAAATTACTTATTATCATATAATATCATCCATTTAGATTTATAATGAAGATTTAGGCTGGTTGAAAATAAATTACATTTAAATTATGATGAGATTTACAATTTGGGTATATACGTACAAAATGACTTCTCACGCGCCATTTTAACTCTATGGGTCAATTACTGTCGTGTCAAAAGTAGGTATGGGGTTCACCTTTAATATAAGGACTAAAATCGTTCTTTTGACATGATATTTGACACATGAAGTTAAAATGGCACGTGAAAACTCATTTTTACGCATTATAACTTTAGAAATGCGAACATTATGAATGGACAGAATTGGCACAGTTGATATTTTTCTACATATTATATGTATTTGGAAAAAATATAGTAAATTTTCAAATATCTTTATATTTTAGGCGAAATATCAATAATTAGTTAATACTTATCGCATATTTTTTACAACCTAAATAATATCTACCTTTGTATAATTTTGCTTTCTAAAATATTTTCAGCGTCCAGGCTGAGATCTAGTTCCTACTTTGACTTTTCTCCGACTAAAAGCAGATTCACACGCGCGCACGTACACATGACACTTGCTTGTGACGCGCGTGAACCCGTAGACATAACTGCACGCATTACGTCTACGCGAACGTTCACGCCACGCAAGCGGTATGCCATGTCTAATACAGTTTCATACATTACAACGCAATGCTACGCGCTACGTCTACGCTTACAAGACGCATACGCGGCCTGTGTGGCCGGCGCTATGACAGATTTATGTAAACACAAGTCTGTTTCGTTTTATCTACCTTAAAACAAAGCAAAGTCAATGTATGCTCGATATTAGTAGAGAATAGGGATGATACGGACGTTTGGTTCCGATTCCGAAAGGTCGGAACTTCGGATGTTATACCGGAGGTCTAATATGCTGATGCTGCTTAACTTCACTACTAGTAGGTAGGTAGGTACTGTTTTTAAGACATTAGATTCGATTTTCGATTCGATTGTTTTTATTTTCAACACCTGGGTGTACACCTAGATACCTGTATTATTTTTTGAACTAATATAACTGCTGAGTTATGCCCTTAACACATCTCTCTCCTGCCTCCGCATCTGATTCTGGTTCCAGTTACGATGTAACCAAATTAAAAACTCCGTTTTCGAATTCGGTTCCGATTTAACCACTTCCGTAACATCCCTGCTCGGTATAGTAGATCTCAGCCGACTTTGCCCTCTATAAAGGCTGAATATAAATAAATTAGATACTTGCATGTCCATAAAAATTTTGTATCATACATAAAATATGTGAGTTGTCCAAGTATTTAATATGTCTTTTTATTATAATAAAGTTCTTAGAAAATTAAGCCAAAGCAATTATTTAAAATGTATGTTATAAATATTTAATGATTGAAATAAAGTTATCATGTGGCTTAACTGTTTTATTGAGAATTTTTATTACCTTTTATGTGATAATATAGGAGTACGATATTCCAATTTGTTTCTTTTTCTGGAAAGAAATCTCTATCTAATAGGTAGGTACGGCCTATTATTGAAGGTTTTCTAAATCAAAAAATTTTTGAATCGGAATTAATTGTATCAGCTCTGGTGATTACATGGAAAAATATTATAGAACTTTATGAAATTACAGTAAATATATATTTTGTACTTACTAAGTATATGGTTTAGTGATAGGGAGCTCAGACTTATCTGAGATTGTGGTACTTACCAATATGCCTTTATTAACCCCCGACCCAAAAAGAGGGGTGTTATTAGTTTGACGTATGTATCTGTGGCATCGTAGCTCCAAAACTAATGGACCGATTTTAATTTAGTTTTTTTGTTTGAAAGGTGGCTTGATCGAGAGTGTTCTTAGCTATAATCCAAGAAAATCGGTTCAGCCGTTTGAAAGTTTTCAGCTCTTTTCTAGTTACTGTAACCTTCACTTGTCGGGGGTGTTATAAATTTTTAATTTACACTTGTACTTAGTATAAAACCGGTCAAGTGATTAAAAGTCGGGCTAACATACGAAGAGCTACGTGCCACCGTACTAGATATAACACTATAGGTACTCGTATACCTACTTATTACTTAAATTATGTAATTTTACATGGCAGCCATTTTGAAAGTTTTGTTATTTGTTTTTATAGCGGCAATAGAAATACCTACACACTCTGTATATATTTCAATCTCTACCTATTACGGTTCATGAGATACAGCCCGCTGACAGACACACAGACGGAGAGCGGAGGCTCAGTCAGTGCCTGTTGGAATTCTTCGGGACTCGGGTACGGAACCCGATAAGTTTTTCAGACCCAAAAATTTAGTTATCGAGGTATCTACCTACTTACCTGCGAGTTGCACTTAGACGGTTTTAATAAATAGGTTATTTATTTGGGGAAATATTACAATTACTATGCACCCACAGATTTACGAATAGGTCGTAATACTGAGATATACCTATTTCCAAACAACATAATTTATTATGTAAGAGAAATATAACTTATGGGAGTTCTTTCAGAAAATGCAAGAGAACATAAAAGGAGTTGGTAGCAGTAAATAGGTAGTGGGTAGATATAAGTAGTAGGCAGGTAGATTGATGTCATAAACAACGAAATATTTTACTACCACTTTGTGGTTTTGTTGCCAATAAAACGCGCGTATCTCGCATTTAGGCGGTTTTACTGCGCTGTCTTATTGTGCTACATGCCGACGAATTAGTTCCCGAAATAGAGCGACAGTGGTTAAATAAAACACCCATCAGGTATGGAGTAACTAAACGAGGAACATCCCGATAGATGCCCACAGCTGGACATAGGTCTCTTGTAGGGACTTCCACACGCCACGGTCTTGCACCGCCTGAATCCAGCTGGTCCTTGCGATTAGTTTGATGTCATCCAGGCCCCCGATTGTGTAAGAAAAACGTATTCATCGCTATCGTTATCGACAGCGAATTCTGCCCTTTGATTGGTTGATTCGCTGTTTACCTTTTTTCACAGCCAATCAAGGGGCAGAAGTTGTTAGCGATTACGACAACCATAAATACGTTTTTCTTACACAATCGGGGGGGCTGGTCCATCTACTGAAGGATCTTCCAAAGCTGCGTTTTCCGTAATTATATGTGAGGTCGCCATTGTAGGTCCAATAAAAACGCTTATCTCGCATTTAGCCGGTTTTACTGCGCGGTCTCATTGCACTGCATGTTGACGAATTAGTTCCCGAAATAGAGCGACAGTAGCTTAGGAAAACATTCATCAAGTATTATATAGTCACGAAGAATTAACTGTTAAAAGAGCGAATATCACCATCATTATTACTATCAACCGATAGACATCCAATGCTGGTCATAGATCTCTTGTAGGGACTTCCACAGGTTACGGTTTTGCACCACTTGAAATCAACAACACCTTGCGACTCGTTTGAAGTCGTCTGTCCATCTAGTTAGGCGTCTTTGCGCTTTCCGTAAATTATAATATGTGAGGTTACAATTCTAGTTGCAATAAAAACGCGTATCTCGCAGTTAGCCGGTTTCACTTCGCTGTCATTGTACATGTTGACGAATTAGTTCCCGAAATAGAGCGACAGTAGTTTAGGAAAACACTCGTAATGTATGGAGCAACGAGGACATGACGAGGTATCGGCTATTGAGCGGATATTGGACGCAATTGCCATAGAAAACTGACGCCTACGACTATTCCTATTAACTGCATTGTCTAGGGTTGTCACATAACACATTTGTTTGGAGAAAATTTCACAGAGTCGTTAACTGGATCGAGTTGTATTGCGAAGGGTCTGAGCAACCACCGCATTATTACCCCAAGAACCCAAGAGAGCTTCTATCGATTATATGGTTAATGGAAAGGGGTCACAACTTTCAGCAATGAGGAATATGACGCGAAGAGAGAGAGAGAGTATATAAAAAGATATAGTTTGTATTATCCAGAGAAAAAAAGGAATCCTTATAATCCTTCGTTGTCTGTATATCTGTCAAGACTCTCAAGGGAATCCGAACCCATAGGGTTCTTTGCGTTGACCGAACCACGCAATGTCTCATAGCACAAGTAAAGGAAAAAAATTCCAAAACCGTGTATTTTTGGTTACATCGCAAAAAAAAAAGTGTTATATTTCTATTGCAATGGAACGGAAACCTTCGTGTCCGAGTTTGACTCGCACTTACTTATCTTTTTTTTTTGGAATTTAGGAGGGCGAGGCCACTGGCTAACATCAATGTGATTAAGTATGATTGTACGGTCTATACATAAAGGTCAGTCATGCCGCTTCGTCAACACCTAACAATTGTCGTGTCTCGCCTGACGACTGCCAAACACTCCCTTCCTTTACACACGAGTGCTGTAATACACAAGCGATAGTCCATTTCATTAAATCTTCGATTTACTCCCCAAGAGCGCGCAACCACACGGTCCTCCGGCTTTCTAACCCACCCACTTCCCACTACCTTCTTAACGTCGTCCAGCGGGTTAGATGTCGTCCCATACTGCGCTTGCTGATACGCGGTCTCCACTCCAGTATACGTCTGCCCCAGCGGCCATCGGTTCTGCGGCAGACGTGGCCTGCCCATTGCCACTTCAGCTGACTAATTCGTTGAGCTATGTCGGTCACTTTGATTCTCCTACGGAGACCTTCATGCCCAGTTAAATAAAGTCATTTATGGAGGTGAACACCCCGTCAAGCTAGTGGGGAGCTAAAAGTGATCATGGGGGCGCCGAAACAGACACAAAAATGCGCTCCTTGTAGGAAATGTTTAAAAAAATAACTTGTGGTTTACACCACACGCAAGACACGTAATATTTCGAGCGGCATCCGACGCTTAGTTTGTATTCTACGAAATTACGATTTTTATCTCAATTTCTTGGTTAAGGCAATCTGGTAAAAGGCTGGTTTAAATTACCCTGTTAAAACGAATTAACATTAATTTCAGCATATTATTCGTCAAACTAGCAGCAATGGTCTAGTGGTAAAATGTCGGCCTCCTATTCGGGACGTCAGGAGTTCGGTCCCGGGCACGCGACTCTAAACTTTTAAGCAATCAAACATGATATAAACGCGGTTTGCTACATTGTTTTATACGAAGAAAAAAATCAAACTTAATATTATAAATGCGAAAGTGTGTCTGTCTGTCTGTCTGCTACCTTTTCACGGCCCAACAGTTTAACCGATTCTGACGAAATTTGGTACAGGGTTAGCTTATATCCCGGGGATGGACACTTATGGGTACTTTTTATACCGGAAAATCAAAAAGTTCCCTAAAAACTCATCCGCTTAACCGATTTGTATAAAATTTGGTACCGAGGTAGCTTGCGTCCCTGTAATTGACTGAATTTATCCCGGATAATCAAACAGTTCCCACGGTATCTTTAAAAACCTAAATCCACGCGGATGAAGTGGCGGCCATCCTCTAGTTATTAATAAAAGAACTAGTTCATACATATATCTACTACATAGTTTAAATACATAATGATATACATTATAATAATAGGACTAAACATTTTGCTGAGTAAGTAGGTACTAATCAAACAACAAATAAATTCCTATAATTATTCACTAATATATTATTCGCGGCGAGTTCATGCGATTTTCCTGAAACGTTCGATTACACATTGAATGTACTTCCGGTGGGCAAACACCGCAAAGACTAAACAAGATTGACAGTAGGTCTAAACCGCATCGTTCATTTACTGCCTGTCTTACTAATAGGTACCTAGTTACCTAAATACTTTTAAAATAAATAAAGCAACTTTATAACATGTAGGTACTAAACTAACGACCCGCCGCTGGCTTTGCACGGGTACCGTATAACAATTTTAGCAGAGATCTCTAATTTTTTTGAAAATAAAACATAAATTGTAATTTCAAGTAATCTCTTGTGTTCCTAGTATACCAATAAGTACCTAACTACATAATTTCAGTATTATTTAGCAAGTTAACCTAGTTATTTAATAAAGCTTTGAATATAACTAGTATGACGCAATAATAAGTATCATCTTCGTCATAAAGTCGTATCATCATACCATTACCATCGTATGATTCATAAAATAAACGAACTGAAGTACCAATCTGATATAATTTACTCTTTGACCTGCGCGCGCGCATTAAAACAATACATATAATAAAGGTCGCAGCACACAGCCCATCCCAGTGGCAGTGGCCGTTACGGTTAGTTTAGTTTAGTTTAGTCTGCCGCCGACGCGCGAGTCGATTATACGTTAGCGCGCGATAGTTTATTTAACAATAACAAACAAAATAAACATGTTGTTCCAAATCACTATTGCAGTGTTGGTGGCCAGTGCGCAGGCTAAATTCTACACAGATTGCGGTATGTAACATGTAATTTTTTTTAAAATCTATGCTCTACTTTATAACTCAAAGAGCCTTTCAGAACAGTAAAAGTAGTTAAAAAACCGGTCAAGTGCGAGTCGGACCTCGCTCTTTTTGGGTTCCGTAGGTACATAATTATGAACATCATATTTCGGATGTATGAAATATTTTTTTCTTTTTCGAGCCGCAACATCGCAATAAAAAAGATCGTGATCGTGAAAGAAAAATACAAAAAATGTTCGTTTGTTTTGGTCACAGCATAAAAACTATTTTATAAATGGTTGTTTTCAGTCTTTATTGTTTAAATACAGTATGTGGTACATAATATACCGAAATTTCATATTTCTAACTGGTTTAGTTTTTGAGGAAAACCATCACAAAAATTATTTAAATTTCATTATTTTTAAGTTGAAAAAGAATTAAAAATATATTCGTATTCTACTCAATGAGTTCTAATCGATGATACCCCACATGGTAGTGTAAGAAAATTTTCTTTTTTCAGCTCGTTTTTCATGTATACCAGAAAAATTAACATTTCTAATTCAATATTTGGTTTTGGCCTTTGGATCAACGTTCTACACCAAATACCTACCAAAATTTCAAATTTGTATGTCTTTTCGTCTACGAGCTTAAGACCTACAAGTATGACACGCGGACGGTTATACAGACAGCAGAGTGACATTAATAGGGCTCCAACCTTTGGGTACGGAATCCTAAAAACACAATAAGAAAGAACTGATTCTAATATTTGTATCCACCTATTTTCCTTAATCGAGAAGGAAAAAAATGGTAAATATAGTGCACAAAGTACCTAAGTACTTTCTGAATCGTGACCGTCAATTTAATAAATCGATGATTGTGGATTTGTGACCAACCATTTTTCAATCAATCAATCAATATTATTTATTGCATAGGTATTCATACGCATATATTTATATATGCTTTTCTCTTCGAACATGCATAGCGCGGTGCTGTCTTTTCTCTACTTCTTTATCGCGAGGCTGATAAGTCATTGTCTAAGAAACTGTATGCTAATAAGAATTTCATGCACAGACCGCGTACCGAACAAAACTGTAATTAATTACTAATTACAGAAAATGAAGAAGGTTACAGAGATAGTTATAAGAGTACTAGTTAAGAAGAGGAAAACAGAATATTTTGTGATGTGATGCGTAACAACAAGAAAAGAACTGCTTCACAACATAATTAACATCTGGAAAGGTAGACAGGAAGCGTTTTTTAAATTCTCTATACGCATACGCTTGACCACAATCACACCTGATGGAAAGTGACTCGCACATATCAGGTGTGATTGTGGTCAAGGTTAGGCCATATCGTCACTTTCCATTAGATGCGATTGTGGTCAAGCGTATGGCCGCCTAAGACAGCCCGTGTCATAAAAACTTGCGAAATCAGGGATGTGTGAGGGTACTATACATATGTATAGCAAGGGATGACGTTGCATTGAAAATAGGTTTTGCGAAATGACGGCTTTGAGTTACCAAGTAGATACGACCTTTTATCATCACGTCATGAGCTCAAGGGTCACTTGTGACGGCCATTCGGTCATCTACCCGCTTACAAAAGAGAATTCCTTTATTACAATACGCACATATTATTATTATAATGACTATCACTTACCTACCTACCCAGTCTATTTAAGGTTACTCTACTAGTATGTATCTTCCTATTTTGTTTGTTTTCATAATTGAACTAACGTTTTTAACCCCCGACCCAAAAAGAGGGGTGTTATAAGTTTGACGTGTGTATCTGTGTATCGGTGTATCTGTGTATCTGTCTGTGGCATCGTAGCTCCTAAACTAATGAACCGATTTTAATTTAGTTTTTTTTGTTTGAAAGGTGGCTTGATCGAGAGTGTTCTTAGCTATAATCCAAGAAAATCGGTTCAGCCGTTTGAAAGTTATCAGCTCTTTTCTTGTTACTGTAACCTTCACTTGTCGGGGGTGTTATAAATTTTTAATTAACACTTGTTGATGAATGATTATGATATTTTGTACCTATTTGATTTAGCCAGGTAACCTGCCCGTGTGCCTAAGTGTTGCGGGTAACAGCAGTGTTTGGGCCGGTGTACCCTGGTAACATGGTTAACAATAATTTCTCATCATGGGATATAGTTAGCCATGGCTAATTGATTTGGCAGGGAGGGAGTTTTATAGGATATATTTCGGAGAGTGTGCACAGGAACTGTTCGAACTTTACCATTTTACCATCGAACCGCAAGACGTCGGGCGAGTTTCCATCCTTATGTCGTTGACATTCCATCTACACGCACGAAACGTTTTGCGTCTTCATTCCTCATACGCATGGCTAAGGTTTGGAATACTCTTCCGCGATCTGTGTTTCCTACCAATTACAATCCGGGTATCTTTAAAACAAGAGTGAATAGGCACCTTCTAGGTAAACGCGTCCCATCTTAGACCACATCATCACTTTCCATCAGGTGTGATTGTGGTCAAGCGCTTACCTATCACACTAATATTATAAAGGCGAAAGTTTGTATGTGTGTGTGTGTGTGTGTGTGTGTGTGTGTGTGTGTGTGTAGGTTTGTTACTCCTTCACGCAAAAACTACTGGATGGATTGGGCTGAAATTTAGAATGGAGATAGATTATACCCTGGATTAGCACATAGGCTACTTTTTATCCCGGAAAATCGGGAAAAGAGTTCCCACGGGAATTTCAAAAAACCTACATCCACGCGAATGAAGTCGCGGGTATCAGCTAGTAGTGAATAAAAAAAAAAAAAGAGTGTTATCCGCGCGTCCCTCTGAGTGTCCCGAGCTGAGGGCGCAGTAGACGCACCCTTGGGGTATTAAATAAAGCACGTGCATTGTAAGGTCTACATCTCTTGAGGATGCTCCGGTGTCGGAGCGAAACGTGCGTCGAGTGTATTTTGGTGCATTTGTGTGGTGTTGCGTGGTACTTGGGGCTTGCTTGGTGGCTGGCTTTTCCTGCATACTTAGCGGTGTGGGAGGGCGGGCGGTACATGCCGCATGCTGTATATTGCACCATACAGATTTGCCTTTTTCAGCGGATTAGAGATCAGATTCCTTGTATGATGGATATTCGCAAAGTAGGTAACGTCTGCATACAACATTCTCCGAGACATTCAAATCCGTAAAGAATTTAGATGAAAAGAATCCCGTGCGGAATTAATTCCGGAGTGCCCGCGCTTCTATGTAGTTCTATAGTTGACAGATTTTGCGGGGAAAAGCGTACGGCCCGTGGTACGCGCTAGGTCTTACTTATTCCTATTTACTGACTGACTGGACTAGACTGACCCGAATCGGTTTTCACCAAAAAATGTCTAGAAACTTCACTTCTACCCTTCGGTGCCTGTTTTTTTATACGCTCGCGGGTTCTGCTAGATCTTTCTTCACACTTAATGAGTAGGATCGTCTCAAGTTACGCTTGCACGTGCCACAGTGGCTCGTGGCCATTGTTATTCATTCCTACACGTCATTTGACCGTCATAGTTGACGCGTGATGATATCGGTGATTGCTATGGCTTTTGTATCAACTTTTATCAACCCGTCTTTTACAGGAAATGCCTACCTTTATTCGCCGTCCTCGTCGTCAACATCAATCTATAGATGACACATTTGCAGCTGAACATAGGTCTCTTTTAGGGACTTCCACATGTCAGTCTTTTTTTCTTTTTATAGAATACTAGAGGATGCCCGCGACTTCGTCCGCGTGGGTTAAGGTTCTTAAATTTCCCGTCGGAACTCTTTGATTTTCTGGGATAAAAAGTAGCCTATGTCCTACCCCGGGATGTAAGCTAACTCTGTACCTGTCAAAGTCAGTTAAACTGTTGGGCCCTGAAAAACTAGCAGACAGACAGGCAGGCACACTTTTGCATTTATAATGCAATATCAGTATTAGTATGGAAGTATGGATTAGTCATGCTATTCATGACTAATATTCCTCTTTCCCCTCCAAATAAGCGTAAAGCTTGTGCTAGGAGTGGGTACGACAATAGTGCAACGGGTGGGGTTTGAACCACCGACCTTTCAGAATTCAGTCGCTCTTTCACCGTTGAGCTATTGAGGCTCTACTTGCATCTTGTCTTGCGCCGCCTGAATCCAGCGGCTTCCTACAGCTCTTTTGATATCGTCGGTTCACCTATTGCAGGGTCTCCCGAGTTCCAATGCTTCGCTTTCCGGTGCGAGGTCGCCGTTCCTACCTTTGACCTTGGGAGCCTAACATTTATTGTGTTATCGAACTATATGCCCTGCCCATTGCCACTTCAGCTTCGCAACCCGTTTAGCCGTGTCGGTTCCTCTGGTTCTCCTACGGATCTCCTCATTTCTGAAAATCAATAACTAAAACTAGGTGTTAGGAGGTACTTAGGTGGGGCTATGTCAATGAACAAATCAGTTCAACAAAACTATTAACAAAGCCACCTATATGATTAATATTTAACCGATAATGTTATCCTTTATAATAATTATGTATGTATTCCTACCTATACATTGTTTATACATGGTTTGTGGTAGATATGTAATAATAAAATAGGTAAGTACCTATCTATACATATAACAAAATTGTAGAAAAGTGGTGTCTGTACAATGGAAATATATAAAAAAAAGTAGTTATAGAATATAACTAGCTTATTGCCGATTCATCCGTATGGACTATACAAACTTCAAACCCCTATTTTACCCCCTTAGGGGTTGAATTTTCAAAAATTCTTTCTTAGTGGATGTCAACAACATAATAGCTATCTGCATGCCAAACAGGCCGATCCGTCTAGTAGTTTGACTTATGCGTTGATAATTCAGTCAGTCAGTCAGTCAACTTTTCCTTTTATATTATGTACCTATTTAGATAAGCCCGCTAAAGTAGCTTTAAATGACGATGTCAGTTAAATTATTTATTTACAAAATGACTTTTTGGTTATAAAAATAAATGTACTGTAATATCCGCTGTCCTATTTATGTAAGTAGGTACCTAAACCTTAGTAAATACTAAATAGGTAGGTAGGTACAATAAATAACATACCTACTTGTACAATAACATTATATCGTCAACAAAACAAATATTACTAAGTACTGCGGAAATCATCAATTGGTAATGACTAATGACTTATTTTGTGATGACTTTTTATAGGTAGGTAAGTAGGTAAATAATACCTACTTAATTGTAGGTAGGTAGGTACTTGATTTTACGTAGACCGCTTTTGCAGATAAAAATAATTAGCTTTAGGTAGGTTTTTGTAATTAATATTAAAATAATATGCTGGTAGGCTGGTAGTTATGCTATGTACCCACCTATAGTTCCTATACATATATCCTAAGCTGATGCCTAGTTCCATGTACCTACCTAGGACTTAGGCATACATGTTTTAATATGTAATTATATGCTTTAAATAGATATATAGGTATTAGGTACCTAGGTAAGAAGTAGGTACTTTTGCTTAAATGAATAACTATGTGTGCTAATTGGGCAGGACTGCAATGATTTGCACCGAAACTTTTGGTGCTATTTGGAAACAGCACCAAAAGAAATACTCATAGAATAGTTGTTAATAAATATTAAAATTCCATTTGTTTTGTATTTCGCCATATTATCTAGAGAGTCTATGGAATCTTTATTTTACGATCGCTTTTGTAAATACGGAATTTGTATGCAGTGTTAGGTACATCGAGTTTTTAATGATTTTTGAATTATTTAAATAGTTGTGCATTCTATTATTTATAGTTACTAAGTATCTAACTATGTACTACTTAATATGTTCGAATCGCAAGGAAACCTTTAAATAAAAATAAGAATTGGAAAATTATGACTCAATGCTCAATGATAATTAATGAAATACTTACAGCACATACAGCTACTATGTAGTGTGAAAATCATTAATTTATGCTAACTATTCATGTAGTCCAACTTTACCCATTAGTTGGTGTGACCGCCACTGGAGTTAATAAGCTAACTTTGTTGATCTAACTTTACAAACATTCAACTTTTATGGCGAACGTACTTACATAATCATATTTTCTCTATTTTTTATATGTATAGGTAATATGCCGTATCTAATCAAACTTTTTTAGACCTCCGAACTAAACAAAATGGTTTTCTGGAACGGTGACCAATGAGGCAATTTTCTAACTTTTACAACAAGAGCACATGCCTCACTTACAGTTACGTCCGAATGAAAAAACAGGGCTTTACCTGAACATTCTAAAACAGATTTTTATTTATTTTTATGCATAATAGTTTTTGATTTGTCGTGCAAAATGTCGGAAAAATTACCCGAGTATGGAACCCGTGGTGCGCGAGTCTGACTCGCACTTGGCCGGTTTTTTTATTAGGTACACTACCTACATACAATAGCTAGCTCTGTTATCTTGTAAGGGGAAGGCTCCGGCTTCGATACCCAGCAGTCACTTTGAGAGTTATTTTTAAATTGGCCCAGGTTTGGTGGGAGACTTGACGCTGGCTATGAAAATGGAAATGAAAAATGTTTATTTACCAAATTTAAAGTCTTTTATATTTTATTTTTTATTTTTAGCTATGTTACTATAGCAACGATCATTCCGGTACGATGCCACGAATCACATGAGTAGAGCCGCGAATTATACAATGCAAATACCATCGCAATATTACAGTGCGATGTATCGACTCTACAGGTAGCTCAGGTCGCGAAATGTGCCATAGTGAAAAATAACTTAAACTTATTGTGATTAGGAACGAATTTAGCTTGCACATTACAACAATGTCGTATTTCAGTAATTGCACCAAGTCAACAATGACCCCGCGTGAATCAAATGATGATGTTACTAAGTAGGTATGTACTTAGTAGAATTACCAAATAAGAACACTACATTAGGTAAAATAAAGTCAAGTGCGAGTCGGACTTTCACATGAAGGGTTCCGTACCTATACTATCGTATAAGAACTATAAGAAATGACACTTTAATTTTTTTTCAAATTTTCATGGCTGCAATTTTTAAATTTTTAGTATTTGTTGTGATAGCGGCAGTAGAAATGCACATTATGTGAAAATTTCAGGTCTCTACCTATTATGGTTCACGAGATACAGTCCACTGACTGACGGACGGACAGACGGCCAGCGGAGTCTTAGTAATAGAGTCCCGTTTGCAGCATTCGGGTACGAAATCCTAAATATGAGCACCAAGCTATTTCAACTAGGGTAGGCAATGGATTTATGTATCTACGACCTATACATTGATAGCTGGTGTAGAGAGGAGAAATGAAGTTATACGGGGACGAAATGAAATGAAATACGACTTTTTTACTTCCAGGTTCGAAATTATCGAGCGTGCAAAGCGTAGGGGTCAGCGGGTGCTTGGAAGACGCCAAAGAGTGTGTGCTGAAGAGGAACTCCAATGTCACCATCAGCGTTGACTTCACTCCTTGTAAGTTTATTTACCCTTGTATGTTCCAAGGTTCTGCAAGCCTATACCATACCTATCTCAGTGGCATATAAACGAACCTCGAACAAATGTCTACTCAAAGAATTCAAAAAGAATCAAAGGCTTTCGTTGCTTATACAGCTATGAATCCTCAAATTCTTTGGACAACGACAGAGATCGACAACATCAAACAACGCGGATAAAAGATCGATTGTAGGTATAGCACAAGTCTACGTATATTTTTTAAAATTTTCCATAACAGCTAATCAGGTACAACTAAATTACATATTTTTCACCTCACTAGCTCAAAAAGGGCGCCTTTGCTGTCTAAAATCAGTCAGGAAAAATCGTTATTGCTCACTCAGTGAGAAAAAGTGTTGAACTTCTCTTGAGACAACACTTTTTCTCACTGAGTGAACGAAAACGACTTTTGCTCACTGGTTTTAGACAGCAAAGGCGGCCTTTTTGAGCTAGTAAAGTGAAAAAGCTGTACCTATTTCATTTAGAACATGTTTTTTACTTCCAGCGGTGGACATAAAAAGCCTGGAGACGGTGGTGCACGGAGTCATCATGAACCTGCCCGTGCCCTTCCCTCTGCCGCAGCCCGACGCCTGCAAGGACTGTGGACTCACTTGCCCCATCAAGGTATACCCACCTCTAGTCCCAGATTATATCTATGGCCTATGGACGTAATGCGCCTGGAGACGGTGGTGCACGGAGTCATCATGAACCTGCCCGTGCCTTTCCCTCTGCCGCAGCCCGACGCCTGCAAGGACTGTGGACTCACTTGCCCCATCAAGGTATACCCACCTCTAGTCCCAGATTATATCTATGGCCTATGGACATAATGGTGCACGGAGTCATCATGAACCTGCCCGTGCCTTTCCCTCTGCCGCAGCCCGACGCCTGCAAGGACTGTGGACTCACTTGCCCCATCAAGGTATACCCACCTCTAGTCCCAGATTATATCTATGGCCTATGGACATAATGCGCCTGGAGACGGTGGTGCACGGAGTCATCATGAACCTGCCCGTGCCTTTCCCTCTGCCGCAGCCCGACGCCTGCAAGGACTGTGGACTCACTTGCCCCATCAAGGTATACCCACCTCTAGTCCCAGATTATATCTATGGCCTATGGACATAATGGTGCACGGAGTCATCATGAACCTGCCCGTGCCTTTCCCTCTGCCGCAGCCCGACGCCTGCAAGGACTGTGGACTCACTTGCCCCATCAAGGTATACCCACCTCTAGTCCCAGATTATATCTATGGCCTATGGACATAATGCGCCTGGAGACGGTGGTGCACGGAGTCATCATGAACCTGCCCGTGCCTTTCCCTCTGCCGCAGCCCGACGCCTGCAAGGACTGTGGACTCACTTGCCCCATCAAGGTATACCCACCTCTAGTCCCAGATTATATCTATGGCCTATGGACATAATGCGCCTGGAGACGGTGGTGCACGGAGTCATCATGAACCTGCCCGTGCCTTTCCCTCTGCCGCAGCCCGACGCCTGCAAGGACTGTGGACTCACTTGCCCCATCAAGGTATACCCACCTCTAGTCCCAGATTATATCTATGGCCTATGGACATAATGGTGCACGGAGTCATCATGAACCTGCCCGTGCCTTTCCCTCTGCCGCAGCCCGACGCCTGCAAGGACTGTGGACTCACTTGCCCCATCAAGGTATACCCACCTCTAGTCCCAGATTATATCTATGGCCTATGGACATAATGCGCCTGGAGAAGGTGCAGAGGTTATCATGTACGTGCCCGTGCCCCAGCCCGGTGCTCAGGCTTCCTCACCTAGCTTCTTCCCGCCGCGCCGCCCTGAAATAGTCTGTCCATCTTGACAGAAGGGTTCTAGGTCTTTGCAGTTCCCTCGGGATACCCTTTAATCGATTTATATGAAATTTGATTCAGAGGTAGTCGCGAAAATTGACATGAAACTTTTTATCCCGGAAAATCAAATTGTATGCACAGGATTTTTAAAATCCTAAATCCTCGCGGATGAAGTCGCGGGCATCATCTAGTACCTACCTATTATAATAGAAAGAAAAACAATGATGTACCTAGAAAAGCGTAAAAAAGTCCGTAATAGGCTTTTTATTTCTCTTGTTTAATCGATCAACTTTTAGCAATAGAAACTAAGTTTTTCATGTCCATTTCGTGACCAATCCGAATACGATTTCCACTAAACCGATGTTCACTTTGTCATTTAAGTACCCTTTTTTCAGGCTGGAACCAAATCAAGCTACAAGGCAACATTCCCCATCCTCAAGTCGTATCCTAAAGTGAAGGTGGACGTCAAATGGGAACTGCAGAACGGCGAAGACGAAGACCTGGTCTGCGTGCTAATACCCGCTAGAATTCACTAGAATTAGCGCTTAATTAGTGGTTTAAGTTAACTAGTATAAAGCCCCACACACACATAAGGCGTGACGGAACTGTGCACAACGCTGTCCTAAAAGTCGTATGACCGCACGGGTCCAATAACTTCGACTTATCATACAAAAAGTACGTTAAAATACTCCTTGTACCTACTCATATACATTGCCGTATGATTTATAATTTTTATGATAGTGTTTTTGCGTACCTACAAATTTCTAAATAAATTAATAGATACCGCGGGAGACGCAGGTTCAAACCTGGCCGGAGAATGCCGACAGGCTAGCACTAACTACTTAGGGTTTGGATCGCCAGCAATGACGATCGATCAATGTGAAAAAAAAAACCAGTCTAACAAAATATACACCTGTATGAGCGCAGAGAATGGAGGAAAGGAGAAAGCTCGAATGTCTGGGCCATATAATGCTCAACTCAAAATATGACTTGCTACAGCTTATAATACAGGGCAAGATAAAAGGCAAATGTAGACCTGGCTGTAGAAGAACATCCTGGCTTAAGAACCTTCGCCAGTGGTTCAAATACAACATGAGTAGATGGTCAGTGTTTAGGGCAGCAGTGAACAAAATCCAGTTAACCTTAATTATTGCCAGAAGAAGATGCAAATGTGACGTGCTTGTATGGTGTGTGTGTGTTTCAGGCTTAATACTAAACTAATTGTAGGCTCGATTAAGGTGCACGTTCACTGTGTGTAAACAAAGAATAAAGATTGTCTTGCCTAAGTTGTTCACCAAAGTTAAGTGAGATATTTGTATGTCACATAGATTTTAAGTATAAATTATCAAAAATGTATACTATGACTTTCATTTATTTCACATCCACAACCTACACAAAATTATAGCTGTAGGTATACAATAGTTCGAAATAACTCATGATCCATCCGCCGCCGGCTCACTACTGAGGATGGGTCTCCTCCCAGAATGAGAAGGACTTAGGCCACACTGGCCAAGTGCAGATTACCTCGTTCTTGTCTGCTTTAGAGAGTACTGAACCCATGCTTTGCAAAACTTTGGTCATATGGGAGTTTTTATAAGAATATTATGGTATCATAGATTCTTCTTGATCTATTTCTAAATGCTCCACAATTACTTCTTCTGTTTGTTGACTCCAAAGATCAATAATGTCATCCAGTTGATTGCAGTGGGATTCAAAATCATTCATACTGAAATTTGAAATGATTGAAGCAATTTTTTTACATTTGAATAAAGCTACCTTGTATTTTTGCTCAGCATTTAGTATGCGTTTCTTGTGAGAGCGTTTGCTACTAGACCGCAGGTTTTTTAAATCTTTCAGTTTTACGGATTTTCCCGTTTTTTCCTGTAAATAGGCTTGTACAAGTTTTTGGTTACAATTCTCTTTTAACATTTTTATTGCTTCAACTTTGTCTTCCATTTCTAATTTTCTTTGCTTTGGCATATTTTTAAATAGTTGTCTATCTAGGGGATGGTTGTGGTTTTCTGTCATATGCACAATTTTAAGTTTGGTTCCATTGCTGTTTAAAGCCAGTTTAATGGCCATGGGGCAGTTATCCTTATAACTAGAAGTTTTCCTTAATCCACTACTTTCAGATTTAAACAGCCTGCCTCCCTTTTTACATGCATAAATAATGCTGTAATATTTTAATTCTGGGTTGTAAGTCTTTAGTTTCAATGGACATACAGCTTTCATCTTTTCTATCGTTCGACTGTCCCGTTTCCACAGTTGTACACAGTTTTCGGTTTCATAGTTTCTGATATATTGATCAAGGAGTTCTAAAGATGAGAATTCTGGATAACTGACACTCATTTTTACTGATAACTTAGTTAAAGTAACGCAGTAACGCAAAAAAATCTTAGAAATTCGTAAAAGTACAAAATATCACAACAAACACAGGTTATGTTTCATCGTTTTCATATTACAAGTAAAACATATTCTCTTGGATCTAGTGTTTTAGTTTTCGCATATTTTCGTAACAACTTTAATTCACTTTTCGCTTTCAAGTTTCAATACCTAACCTATTTTAAAGGTTATAATTTTTTTCAGCATTCAGCTGACACTGACAGTCAGCTGAGCTGCAAGGGTTTCTACTTATGATCTTCGGTTTACCCTAGTTTCTATATCAATTCACCCAAAAATTCAAAATCCCTTGATTTAAAACACATAGTTATTATTACTTGTAACGTTGGCGGACATCATTATTTAGTTTTAATAACACTTCATAACGAGAAAACTATTCTATTAGCCAAAGTGCAGAATGAGGATCTTTTTAATTCTGCCCTTCAGAGCCTACTTTTGACTAATCTATATGAATTCAAAATATAATGTTGGTGGGTATAAAAAAATGTGGCTATGAACATGAAGTTCGATTCTACCCTAAGTTCTTATCAACATACAAACGCCCTAAGCCGTACCTAATATTAGTCGTTTCACCCTAAAATATGGTGAAATCCCTAAACGTGGAAACACTGCTACCGTCGTAGTATTGATCGCTCCCTTGGATGAAAGATGATCGCTCCTGTATGGTCTATGGTAGTTTATCAGACAAAGAATAGAGTAAAGATGCCCACGCACTCGAACTGAACTGCAGCGCGCGGCAGTGACGTACGCGCGTCGCGGCTGGAGAGAATATCGTGCGGGGCGCTGACGCGACGCGCAGTTCCGCTGCGTTCAGTTCAAATGCATGGGCACCTTAAATATTATGTCCCTTAGAGTAGAGGACCACGAACCAAAACTAAAGATGGATCGAGCGCTCCTGATAGTAATGAAGCAACTGGCATTATAGCTACTGTAGAGCTATATGAATATGGCATCTCACTCACTCGACCACCAGTTGCGCTACCCTCCCTTTTTTCACGTACTACGTTAAGGGAGGGAAAACGTAGTATGTACCTATAGCCTAAGCAGTGTAGTCCAACTCGAGTCAATTTTGAAACGCTAACTCAGTGTCTTATTACACGATAGTCTGAGTCCCGGATTCGATTCCCGACTGGGGTAATTTGGGAATGAAAGGGCCTGATTTTGGATTCCAAGGGCCTAACATACTGGACTGAGGAATCAAGTGATTTAAGTAACGAGTCTAGCTAAAACATAATGTCTGGTCAGACAGACAAACAATGAAGTCCTTTATGGGTTCCTTTTTTCTCTAGAAATACCAGGGAACCCTAAAAATAGAAATTCTAATTAGTAGATAAGTAGATAACACCTTGATGTAGGGGCAAGGCATGAAAACGAAAGGACCATTTTATTAAAAAAATATTTATTTGATAAATGCTTCATGCAAATGTACAAAAATAAAATGTTATCGTACATTTAAACAGGCTATAATATTTTTAGTTTCACTGTTTAAGGCAGATTCACACCAAGCACTTACACGTGACCATCGATGTATATGGATTAGCCTTTCCCATACAATTCCGTCCGCAAAAATACGCTTGAATCTTACGTCATCGTCATTGACAAAGTCAATAGACTTTTGCAAATTCTATTGACTTTTTGAGCGCGTTTTTTATCTTCGAAGGGCCTATCCATATACATCGATGCACGTGACACGTGCGTAGTGACGCGCGTAAACCCCTAACATACCGGGTTACGCATACATCCACGCTTTACGCAAGCGGTGTTCCATGTAATGTAATATAACGCAATGGTACGCTCTACGTCTACGCTTACGCAGCCAGTGTGAGCAGCTATTATAAAGTATACTTTAAATGTATAAGAAAACGCACAAATGCGTACATTTTGAGATCTCACTTGCCATTTTAGTTCTATACATAATATATCAACTGTCATGTCAAAGTAAGATCTCAAAATGTATGCATTATACAATAGCAGACACGTTAAGTAAACCAAAAAATGGTATGATCTCTATTGAACAATGTTGCTAAGTAACTTATACACATACTTATTACAGATAGACTAAATTCAGCCGTTAGATTTAGTAAGGTATACTCGTCTCATAGATCTTGATCTAACTAACCTATCTACTTAATTTTAAAAACCTATAGTAGCCAATGTGCGGCCAAGTTTTGGACCTCAGATAAACAAAGATTTAATCTAAAATACATCTTTCTGTTGACTAGTACGTACACTTAAACAATAATTATAATCAATATAAAAGAAATTTTATTTGAAATACTAAAGACTTCATTAATAAGAATAATAATGCAAATAGGGTTCTTGTATACAGAAGCAGTTTTTCGGTAAGAGTCAACATAAGGCTATTTTGCCTTTTTAACCTCCAACCCAAAAAGAGGAGTATTATAAGTTTGACGTGTGTATCTTTGTATCTGCCTGTGGCATCGTAGCTCCTAAACTAATGAACCAATTTTAATTTAGTTTTTTTTTTTGTTTGAAAGGTGGCTTGATCAAGAGTGTTCTTAGCTATAATCCAAGAAAATCGGTTCAGCCGTTTGAAAGTTATCAGCTCTTTTCTAGTTACTGTAACCTTCACTTGTCGGGGGTGTTATAAATTCTTTATTTACACTAGTGTTATCTTATACCTATTAACCTGTGAGAGCTCATAAGATAATATGGAGCTATACTGACCGCACCGATAGCAACCAACCCGCACCGACCTATTGGTATATTATACCGGAGACCTGCGGCTCGATTGCGATAGAATGACAGCTACAATGTCGCAATCACCTCTGATTGGTTGACGCTCACTCACTATTGGTTAAAATGCATTGTTGCAACAAGAATAACATTTTAGCCAATAACAACAGTAGCGATTGTAATAATGATTGATGCAGGTTTTATGGAATCAAGCTACTGTTCTTTATACAAGCACCCTTAGACTGATACTTTCATAAAAACTACTATACACTTACATGCAGTTTTTTAAACTAAAATATTAGGCCTAGAATCAAACTTTATTTACAAATCAGATTAACCCAATACATAATCCATTGTAATACCTCAATCATAAGCAATTAAAAAAAAGTATTTTTGACCAAATGCCCATACCGGCTCACAACTGAACACAGACAGTTTCCTCTTAGAATGAGAGGGGCTTAGGCCATAGTCAGCCACTCTGACCCAGCGCGCATTGACAGACATCACACGCCTTTGAGAATAATTTCCCTTATGATGTTTTTCTTCATCAAGCACATAACTCCCTAAAAGTTATAAAGTCCATGCCCGAATTGAACCCCAACCTTTCTGATAGGAGCCTGGCGTGTTAACCACTAGGCTACCATGGGCTATCAGGCTTTCGTTGTAATATCTATACCAAATTACAACACTAATTAAATTACACCTGTAATTCAATGGCCGATCACTTTTTCTTAATAGAACTTTTACACCTACAACAAAGCACTTGGCTATTCTTGTCCTTTTTAAAATGCAAATTAAATTCTTGCTTAAAAATCTTTCTGTACATTGATTCCTTGACAAGTACTTCATCATCCTTGCCACAATCTGTTACGTACATATTGTACATCTGTTTTATTGTTAGATTTGACTCTAAATACTGTTTCTTTCTTGAAAACTGCTTTATAGGTTTCGAATCGACTGTAGGAAAAGACATTATATGTTTTCTAACCCTGTCCTTAACTTCTGTGGGTAAAGAATGAGCGCTAGCTTCCGATAAACCTCTACCATCAGGTTTTGGTAAGTTCATTTCAGATTTACCTGAATGGACATTATATACAGGCTTCTGAGATATCGCTAGCGTGCCTAAGTAAAAATTCTTGCATACCGTATACCTCACTGCTCTAACTAGAAAGAAATACTTGAAAGAATACTTTCTCTTATGATTACCATCCATTAGTTTGTTATGTTTAACATAATTTCTTTCTGTTGTATTAAGTAAAAAATGTTTCTTTTCATTTGCGTTTAGGGAGTAGAAAGCTTTGAATATATGTTGTCGATCTACGTCATTAATTCTTTCGTTGCATTTATACCTACAGGACTTTAGGCAGTCTTTAGTGTTCCTGACCCGTCGTTCGGGGACCAGTTTGCCCCGTCTGCTCACATAGGCCTCTCCTCTCTGGTGTTTCAGTTTGCGAACATTGCAGGCCCATTTGCTAGGATTCGGTATTTGGTTGCGAGCACGCTTTTTCATGGATGCTACATCTACAGAGTCTCCTTTGACTTGACATTCTGGCTTGACCCTGAAATAAAAGCATTTCTGAAGGCACTTGCTACACGCTTCTCTACACAAACGCAAACAATTATTCTATTATTTATTGTTCTAGATCGAAAACTAAGCTAATTGTTTTCAATTATTCTGTTGATTATTTATGCCTGACAACAATATTCCTGACAACAATAAATATTGTTGTAAGTGTAACCTTTGACAAGACATGTAGGTTTTGAGCTTAGAGCTGGAAATGATGATGATGAAAACACACTAAAATTATTGAATACTTACTCAATCTGCTTTTCACTGACAACTTGAACAGGCTCAACTTTGGCAACAACGCAGTGGGCATCCTTCAAGAATGTCTCATACTGCCCGTAAAACTGTTGCTGTAGCGTGTTAGTCAGTAGATGCTGCTTGAACATGGGCACCGGAGGGAGGATGACGTGTGACGTGATTTGTAATTGCTGACTCATATCGCCTTGTAAAACCTGCAACGCAAATACATAGCCATGTAATTGAAGGGTACATACAGAAATTAAGCCCATGATTTTGATATTTTATCATTATTTTGACACAGTAGCATGAGTTGTGCTCACTGTGGGACTGCAGTACTGTGAGAGATGTTCGAGTGCCAAGACAGCTTGAACTTAATCTCTCTACTGGGTACTGAATTACCCACTTTCTTGGTCTATTTCTTCTTCTTTGTCGTAACACTTGACAGAGCGGTTGTGGTCATCATGAAGTGACGTTTTTGGGGCCAGATGTTACACGCCTCACGAGCATTCGCCACTGGTCTATTTACTAGAACTTTATTCATACTAACTTCAAAAATCGTTAGAACTATTATTTATCTACATATATAAAACAGTAGTAAGTAGTATATCAGAGAGCAGGGTTTTTAAAAGTTTGCAGAGCACAGAATCCTCAATTAGTGTCATATTTTATGTGACCCCAAACAAAATGATGATAAATAAAAGAAACCTACTGCAATTTTAACTGCTTTACAACCCAAGTTCATGTAAGTTCATAATAACTCAACAATAACTTATTATAAAGCACTCAACCTCACCTTCTGAAGTATGTAGTTTAACTGAAAGGGTAATGCAGCATTTTGAGTGAAAAGAATTAAGTTAAGCCTCTACCATTTCTGTTCATACCTGTGACTGCATCTGTGCTTGCAATGGTTGTACATTCTGTAGATGTATCTGCTGGCACGACATAACAGTTTGATTCTGCGATATCAGATGCTGGTTTTGCATTTCATGTATGTGCGATGAAACAGGTATGTGTAGGGATTCAGAGGTTATAGTCTGTTGGTAGGATAGCTTTCCTTGCGATTGCAGGGAAGGGTGGATGGACACTGATGGTGGATAAACTTGCACTATGTGAGGCAAGCTCACCGGTGCTTGCATCTGATCCATTTTATTTTGTTCTGAAACGAATTTCGTTATGACTTTTTAATAAAGAAATAGTAGTTTTTGATTATAAAATAAATTGAAATGGCAACAGACTGTTAAACCGAAGATATAGTAAGTAAAATTATCTTTGAAACTTGAGTTTAAAACATTTTCCGAATGCTAACAAGAATTTAATATCTTCATGAGGGTTTACATTGGATTATTAACTAAAACTAATTTGGAAGTAGTTATAATTTTGATTTAACTTACCTTTTAAGATGCTTTTCACAAAAAAAAACTGTTAAATGATATACTGCAATATTTACAAAATAAATATTTTATTTTGCCATAGTTCCATCTCAAAAGCAAAACAAAACAATATGGCCGATGGCGGATGATGTTATACCATAGAGTACAGACAAAACATACCAGAGTGTACATAGATGCAAAATAAAAAAAACCGTCAATATCGAATAAAAATGTTGCCAAATTAAAATAAAAAACCGGTAATAATAGAAAATGCCAATGTGTTGTACGCAAAATAAAAAGAATTTAATATAAGTAACTAGCGATTTTACTGTCCTACCTACACTTACATTTTAGCGTTGGCTTATAAAAATCTCATGCAATTATTTATCACATTATTAGCACAACAAAAATAGACGAATGTAACTAATACATTATATTCATCCATCCATACTAGGTAGTTATTATAAATGCAGACTAGCTTTTCACGGCTCAGTCAATTAAGAGATTTTAACGAAATTTGTTGCAGATGTTCGCATTCTGGGACAAGACAGGCATTATGACTCATACAGAGATAACTTGCATCCTGGAGATGAACAAAGGATACTTCTTATCCCGGTAATTAAGAGTTCTCATGGAATTTTCAAAAACCTAAATCCACGTGGACAGTCGTGGGCATCATGTAGGACAGGGGTTCCCAACCTTTTTTTGTCTACTGCCCACTTTAAGAATAAATTATTTTTTAACGCCCCCCTTTTTAAACATACTTAAAAACCGCTAAGTACTTATGACTAGCTGATGCCCGCAGCTTCGTCCGCGTGGATTGGTCAGATCCCCTGCAGCATCAGAATTGAGGAGTTGGAATCCCAAATTTTTTATGAAACAATGTCCCAAAGTTCCTCTATCGATTAAAAAAAAAAATGACGCAAATCGGTTCAGAAATCTCGGAGATTTCGGTATACATAGGTAGAAAAACACAACTCCCTATTTGAAAGTCGGTTAAAAAAGTAGCCTATGTTACGCCCTGGTCAATCCTCTACTTGTCTGTGAAAAGTCCCGTCAAAATCGGTTCAGCCGTTCCGAAGATTAGCCTTTTCAAACAGACAGACAGACAGACAGACAAAAATTTTAAAAACGTGTGATTCAGTTATGGTATCGTTTAAATAACCATATGAGGTCAATATGAGGTAGTTATTTCGAAATTACAGACAGACACTCCAATTTTATTTATTAGTATAGATTATTGAAACGCAAATTTATAGTATTCGGACAGAGTATGTTTTATCTATACTATACAATTGTTAAAACATGATTGCCCGCGGTCTTTTATATCGAACCGAGTTTGAACTATATCTTAATTAATATTAGTTGATGTTCACAAGATGTAGTCGAGAGTCGAGAGCTCAGTCGGTGTCCAAGAGTCTTCCTAGCTAGGTTGATGAAATTATAAATCGACCCCAAAGCCCTACACAATGCCCCCTTTTTTTCTGGGTCTCTTACCGCCCCCCTTTAGGCCTGCAGCGCCCACAAGGGGGCGTTATCGCCCACGTTGGGAAAGACTGATGTAGGACATAATAAATGCGTGTCTAGTGTCTATCTATGCGATAGATACCTTTTCACGGCTCAATCGCTTAACGGATTTTGGAGATAGCTTGCATCCCAGATATAACCATTAACCATAGAATACTTTTATTCCCGAAAATCGTGAAGTCTCTACGGGATTTTTGAAAAACCTAAATTGATGCGGTCAGTCATGGATATCATCTGGTTATAATTAAACAGGTTAAGTTCTTGTGTAAACTAATTATAAATAAAAAAAAACTCTCAAATACACAGTTTACAGCTGTGTTAATTTTGTAATTAGATGTATAAATGCTGTATTTATGAAAACATCAACATCAAATTAAAAATACACCATATCTATAGAAATAGTTATGTACCATTTGGATTGATAACATCGCATATAAATTAATATCAAAAATCTATCGTATCGTTATTTTGTAAAATGCATACTTATGTACCTACCCTCATACTAATAACATTATTATAATATTCAATTTGAAGAATTCAGTAGGTACCTATGTGTTGTGGTTTTTTTAATTCTTCCTTTATTTGTATTCATGTAAATTTCATCATAAAAAATATTATAATATTACAACATGAAGCCCCGTCAGGGCGTTTAAACTTCTGATTAATTGACTTGCAGTCGGAAGAGCACCTATAGTTCTATAGGTATACAATTATTTTCATTTAAAAACTTTATAAATACCTATTCGAAATATATAATACAATACTAATTATAACAACGGACAATGGGTAGTATAAAAAATATTGCTTCTTATCATTAGGTTTCTACAACTTCATCTAGGAAGGTACTAGTGATATAGGTAGGTACCTACCTAGGTACCTAGTTAGATAATTTATTAAGTCTCTCACTATTATTCATATTTCTTACTTAACAATTTCTTTACACAATTGAAACAGAAATGACCAGTGTGCAGAGTGTGCACAAAATAAGATGTTTAATATTCCTGCATTGCAAATAAAATAGTTCACGATGCTATTTTTCGACGTAACGAATCGACGTGGTGTGAAAATAAGTTTGTTAAAACGTAGGTATCACATATGCCTATTTGCTATGAGTACCTATCTGTATCTACTATGTCATATTATGACATAATTTGCAACATGTGTCTCTTAGTAAGTCTATTCTGTATACCTATCTATCTCCATTAGACATCACCCTATACCTACCTACTTAAAGATAAATTCCCTTCGTTAGTAAGAAAAATTCTAAAGGCTTGGCTTGTCTTCAAATTTTTTTTCTAGGAAGTGGTACACGTAATCATAAACCACCAGCATAATTGCACCACCTGGGCCTAATCTAAGCACTTTTGGTAGTAATCCTTTGTAAAGGGCTCGGAATCTGGAAAAGAAATTATCAAAATTAGTAGATTCAGTGGTTGCAAATACATACCTACCTGCCTATATTTCGTAATTGTACCAAACGGTTTTAAAAATAGATGTGCCAAAGATCGTTGACTTGGTAGAGACTCGAAATACACATATGGGCAAGTAAACAAGCATCGAGATGTGTTCTAAAAGAACACCACATCACTAAATTATTAAAATCCAATGACAATCAAAACAATTTCCTTATTAAGTAGGTATAACATTATCGTAGAGACAGAGATCAAATAAATGTAACCGTGTCCTTTCATGAGGATGACATAAATTAATGTGTATAACTTAATCTCAAAATAAATAAAATACAACAGTTTTAGGTAAACGAAATACCTATATTGCATACCTTTATCATGATACCTAGATACTAACAATTACTATTAGTTCGATATGGATTAAGTAATAGCCAACAAACGCGTCTACATAATCTTCAAAATTTATCATAAAATGAAATTGATAAAATTATCATTTCCAGAGCAAATTGAACGTCAGAAAGTATGTCTGTAGGTAGGTACCTGTTTTGTTTTCTGGCACAGAGCCACGCTAAATTGATAGTTTAGTCTCACATATTAAACATTTATATTTTGCAGTATTTGTGCACTAAAGTAAAATATCCCAGGAATGAAATTCATGCATCAGCTAAACTCAAAGGTTAAAATGTACCTGGATTATATTGAATTAGGTAGTTTAAAATTATATAGGTGAACATAAATAGACGAATATATTAGAAAACATTTAAAATAGAAATCACTACGCTAGGCTGACAGCTAATGTCCTTGAGATATTGTAATTTGTAGCTTGTGAGTAACTACCGTAGTCTTAGTACCTACCTATTTATTTTGGTGTCTGCCACTATATCCTTGACAAGTACCTAGTTATTATTTACCTATTCAAGTTGGGTAAATTGAAGACCTTCAAGGTGCGAAAATGTAGTAAGTAATAGGATCAGTAGGTACCTACCAATTTTCTGTACTATTTTGGCAATTTTTGACGTGACAACGTCTTATAATTCGATAGAGCCGGCTGCACGCACGAAAAAACATGACTCATGCGGCGTTACCTCGCTTTGAGGCGTTCCATGTAAGGCTTGAAGTGCAAGCGAGAGCGTGGAACGAGCGACAAAGAAGTACAATCGGCCTTTGTTGTCACGTTCAACTATCGTCAGTAAACCGACTTTATTTTTGTGTCATTCATGAATATAAAAAAATCGTAACAACGTTGACTGAGCAGGAAAGCAATTCTTAGTAAGTAGATACATACATTGTATGGTATATCACCGGGAAGACAGTTCGTAGTACATTGTACGATTAAATTACCTAGGAATATTATTTCCTTCAGATCGACATGAGCTGTCTACGTTACAAAAACAAGTAGGTATTGCTATAAAATACCTATCCTAGTTCAGTTAGTCTATCTGAATAAAATTATTGTGAAGACTGTGAGGGATAATTTTAAATTACGCAAACGCAAATATTGGCCTATTACGCCCATTCCTTAGGTATTGTAACGCCACACCGCCTCAGCCAATCGCAACGCGCCAACGCCAACCAGACTATCCGAGTCAAGCCGAGCCAAACGCCGGCCAATCATAGCCTAGCGGCCATTGAACGCCAACGCCAGCGCCATTGACAGCCGAACGCCACTCAGCAACAACTGCCGAATGCCTTCGGTGGGGATAACGCCATATAAAGCCATGCGAGCTCATTTTTAGGATTATTATTGTATCGTACGCATTATAAGCTGAAATACTGCCGGTTTGTGTAAATAAGTGTAATAAGTGTGTAATAAGTGTAATAAGTAAATAAGTGTATTAGTACCTAACAAATATATGAGAGTAATTATTAGTGTGTTCAGTGAAGTGATAAAATAAATTAGTGCGATTATACTGATTTGCTCTTTTTATTTAAACCCACTGTTTCATCTCAGAAGTGGGATTAATAAAGAAAGTTATGATGCATAATCGCGCCAATTAACGATTCGGCAAATACATGCCGGCTACTTTGTTCCTCCGCAAGAAAGAAACGAATCACCGTGTAAAAATCAAGCGACAATGAAGATCGTCCACTTCTGGGGCCCGGAAGGTCCTTAGAAGAGTTTTGAACCGGAGGTACATTCATCTGCAGCGTGCATGGTTTCTACGCCCGATGGCTACCTACCCTCAACTTCTACGCGTAATAACTGAGGTATGATCCATCCATTATTCCATTTCAAATTTTAATCCCGTTTTTAATGATATTGATGCATAGTGTAATGAGGTTGATCGTATTTTTAACCTCTACTGATGAGATGACCGTGAAAGGTTAATATTGCTAACACCCTGTTTGAGGTTATGAAATTAGTATTAGGGCACGCGGGTTATGATAGGTGGTCATTATACGCTCGCGGATAGAGTAAATGGTTTGAGTGATAGCTGAAGCTAAAAAAAAATAACTATAATTTGTGGCATATCTGACCGTCAAATAAAGGTTTAGGTTTAAAGACGTTTAATTCTCATAAAAAGTCATTTACATGAGAAAATAAAGTTTACAATATTCGCCATTTAATTAAGTACTCATTCAGCGCATTTGCTGAAGTAATTCGCATTACTCATAATGTGAGCAGCTAATTATTCAGTTTTAAATGGATTGAATGAGTGTACATTTTTTATGTATGCAGGTATTTTGTTGTACAGTTTAGCTCCTTCATAGGTAAGGGTTTTTCTGCCATAAATTGTTCTAGTTTTGGGTAAGGCAAGGTAGCTAGCTCGACGAGTTTTAGTTTTAATTTTTGTGAATGTGATATTCGTGTGTATTGTTTTATTTACAGTTTTCCTAACAAAAATACACGTGCTGTATATATATATAACTGATGAAATAAAGGCGGTAAATACTAATGCTAAAATTTCAACCAATTTATTTAGTCAACTTTTTATCGAATTAGGTAAAAACCCGCTCAACCATCCACTTTTCACGTTGCATCTCGCCGAGATACCCGCAATTTGAATTCGCAGTTTAATTCTAGAAAGCTACCGGTACGAAAAAGTTAACAAGTAATTCAATAAGTTAAATAGTAAAAAATAAAAACTCCCGACTGCTGTTTGCGCTGCATATTTTTCGGCTCTTACATTAAATCGTATAAAATCCACCACATTGATTGTTTAAAGAATTTTATGTATCCATTGACACACACGCCATCAAGACGAATGACGTATCATTATCAAAATCGGTTAAAATTGTTAAGAGGTTATAAACTGACACAAATACATACTGATTAAACGCCTAATCCCTACTTTTGCAGCAATTAATAAAAAAAAATCTAGTATATCGGATGGTAACAATAGTTCTCAGACTACCCGCAAATTTCAACCAGAAGTTTTTAAGAAACAAGCTTTGACGCTATTAGTGTTTTTATTTGCACAAGGCTCAGTCATAGTATAAGGTTCTATAAACCTTTAAGGTTATTTTTTTCGCGTCGTCAGTGATATTCCCGCTGCAGTCATACAGACAACACTGGGTACGTGTGGGGTACCTATAAATTATTTTTAAGGGTACAATAATATCATTTACGTCAGAATCGGTTGATGAACACTTTCAGTGTGCTCAAACTCAGTTTTGCATATAGCATGACGATCGCAATTTGAATGTAAAATCGAATTATTTTATGATGTTCACTTTTGAGTTTCTTGTGAAATTGATTTTCATGTGGTTATATGATTGTTATGTAATATGAATATAGATCTTCATAATTGGGGCAGACGTACTTTATGAATCGACTGGGAGCTACTTGTAGTCAAACAGTAATATTGTGCTTATCTTTCTTTTCTCGGAATTTTTGGTGAGTCCGTGAAGTGCAAACGTCATCGCCTACGATGGTCACCACTGATGCTTTGCTGTGCGCTGTGTGCCTGATGCCGAGCGCGTCACTGCGAGGCACCTCATCGTGGCGCGCTAACGATGCAGGGTTGCAGCCAATGGGTATCTATAAGCCGCCGCATTGTCGCCTATTTGGGGTCACATAAGCGCTGTTAAGCGTTTATGCTGTATGGTATGACTGTTCTTTTATTTTTACTAAAAGTTAGTGTTTATGAAGTCTGTACGTATTGTAACTTGTAGTTTAAATCACATTCTTTGAATGATTGAGAGCATAGTAAGTAGATCTTACTCACGGCTTTGGGACTGTCTAGTATAATATACAAGCCAGTGGCACAGCGTATGAGTAAATACAAATAGGTAGTGTAATGTAGGCAGAATCGGGCACTTGGAGGAAACGTAATAATAATTATTACCAGTTAGATGTCCTTATGATTTTGATAATGCTTTTGTCATTTTAGAAAAAAAGTAGTGCTTGTAGGCAGCATGTACGTTACGTACTTTTGCCAACAAGCTTTCAATCGAGTCAATTTTATCATTCTACCTTTAGATTATCGGTCCAATCATAATGTAAGTAGAAAGTTCAAGTGGCACTTTTAATTATAGCCATGATTTAGCTTTGTGCCGTTCATTGTTAGTCAGGTGGACCGAACGTACCGTAAGAATTTTCACTAAGCCGACTAGACTGACATTTTACATAATATCTTGAGTTCAGTTGGTGTTAGTATGCCTGCCTGGTTATGTAGCTTACATAGTAGGGAATAGGAATGGAATAGAAAACTGTTATTTAACTGATGATCCTGTATTACCTAAATTCAATCGTGAACTGTTTTCGGAATTACATAGATGCCGAAGTGAAGACAGTAGCCAAGTCTTACTTTCTGCAGCCAAGTCTTACTTTCTGCAGCCAAGTCTTACTTTCTGCAGCCAAGTCTTACTTTCTGCAGCCAAGTTTTACTTTCGGTAGCCAAGTTTTACTTTCGGTAGCCAAGTTTTACTTTCGGTAGCCAAGTTTTACTTTCGGTAGCCAAGTTTTACTTTCGGTAGCCAAGTTTTACTTTCGGTAGCCAAGTTTTACTTTCGGTAGCCAAGTTTTACTTTCGGTAGCCAAGTTTTACTTTCGGTAGCCAAGTTTTACTTTCGGTAGCCAAGTTTTACTTTCGGTAGCCAAGTTTTACTTTCGGTAGCCAAGTTTTACTTTCGATAGCCAAGTTTTACTTTCGGTAGCCAATTTTTACTTTCGAAAGCCAAGTTTTACTTTCGATAGGAGTACTTTCATCTCGTTGCTCGTTGAGAGATCTCCCTGCAAGGATTTAAGTGAGATTCCTTTTCAAGTCAGAGTAATAGCATTCACAGCTTCACGAGAAGCTATTCACTTCCTTTCTACAAGCCAGTCTGTTGACGGTTTTTCTTTCAAAAATGTCTCTAAAGTAAAACGTGGAAAAATAGTACAACTGAAAAACGATAATAATTTATAAATTAAATAATGTTCTTTTGTTTCGTCTTGGTTTTAAAGTAGATAAGATTGCAGTTTAGATCACAGACCAATAGCATTGGATTAGAATTTTGTAGAATTCATACTGACCACATTTTGTAAAACCATTTTGTAAGACAGCGAAAGGATATCGCTCATCAGTAGTATAGGTACAATTTGATTATTACAGATGCTTTTGCAAAATTTGTTACTAGCCGAAAACGATCAGTTTCGTAGAATATTATACATAATTTGGCTTATTTGAACATCCTAGCAAACTTATAAAGTGACTATAAGAATGCTTTTACTAGTAGACATTTTAGAGTTTTCGAGTGTCGACTGATTAATAGTTAGGTATGTTTTGACCTCCATGATACTACCACGAGCCAAGTGCCTAGTCAAGCCAAGCCAAGCACTAACCAGACCATGTTAAACGCGTTGTGCCACAGGCCCTAGCGAGACTGCGAATAAAATGATTGGACAAACTGCTTACTTGATATTATTTGGACTACTGACAATACTCTCAAAGAATGTGCTATCCATAATTTGGTATTTACCTAGGTCACGATGCCATGTTGCTATTAATTTCAATTAGTAAACTCGGGGAGGTTATGCGTAACAAGGCAAATGCTCGGTAAAGGATAGCAAGCGATAGGATAAAGCTAACTAGATAATGTAACTGACAAAATTAATATTTCATTTACCTAATTATAACAAAGGAATTTAGTTATTTAGTGGCAAGTTCCCACAAGCATTGCGACAAAAGTAAACACTGATAGCATTTACTCAGGTTCATTTTCGTAACCAAGCTGGTAGGCATTAAGAGAACCCGCAGTGTTAAGGGATTTCGAGGCTACAAAGGTTGTACATGCCTGAGCAGACTCTTTAAAGCCATATCACAGCGCCTACGGTTCTTATATCCAACAGTGCTAACTGTTCCGATAAATAACTTGAAACCGAAGACCTTATTGAGCTATTGCCTACCAGAAAGCTAACCAAGCATTTTCCCATTGCGGGAGCAATTCATTGTTTCAGGACGGCCGAATGTAACGCCACACCGCCTCAGCCAATCGCAACGCGCCAACGCCAACCAGACTATCCGAGTCAAGCCGAGCCAAACGCCGGCCAATCATAGCCTAGCGGCCATTGAACGCCAACGCCAGCGCCATTGACAGCCGAACGCCACTCAGCAACAACTGCCGAATGCCTTCGGTGGGGATAACGCCATATAAAGCCATGCGAGCTCATTTTTAGGATTATTATTGTATCGTACGCATTATAAGCTGAAATACTGCCGGTTTGTGTAAATAAGTGTAATAAGTGTGTAATAAGTGTAATAAGTAAATAAGTGTATTAGTACCTAACAAATATATGAGAGTAATTATTAGTGTGTTCAGTGAAGTGATAAAATAAATTAGTGCGATTATACTGATTTGCTCTTTTTATTTAAACCCACTGTTTCAGTATATTATTATTCTATAATTATATTATTAATTAGTAGTATAGTAGGTAGGTATAAGAAACTACTTATCACCTTGGTTACGAAATCACCTTCACATTATGATAGCTACCTACCAAGTTTAATTCAGTCCAATGACACTTAAGTACAATGAACTCGGAAAATAAGCCAACACAAAGAAAGACGTTCAAGGTTTCACATATTATGAAGGTAGGTATTTCATATTTAGATCAACACTAATAAAGAAGTATCAGATGAAGAAACTAAAGCCGAGACGTGCGATGGTTTCACGATAATAATTAACGAGCAATTACTAGACTTGTGTTCTTATTAATTAATGTTACTTGGGTAGGTACCTACCTAATTATAATAGAGACGTTTTCGTATAACCCACTGACATAAATATCATCCATACCTATTATAAAAAATCTATACATATAATAAAATTGTAGAAAAGTGGTGTCTGTACAATGGAAATATATAAAAGTAGCAGGGGTTGTTATTATATCGATGCCGAACCCGAAATTGTAATTTTTTTTTGTCTGTTTGTCTGTGTGTTTGTGCACACTAATATCAGAAACGGCTTATTCGATTTAGATACGGTTTTCACTAATATATTGTAATAATAAGCTTCACTTAACATTTAGTGTTTATTTCATGTCAATCGGTTCATAAATAAAAAAGTTATGTCAATTTAAAGAATCACGGCGAACATTTTTAACGTACAGAGTACGTAATACACGCCTCGCGCCTGTCCGAAAAGTCACTATTCCACGCAAATAAAGTCGCGGGCACAGCTAGTTTGTAATATGGATGCTACCTATTAAATGTGAAAGTGCTAGTTTGTCCTTCAACCTCGAAACAATGGAACAACGGATCAACTTGTTTTTTATACAGATATAATTAAAAAGCTTGTACCAAATCCCATGAAATGTTATCCCAGAAAATCATTAAGGTCACACCATTGAACTATAATACTAAGTTCAGTGGTTCCCACGGGATTTTCGAAAACTGAAATCCACGTGGTTGAAGTTGCAAGCATTATCTTACCATCACACTTCACACTAATATTATAAAGGCGAAAGTTTGTGTGTATGTGTGTGTGTATGTTTGTTACTCCTTTACGCAAAAACTAGTGGACGGATTGGGCTGAGAATGAACATAGGTTATACCCTGGATTAGCACATAGGAAAATCAAAGAGTTCCCACGGGATTTTTCCACGCGAATGAAGTCGCGGGCATCAGCTAGTATTATATAATCAAGAGTTTGTGGTTTGCACTCACCCTTCTTCCTTATAGACTAATATTATCGCTCCCGTCGTTGAACTGTATTTAATGATACCCGGTGTCGGTTGAGGTCCCTGTATGCGGCTCTTAGCAACATCGAATGGGATGTTTACGCAAGAACCAAGGACGCCCGACATAAACCCGAGGGTGACTTTTCGACCAAACTCTAAAAGAGGATCCTGTAAAAACAAAAATAATAATTTTTATACGATCAAATCAAAATTGCTTTCTATCTTAATTATATCAGAATTAGGATAATATAGCACTTCCGTTATCATTCTTTTTTAGTTTTTCGTATAGTTGATATGCATTTATTAAGTGTGCCTGAATATAACAACAATTATTCTGTAACGATTGTGTCAGGTCTAGTAAATTATGGAAGTTGTCGCAAATTAAACATTGTTTTTAACCCCCGACCAAAAAAGAGGGGTGTTATAAGTTTGACGTGTGTATCTGTGTATCTGTCTGTGGCATCGTAGCTCCAAAACTAATGAACCGATTTTAATTTAGTTTCTTTTGTTTGAAAGGTGGCCTGATCGAGAGTGTTCTTAGCTATAATCCAAGAAAATCCGTTTAGCCGTTTGAAAGTAATCAGCTCTTTTCTAGTTACTGTAACCTTCATTTGTCGGGGGTGTTATAAATTTTTAATTTACACTTGTTAGTTTTTCGTATAGTTAATATGCATTTATTAAGTGTGCCTGAATATAACAACAATTCTGTAATCATGTAGTCTGTCAGATCTAGTAAATTATGGAAGTTGTCGCAAATTAAACACTGTTTTCATCTACTTTCCTTACTCCTACTTATGCTCCGTGTGCTTTATTTGTAAGCATCACATTAAAGAAAATTTATAGTGTGAATATTATGCAAATAGTTGAAGGTTATCACTAACAATGACAGACAATGAGTCAGCACTATTACTGTGGCTACAACGAGATTGCATATCTCTAATATGAACACTTTAGTTACGTACATATACCTAAATTGTTGTTGCAGATTTGCTCAGTCTCCCTCGTATCCACTTGTGCTTATAATGTTCCTCAATTTATCCTTATCGGAAATCGATGGATCCATCGATTTCCAAATTTTACGACATAATCAAAATATGAGTGTTTAATGCATTCAAATATTAGGAATAGGAAAGTATCTATATATTAAACTGTTACAGGTACCTACTTGAAAATTACGTTTTACAAAGATCTTATATACCTACTTACTTAAGTACAACTATTTTTTACAAAATCTATTAAAAAATTATTTTAAAAATGGGTTGAATCAAAAAATATTTTCAACTACGATGTTACAATATGACGGAAAATTCTTCCTATTTGTTTGAAAGTATTATTAGGTATAAGTACCTATTACCTACTATCAGTAGGTATTTTTTGCTTACAAATGTTTTAGCAATAATAAAGTTTTCTATCTATCTACCTATCTATTTTAATATTATGTGTTTAAGAAGTCATGTGCTGATAAGCGCGAGAGCAAAACTTATCATTGTATCTGTTAACTGATAAAATTTATAACGATAAATAAGTAAACAATAATGAGATTAGGTATTTACTGTTTAAAATAGAGCAGAATCCGTTGGAACTTGGATATTATAACAATAAATCGTTTATAATGATAGGTACCTAAAGGATCGATCGATCGATCGAGATTAAATCATCTTTTTTTAAATTTAAAGATGTTATTCAAAAAAGAATAAGAATGAATAAAAAGTCTTTCATCTAATCTGTAACAGTAAGTGATAAGATTATTAATATTTGTACGCAGCTTACATTCTCGAAATATTATAAAACTGTAATAGCTATCACCAAAATAGCTATTTATGTTGTACTTACTGGTAAGACCCTGTACAAAGAAATGAGATAGGTACTTACACATTGATATATCATTATATACATAGTTAATAGTACTTATAATGTCTGTTCACATACCTCATATTCAGGAAAATATCCCTTACAACTGTGGTAAAATCCAAAGTAAACCATGTTGAAAATGCCATTCCTGGCTATAGTCGCTGTAAGTCCTTTGTTTAGTCCCCTGAAGCCTAGTCCACTTTCACGGACTATTTGCCGGGTTACAGACCACGTGCTCGGGACTTGAGCTGCCAAAGCTTTATTTGATTGGAGGGTCACCTTGACCACTTCAAAAGGATTAACTAAAATTGCTTCTGTGATACCCGCTCCGAGCCCAGCCAGCGCAAATGTCTGCAAATAAAATCACACTAATATTATAAAGGCGAAAGTTTGTGTGTATGTGTGTGTATGTTTGTTACTCCTTCACGCAAAAACTACTAGATGGATTTGGCTGAAATTTGGAATGGAGATAGAAATATCCTGGATTAGCGCATAGGCTACTTTTTATCCCGGAAAATCAAAGAGCTCCCACGGGATTTCGAAAAACCTAAATCCACGCGGGCGAAGTCGCGGGCATCGGCTAGTACGGATATAAAAACTCGGACTGAATTCGGATGTTGCTTATGCCCGAATCTGATCTCTTGATCCAAATCCAAGCTATTCAGTGGACATCTTTGACCTATCTACGTCATATGTCTGATTTGAAACCGAGGCACATCCGAGATATTCTCACGGATGACGAACAGAACTCGGATGACGGAAGTCGGGATCTAGTGCGTAAGCTACCATACAAATAGTTCTATGACTACTTCGTATTATTCGTATTTTCATGGACTCAGATCAGATGAGTGCGTAACCGCCCTTAGTGAACTATCTGCGTTGTTACCTGGTAGTAACTGGTAAATGTTTGTGTAGTCTAAGATGGAAACGGGCTACCCTGAAGGACATATTTGGCAGCTTTTACTGAACCCATACCCCTTAACAACTTAAATAGAACATAGCGTTCTAAAGTTGTTAAGGGGTATGGGCCAGGAAGGTCATCTAAAAACCGACGTCATACCGGTAATTTAGTAAAATAGGTAATTACAATATGCAATGATGCAAATTATACACCCGGCTGAGTTCGTTGTGGGCTCTTCTCAGGCTTGGGCGCGTTTGGAACCCTCGTAGCTTTAGTTTTAAGTTAACGTAATTAATTTTCACCAATACACTATTGTGTAACAATCAGAAAGCGTACAATTGTACTAACCCAATTTGAATAAATGACCTTGAATTTGACTAGCTGCCTACCTTTTAAAGTTTCGTTAACTAAGCAAATATCATGACCGCCAATATTTTCACCTGTTATCAGCTTAGATAAAGTGCCATAATATAAATAACGAGTTTTATTTAATCGCCTTGAACAACTAAGTAGATAATATCTACCTACTTTTTGAAACCTGTTGATGAATAATAAAATAACAAATAATCATTGTAATATGTAACATCGTCTTATGTAGGTGTTTTTTTATTAATAAAATAGCGACCAAACGAGCAAGCAGGTCACCTGATGTTAAGTGATTACCACCGCCCATGAACATTTGCAGATTTGTTGCTGGCATTTCAGGAATTTGTTGGTCCGCCTCTTGAATGAATAATCCTATAAATTATTATCCATAACTTGAACTGTACCTGCATGTTTAGGTTCTTACATTTTTTTTAAGCAACAAGTACCTAGCTAATGTTCAGCATGCATTGCAATGCCTCTTTTAATTTTCGGCTCTCGCACCACTTGTTGTATGTTGGTGGTGCTTACCATACCAGAAATTCTTACGCAAGTGCCAACAAGAAATGTACAAAGTTCCAGCTCAATCGGATAAACTCAAATGGATGAAAGCTCAGAATATAAACAAACACATAAAGAGGATTGTTAGTAAGTAATTAAATAATTTTGAAATCTTACTAAAGGAGTGGGTGTACTGGAACCGAACATAAATAACTTTTTATACTGTTCAAAAGTCAGAAATTTCACTGCACGTTTTGGAGTTTCCGCTAAAATTGGCGGCAGAATTCCTTTCCAAAATGAGGTCACTCCTTCGTATCGGTACATTTTTTTCATACAGTCAATAATTCCATTATAATAGTGAGGATCTGAACTTTTCAATGATGATTTTGTAGCTTGCAATTGTAATCGCGTTTTTACGAGATCCAGAGGATGCATGATGCAGACTTCTATGAATCCCGCACTTCCACCAGCTCCGACTTGCATTGCGGCTTGTTTCAAAAGCTTTTCTATGTCAGGCATTGTGAATGTGTTATAAACAATGCAAATACATATATCAATAAAAATAGTTACACAATAATACTGTTACGGCACTCATTCCGCAATAAGCGCGCGACACATACTGCTAGGTTTATTTTAAAAATATACAAAATTGCGCCTTCAGCTTTCTGTCACATTCCAATATTATAGTGATTGATAGTGAGCTTCAAGTTTTACTATTAATTATACCGGTTTTTGTAAACTGTAGGCATCACTATTATTTTTATGTGATAATAGCAACACTGTCTATTAACTGTCAAAGTGAATTGAATGAAATGTCAAAAATGGAAAGTTGTTTCGACAATTTTTGCTAAATTATTTCGAAAACCCAATTTTAAAACAATAAATTATGCATAAAAACATCAATATATTGCTAACCCGTGGTAGTCTAACGTAAATATTTTATGTACCGTGCGTTATCACAACAATAGATGTCAATAAAGTCTGTTTTTGCGTGTACTATGTCATCCAAAATGGCAGGGAAGACGAAGAACTTGTGTTTGGACATTAGCTGATGTGAGATGCGAATAATAGTGAATAGTTACCATTGACAGTGTTGTGTGGGTGTGAGTTGAACGCGGAAATGCGGACATAGCGTGTACAATGGGTTCGCAGACTTTGGAGATACTACGCCAGGGTATTTGGGCATCTTTGACTGGTGGATGGTTCTACGACCCTCACCAGAACCTATTCTGCAACACAGTACACCTGTATATTTGGCTGTTCCTGCTATGTCTCCCGTTTTCTGTTTACCTGGTGAGTGGTGGTTGTAAACAGTTAGGTTAGGTGTAACTGAAACCAGGTCAGTGCTATAACAGTTTGTTGTTGTTGCTGCTGTACAAATACCTAGTTTGTGTGAGTAATAACTGACTAACTGAATCAATGACCTGTGTAACGTGGGTACATGACATTGCAATTACTCAGGAGTATGTAAACAATACACTGCAAAATGTGAAGATATTTTGTAATTATGTGTGTAAATATATAATGAAACTTTGGACTTATGAGGAAGTTTTATTAAGAATTCATTGTTTTGACAGCTTTAATAGAATAATTAAAGTTTTGTGTTTATCCAAATAAGCACCATTGTTACAAGGGATTTTCTTGATTACATTTCTCAGAAACATGTTATTGATATTATTACCCCAGTCCCAAAGTTATGACTAATTGATACATCCATACTAATATTATTAATTCGAAAGTGTGTCTGTCTGTTCATGATGCATCTCCTTAACCAATTTTGATTTGGCACAAAGATAGCTTATATTCCGAAGAAAGAAAAGATATGTTTTATCAATCACAGAGTTCCCATAGAATTTTTAAAAAGCCAAATCCTTATAGATGGAAGTCACCAGTATCATCATTCTAGTCTAAATATATTATACATATTATTATATATATAGTATATTGAAAAAAAAAATGACTGACTAACTTATCTATCAATGCACAGCTCAAACTACTCAGCGGATACTACTAGAACTAGACTGATCTGGCTGAAGTTTGGCATGGAGATAGCTATTATGATATTGACGGCTACAAAAAAAAAGGATTTTGGAAAATTCAACCCATAAGAGGGTTAAATAGGGGTGTGAAATTTGTGTAGTCACAGTATTAAATACACACAGATAGATAGACATATTATGTCTATCTATCTAACAACTCTTTCTGTCTTAACCAGTCTGACCAAAATTTTACACTAAGATAGCCTGTAACTTGAAGTAACAGAATAACATCTTGAGAAATCAAAAGATTTCCATAGAATTTTCAAAACAATTCCACATGTAGAGTGTACAGGATAAAGCTAATAATTACTATCTTTCAATGACCAAGATATGGCCACTTCTGTGTAATAAGTAGGCACTATAAGGTCATAATCACTGAAACAATAGATAACTTAATGGGGCCTGTTACACTATCAATATTATCACACAACATGTGATATCACAATACACTATCGAGGAAATATTGATGCTATTGACAGTATTGCAATATATCTGGTGTCCTTGAAATCCTGCAATACCAGAATTGTGATGATAATTGACTGCAGCATCAAACTGATGCTGTATAGTGATGTGTGGTGTTGCACCTTGTATTGGACTGTACTGATAACACTTTTGATGGTTGTATAAATGTTTTAATAATAAAATCGTAATAAACTGTATAACACTATAAGCGCTGGTAATTTGGAGGCGGTCGCACCGCGAATGCCATCGTGCCGCGCGCCGGCGCCGCACCGCGAGACCCCCGCTCCCGCAGCCAGCCGCCGCGCACGCCTTGTTCAGTGCTATAGCACTAGACAGATGCAGTGATCCGATCAGCCAGCATAGATGTTAGGGTGTACGCTAAAACACGCACAGTTGCACACATTGGGTGTCAGCTAATATTCGCATTGGTGCACTGAGCGGGTGTCCACTCTGGACGTCTGATGCGGGCCCCAGACCCATGGCTGGTGATCGCTTCGTGCGCCCGCCTCTGCAGCGCCGCTAGTATAATTTTGGCTTCAAGCGTGTACATTTATGTTGAGTAGACGGTCTTAACGCTGGACCGCATTACAGCGGCGCTGCGCAGCGCTGCACAGCGCGGCATAGAGCGTCAGAATATTATTTCAATCATTTGAAAGCGCGTTAAAGAATATTTTGATTAGCGCAACGGCGCTTTAATGTGGTCCAGCCTTAGATGGATTATTTGCTAATTTATTATTTGGGAAAAAATCTGGCGCGTAACCCGCAGTACGTATCGCCAGCATCCGACTGTTTTAGTGAAACTGTCGGCTAGCGGGCGGCATCCACTTGCGCCCGCGCCGTGTATCAAATCAGCCTATCCGTTTGAGCATAACAATGCCACAGGCAGATATACAGACACTCAGACACGTCGAACTTATAACACCCCTATATTTTCAATGGGGGTTCAAACTTCAGACACTGGCCATCAAGTTATAAGCAAAGGCGACAACTTGCTTCAAAAGTTGTTGTATGGAGTGGCCAGTGTTGTTCTATTTCACGATGACCGTTTCGGCTATGTTTGTGTGAGTGCACACATAACATTGTTATAGTGTGCGTGGCACTCAGTCAGGACCGCCATGCAGTTAACATTACGGACGCAAATTTTGTCTAAAATGTATTTAATAAATAAAATTAATTAAACTACATTTCCTTGTCCACAGTACTTTCCGCCGGCAAGCCTTGGCTGGTTGATCTACTGTGCTCTGGTGGCCGTTCTCTTCACCGCCCTTAAGCTGATCAACCACGGTCTGCATCACATGTACGACACTAACGAGCTCATTGTGGTGCAGTCGACAGACGAAACCGGGAATTCTAATGAAAACACCGCGTAAGTGTTAATTCACTTTCTGCTTTTTTAATGAGATTTGTTCATTAATTTATAAGAATTTTATTATTTCATAGTATAGTTCACACCACAGATACCTACCACTATACACTAGACTACTGACCGTCTGTCTGTCAGCAGGCTATATCTAATAAACTGTATTAGGTAGATACTTAGGGAATTGAAATTTTCACAAAGTGTGTATTTTTATTGCTGCTATAACAGCAAATGATAAAAAAACCAAGATGGCGAATTTCAAAATAGCCTATAATTATGCAAATTAAAAAGTTCATAGTGTCATATGCTGTCTACCGTTTTTAAAGATATTTTTTGTTGTATTTATTTGGCATGCATGTTGAGTAGTAGTTGAGATTGACTAGTGTTCAGTCTGTTGTCGTGCCGCAGGGCGGACGCGGGGCTGGAGCTGCAGACGCTGGCGCCGCACAGCGACAACGACTCCGTCAACTCCTTCGAGTACCACAAGCCCGACAACAGCACCATAGGTAACGAGAGATCCTAGGCTATGTACAGATGACAGGAGTTAGCGCGCGGCAGCAAAACACGCGCTTACAATTTTACGAATTTTAGTCCTAAGTAATTAGCTGTATATCTCAACGGGCGATGTAAAGAGCTATGCTTGGAATTTCTCTGCGTCAAATCAGAAATGAGGAGATCTGTATAAGAACCAGAGTAACCAACATAGCTCATCGGGGCGTTGCGAAGCTGAAGTGGCAATGGGCAGGGCATAGTTCGAAAAATCGATAGATGTTGGGATCCCAAGGTGTTAGAACGGGGACTTCGCAGCAGAAAGCGCAGCGTTGGAAGATCCTGCCCACTAGATGGACAGACGACATCAAGGGAATCGCAGGGAGCCGCTGGATTCGGGCCGTGCAAGACCGTAGCATGTGGAAGCTCCTACAAGAGATCTATGTCCAGCAGTGGATGTCTATTGGTTGATAATGATGTTGAACTAGCTATAAATGTTCACATGCTAACCGCTGCGCCACGCCTCGGACTCTAGTCAACGCGCCTCAACGCGCACTTTGAGATCGTAGGTTTGCCTTATTGCCGTTCAGAACGCGCGCTTTTGACTGTGACAGTGTTTTTGCAATTGTGGTAATTTTGAAAGCCCAATAATAGACGAGAGATCAGCTTAAATAAAACAATATTTTAACCGCCAACTTAATTAATATGTGAAACTTTGCTTTCATGTTTTCTTACAGATTTAAAAGTGGACGTTCATCGTAAGAATAGTTCAGAGTCAAGTGTGGAAGACAGTGCGATGTCAGCAAAACAGCCGGAACCTGTGGCTACGACCAAATCCGATCTATGCGTAGTTCAAACTACAGAGGTCGCTTCAGGTCCATCGAAAGCCCGTCCAACGAGAAACCGGTCGAAGTCCGGCCACAGGAGGGAACACAGGGTTAAAGTCTGCCGAGGGCACGGACGAATCGACGAACTGATCGTCGAAGAGCTGAGGAGTCCGAGAAGAGAGGCCAACGTGCCGTTACACGTGATCGCAGACGAAGGCTCCTTCGCGAAAGTTAGCAGACGATACCACGAGTGCCCACATCGACACGGTTCAAGCAACAGGGACTTCTTTAAAGAATGGCTTTACTTAGATGGCACAGTCGCGGTCGGGGAACCTTACCAGTCGAAATATGCGCGCCAACTTAGTTCCGACTCCAGAGATAATTCAGAACCGAGCGTGGGACCACCTTCGCCGAAGAAAAGGATAGCGCAACGACGAAGATACACGAACTACCATGACGAAAGTTGCACGAAATCCGCGATGGCCTTAGCGACGGCACAATCATCAAACATGAGGAGGAATTCCAATTCAACAATGTCCACTATACAGTTGCCATTACTAAACTCTACAGCCCAACTAGTCTCTCACATGAGAAGGCATTCTAACAATGCAGATACTGGTTTCTTTGCCAGCGTAGAGTTAGGTGAATATATGATGGTGAAAGCTGAAGCTCCAGCGGGCGATGCCGAGAAGAATAAAGGCAAAAGCCCCGGCGTGAGGCGAATTAAAAGTGCGGCGTTAGAAATAGGGTGCCCTCCACCGAGTGTTTCAAATCTGTCGCCCCATCCCAACAGTGCAGAGACGATAGGCGGCCAAGTGCTTAAAAATCCTAAAAGTGCTGTTATTCCACCACCTAGTAAATGCTTAACGCGCGGACCCCATTTGAATCTGTACCCGAAAACCGAATCTGGGGAAGGCTGCAGTTATCCTTACCTCACATATGGTTCAGAAATTGTTTATCCCATTGCTGAAATATCGGATGAAATGCAAACATCTCAAAAGGAGACTGATTTGGATTCCAGTGGAGATAGTTACAGCGAATATGAGGATGAGAAACAGTTTCGCGGCTTCGACTGGGAAGCTGAACAGTCTCCGGCTATGCGTTCCAGTGATTCTGATTACGAAAACAATGGCTCTAGGTCACCTTTATTAGACAAAGTGAACGATGTTAGAGTAGTACGATCGAAAAACCAAATCGATTGTAATAAAAAACAATGCTGCGATAGGCATCAAAACACTAAACACTATGCAGAGTGTCCTAACGAAAAATCAAAGCCGGTCAGGTTAAAAAAGCTTATAAAAAACGAAGCACGGCTCGATAGACTGACGAGCACGTGCGACTGTAAATATAACCCGAATAGCGAATATTATGATAAAGCGAGTGCTAGTTCAAAAGATTTTCTAATAGAGAAATCGAGTTTAGAATCGAATGAGAATGGAGGTGAAAAAGAACTTGAAAAAAAGCCTATAAAAAGGAAACTTTGGGACCACGACATATCCAACACGAGTAGCAGCAGTAGTGAGATGGAAAGACCGGAAGATGGCGGCAAGTGTGAAAAAAGTAATGCGCCTGAAACTGAGGAGTCACAACTAACATGTGACAGTAAAAGTGCAGATGAAAGAAGTGTATACAGTTTGGATTGGTTGTTCGAAGAGGCTGACTCTCAAGTGGTTTGCTGCACAGAAAGTTTAGGACCAGAAGAGGTCTTACGCCAGAAACTTGCTAACGCCTTGGGCGAATCATCATCCAATGTTCCAAAAAACTTAGGAGCCATACCAAAGCAAATAAAAAACCTCGCCCGCTCACGAGCTTCCTCCCAAAAGGAGAACAAAATGAGAGATTCTAGAAAAGAAAAAGATGAAAATCAAGCTGAAGAAAGAATATTGATGGATGCAGTGGAAGCTCAAGCTGCTTTGGTTCAAGGGTTAGAATGTCTATTCGCAGCCACCAACGCGAATACTGTAGTGATGCCGTCCACGAACAGGGAGGAGAGGCCGCGGAGCCACAGGCCGAGCATCAGAGGTGACAGGGACAGTTTGCACAAAACTCGAAAACGTTCCATAGAGGAAGTCGCACAAACATCGACAAACACATTACTTCCAACCTCGATGCCTTTATTAGCAGCTTTCTTGAACTCTAGAGTAGAATTTACGCCTTGTTGTGTACCGGACACCCCTCCGCCCGCGCAAGCTGGACATTCCACCGAAGACGGGCCACGCCTGAGGCCTTTGATGGATAGAAACCACAGAAATAGAGTTAGGAAAATCAAACGATCAACGCGCCAGCGAAACAATCCGGCACAACAGCAAAACAATGCAGATAAAAAGGAAAAACCATCCACTTCGGAAAATTCTAATACAAATAACGTTCATTTTGCGACATCCTTTGAAGATACGACTGACGGAGCGATACATTGCTTTATGGATGAATACGGCAACTGGATGTCCTATACTTTTGATAAAAACAGCTGTGGTCGAGCCCAAGCACAACCCATTCCGTTGCCAGAAAAAGAAGATGTTCCAAGAACTAGCAAAGTGAAAGTCATTGAAAATCCCGATAACTCGCACGAGACCGCTGGCGAAGGCAGCTGCGGTTCCCTAGAATCGGAGGCCCCGAATAGTGAAAGTATAACAAAGACAAAAAGGGGTGATAGTATAGACCAAAGTTCTTCCAACCAAGGGAGCAACAATCCATTACTGTCGAGTAACAACAACGTATCAGCCGTTGCTCCTATCGGTGCGAATAGTATCAATAAACGTTTTTACGTCTTCGATGGAGGAACTGGCTCGCACTCTGATCAGCCGAAATCGCCAGTCGCCATAGTGACTGATAGTTTTTTAGAGCAAATCGAGGCAGAACGACAGTCAAGGATGGGACTCCCAAGCATGCATATCAATTTCTTAATGAATCAACAACGAGCGCAGCACCAGGCTCAACAGCAAGCTGAAAGTACATCCATACACATGCCGAGCTTAATGCCTTCGATAGGTGAAGAGAGCTTGGAAATAAACATCAGGAGTAAATTGTCCAAACTGATGGACGACCTGGACAAATCGAATAAACCAAAATCGAAAAGCTATTACAAGTTCAAGCTTTCAAAGTGCCTAGAGGTTAAAGTTGCGATGGATAGATTAAAACTGATGGCTCTGTTCGACAGGAATTTAACATTTAAAGAGACGTTTGTTTCGATAATGCTAGCCATTTCGGTTGCGGTATTAGGTTCGATGGTGCTAAATTTAGGTTTCTACAGGGACATTTACGCGTTTTGGTTCTGTTTCATAATGGCTGGGAGCCAGTATTCATTGCTCAAGAGTGTTCAACCGGATTCGGCGTCACCAGTGCACGGATTTAATAAAATGGTTGTGTTTTCGCGACCGGTCTATTTTTGTTTATGTACCGCCATACTTTGCGTGGTGCATGGCCAACTACAGGAAATCACACCTCCAGAAGACTCAAGTATACGTACCAAAAGAAGTGTAGATGAAAGCAAACCCATGACGATATACGGTTTCGAATTAAACGAACGAGATTTTTTATATGTGATTCAAGAAATACTATCTAAGTTCCTATTATTTTTTCCTTTAGCATTCAGTTTGGGGCTGTTTCCCCAAGTGAATACGTTCCTGATGTACTTATTAGAGCAAATAGATATGCATGTTTTTGGGGGGAATGCCACTAGTAGTTTAAGTGCGGCAGTGTACTGTGTTGTTCGGTCATTGGCAGCCATCGGAGTTTTATACGGGTTCGCGTACAGTGGATTGGTGGAAGGGAAGAAGTCTCAACATCAAAAGCACAACATCCTCTTTTCCATATTCTGTGGACTGCTAGTACCGATAGCGTATCATTTAAGTCGAAGTGCGAGTGACTACACTCTGATTTGGAATTTAATAAAGAAGCATTTATTACCACCTGAGCTTTATGTCGTTCACACGCCTGAATGTACACCAGAATCTGAGAAAAACGATCCAACCACTCTGACTGAAGAAAAGAAGAACAATTCAGAGAGTAATATATCGAAACAGAATTCGATTGGAAGTTCCGCATCTAAGATAAATTTTAGTTCCGAAACAAACATTGCTAGGAATCAAAAAAGATCTCAAGCATCTAGTATAAATTCTTTAAAAATGGATCCCAGAGGTGATACGATGAATTCTACAACGTCTCTCAAAGCTGATCGTTCCGAAGCTCTAACGGAAGGTGAAGATAAGAGTCGGGATTCTAATACATTGAATTCTAACACAAATAAGCCTGATAATGAAAAACCTGATGAGGATATGGAGGACCCTTTGCCGAAGAAGTTGCAAGCGACAGTCAACGCGAGGCTGAAGAACGATGTAATAGTCTGCACATTTCTTGGTTTATTCGTGTTTGGACTTCATTGCACGACAGTCTTCACAACATTGAGGCCGCAACTTAATACGGTAATTAACCTCCTATTTTTATACAGTAGTAGAACTTGTATAGTACGCGACAGGTCTGGATGGTTGGAATCAGGGTATGAGGCTTGCTCCATAATGTTCTCAAAAGTTTGAGTAGTCTGCCAATTTGCACTTGGCTAGCGATGTAGATGAACTAAAATTTTCTCATTCTGAGAATCTCGACTGGTCGAGAATTTGACTTGGCTTGGCTTTTGAAGGCTGCAAAACAAATTCGTATAGTTCAGTTTAAAGTCTTATGTCTAAAAAAAATTCCAAAGAAAATAGTAAAAGTACCTATTTGTCTAAAAAGCGTACTTTCAAAAACAAGGCTTTTGGAGCACTTCTGGGTTTTGAATAGATATACCATACCTAACCCAGAAAAACCTAGAAAAGCTTCAAAAAGCTTGTTAATTGCTTCAGCGCCCTTAAGTGACTTGATTGAAATTACTTTTTCGATATCAGGTGCTATGGATAATAGCGGGTATCCTGGGATGGGTACTCCACTACGTGACGCCTCAGCTTCGCAAGCAGCAGCCCTGGCTCTGCCTCGCCGGGCCCGTGTTCAAGCAACACGAGCATGCGCAGTTTGAAGTCACTGAGCCGGCTAAACTTATGATTTTTGAGAAGGTAAGTTTAAAGATCTCACACATAAAATACAAGTATTCATCAATCTTTATTTTGGGTTATACCATGTATCCCAATTGACAATCTCCATATTTGAACATAACGCTAATTTCTAGATATTCGTGTACCTGTGTTTTCTGGAACGCAACGTGCTATACCCAGCCGTGGTCATCGCGGCCACGACGCAAGACGCGCCCGCCATTGCGGCCAAATATGGCGACGCGGTCGGCGCGCTCATCATCTGCGTGTGCGCTTTGAAGTGTGAGTATGATTCATAGGTTTGGTATACTTAGTATCTTTGTTCGCAAGAATTTACGCCCGTATTCACAAACATTACAAAAAAAAACACTCATTATTACAAGAAAAGCCAGCCACCAAGCAAATCTCTCAAACACATTCCAATCACGTTTCATTCCGGCATCCTCTGAAAATACAAACTTACGCGTTACAAAGCATAACTTATTGCAAAGTGCGTCGAGTGTGTTTTAGGGGATTTCTGTAGTGCTGCGGCGTATTGGTGCTGCATGGTTAGGTGAAGGGAGGTGCATAACGCATGGTGCATGTTGAACCATACATATTTGTCTGTTTCAATGGATTATAGCAAACTAAGTGTTCAGTTCCTTATATATCATAGACTTCCGCAAAGCTTGTTTTAATACAATGTTTCTTCAATTGTCACCAGGTCTTAGGAATGCATACTCGGAACCGGACAGCCAGTATCTGATACTAGTGTTCGCGGTTCTGTTGTTCCAACGAGATCTCAGCAGCCAGAAAGTGTCGGAGACTTTCCTTGTGGACTACTTCATCACTGCCATTATATTCAGCAAGGTTTATGAATTTCTGTTGAAGGTGAGTCTGCAATCCATGTTTTTGTTCTTTTGACGACCTCCCTGGAGCTGTGGTCTTATTAGTGGGAGATTCCGGGTTTGATTCCCGGCAAAGGGGTTTGGAATTTTATAATCTCTCGTCTGGTCTGGTAGGAGACTTCGGCCGTGGCTAGTTACCACCCTACCGGCAAAGATGTCCAGATTTATAATAAAAACCGTAGTCCATAAAACGATACAGGTTTATGTGAGTGATATATACATCTGTCTTGTTTTAACTGTCTTAAGTCTAAGCAAAGTCAGAGATATGTAGATCTCACCCTTTATCTGCCCCTTGAAATGCCCCTAATCATAATTTTTATATAATTAATTGTTTTTCAGATTCAATTCGTAGTAACGTACATAGCCCCGTGGCAGATCACGTGGGGCAGTGCGTTTCACGCGTTCGCACAACCCTTCTCTGTCCCACACTCGGCCATGCTCTTCTTACAAGCGGCCGTGTCTGCGCTCCTGTCTTCTCCCCTCACACCGGCGCTTGGTAAGTCATAAGTTAGTCTCATAATGTCATTCAAATGAGAGCTTTAAATCATAGCATGTAAATACATTTGACAATGACAAAAATACTTTTCGACAGAAATCGGCTCATTACTGATTTTGTAAGTGGACAGAATTTATTTTCATTGTCTACAGTATTAGCTTATATATTTGACAAGTGAATTAAAATAAAAAGGGCCCAGGAAACAGAAGAATTAAATTTATAACTCAATTTGAAGTAGTATCAAAACCCTCTCATCCTAGGTTTAATATTTTTCAAACATGAAACGAATCACACTTCACACTAATATTATAAAGGAGAAAGTTTGTATGTGTGTGTGTGTGTGTGTGTGTGTGTGTGTGTGTGTGTATGTTTGTTACTCCTTCACGCAAAAACTACTGGACGGATTGGGCTGAAATTTAGAATGGAGATAGATTATACCCTGGATTAGCACATAGGCTACGTTTTATCCCAGAAAATCAAAGAGTTCCCACGGGAACTTTAAAAAACCTACATACACGCGCACGAAGTCGCGGGCATCAGCTAGTAACTTATAATCGTCTTTCTGTTTAGTAATATAAGAACTATTGACAAACTGCATAGCAGATATAGTTTTTAAGGAATTTTTGTGAACTGTGGTAAATTAATTAAAAAAAAATTGTTATAGGCAGCGCCATATTCATGACGTCATACGTCCGTCCAGTCAAGTTTTGGGAGCGCGACTACAACACGAAACGGGTCGACCAGAGCAACACCAGGCTATCTTCGCAACTGGAAAGGAACTTGGGGGCAGGTTGGTTGTTCCAAAACTACTAACCTATAACTATACTCTTAACTTCTCCTCCTCATATATTTTTAATTGTTTGTTGCCTTTTGTCAAGATTAATTAAATCTTGAATTAGTCAGATTTAAATTTAAATTAAGGACTGTATAAATATAAATTGCACACTTGTAAAACTGCATGCCTGTTTTGGCATGCAAACATTTTTTGTTTGTGTTCCTTTGTTTGTGTTTACCGTTTTTGACTGAAAAGTCTTATCTCAAGCACAATTCATTCACCTGGCCTCTCTCGTAGTGCGATACAATTAGAGGGAATGGGTGATACGCACAAATAAAGTTGTTTCCGTCGTGGAAAGAGCACTATTCTAGGTTCCACATGCCAGGGAGTTATAGCTTCGATGAATTCGTCTCTTAATCTCCATACAAAAAAGGAGTGTTAAAAATTTTGCCGTATTGTCTGTATTTGTTTGTGGCTTCGTAGCTCTGAAACGTATATTTGAATGTTTTTTATTTTAGATGACAACAATCTGAACTCGATATTCTACGAGCATCTAACTCGTTCGCTGCAACACTATCTATGCGGAGACTTGATGCTGGGAAGGTGGGGGCAAGTGCAACAGGGGGACTGTTTTGGTGAGTTTTCGAATTTAGCTTATAAAAAAATTGTAGTTAAAAAGTTTTTATTTCTGTTTCGAATACCGAAGCACTAATGTTGTAGTAAAGTGGCTCTCAGCTCCGTGTGTTTGTATTTTGGTTCGCAAACATGCCGCAAAGGGTGTGTAGATGTATGCATGAATTGAATGAAGCTTTTAACAAAGGTGGTTTATACCCGTTTCACTAGGTCCCATAACCTAAATAATTTCGGAAATGAAATGTACATGTTTATATACATGAAATGTTTATGTTTATCTATATATTTCATACAAGCTCCCATAAAGCAAGCGTTTTGACGTTTGATAAAAAGTTGATTTCACTAGTAGGTGGTAGGTAGGACTATCCCTATTATCTAAAATGAACAAAAGTACGTAACAAAAAATTGTGGAAAACAAAATTTAGGAAGAAACTATATGTGTTAACATTTGAATAGGTAATTGGTGGCGTTTTGATTAATATACTTTATCTTGTTTATCTTGTAGTGTTAGCGTCGGACTATCTCAACTGTCTGGTGCATATTGTGGAGATGGGGAACGGGTTGGTGTCGTTCCAACTGCGAGGATTGGAGTTCCGGGGGACGTATTGCCAACAGAGGGAAGTGGAAGCCATATCCGAGGGCCCAGAGGAAAGTAGTGGTAAGGGCCATTTTATACTAATTGAGAACCATTGAAACATTCCGTCGTAATAGGAAGAGTTGAAATTTTCATAGGTGTGTTTCTTCTGCCGCTATAACAACAAATAATAAAAATTTCAAAATGGCCGGTATGACAATTTAAAAAGATTTAAAGGTGTTATTTCTTGTACGATGCTACGGAATCTTTTGTGTGCGAGTCCGACTCGCACTTGACTGGATCATAAAATTTGGCAGGTAGATAGGTCTTATAGCACAAGTAAAGGAAAAAAAATCGAAAACCGTTAATTTGTGGTTACATTACAAAAAAAATTAAAATGTGTTTCAATTTTCAAAGTAAGATAACTATACCAAGTGGGGCATCATATGAAAGGGTTTTATCTGTGCATACTAAAACTGATATTTATTTATTTTTATGCATAATTGTTTTTGATTTATCGTGCAAAATGTCGGAATAAATACCTGAGTACGGAACACTCGTTGCGCGAGTCTGACTCGCAGGTTTTATCACTAGAGGGCGTTTGCGGGTCTCGCTGGCTGTGCGGAGGGCGGGTGCTGTCCCCGGGCGCGTGGTGGGCGCTGCGCTGGCTGGCGTGGCAGCTCGCGGCCGCGCGCTACGTGCTGGAGGGGTACTCCGTCACCGACAACAGCGCGGTCTCCATGCTGCAGGTTTTCGAGTTCCGGAAGGTTCTACTCAGCTACTATGTCAAGGTGAGAAATAACTTCTGCTACACTTCATTTTAATACTTTACTGAGCATTTGATTTTATGAATAAATTAATAAAAAAATCTGGTCGCAAATATATTTTAGAGTATTCACATCTTTTTCTTACCAGTGTAATAAGAAAAAGACGGACAAACTTAATTTAATTTAGAACTGTCAAATCGTGGCCTTTGGTGCCAGTCATGAGCCTATTGTTTAATTTGTATAGTAGCACTAAAATCTAGAATTCATTTATATGCAAACATTGTACTTTGCAGAGCATAATCTACTACACAATACACTCGCCGAAACTAGAAGACTGGCTATCATCGCCCGAACTAGCCGAGGCACTCAAACCGATGAGTGAGCGATCATTCGTCGATTTGGACCCAATTTTCAACGTTAATCTTGACGAGGATTATGACTTTAGAGCGTCCGGAATTACTAAGTACGTATCGAAATGTATTATTATTTTAAAAATCCGGCTCGAAGGACCATGTTTTTATAAATAGAAAATTGAATCAATCAAAGAAAGAAAATTAACGTAATATCTTTCTGATCATATCCAATATTGAGTTTTATTAGAAACTACTGATCCGCCCCAGCTTCGTAATACTTTAAAAGTCTGAATTTGGCCTTTTCGTTTCCTCCAACGTGCCTTAGAGCATGAAAAACCGTTGGCCCCAGCTATTATAACTAACATCTAATAATAATAACAGCTGTTAAACCCAAGGGTCGAAATCTTGTTCTCAGACATCAGTATGCGGAAGGATCTGGGTATCCACCGCATTACTATCCAAATAGAACTACTATTATGTGACTAAAAGAAAGGAGTCTTGACCCTCAGCAATGAGGAAGACGACGCAGAGAGAGATAAGTAACCCTTTTGTTTTTTCAGGAGTAGGTTCTGCGCAATATATCAGGAGTGGATAGTGCACTGCAGCGCGCGGCGCGGGGGAGGCTGGCGCAGACGGGCCTCCGCGAGAGACTCTCCCCTTGTCACCCTTTGCTTTGCGCTCAGTCTGTTGGGACGGAGGGCATTAGCGGCTGCTCAGCATCTCTCCGCTTCCAGGTAAGATAGTTCCAAGAGTAGGTACTGTGCCATATTAAAAAATAAAGACAAATTCTTGCGCTTGTGTGTGTAGACTGTAGGTGAGTCTTATATGGCATAGATTATATAGATACTCAATAATTCACCTTTGAGCAATACGGCACTTTCGTGATGAGCAAGCTTCATAACATGGCCGCCCGTTACTAGAAGGAAGGACCATAATTTAGATTGTAATTGTTGCAGCGTGGAGTTCTTTCTATATGGTCTGCACGCACTGTTCAAAGGCGATTTCCGCATCACGTGCGCGCGTGACGAGTGGGTTTTTTCCGACGTTGCCCTTCTTCATTCTGTGCTGGCGCCCGCAGTGCGAATGGCACTTAAACTACACCAGGTGAGCTTAACCTTGGATTGTTCTTAAAAAAAATTCTTTATCATTTTAGCTTCATTAGTCAAGAACTTTAAATACAGTTAAGCAAAATTTCAGAAGAAAAGTTTAATTCCAAAAAATTAAGAGGTGCTTGCCCGGGGTCGAACTCCGGACCCCCTAAACAGGAGGCCGAAGCTTGAACTACTAGCAGGCAGGACTCACTTGGTCACGTGACCCGAGAAATACACGTACGGCGTGGCGGCGCGCGCCTTTGATGGCTCTCGTATAAGTCTTATATAAGAGAGAAAGAGATTAGGTACAAGAGTTTGCGTGACAATAAGAGAGGCGTTTGTTTAAGAAGCAAGGTTGTGCAAGCTAAATTGAACTTTATTACGTCAGCACAAGAGTCGCTATTTATTAAAATTTCTCTGCGGAGAGAATAAGCACAAGAGTCGCTATTTATTAAAATTTCTCTGTGGAGAGAAATTAAAATTTCTCTGTTCTTCCCTATCTGAAACGCGCTATGAAGTATTCTGTGGTTAGGCTATTACTTGATACATCTTGTATGGTTGTCGCCAGGACCATTTCATGTTCCCCGAGGAATATTGCAGCAGTGCTGCTTTATATGGCGCCATATCGTCGCACGCGCAGAGACTCGTCATATGCCACGAGGCCGCGCCTGCCTGGCGATACAACGTGCTACGCGGTGCGCCTCATCTGCTCGCTTTCAGGTATCTACACACATTGTTTCCTAAGAAACATTATAGCAATGCCGCTCTGTATGGCGCTCGTGCACAGACTCGTCATATGCCATAGCGGTACAGCGTACTACGCGGCGCGCCTCATCTGCTCGTTTCCAGGTATCCTCACACATCTTCATGTTCCCTAAAGTGTAGCAGTGCCGCTCTTTATGGTGTTATATCGTTACACGCGCAGAGAATAGTCATGTGCTATGAGACCGCGCGCTGTTGGCGGTACAATGACTACGCCACGCGCCTCGTCTGTTCGCTCTCAGGTATCCTCACACATGATCATGTTCCCTGAGGAACACTGCAGCAGTGCCGCCCTATATTGTTTCAAAGCTCTGGAGTGACCAAAGTAAAAGTATTCACTCTATATTTTTGTTTACCAATATGTTCTTCTGGATGAATTTGATACAATTCTTCCTTACAGACACGTAATGGACGAAGGCAACGACGACTACAAGATAATAATGCTGAACAAGCGCCACCTTGGGTTCCGCGTGATCAAGCTGAACCGTGAGTGCGTGCGCGGGCTGTGGGCGGGCCAGCAGCAGGAGCTGGTGTACCTGCGGAACAGGAACCCCGAGCGCGGCTCCATACAGAACGCGAAGCAGGTACTCACTCCCTTACTGCTGAACAAGCGCCACCTTGGGTTCCGCGTGATCAAGCTGAACCGCGAGTGCGTGCGCGGGCTGTGGGCGGGCCAGCAGCAGGAGCTGGTGTACCTGCGGAACAGGAACCCCGAGCGCGGCTCCATACAGAACGCGAAGCAGGTACTCACTCCCTTACTGCTGAACAAGCGCCACCTTGGGTTCCGCGTGATCAAGCTGAACCGCGAGTGCGTGCGCGGGCTGTGGGCGGGCCAGCAGCAGGAGCTGGTGTACCTGCGGAACAGGAACCCCGAGCGCGGCTCCATACAGAACGCGAAGCAGGTACTCACTCCCTTACTGCTGAACAAGCGCCACCTTGGGTCCGCGTGATCAAGCTGAACCGCGAGTGCGTGCGCGGGCTGTGGGCGGGCCAGCAGCAGGAGCTGGTGTACCTGCGGAACAGGAACCCCGAGCGCGGCTCCATACAGAACGCGAAGCAGGTACTCACTCCCTTACTGCTGAACAAGCGCCACCTTGGGTCCGCGTGATCAAGCTGAACCGCGAGTGCGTGCGCGGGCTGTGGGCGGGCCAGCAGCAGGAGCTGGTGTACCTGCGGAACAGGAACCCCGAGCGCGGCTCCATACAGAACGCGAAGCAGGTACTCACTCCCTTACTGCTGAACAAGCGCCACCTTGGGTCCGCGTGATCAAGCTGAACCGCGAGTGTTATGATTTTAGCAGTCTATATATGCATGTATGTATATGGGTTTGTATCCGGATTCTGTGTTCCACCGTAGTGCCTAAACTACTGGGCCGATTTTGATGAATGAGGTGTCAATTGATTCATTGTAAAAGTCCAGGTGACATAGGCTATATTTTATGAGAAAAAAAATGACCTAACAGATGTTACATCAAAAAAAGTGGGGGTGGCCAAAATTTTTTTTGCTATTGTATCGAGTTTGATGTCAAATGAAAGAGGAGAAAATTTGGAGTTCATGAGTTACGGAAGGACGACTGTCCAGAGCTGGTAGAGAAAGTAGAAATCCCTTTGGTGGTGAAAATGGTTTAATTAATCGGTTTACATGAAATTGTACATGATAAGTATAATTAAAAATAGGTGTCTACGTCCGTTTCGCACCGATGCTAGGTAACGAAGGCTTCGAGTGTAGTCTGCATTCTGTATATGGTGTTATTTGACTCTCTCGGCACGTTTCGCTGATGATGGAAGTCGTCCAGCGTAACACCTCCCCCATTGGATGCGCAATTATTCGGTGATGGTGAAAGTGAAGCCGAATATTGCGGCATACTGGTAGTATTAAAGAAGTTCTTGATTCATGGAGTAATGGTTGAGTTGCTCTCTCTGAGGGTGTCATCTATCTTCTGTAACAGCATGATTTTAGTAGATGTGTTCTCCGGATAAGTTGGTTCTTCAGTCAGTGATATCTTCTGCTCGCATAATTTGAAGAATTGACCTTCGGGCATTCAGCCTCTATGTAAATGAAAGCCTTAGAATTGGTTGATATAAGAATGTGCAGGATGTACTATAGTATTACGTTACTTGAAATAAGCTAAACTGATAAAATACGCTAAATGTAACCAGATACCTTAGGACTATGATGGCTCAGTTCTGTAATTGATGCGTTGCGCTAAATTTCTAATTAAAAAGCATTAATTGAATAAAATAATATACTTATAGTGTACTCCTATCAGTAGGATGAAATTCGATCGTGGGAACGTCGCGAGGACTTGGAAGTAAGATTAGATACCTAACGGCTTAAAACGTAATATGAAAATTCATTTTATTTGACCTTCTTAAATCGGGATTTTGGAAAGGGTTTTTTCCGGTTTTTTCTCGAAGTATATATGTGTATAGCTTGGTTGTGAGTAATTGAACTTTGGATAGGAATTTCGGGATTTTTGGGTAAGTTAGTGCAAGTGGTGTCAGTATGAGATGAATTTCTGACTGTGGATTTTGAAAATTTAACAGATTTTGAATTTTTAGAGCGATTAACGCGTACTGGCAGAGTTTCTTTCAAGTGATCGTCTGCAGTAGGGTTCTTATTCTTAACAATCGTAAAATTGAATTCTGCTAATTTTAAGTTCCAACGCGTAATACGAGGACTCGGGTCTTTTAAATTCGATAAATCAGGAAAATCGGAAATTATTTTAAACTTTCTGCTAAAAAGATATGGCCTAAAGTACTTAGTGGCCCGGACTACTGCGAGAAAGTCTTTTTCTGTCTTGGAATATTTAATCTCGCTATCATTTAAGGTTCGGGATGCATATGCAATAGGTACATCGGTGCCAATAGGGCCTTGGGATATTATTGCATTTAAAGTCACATCAGAAGCAAAGGTTGTCAAGTTAAATTCCTGTTTAAAATCGGGATAAGCTAGAACTGGGATACTTTTTACAAGAATTTTACAATTTTCGAAAGAACTAATGAAATTTGAATCATGATTAAGTTTTGCTCCTTTTTTCAAGCAAGATGTCAAAGCCTTGGTCACCTTTGCAAAGTCTGGTATAAATCTTCTATAAAAGCCAAGGATACTTAAAAATTCTTTAATTTCTTTGCGACTGTTAGGTAATGGAAAATTTAAAACATGTGAAATATAATCTGGGTTCGCTTGTATGCCATGCGGAGAATAGATATGGCACAGAGGCGTTTCGTGTTTAAAGAATTCCGATTTATCTATTTTAATTTTAAAATTCGAACACCTTAATCTTTCTAAAATAGCACGTAAATTTACTAAATGTTCCTGTAATGATGTAGAGAAAACTAAAATTTTACCTAAGTAAGCTATGGAATTTGGCAGGCCTTGAAGATCATTGTCAGTAAAATTTTGAAAAGTCTCATTATTTAAATTAAGACTTAGGGTAGTAAAGTACAAGCACCTTCCTAATTTGTCTAAAACGTCGGTTAAATTTGAAATCGGATACGAATTTTCCATTGTATAGAAGTTAAACTGTCGAAATTCATTAGTTAAATTTTCATTTTCTAAATAAAATACATCGGAATATTCTTTGGCTAAATTAATTAAATTAGTAGCCTCTTCTTCATTTAACTGATCTATGGGCAAACGTGATAATATGAACTGGTAATTCTGCTTATCGTCAGCAGCGGTGTCAATTTCATTTTCACACCGGGTTGACATGTTTTCTTGGGAGTTATAATGTTGGTCAGTGTCGGATCTTTTGCCTATATATGGATAGGTAGTTATATTAAGTTGTACTAACTTGTATTTACTTTGGTAAATGACAAGTCCGGCGCCTGCGCAAGACAGTGGCGCCACCAATCTACAACTCACTTGCCTTGCGGGTGCGAGCGAAGTAGGACATCGTATTTTGTGTTCCTATCAAATCCCAAGGATCCACATGGAACGTTTCCTAAAGGATTAAACAAGTCAAAGGAGTCTGCCTACATTTCGAGTGTGTGTGTGCTTACCAATCAAGTGCGCCGTGCGTGACTAGAAGGGACGAAGCATATGCTAAAGAAGATATCAGGTTAGTGCAATACTTTCCTATCTATTTGGGCAAGAGATTTCGTCATATTTCCTAACAATCATACAGTCCACTAAGTAATAATTATAACAACCAGTGCAACATTCAAATTGTGTGCAAAAACCACACAATTTTTTGGTCCTTCGAACCGGATTTCGCCATAATTTATGGCATATTCCATCAGATTTATACAATTCTAGTGCCATCTATAGGTTTCTTACAATTTGGATACCTTTAGAACGATGTGGTGCCTTTAATCTAAAAACTATCGCTGTCTAAAAATAGCTTACGTACAATAACCTGTGAATAGGTAACAGTGACCACGCGGCAGTTATTGCGTAAAATATTTAAATGTGCTAGTTATTTAGAAAATATCTAATTGTAATAACGTTTATTACATATTTCTTGACGTTCAAGTATATATACTTTAGATATTTTACATCCCTTTTCGTATAATTCATAGAAAATAATATTCTGTTCATTTCATTTTATTGAAGGTTGTAGGTAGATTGAAAATCATGCCTCCAAAGGAAGATCCTAATTCAAACGTACCTATAGCGTTGACTGTTTTAATAAAACGAAAAGAACGATGTTTTGAACAAATACAAACCATTTTTGATTTGTCCAAAAAGGTTAGCGATGATGAAACTAGGGATTTATTTTTACTGCGGGTTAAAGAAATTGACACTTTAAGGTCAACATTTGAGAAAATAATTTATAATATTTTTGAAAAGGAACTTGAAATTGACCAAACATCATCATTCCATAGCCAGGATTTAAAAAACTTTGAAGAATTATATTATAGAACGAAGTTAGTTGCAGCCAAATATGAACCTAATTACCCTAGTAATAAGGAACAAACTCCTTCAACTGACCAAAGGCCACGTCTTCCCAAGTTGGAGTTATTTACTTTTGACGGTCAAATCGAAAACTTTACGACTTTTTATGAGACATTCTGTTCTTTGGTTCATAATCAAACGAGTGTTACGAAAATAGATAAATTTCACTACCTAATATCATGTACGACAGGTCCTGCATTAAATATCGTCAAAAGCGTTCCGATTTCTGCGGACAATTACGATGTAGTGTGGCAAAGCTTACTGGATAAATACCAGGATAAAAGAATGTTAGTCGGCAGATATTTAGACAAAATGTTAAATTTTACGCCTTTAACGAAAGAGACATCTGTACACTTAAACACTTTTATAGAAAATTTTGAACACTCGTACAAGGCTATTCAAGCTCTAAAAATTGATAATTTAGAAAGCTATATACTGTGTCATATCGCACTAAGGGCCCTAGACCCACAAAGTCGAAAGTCGTTTGAACAACATACCGATCAAAGTACCATTCCTGGTTTCACAGATTTGATGTCATTTATCCATAACCATATCAAAGTGTTAGATCATTCTGCGTCATATTCATGTTCTAATAATACTACAAATCAAGATCAGAATAAAAAACAATTTAATAACAAAGACAAAAAATCTAAAGCTGAGCAAAGTTCGATTAAAAATTTCTCTTATACTAGTTCTAATTCAAAGCGCGTTATCTGTGTTCACTGTGGGCAAAATCACATGATCTACCGCTGCAGCCAATTTCGTCAATTGACCAGCGCTGAACGAGTCAGCCGTGCTGCCAATTTAAAGTTATGTAAATCTTGCCTAAAAAATCACGGAGAGAGTGAGTGCAAGAGTACGTTCTTGTGTGCCGTGTGTACTAAGCCTCATCATTTTTTACTGCACATTGATAACGGAATTGAACCTGGTACTCCGTCAGTTTCGAACGCGAGCGCCGCGACTGCCGTGCCGCCGCGGTCCGCCTCGATCTGTGACACAGCGCAAGTGAATCATCACGCGACTTCTATGCGTAGCCATACCGCAGTTGTACTCGGCACCGCAATTGTACGCGTAAAGGATAAATACAATTCTTACCAACCCTGTCGGGTGCTAATTGACTCAGGCGCTCAATCGAACTTTATTTCATTAGCATGTTTGCAGCGTTTAGGTTTGTCTCAGCGAAAATGTTCTTTTAATATTTTCGGTCTTGCAGGTGAAAGTGTAAAAAATCACGGCATGACGTCATTTAATGTAAGGCCGCGTCACAATGACACGCCAAGTTTTGATATTGACGCTGTAGTATTAACTAAACTGACTTCAGATTTGCCTACTGTTAAAATCCCGCAAAATATAGTCAAAAAATACAATAATTTATTCTTAGCTGATCCCCAGTTTTACAAATCATCACCAATCGATATAATTTTAGCTGGTGACATTTTTCCTCACGTTTATGATGGAACAAAGGTCATTTTTGATCGCAATATTCCCGCCGCTCTCAACAGCGTGTTTGGATACGTTATCTCGGGAAGTTTGACGATTCAACGCTCTAGTAATAATGTTGTAACGTTTACAACATCACTTGTGTCGTACACTAGTGAAGACGATCGTCTCAATGACACTCTCAAGACGTTCTGGGAGGTGGAGTCTGCGCCGTGCGAGACCCCAATGAGTCCGTCTGAAGCGATCGCTGAAAAAATATATATAGAGAAACATTATCGTGACGAAACTGGCCGTTATGTTTCTCCGATTTTAATCAACCCTGACCACGAACCACTAGGAGATTCGTATAACATAGCCTTAAAACGTCTCTGTCAAATAGAACGTAGATTAGAGCGTTCGCCCGAGTTGCGAACCGCATACGTAGATTTCATGCGAGAATATGAATCATTAGGGCATATGGAATTATATAAGGGTACGGAACCCTCCAAATATATTATTCCTCATCATTGCGTCTTGCGTCCTTCTAGCAATTCTACTCCCTTGAGGGTCGTCTACAACGGGTCCAGCCCTACGACTAGTGGCGTAAGCCTAAATGACATTCTTTTGACAGGTCGTAAATTACATACTGACATATCAAGGATAGTTTTAAATTTTAGGCTATATGACATTTGTTTTACAGCTGACGTATCTAAAATGTATCGCGCGGTTCTTATTGACCCTTCGGAGCGAAATTATCAGCATATTCTTTGGCGTGAATCTCCGTCGGAGCCAGTCCGTATATATGAACTAAAAACAAATACCTACGGTCTCCGTAGTGCGCCGTACGTTGCCGTGCGCACACTGCATCAACTCGCGCTAGACAACCCACAAAGTCGCGCGTCTGCTATACTTACGCAGGGATTTTATGTAGATGATTTGTTATGGTCGTGCCAAACAATTACCGAAGCCTGTATTTTACAAGACGAACTTATGTCACTCCTTAAAAGTGGGGGTTTTGATTTAAAAAAATGGGCCAGTAACTGTCCAGAATTTCTTCTGAGACTCAATGCAGAAAATATTTCAAAGATTAATTTTGAAGACGATACGTTATCGAATTCATTAAAAGTTTTAGGATTGACTTGGTTACCCTCTGCTGACTGCTTCTCATTTAATTATAATTTAACTGACTTTAAATCTACGAAGCGCTCGGTACTGACATTGCTCGCGAGTATATTTGACCCGATCGGATTTATCTCACCTTGCACTTTTCTTGCAAAATGCGTCATGCAAGACTTGTGGAAATTGGGCCTCGGTTGGGACGATTCACTACCTGCTGAGATTTATGGAAAATGGAATAAATTTATTTGTGAGTTGTCAACCCTAGCGAACTTAAGAATCGAGCGGCACTTATTAATACCTAACTTTTCGGACGTGCAAGTGATAGGCTTTTGTGATGCGTCATCGCGCGGCTATGCAGTTTGCGTCTATTTACGCAGTACAGATGAGGGCGGAAGGGTTAAGGTTCGATTGCTGACAAGCAAATCTAAAGTTGCCCCTTTAAAACCAATTTTATCAATTCCTAGACTTGAATTAATGGCGGCCGTGCTGCTAGCAAAGGTTTTACGATTCGTAATCAAAAACCTAACTGATTTTAATTTTTCCATAGTCGCCTTTAGCGACTCCAGTGTCGTTTTGTCATGGTTACAAACGCCGCCATATCAATTAAAGACTTTTGTATCAAATAGGGTCAGTGAGATTATCGATGTAATTCCACCAAATCGGTGGTATCACGTAAACAGCGAGCATAATGCTGCTGATTTATGTTCGCGTGGTACATTACCCAGTCAATTTCTCGCCGTCGAGAAAACTTGGTTCCACGGGCCGGAGTGGTTATTACAGGATCCTAGTGACTGGCCTTCCAGTACTTTTTTCGTAAGAAATGTAAACAATATTCCCGAGTTAAAATCAAATGTAGATACATTCGCATTAACTTCAAGTGAAGGTACCATTTTAACAAACGACCTTGAAGAAACTTTCAACAAATTTTCTTCTTTTAACAGATTGCAACGCGTTTTGGCTTGGTGTCATCGATTCATAAATAATTCAAGAAATCGTTTGGATAAAATTTCGGGTCCATTGAATTCCTGTGAATTAAAACAAAGCCGTGACACTATCGTGCGTGTAATTCAGTCGAACCATTTTGGTTCTGAGATTGAAATTTTAAATAAAAAAGGATACGTGGCTTCACTACGTAAACTTTCCCCCTTTGTTGACTCCCATGGTTTCCTCAGGGTGGGGGGTAGAATCTCACAATCTGATCTACCCTATGATTCGAAGCACCCCTTGTTGCTTCCTAAAAAATGTCACACTGTTCTTTTATTAATTGAGTATTTTCACAAGGTGTATTTACACTCGGGTCCTCGTACATTACAAGGAATATTATGCAAATTCTTTTGGATTATAAATGCTCGTAGCATTATCCGCTCTGTGCTTTCAAAATGCGCTAATTGTTTCAAATTTAATCCAAATATCGTTCAACCCGCGATGGGTACCTTGCCCGCTTCTAGGTTAAAACCCGGGAAAGTATTTGATAACGTCGGTTGCGATATTGGTGGTCCTTTCTTTGTTAAAGAAAGTCAACGCCGCAATGCTAAGAGTTGTAAGGCCTATTTGTGCCTCTTTGTTTGTTTTGCCACCAAAGCCGTGCATTTGGAGGTATTAACAGATTTATCATGCGACTGCTTCCTTGCTGCAGTAGATCGTCTCGTCAGTCGCAGAGGGCTCTGCAGGTGTCTTTTTTCTGACTGTGGCCGAAATCTAATTGCAGCAGCCAAGCATTTAAAGGAAGTTGGCAATTTCTTTCGTGATAAGGCCAATTGCAATACCATCTTGGACGGTCTTGCTTCCCGTAGCATTGATTGGCGAACAAATGCACCCAGTTCCCCTGCCATGGGCGGACTTTGGGAGGCTGGTATAAAGTCAGCTAAGCATCATTTGTACCGAACAATTGGCACTCGCATCCTCACCTTCGAGGAGCTGAACACCATATTTTGTAAAATAGAAGCTATGATGAATTCACGTCCGTTGTGCTCATTATCCAATAATCCGAACGAGTTTGACGTGCTTACTGCAGGACATTTCTTAATTGGACAAAGTCTATTAGCTGTCCCGGAATACGATGTTGAGGACGTTCCTCTGAGCAGACTGTCTCGGTGGCAAGCAATCCAAAAGATTACTCAATCTTTTTGGAAGCGTTGGTCAGATGACTACGTTCATACACTCCAACAAAGGGAGAAATGGTTCACATCGAAACCTAACGTTAACGTTGGAGACCTGGTTCTTCTCAAATCAGATCTTGCTAAACCATTACAATGGCCCTTAGGCAGAATAGTGGAAGTTCATCCAGGTGTCGATAACATTGTTCGCGTGGTCACTGTTCGCACAAAAAATGGGCTTTATAAAAGGCCTGTAAATAAAATTTGTCCTTTACCTTATGCTAATTAATTAGTGAATCCGTGATTCGCTCATAGTTTTTAGATTAGTTTTATATTTCTTAATTAGTTAGTAGGTAGGTCCACTATATTTACATGTACAGCTACAGTACATGTCTCACATAACAATTCATAGTTTCAAAACCTATAGAGAATTTTCTCTACTTCTCATACCTTACACTCATAAGGGAAATCATCATACTGATTTCGGTGGGGGGTATGTCGGATCTTTTGCCTATATATGGATAGGTAGTTATATTAAGTTGTACTAACTTGTATTTACTTTGGTAAATGACAAGTCCGGCGCCTGCGCAAGACAGTGGCGCCACCAATCTACAACTCACTTGCCTTGCGGGTGCGAGCGAAGTAGGACATCGTATTTTGTGTTCCTATCAAATCCCAAGGATCCACATGGAACGTTTCCTAAAGGATTAAACAAGTCAAAGGAGTCTGCCTACATTTCGAGTGTGTGTGTGCTTACCAATCAAGTGCGCCGTGCGTGACTAGAAGGGACGAAGCATATGCTAAAGAAGATATCAGGTTAGTGCAATACTTTCCTATCTATTTGGGCAAGAGATTTCGTCATATTTCCTAACAATCATACAGTCCACTAAGTAATAATTATAACAACCAGTGCAACATTCAAATTGTGTGCAAAAACCACACAGTCAGATTTATAATAATAATTTACAGGAATTTTGGTTTCTAGAATTTCTAGTTGATTTAATTCAACCTGTGAGCAATTTTGTGGAACAGGGTAAGGTTGACATGGGATATAAGTACTTGATGGATATTGAGGTTCTGAAGGAATGTGTTTTTGGGACTTTGAGCGTCTTCGTGATCTAGAAGGGAATTTCGTGTCACTGTAATAATTTCGCTGTGAATAAAAGGAATAAGGTCTACGAGTATGCTTATAATAATTTTGGAAAAACTTAGTTCTATTCTGCAGATGTATTATATTTAATTCTTCTTTGGCAAATTTGAGAGCAGTTTGTAATGTGGGGGGTCTCATACACCTTACTCTTGACCCTAAAGGTTCTCTTAAACCTTTTAAGAATGTTTTAAGGGCTAACTTTTGGTAAAGCGTTCTTTTTACATCGACAGTAGTTTTGACAGTTTCGTGTAGCTCTACGTAAGTAATAAGTGTGCAGAGTAAATTTTGAACCTTTTCGTAAAAGATTTGTACTGTATCAGAACCTTGAATTAAATATGATAAGTCTGTAAGTAAAGCTATTTCGTCTCGGTAATCGGAAAAACTGTTAATTAGTGTAGCTTTAATTTTATTCCAATCATCTGAAATTCCGTTGGCTGATATGGTTCTTGCTGCAGATCCAGTAATTTTATTAAGAATACCACTAATCAAGGAAAGGTTTGAAAGGTCATACTCTTGAGCGGGATTTAAAAATGAGCGTACTAATTGGTCGGCTAAATTTATAAATCTAGTTAGTGTGTGAGAATTTCCATCAAAATTCGGTAAAAACTTAAGAGACTTATTTATTCTATCTAACAGTTCTACTTGACTAAGTTCCGGCATTTTTTTTTTTCTATATAACTAAGTAAAAATTATATATCGAATAATTAATTAACAAAAATTCATCAAATTAAAATAGTATCTGTAATTAAACTACGCGGGTGAGCAAAAATCGAAATATATTATAGTACCCTGCGCAAAAGTTAATATAACAACCAATAAAAAGGATTTCAAGTACTTACAAAACCAAAGTCGCTGGCGAGCTTCGATCCATCGATTTCCAGTATGACTCGAAGTCTTCAGCGGCAGCTCCTATGACAGTAGCTCCTAGTAGGTTCTCTAGTCCTGACAAGGAAGTTGAAGGCGTTGACCTGATTTTTAGGGGATGCACCACGACGACCTTGAACATCCAGGACTATCCTTTAAGACTGCGCCAGTTACGGAAGGACGACTGTCCAGAGCTGGTAGAGAAAGTAGAAATCCCTTTGGTGGTGAAAATGGTTTAATTAATCGGTTTACATGAAATTGTACATGATAAGTATAATTAAAAATAGGTGTCTACGTCCGTTTCGCACCGATGCTAGGTAACGAAGGCTTCGAGTGTAGTCTGCATTCTGTATATGGTGTTATTTGACTCTCTCGGCACGTTTCGCTGATGATGGAAGTCGTCCAGCGTAACACATGTATATACAACAACATTAAAATATACCTACCGACAAAAAAACATACATAATATTTCAACGTTTATGAAGATGATCGCAGTATGCTTTTAGTTTTCAACTTTATCTTGTGATTTGTTATTCTTGCACAGGCTCTACGTAACATAATCAATTCGTCGTGCGACCAACCGATCGGGTACCCGATCTACGTGTCGCCGCTCACCACGTCGTACGCCGACACGTCGCCGCAGCTGTGCTCGCTGGTGGGCGCGCCGCTCACTGTCAGCTCCATACGGGACCATCTTGTTGCTCTGTGGCGGAGGTTAGTCCACAATTCATCCATATCCATACTAATATTATATTGCATGCTTCCAGATTAATATTATAAATGCGAAAGTGTGTCTGTCTGTCTGCTACGTTTTCACAGCTCAACCGCTGAACCGATTTAAATGAAATTTAGTACGAGTTAGCTTACATCCTGGGGATCTAAGAGTTCCTACGGGATTCTTAAGGGTCTATCCGTTTAACCGATTTATATGAAATTTGGTACAGAGGTAGCTTACGCACCGGAAATTGACTTCGGCAACTTTTTATCCCGGAAAAGCAAAGAGTTCCCACGGGATTTTTAAAAAACCTAAATCCACGCGCACCGAGTAGTGGACATCATCTAATCATACGTAAAGGATTTTTTTCTAAGATACTTACTGTCATCCATTAATTACTATTTAGCATAACTTGGCCCTTTTGTGTACCATCAATTAATCCCATCGTGTAGTATAAGTTAACCCCATCGTCTAGCATAAGTTAACCCCATTGTCTAGCATAAGTTAACCCCATTGTCTAGCATAAATTTAATTGTGGGTTGAAACGTTTAAAGGATTTTTTTTTTGTAAGATACTTACTGTCATCCATTAATTACTATTTAGCATAACTTGGCCCTTTTGTGTACCATCAATTAATCCCATCGTGTAGTATAAGTTAACCCCATCGTCTAGCATAAGTTAACCCCATTGTCTAGCATAAATTTAATTGTGGGTTGAAACGTTTAAAGGATTTTTTTTTTGTAAGATACTTACTGTCATCCATTAATTACTATTTAGCATAACTTGGCCCTTTTGTGTACCATCAATTAATCCCATCGTGTAGTATAAGTTAACCCCATCGTCTAGCATAAGTTAACCCCATTGTCTAGCATAAATTTAATTGTGGGTTGAAACGTTTAAAGGATTTTTTTTTTGTAAGATACTTACTGTCATCCATTAATTACTATTTAGCATAACTTGGCCCTTTTGTGTACCATCAATTAATCCCATCGTGTAGTATAAGTTAACCCCATCGTCTAGCATAAGTTAACCCCATTGTCTAGCATAAGTTAACCCCATTGTCTAGCATAAATTTAATTGTGGGTTGAAACGTTTAAAGGATTTTTTTTTTGTAAGATACTTACTGTCATCCATTAATTACTATTTAGCATAACTTGGCCCTTTTGTGTACCATCAATTAATCCCATCGTGTAGTATAAGTTAACCCCATCGTCTAGCATAAGTTAACCCCATTGTCTAGCATAAGTTAACCCCATTGTCTAGCATAAATTTAATTGTGGGTTGAAACGTTTAAAGGATTTTTTTTTGTAAGATACTTACTGTCATCCATTAATTACTATTTAGCATAACTTGGCCCTCTTGTGTACCATCAATTGATCCCATCGTGTAGTATAAGTTAACCCCATCGTCTAGCATAAGTTAACCCTATTGTCTAACATTAATTTAATTATGAGTTGAAACGTTTTCCAGAAAATAGTTCAGGTTTCCTCTTTTTGTACAGGATACGACGTCGTTGCGGCGAGGGTTGCTCGAGCGGTGCATGCGAGGCCGCTACGGCGGAGGCGGGGCGCGCGCCTTCCAGAAATGTTCCTCCCGCGGCCCCCACTAGGGGGTCCTTGGCCTCGCACGCGTCCCACGCCGCCTCCCTTGGTAAAATTAACTAATTAAAACTCCTTTAGACTTGAAAATAATTTAGATTTGGATTGTGTTAGGCTTCCGTACCTCAAAAGGTAAAAAAACGTGTATCCTTCTTGGATCACTAAGTTAAGAATCTGACTATCTGTGAGTCAGTATCAAGAGTCAAGATCCTTTTTCTCAAGAACGCGTGGACGTATCAAGTTGAAATCAGTATCAAACACTTAAGTCTGCGGTTCCTTACAATTGTAAAAATCAAGCTTCTAATTAGTAAATTATAAAAAACGTTAAAATACTGCCATTCATGCCACTTGTTTTGACACTCGCAATAAGCGTTACGAGTCAAATCCAAAGCTTTCGGACATGTAGACTTGAGAGCAAGGAGCCGGAGATCAACGACCTATGTACGATGCGTGGTGGCCGGTGACAATATGCAATAAGTGCAAAAATTGCGATTTAGTGTTCAATGTATTATTTTGTTATATATAAAATAAAATAGATATAATGAACAATATTAGTATCTCTGGACTATAATGTATTATTATATTTTAGCTGGAACCCGCGGTAGCTTGTCGAGCGCAGGTAAACCGACTTCGTCTACACTCGCGTCCCTCGCTGGCTTGTTGAGGGAACATTCACACGAGCGGTCTCAGGAAGAGCCGGGTGAGATTTATGTATTTTATGTCACTTTCCAGGTCTATACCTATATTCTATATCCATTACCCATGCAAAAAAACATCAAATTGGCCCGTTCCGAAAGTGTAAAGGCAAGGCAGTTTAAAATTGATTATGTTGTGAATTTTATTGTAAAGATTACATTCATACCCACAAATGACTTCGATAACTTCGATACTAACCATATGGATCATTCACGTGAGCTTAAGCCGTTGATGTAGTAGTCTAAACATATAAAAGAAAATGGTGACTGACTGACTGATCTATCAATGCACAGTTCAAACTACTGGACCTATCGGGCTGAAATTTGATATGCAGATAGCTATCATGACGTAGATGACTAAGAAAGAAGTTTTGAAAACTCAACCCTTAAGGGGGTAAAAAAGGGGTTTGAAATCTATGTAGTGCATGCGGATGAAGTCATGGGTACTTTAGTATGCGGGTACGCTAGCTTATAATGAAAATATAGATGTAACTATATTCGCAGTGTATATTACGTGTGCGGACGTGGCGGAGGCGGCGCGGCGGCGCGGCGACGAGCGCGGCGCGCGCCGCGACCGCAACCTGCGCGCGCGCACACAGGTACACTGCTTCATTCATTCACTCCCACATTTACTCCACTTAAAATTCATCAATGTTGAGCCTCAATTGCTCAACCGGTAAAGGAGTGGACTGAAAACCGAAAGGTCGACGGTTCAAACCCCGCCCGTTGCACTATTGTCGTACCTACTCCTAGCACAAGCCTGACTCTTAGTTGGAGAGGAAAGGGGAATATTAGTGATTTAACATGGCTAATATTCTTTTTTTTTTTTTTTAAATGTCACCTTTTTATCCTACAATTTTAGGCCTTTTGGCTTGGAAAAGATTTGTATTCTGTGGACTAAAAACATTATTTAAAAAGATAAAATAACACTACTTGTACGTAATGTAGCCGGGCAACCGAAGTCGCTTACGCCGTGACTCGCGCTTGCCGGCGTCGTTCCGGCTCCTGGCCGTGTCGGACACGCTCCGGCCGCCCGACCACGCCGACCCGAGGCACGGGGACGACGGACAGGTAACATAGCGTGCAATATATGCATTTTTAGAATTTTCTTAAGTATATTTTGCTTGTTTGACATCCATCTCGCTTTTTTACAAAAAAATTAAACTTTGTACATATGATAACAATAGCAATAAAAAAATCTCAATAAAATACGATTTGAAATGCAAATTGTCATCGTCATAATCCGTGTTTTGTATCAGGGTTCTGCTGGGGGCTGGGAGTGCGGCTGGCGGGAACAGCCGCGACGCGCCGCTAGTGCTAAGGTACTATACATTACGGTACAGTACTGCCACTTGTATAAGCTACGCCGATGTACTTGCGCAGAAATCTCGATTTTATTCTTTCGATACAATGTCGGAGTTGATCGGCATTATAAAAAAAATTAGTCAATTTCATTGATTTTTATTGACAACTCACGTTTCTTGACCAAAAAATTGACTATGCCAAAATTGTTGTTACAAAAAAAGAGCTCAAGTTTTCTTAGACAGTTCCCATGTATCTCATATGGTTTTGCATTTTCCCATACTGTGCCAGTTAAAACACTATACTACCTTTATAGTAGTTTATTTTATGCACCACCTGTCGGAATAACTGGATCCCCCATTGAGATTGCAGGAAATATTGATACCAAGTCTTAAGACCGTTTAAGATGTTTAATTTAATTTTAGTTTTTTATTTATAATATTTATATAATAACAGGTTACAATAAACTTTAACTAAACAAAAAAAATGAAATACATATTATTGCTATATTGTAGACCCACTTAGTGATTGCCGCAGCTTGCATTGATTGTGCCACAGTTAGGAGAAAAAACGACTACTTATACTGGGACGTTATACTTATACCAGGTGTCAGGCACCCGCGCGTCGCGGGACTCCCGCGGCTCGGGCTCCGGCTCGTCCCTGGAGGAGGCCGGCGCGAGCGGCCTGGACGTGTCGCTGCCGGACTGCAAGATCATCGCCAACAGGAACGCCAGGCAAGCTAGCTTCACCAGGTAGACCCGCGCTCATACTAACTATACTTACTATACAGTGAAACCACACGATTCGTTGCGATGGGCGGTTAGCAGTGCCACTGAGTCATCCTACCATGCCGACCATACCATCACTGTTGGTATATACAATGTGAAACCAGAACACTAGCAAAAAAGAAGACAGGTGATAGTACTGCGATTACTGATAAGATAGGTACAACAAAAAAAAACGCGAAAAAAATCATCAAAAATAAATAAATAAACGCATCGTGTGGTCTCAGACATACTCGCACTATAACAATATCGTACCATTTCATTGTTCATCGAACATGTCATCCCATAAACCGAAAATAGTTTAATATCCTGACATTTTATTCATCCATCCAAAATAGCTACCATGAAAACTAAAAAAAAATCAAGGTGTTATTTCTTGTACAATGGTAAGGAACCATTTGTGTGCGAGTGCGACTCGCACTTGACCGGTTTTTTTACAATACATTGGCTTGTAAAGTGTTTCTTACTTCACAGCTATTAAAACTATAAAGTAAACTTTTACTACCCTCGGGCAGTACTAGCTATTAAAGTACTATACAGTATATAGTTCCGGCCTGGACAGTAATGTACTATTATGCAATTACATAATCCAATCTTGTCCACAGATACTTCATAAATGAGGGTACATCTAAAGATCTGTCAAAGGTCACCAAGGAAATACGTCACGAAAGAGAAAGCTACCGCGACCTTACAGGAAGGTACATCGAGAAGCCTGAAGTCATACCTCTGAAGGAAACGCACTACTCTGACATTTCTAACAAAGAATCTATCTTAAAGAAAGAAACGAAAAAGGACCCTAAACCTAAGGAGATAAAGACTAAAATTAAACGATCGGACTCAGGGAAAAGTGAATTAAAAGTGAATATAAGTGTAGGTAGTAAAGTGTTGATAGTTGAACCTTTGGGTGTCTATGATTGTATAAACTTGGGGAGGCGGATCGATGTGCTGTGGCCTTCGGAATACCAGAGAGAAAGAGGAGGGAGGAACTATTGGGGCAGTTGGGTGCCTCAGGCTGGGATGGATGGATTGGTAAGTTCTTATATTTTGCTAATGTCTTCATAACTGATTCTTCTATGGTGCTGAAACGTGGACACTGACAAACTGCCTTCCACAAATTCAAAGTTCCTCAGCGAGCTATGGAGAGGGCTGTTAGAAGTTACCCTGAGGGATAAGGTCTGAAATGAGGAGATCTGCAGGAGAACCAAGGTCACTGACATAGCCCAAACTATTAGCAAGCTGAAGTGACAGTGGGAGGTCATGCCTGTCGTAGAGGCGATGGCCGTTGGAGCCGGAAAGTCCTTGAGTGGAGACCGCGTATAAGCAAGTGTAGTTTGGGACGCCCTCCGGAGCACGATGGACCGACGATATAAAGCGATTAGCGGGAATTGGCTGGATTAGGGCCGGGACTGGTGGCGCTCTTTAGGGAAGGCCTACAGGAAGTCCAATAGTGGACGTCCACATTCAATTCTCAAAAATCCTTTCTTAGCGGATGTCTACGTCACAATAGCTCGCATGTGAATAGCTCGATCCGTCCAGTAGTTTGAGCTGTGCGTTGATATGTCAGTCAGACAGTCAGTTATTCAGTCTGTCAGTCACCTTTTCCTTTCATATATTTAGATATTTCGATTCCAAAATTCGACAATGTATTTTCAGGTGGTACACAAATGGACGCCAAGCCACCGGGACCCAAAGTTGCGATCTCATGTGGACAAGAGCATCCTGTTATTGCAAATCGACGACAGATTCGTTCCCATTGCGGAGAGCTGCGTGCAGGACCTCGGCGACGAAGTGTAGATGCACCTTTACATTTTAAACGCATAATAATCCTTCCGACCAAATTTCGGCCATGCCGGCCAATCTATTTAGAGATTAGCCAACTGCGTGGGAGATATAGTACACGTACGTGCGAAAATACAGTTGCTCTCTCTCCCTCACTATAGCCCGATGGGACGGAAATCCGACACGACCAGAGAGAGATTAGACCATGGACCAACGGCTTCGCGTACTCACTGAGCGAGGTATAGGATGCAATCGCATATTACACTCACAGCGTCATAGACAACAGATTCGTTCCCATTGCGGAGAGCTGCGTGCAGGACTTGAAGTGTAGATTCGCCCTTCACATTTTGAACGCATAGTAAGCTCACGGCGTGAGACGACGCCGTATATGTTTATTGACGAGCCGGCTTTACGGTTGCAGTGAAAATATGAAAACAACCAATAAGATCTCATGCACAACTTAAAAGCTATCGAAAAGCGTACTTTTATCAGAAATATTTCGGTCGCACTCGCTCTGTGAATGTTAGAAGAGTACGTCCGATCCGGCAACATTTGGGAACAGAATGTATGATCAGCAGTGTTAACCTTAACAGACCAGCCTACTAATTCGCTAACTCAGTGTCTGAATTATAGCCATCCAGCTCATTTGACATTTATTTTTAATCCATCAAAGGTTTTCTATGAATAAATATTTTAATATCACACAATGAAGCAGCAATGTAGAACCAACCAATGTCAAATGAGCTTGATGGCTATCATTCAGTGTTAGACTGAATTAGCCAATCCCAATTTCTTTAGACTGATAATTTCATAATGTGTGGCCGGCCAAACCAAATTGAGAATTGTGATTTTAATTCACTATAATATAAATTTATACTAAAATTAAGACTAAAGCTCGGACTAGACCAAATACCTATACTGTAATATTATTGATTAGTAAAAAAAATATGTTTTGGATACAAATTTTGTTGTACACTAAATTTTAATAAAAAAAAATTAAAAGATGGTTTTTATTTTAGTTTTGTGTAGAACAGAATTTAGTATGGTTGAGTCAGGATTAAAAACTCCTTATGTATTTAATTGTTAGGAAATATTATGGCCGGTTCTTGGCCTATGTTGTGATTTCGAATTATGTACTTTGATTTCCTGATGGAATAAGAGTAAAAAATATTACAATCATGTAAAATTAAAGTGTTTGTAAAAAAATTCTTCCTTATTAATCTTGAGTTATGGCTTGCTTGTTTAGAAATTAAAATCATTTAAATGTGGTGTTAAAGCAAAAAAAAAAAAAATTGTGAGCTTAATTAAAATAATCTGAGGATATATTTTCTAAACGAACAAACCATAATGTACGTGTAGATAATTCCAAAATGTATATACAAAAAAATACGCTTCAAAATGTATGTATGTGCATTGTAAATAAATACTGTATATAATGTAAAAATGTATGCTCTATTGTAAACAATGCCGAAGAAGCCACCGAAAAACGCATTTTACTTTTTCATGGTCGATTATACAGAAGAACGGTAAAAAGGAATCAATTAAGCTAACATGGGAGACTTCGTCTGTGTTGGCGTTTGCTGGCGCGCGTGCTCTGCCTTTTTGGAGTGTTTTTTTTTTGTGTTTTACTGGTGTTTTTGGTGGTGGAACTGACTGGGAAGCGCTCTAAAGGGACGCCGCGCGTGTGTCGGCGAGCGTCGCCACAAACGAAGTGCATACTTACAGTACAACCAAATTATAATGCGCATAGAAATCTTCGTCACTGTTCGGCAACGGTCGTATGATACACATGATATTGACTCCTATTTGTTTATAACAAGGTGCAAAATTCGTCGCATTCCCAGAAACACCCGAATCATTGAATCGTAAGAGCCCTAAACAATGCACTTGCATTTTGCACCTTGTTATAAACAAATAGGAGTCAATATCATGTGTATCATACGACCGTTGCCGAACAGTGACGAAGATTTCTATGCGTATTATTAATTTGGTTGTACTGTATATAGTTCCCCTAACTTATAAATAACTACAAACTTGACATTGGCTAATCTCTGTAAAGCCAGACGAGAGAAAAAAAAAAAGCTAACATGGCCGAAGTTGCTGAGGCCGCGGGAGCTGTGTGGCGGTACGCTGCACCTGCAGTTCGCAAAGAAGGAGAAGCAAAAGTTGAACGTTCCGGAACGCAAGTACACATCACAGAACCTCACTAGCTCAAATTGATCGCAAAGCAGAGGAAATTCAAAAAACCATTGAAGATCGGAACGACATCATGAATATGGTGACCATGAAAGCAGTAAATTGTGTCTTCGGTATTGGCATATTATCTCAATGTTGTATGAAAGGGCTTTTGTTAAGTGATATAATTTATGTACGGACAAAGTGCGCAAGTTGGGCAAAGCTTACACCGCCCGGTTGAAGTCGACTTTGTTTAAAGTGTCCGAGTTCCCGAATAACGATTAATTACCAAAATAATGCTTCACTTCTTTTTTGGATCGTAAAAAATGACCTTTTTCTGGACTATGTTTTGTTTACTGCAGAACCAATAATAAACTATTTATGTGCTTAAAAGTTGCATTGTTAAACTTAAAGTATTGTTAAAGTATAAATCGTCTTAGTGACAAATATACGCCCAATCAATTTTTACTGACTTTTCCTTGGCTCACCAGTGGTTCAACAGTGTTGAAAACGACTTGGCAAGCAGAATTAATAATAAATCATCTTTTAAAGCAAGGAATTAATTCGTTTATCATTCGAGGTTTATGCAATATTCGGAAAATATACCCGGGCAGTGTCAACTTTGCCCACTTTTTGGACTTCGACCGTAACATTGTTTCTTTTTTTATTTTTGTTACTTTTTCACTAAATTTAATTTTAAGTTTAAACTGTCTCCCAAAAACAAATCTTAGTCCCTTCCACACCAAAAATGTGTATTATTATATTTTATTGGTAAAAAAGTAAGTTATGTAGGGAAATAAAGCTGGGTATACACTGCTTCAGCATAGTTTTTATTTTACAGATATCGAATCAATTTTGATTAGAATTCAATTTAACTATCGTGATTTTTATTTCTAAAATGATTTATATGAAATATATAGATAAAAATCATAGCAAAATTCAATCATTCATCTTCATAGTATGCTTGCTTTTTATTCCATTATTAATTTGATAAAATTCGTTTTAAACAAACACTACTTTTATTTAATGATGCCGAATGGAAAAATTAACTAAGTACTTATTAATAATTATTATAAAAAGAAATCTTGGCATTAAAAAAAATCACATGAAACAAAAATTGAAAGAATCTGAATTACTTAACTAGTGCTTACATTCATCATCACATCGTTTAAAATCGAAATGTATAACATTTATGAACTGGAAAAAAGGAATGTAGCTATAGTCCGCGACAGGTTGAGATGGCAATCGGGGTATGAGGCGGGTCTGTGCGGGTGTACGGGGCGTCCTCACCATGCCATGCCAACCTTTCGCGTACTATACAGCACCAGTGTTTTTAGTTACCTATGCTGCAGTAGTGTTGTGCATCCGATTAATATATATAATATCTGTAATATCTAATAATAGTACCGCTGTTATTTGTTGGGGAATATATTTATTACAAACATTGACGTATTGTTTGAACGCGACCGCGGTCTCTAGCACGTTGAGTTTTACGAATTTAAGGGGATTTAAATCATCCGAGTTGATCTTTAAAATTTAAATTATATTCTTAAAAAAATACTGCTAAATAAATAAATATATTGTAAAAGTTCTCATAATTATTACGTAATATTTAAATCTGACGTTCTTGTACTACTTTTATTGACATTGCAGAAAAAGGTCACAATTAACTACCAATTTCAATTTTAATTCAGTAGAAAATTAAATTAAGTACAAATAAAACATTTTCATTTTCAGTGTTTTTGCAAAAAAACAATTCATTTCATGAGCATTAGACGTAGGTATGTTATGGCGGCTATAGTACGCGACAGGTCGGGATGGCAATCGGAGTGAGGACGTCCTGCACATCCACACAGCCCCTACGCTAATCTGGTGCGAGACTGCGGGTGTGTGGGACATCCCCCGCCTCATACCCTGCTTGCCATCTCGACCTGTCGCGTACTATACATAGATCACTTTTCACTGACAGTTTTGACTGATTATTTAAAACTGACTGAAAATTAAGATTGTGTAGCATGATAGCTGGCAGTTCAAACTGATGGAATATTTTATTTTATCAGTGAAAAGTGATCGTATAATCAATACGTAGCCCCATAAGTCTAACCTCAGCCTAAGAGTGAAATATATCTTTAAAAAAATTCAAATAAAGAATGAAAGAAATATAATGCATAAAAAATGACTTCTCACCCGCCATTTTGACTTTATGTCAAATGTCAAGCATACGATTTAAGGCCGATTCACACTAAGCACGTACGCGTGACACGCGTAGTGCTTTGATATAACTGCACGCATTACGTCTACGCGAACGTTCACGCCACGCAAGCGGTATGCCATGTTTCATACAGTTTCATACATTACAACATCATGGCACGCGCTACGTCTACGCTTACGTGCTGCATACGCGTTTGGTGTATCTCAGCTGTTAGTCCTTATTTTAAAGATCAACCGTACTTTTGACATGACATTTGACCCATAGAGCTAAAATGGTGTGTGAGAAGCATAGAGATAGTAAAGTGAGAAGTCATTTTGTACGGACTATAATACCCACATTACTTGTCAATGTCATTCCCTGATTTTATTTAAATCGTGTACAGAGTACAGACTAAAAAGTGCACGTTTGTCTGCGAGTTGCCTTAATATATTTTAGACTGATTTTTTATAACCGCGAGCGTATCTAGGCCGTTATTGATGCGAATTCGGTTGTATACTAAACTTTACCAAAACTAAATTGACAGGACTAATCCCTTACAAGTATTACTTTGCTTAAAAGCTACGAATAACAATATCTGAAGAAATATAACTTTAGAGGAACCATAAGGCATACCAACGTACAGCAATATAATGAGTAAAAACCCTTATTATTATTTCGTACATCCATGGTAAAAAATAAGTTCTCACGCGCCATTTTAATTTTTGCTTCTTTATTATCTTAAAAGTACGATTTTAGTCCGTATTTTAAAAGTGAACTGTATTTTTGACATGACATTTGACTCGTAGAGTTAAAATGGCGCTTGAAAACTCATTTTGTAAGGACTATACAATATACATACACACACACACACTTTCAATGTCAATACATTGAGAATTTTCAGATGTTTAGATCTGTTAATTTAGATTTTGTTAGTTACAACCGAATACTTTACCATTGTATGAATAAAAACTTGACTATTGTTAAGATATAGTATTGTTCTTTTTGATGTTAAATGTTAAGTGTTCACTGTACTTATGAAGAACCGCGATTTTTTACTTCTTAATGAAATTATGGCCACGATTCGTATCTAAAACTAAACGAAACTTAAGTTTAGTGCATCTCTTTCTTTTTTACTTTAGTAAGAAAAGGATAGAAAGATTGCGGTCGACCTAGTTTACAGTACAAATACATATTTTCTATCCCTTTCATACTCCAGTAAAATGAACGAAATGCACTAATTTCTAAAGTTTATTAGTTTTAATGGTATCAGCGTCAATATATTTTTTTATTTAATTTCTGCCCGTGTTTTCTTTGTTGAGAATGAATGTTTTGGAAATGAAAAAAATAAGAATATTTTATGTCCTAGATAGTAAATCATAAATATCACATAAAAATAAATGCCCCAATTTAAAAAGTGTTGTTTTTTTTTTTTAATTTACACCACTTAATTTTCTTAGTTCTTATTATTATTGGGAATTGTTATGATTTTCCAGTACTACCTCTTTTATAAGTCGCATCGACAAAATTGGTTTGCACTAGACTAACTTTAGTCAGACTAAACCTAGACTGACTTTAGTAAGACTAAACCAGACTAAAGACTAAACTGTATGAAGACATACCAATAAAATGCAAACCTTATTGCTCGACGGTTAGATTTTAAACCCAAGAACCACAGAGACTCGTGCTATTTCGCTCATAATCCGCGGTACAAAACATGGCGCGTAGGCAACAACCAATAGCGGACGGACGGACGCGCTATAATTGGCAAACAGAAGTAACCAGAATGTTAGCAAAAACGAACACAGGTGATAGATCAGGTCAATCCACCCACATATTAATATGTCGAGTGAAAAACGCTGGTAGAAATGTTGAATTATGTTACCTATCTAATACATTTTATCAATATATCCTGGAAATAAAGTGATTCATGGAACTTTGTGTTTTGATTCTCCTTTGTACCTACCTACATCATCATTGAGAAGGGTTTGGCCACAATCCACCACGCTGGACGATTGCGCAGTGGCCGAATTCACACACCTTTGAGAACATGGAGACCTTTCAAGCACGGAGGTTACCTACCTCACAAGGTTTTACTTTACCGTTAAAATAAATAGGTATTTGCATAATTGAGTTAATTACGCACATAGCTCCTAAAGGTGAACGCACACTTAGCCGAGCCGAACGAAACGAATTTTAGAATACTGAATATACGAAATCTTATGAAAGGCCGATTCACACCAAGCACGTACACGTGACGCGCGTACACCCCTAACACACCGGGTTACGTATACGTCCACGCTTTACGCAAGCGGTGTGCCACGTTTCATACAGTTCCATACATTACAACGCAATAGTACGCGGTACGTCTACGCTTACACAGCCTGTGTGAACGAGCTAGAAACTTCGCCCCACGTCGAATCGTCCGAATCGGAAGTGTGCGAGGCTTCATGAGATTTCATATAGTTACATAATTCTAAAATTCGTTTCGTTCGACTCGGTTAAGTGTGCGTTCACCTTAAAAGTTAGATATGCATGCCCGGGATCGAACCCCGTACCACCCGAATAGGATGTCGACGTCTTAACCACTAAGCTATCACTATCTTTACATAAAACCTATCATCAGCTCATTTGCGTTCACAGCTGGACAGGCCTTTCCGAGAGCATACCGACATGGTTCTATGCCTTTCCCATTCAATCCAATTACTCCACTGTCACCCTTAATATCGTCGTCCAGTGAGCTAGCTGGGCTATTACAGTTTATGCATAAGCTATAGTATACTTATAATTAGACTTGCAACGAATATTCGGTTACTATTCGGTATTCGGCCTATTCGGCTGCTTTTATTATATTCGGCCGAATACCGAATATCTACATATTATTCGGCCGAATACCGAATACTTAAATAATATATTTTGTCATAGAGAAATAATTGGTAAAATGAAAAATTAAAATCGATTGATTACGTATATATTCATATTTTCATTTCTGTTATAATCATTTAAGTAGTCATTGGTGCATAACAAAGGTACATAATCATCTTCTGAATTGGAAAAATGGAGGATTCTATGTATTTGAATACTTATTGTGGTAATCAAAATTTAGAAGGGTAAGGTTCTCATTTCTTTTATAATCATTTATTAAGTAGTCATTGGTACATAATTAAATCCAATTTAATAAAAAAATCCAGCCGAATACTTTTGCCGAATATTCGGCTATTCGGTCAGGGGCCTCGCCGAATATTCGGTATTCGGTATACTGCCGAATATACTATTCATTGCAAGTCTACTTATAATGCATCTATGGGGTTTGGCAAGCGCCCTGGGCGCCCGAACAAGACGGGACAAAATGTATGGTGCTCTTTGAAATAAAACAGGCGCTTAAATAGAGGGCGTCTACATTTTTATCTTGATAGCGTCCACTTTGCAACGAACAAACAATTTCGCATTTTTACTTTTAGTAAAATTTGATGAGTTACGTACTGAGTGGTTCTTCCATATATAGTTACTAGCCGATGCCCGCGACTTCGCCCGCGTGGATTTAGGTTTTTCGAAATCCCGTGGGAACTCTTTGATTTTCCGGGATAAAAGTAGCCTATGTGCTAATCCAGGATATTATCTATCTCCATTCCAAATTTCAGCCAAATCCGTCCAATGGTTTTTGCGTGAAGGAGTAACAAACACACACACACACACACACACACACACACACACACACACACACACACACACACACACACACACACACATACAAACTTTCGCCTTTATAATATTAGTGTGATGAGTAGGTACACGGTATATACCTATAACCTAGGTTTGCAATCAAGTTCGTAAAAACCCAACACAAGAACTTTTAGATATAGTTTGGTCTTTAAATTTTGAATAAAACAAAAGAATACTTGCTGGGGAAAATATTTATTATGTAAATACAGTTTAATCTAAGTACCTATATCAATAATCGGTAAATAGACAAATAGTACACCATCTGATATAATAATTTTATATTAATGTACCTAAGTACGCGTAACAAGAAAATGGACGACGACAGGTTTCATTTTCAGAAATAGGTAGGTAGGTATCCTACTAGGTAACATATTTGTAAAAGACAGAAGTTTAATTTAGAATTCATTTAGGTACATACGTTTAGGTAAATAGGCAGGTAGTTAGGTACTCTTAGTTTTACATGATATGGACTTTTTTTTAGAATTTATTTTATGGTTGGCCGCACATGGATTAAAGTAATGGTTGGCTGAAGCGACCAACTTGATTTTTAGTCGTGCGACTGAGAGGCACTAGTTGCTGCTAGAATCACACTCGCTTTTTCTTTCTATTAACGGTAGGTACGATAAATTTTATGGCAAGCAAATTAGGGTGGATCTTGACTTAATTTCGTACCTTAGTCGCGTTCTTGAGCAAAACTAAATGCTTATGAAATTAAGTGAGTAAAGCACGCGATTTCTTAACAGTGCGGCCAGCCTACCATTTCTTTTTTAATATATTTTTTTAGCTAATAACCATCTAATATAATAATCGAACCTATGGTTCAAAATTCACAACACCTGTTATAGGATCAACTATCTAGTTACTAATTTTCATTTTGGCCCAAATAATGGTCGTGGTCCATTAGAATAAGAACGGTTTTAATAATTTTTAAGCTCGCTACGTATCTAACACGAATAACATTAATATTAGGTATATATATACTATATAGATCAAGAAAATACCTATATTTAATAATTTTACTATAGTTATATTTTTTAGATATGCTGCAATATAAACCATAATAATACCTATTAATTAGATTCCCCTAGGAATCTCGTTCTAAGGGAAATACCTTTATTAGTACCTAGGTACTTAGTTCACTGATTTGGAATTTTTCAGGTTTTCAATATGGTTTTACTTTAATTCGTTAGTTTTGTATTCAAATACCTATCAGGTACCTATAAAAAATTAATATTTATCTATGCTGATGCACAGATAAATATTACTTTGTACAATTGTCGTTGAGACTTTCGGGAATGTCTCTCACTTGATCAGCGTATACTATAAGGTGGCGCGGAATGCATTCCAAGTATTTGCTAGTATCTAAAATTGTGATAGGGTAGTTAGGTAGATGATCGTAAATCGGATATGTAATAATTTCACAGCCCTTAACTTTTGTATCAATGATAAAAAAATATTTCTTATCAAATTGTTTATTACGTAAAATAGGTCGTTTCTTTAAAAAAATATCATTTTCTTTTACTATTTAGGTGCTTGTGGACATTAATGTCATAAAAAATATTTTAATACGAAAAATCAAACGAAATCATTTCGTAATTGAAATATTTAAGTAGGTACTGCACCATTTTTGATACTGTTTGAGTACTTTTAAGTATCTAAAATTTTAAGTATATAGTATATACCTATTTACTTTTCTATTCAGCATATCTAATTACTACATAAGCGATTTCTTCTACAATAACCCCGTATAATTATTATGTGATACGTAAGTATTATAGGTATATTATAGAAATTTCAAAAAGCACCTAAAAGCGACACAACATGGGTACCATATCACCTTGGGTGAGTACCTCCGATTTAAATACTGTGATAAATTATTAAAATATCGCTAGTAGCCAGTAAAAAGCCAGCAGCTATATGTAAATAAGCTATAGATTACTTAGATGATTAATTGAATTTATGTAAATATTATAATAGTTTACTCATTAGGGTTGCCAGCTTATCGAACGTGAAATTTCCGGGACGTCCCGATTTTTAGAGAAAAACATTATATTCTTATTTATTGCTATCTTTTTCATACTCTTTAGTAAAAGAATAGCACTGTTTAAAATTCGTCAATTTAGTTTAGAGATTTGTGAACAACCGAAAAGGTATAATATAAGTACGACTAAAAATACCTTTCATATAAATCAAAACTACACATTAAGAAAAGCTTGATCACTAATGAGTAAACTATTTTGCTTATATACTAAGAAAATACATGAATGACTAATTAGATCTATAAACTAGGTTTAAGCTCTGTTTAAATGAGTAGTAAAAAGTTCTAATAGCAAATAAAAAGTTGTAAAAATGTATAATTTACGAAACCAGAAGATTTTCAACGAGCTAAAGGAATAAAAAATTAAACTAAAAGTGAAAATTTAAACAAAAATTTATTTTTTAAACTTATAGCATAAAATAATTATATTATAAAGTGTTGATGCGTGGATGATAAATTAAAGATATTTCTTCTAAAAATGAATTTATTGGCGCGGTATTTTTCCCGGATCAGATGGAGTATCACGCGTCGCTGAAGTAACTACATCCAAAGGCACCTTCAGAAGACCATACGTAAAACTTTGCCCACTACTTACCTGTGAAGATCCAGAAAGTTGAAAGCTGCACTTTCCACGGAGGGGAGGATGTTAAAGCGCCTACAGCTTTTTCTCGGCAAATGCACTTTGTTGCGAATAGTTTTAATAATGTTGACAAAGACCATAAATAATTGTTTATCCTAAGAGTATTTTTGTATTGTATATATTTTAAATAGAAATTAATTAACTACATAACTAACATATATTTCATGTATTAAACTCAAATCTTACTTATCTAAAATCATAAATTCGTTATCTGTTTGAAATGTCAGTTCATATAACATATTTTCTTTAACAACCCTCAATTTTATATATTTCTAGATTGTCATTTTTACGTTTTTATAATTTTTTTTTGTTCTCTTCTCTTTGTTAAAACCAAAACGGTCTGCGCGCCAATAAATTCATTTTTAGAAGAAATATCTTTAATTTATCATCCACGCATCAACAATTGGCGACCGTAATGTAACAATACGAACCTGTAAACTACAAACAAAAGGAGACGACCAACAATAATCAAGATATACGCAATTGCAACTTGGCGGTTACTCGACGATCCAGCAACGCATTACAATCGTCTGGTCAGAGCAGCTCAAGCCGGGAAGGTGATCGTATTTCTGGAATTGGAGGACATCTGCGCTGAAGTCAGCACCGATCAGCATTCGCATCCGTGCCGGCCTATTCAGATAAGTGCCCTACTTTTCCTACACATAACCCCTTTTGTCTCATCAATATCTCATTCCTAAATACTCATTCTTACAAAATATCATTCAAATCCTTTCTTACTTAAAGGCTACTATTGAAATACACTGCGATTAGAGTGAAATAATACCTTAATTAGTGAAATAAAACAGTTTTAAATCAAAGTACCTACGTCATCATCGTAACTATTGCATCATATTTTATTGTCGTTATTTTTTTTCGCGCCGGAGGCTCTTTATAGATATTTAGTGTTCCGAACAATTAGATATTATAAAATTAAACTCGAAATACATATTTATCGGTACCTAACTAGTAAAAATATTCAATAATTTGTTTGTTAGTTTATCATTGTAATTTTAACATTTATACCTAACGTAACTAGCCAGATTAGTGCCTATCAAAACTCCTTTGCTTATTGTACTGAAATAAGTACTCAAGGTCAGTGTGCCGACGATTTCAGCTTGGCTGGGTACCTACACCTACTCACGACGCGACGTGGCGTGGCGGGCGCGAGCTGCACAGCGCGTTCCACGGAGCTGAGCTGCGCTTGCCGGTTCACAGGTGACACCAAGGAGACTATACGAGGAGCGTGAGAATTTATTTATTATTTTAGTAATTAGTTTTGAAATAATTCGAGTACCAAATATTATACAAAATGACTAACGTTAACGACAACAAAGGCGATTTAAAGAGCCTATTAACAAAAAGAACGTCAATTAAGGGCCGTATTACAAAATTTAAAAACTATGTCGATAATATTTCTAAAAAAGAAGTTTTAACGGCAATTCAAATATCCGAATTAACAATTAAATTAGAGAAATTTCGTTTACTTTCGGTTCAATACGAGCAGTTGCAAGATTCAATCGATGTTTTAAATTCAGAAAATATAGCTTTTGAAATCAACGAACGAGATGCCATTGAGCAGGACTGTGCGACATGTATGGCTATAGCTCAAACTATTATTAACGAATCGAATAGTCATAAAGACAGTCACGATCAAAGCAACTCGTCCTTGTCTCAGTGCCATCGCGAACACTATGAAGCTGAGTTTAAGTTACCGCAATTGCAAATTAATAAATTCGATGGTGCCTATTTTCGGTGGCTTGAATTCCGCGACACATTTCTATCGCTTATACACAACAACGAGCGCATCAAGCCTATTCATAAATTTCATTATTTGGTATCGTACTTAGAAGGTGACGCCGCTCGTGTCATCGCGAATCTTGAGGTTTCTGCTTCTAACTATAATGACGCGTGGCGCTTATTGTGCGATAGGTACGATAACAAGCGACAACTTATTAATCATCATTTAAATGCTCTTTTTAAAATTGAAACTATGACACGCGAGACTGATCGTTCATTACGCTTTGTGGTGGACACAGTTACTAAGAATTTACGTGCATTGTCCAGTTTGGGTCAAGCTACTGAACATTGGGACTTACTGATAATTCATATGATTTGCTCAAAATTAGATCCACGTACACTTACTAAGTGGGAAGAGATGCGTAATTCTTTGGATGATATACCCACACTTACACAATTTAACAAATTTTTAACAGATCGTGCAGACATTTTAGAGACACTTAATCGCAATAGATTGGAGAGGTCTAAGACATCATCCACCTCTTCACGCCCTGCTACAGGTCAGAATTCTAGCACTAGTATTCAAACAAAATCTTTTACTTCACTAACTCCAAATAACAATATTAAAGGTTGCGTTATATGCAAAGGTGACCATAGAATATATGATTGCGCTAAGTTCAAGGCCAAGAGTATAGAAGAAAGAAAAGCTGACGTACAGCGACTAAAGCTATGCACAAATTGCCTCAGGTTAGGCCACAATCAGCGAAACTGCAGGCTTGGTCCTTGTCGTAAGTGCAAGAAGTTTCATAATAGTTTTTTGTGTGATCAAACAGCACCTTATAATTCCAATAGCAATTATTCTACAAACACTACTGAAACAATAGTCAATTTTTCTAGACAACCAGTAAATCAAGTCATATTGTCTACAGCCATAGTCGAAGTTACCAATCCTAAAATAAACAAATCACTAAAGGTCCGCGCTTTACTAGATTGCGGAAGTCAATCATCATTTTTAACCAATCGTTTAAAAGACATTCTAGGTCTCGAGTCACAGCCTATTAATAAAATTAACGTTGTAGGTATTGGCAACAACTCTTCAAACTTCATCACTGAGAGTTGCATTGCACATATTAGTTCAATACACCAAGATTATAACGTTGCTTTGACTTGCTATATACTCAAAGAGTTGACAGGTTCGATTCCTGCTGCTCCTATGAATTTACAAGGTTTTAAAATTCCAAATAATTTGAAACTTGCAGATCCTAATTTTGACATTCCTTCGTCCATCGATGTCCTCATTGGTGCAGACCTCTTCTGGGATGTCCTAGGTAATGATAAACTTACCTTAGGTCCGAGTTTTCCAAAATTAAGAAACACAAAATTTGGCTGGATAATTGCCGGTCCAATTTATACAAATGTCAATATGTCCAACAAAATTCAATGTAAATTCAATAAGTCAATACTAAAACAAAATGAAGAAACAGAAAGTCTACATGAACTATTACCAAAATTCTGGAACATTGAAGAGATTCCAAACAAAACATGCCTTACTAATACAGAAAAGGCCTGTGAACAACATTTTGTATCCAATACCACTCGATTGTCAAGTGGAAGGTTTTGTGTTCAACTTCCACTCATTGATACACCAGATTGTTTAGGTGATTCTTATTCCATGGCTAAGCAGCGATTTCTAAATTTAGAAAAGCGTTTTAGGAGAAATCCGCAGATCAAAGAACAATACGTCGAATTTATTCGCGAATATGCTGCGCTTGGTCATTTAGAAGTTCTTCCTATAACTAAACCACCTGAACTATCCTATTTTTTGTGTCATCATGCTGTATTCAAAGAGACAAGCGAGTCGACGAAAATTAGAGTCGTCTATGACGGATCTGCCCCTACCCCTTCAGGCTACGCACTCAATGACATTCTGATGGTGGGGCCAAATATCCAGGATTCACTCTTTGCAATTCTAATTCGAGCCAGACAATATAAATTTTTACTAACAGCTGACATCGAAAAAATGTATCGGCAAATTGCATTACATGACGATAATCAAAATCTCCAATTAATTTTATGGCGAGAACATGAATCGGAACCAATTAAAATATTGCGTCTAAAAACCGTAACGTACGGTCTAGCAAGTTCAAGTTTCTTAAGCACACGTTGTCTTTGGCAATTAGGACACGAGTGTACAGACAAATCAATCGAAACAATAATTAAAAATGATTTCTATGTCGATGATCTCATTACCGGAGCTAACACCGAGGATGAACTGACACACATTCAAAATTCGGTATCCAATACTCTTAAGTCTGGATGCTTCAACCTTCGGAAATATCGATCCAATTCTAAATCAATTTTGAATGCCATAAATCCAGAAGAAAAATTAAGCATTAGCTCCTCCACTTCCACTTTAGGACTTGGGTGGACTCCGGGGAATGACAAACTTCAGATATCATTCCAGATCCCTGACAAATCATCAAAGGTAACCAAACGTTTAATCTTGTCATTTACATTCAAAATTTTTGATCCATTGGGTTTGATAAGTCCATGTGTCATTTTACCTAAAATGCTATTGCAGTCTCTATGGCTTCAAAAAATTGATTGGGACGATCCCGTACCCAGAGACATACAACATGCTTGGGATGAATTTTCCAATACATTGCCAAGTCTTGCAAATTTCGAAGTTCCTCGAAACGTACTTTGTGACAATCCTACAACAATAGAACTTCATTCATTCAGCGATGCTTCACAAGGTGCGTACGGGACTTGCATTTACATACGATCCATCAACAATGAAGGTATCAGCGTAAGATTATTATGCTCTAAATCTAAAGTATCTCCAATGAAACCAACTACAATACCTCGTTTAGAGCTCTGTGGAGCTCTCCTGGCGGCTAAATTATCCAAAACCGTCGTTGAATCTCTTCGATGCTCGGTTTCGCGTCAGGTGCACTGGTGTGACTCCACAGTGGTTCTTGGATGGCTTAATACTAACTGTCGAAAATTAAAAACATTTGTGGCGAATAGGGTCGTGGAGATATCCGAAACAACAGATATATCTTCATGGCGCTACGTGCCCACTGCACTTAATCCTGCAGACTATATTTCTAGGGGCGTTACTCCTATGGATATAGTATCTAGGCAGATGTGGTGGCATGGTCCCGAGTTCTTACAAAACCCAGAATCAAAATGGCCTGTTCTTCCATCGCAACGCGTTGAGGAGAACTTACCAGAAACTAAAAGCCTTTCAGCTGCGATAGTAGACATTCCAGATTCTATTATAGAATTTGAACGTTACTCAAAATTATCAAAATTACAGAGAACTTTTGCATACATAAAACGGTTTATTCATAATCTACGACACAAAACAAACAAACTCACAGGCAGTTTATCCTTAGAAGAATTAAATGATGCATTTTCAAATCTTTGTGCCATAGCTCAAGAACAATCTTTTCCAAAGGAATTTAAATTATTAGCAAGTGGAAAGCCAATTAGCAATAATTCTAATATTATATCATTGACACCTTTCTTTGATAAGGATGCTAAATTAATACGAGTTGGTGGCAGAATTAACAATTCTAACTATGATTTCAACAAAAAACATCCTATTTTGCTACACTCAAGTCATCATCTTACTAAATTAATTTTCGAACAATACCACCTTCGTCATATGCATGCTGGACCACAGCTATTGCTTGCATCTATCCGTGAATCATTATGGCCAGTTAACGGCAGACGCCTTGCTAGAAACACATTTCATAACTGCGTAACATGCAAGCGCCATCAAGGGAAAGCAATCTATCCCATAATGGGTAACTTACCCATCCAAAGAATTACACCTGACTTTCCATTCAAAACTGTGGGAATAGACTTTGCTGGTCCATTCTATATCTCTAACAAGAAGGGTCGTGGGTCCAGAGTCATTAAGGCATATTTGTGTTTATTTGTATGCCTAAGATTCAAATGTTTACATTTAGAAGCTGTCAGTGACCTAACCAAAGAAGGTTTTTTACAAGCGCTACGCCGATTTTCGTCTAGACGTGGAAAACCTGCGGAAATTTTTTGCGATAACGCGGGAAATTTTGTCGCGGCAGCTAAGGAAATAGGCAACTTTTTAAAGGCCAATAAACAAACTATCATTGACTCTGCAACTGAAGAACAAATTAAATTCGTATTCTCACCCACGTATAGTCCCCACTTTGGTGGCATTTTTGAGGCTGGTGTCAAATCCGCTAAATACCACATCCGTCGCGTCATGGGTAACACCCATCTAAATTTTGAAGAATTAGGAACATTATTCACTCAAGTCGAGGCTATTTTAAATAGTAGACCTTTATGTCCCCTGACATCCAATCCTACCGACTACCTCTCCTTAACTCCGGGGCACTTTCTGATAGGGCGTCCACTTACTTCGTTGCCATCACCTTCGCTACAAGATTACAATCCAAATCGCCTTCGACGCTATGAAAGACTCGAACAAATTCGCCAGCACTTTTGGCAGCGATGGCAAAAGGAATACATCGCAGAACTTCAGCAGCGATCAAAATGGAGAACGAATTCAGCAAAACTAAAAGAAGGAGATCTAGTACTTCTAATAGAGGACAACTTACCTCCACTATGCTGGAAGCTTGGAAGAGTTTCCCGATTATTTCCCGGATCAGATGGAGTATCACGCGTCGCTGAAGTAACTACATCCAAAGGCACCTTCAGAAGACCATACGTAAAACTTTGCCCACTACTTACCTGTGAAGATCCAGAAAGTTGAAAGCTGCACTTTCCACGGAGGGGAGGATGTTAAAGCGCCTACAGCTTTTTCTCGGCAAATGCACTTTGTTGCGAATAGTTTTAATAATGTTGACAAAGACCATAAATAATTGTTTATCCTAAGAGTATTTTTGTATTGTATATATTTTAAATAGAAATTAATTAACTACATAACTAACATATATTTCATGTATTAAACTCAAATCTTACTTATCTAAAATCATAAATTCGTTATCTGTTTGAAATGTCAGTTCATATAACATATTTTCTTTAACAACCCTCAATTTTATATATTTCTAGATTGTCATTTTTACGTTTTTATAATTTTTTTTTGTTCTCTTCTCTTTGTTAAAACCAAAACGGTCTGCGCGCCAATAAATTCATTTTTAGAAGAAATATCTTTAATTTATCATCCACGCATCAACATAAAGTACATCACAATTATAACGTAATATCGTTGCGTACTTTTATATCCTTACAATCAAAAATTCGACTAAATATTATAAAATATTTATTTAGGTACAAGTTTGATTACATTAATATTTGAATACAAGTAACAATTACCTACTAAAAGTATAAAAGATGGTAAACCAAAAAACGAGAGGCGATCAAATATATTTCATTTTTTAACAATGGCACATAAACGTTTTAGGTTTCCCATCCTTGATATTATAATAATACACATCACAAACATATTAAAATCCGTGATATAAAAACTAAGTCGATTTTAAACTTTCAAATCGATTAAATGATTTTTACAAACTTCAAAATACTAGATATAACACTAAAAAAGCGTCGGTTTTTTACTAAACAACTCTTTGGACGAAAATTTACTACTTTATAAAAACCTATGTTTTATAAAATAAGTCATCTTCGTATATATTTGAAAGAAAGTCAATAAGATATACTTACTAAGGTAGTTATTTAGAATCGCAATAAAAAAATATAAAGAACTTATCTCGATAGCAAGGGTTTATAAATAGGATTTGTTTAAAGTTTCACCCATGACATGCCACGTCACGAGTGTGTTAAATCGTCAGTAATATTTACGTGCGATTAAGGTAGGGTTGTCAATCGTCCCGATTTTTTTAGTACGTTTCAGTTCTGGAAAATTGCGTCCCAAAAATAAAGGATCTAACTTGGCGGAAAAGATTTATGAAAAAACGTTTTTTCTATAATTGTACCTACAAGTCATAAATATTTTGTCCCACCGCACGAATCACGAGTGTATTTAACAATTCCAAAAAGTTCGGATTATTTTTGGACGACACGAGAAAGTTCGTACGAAAACGCACGATTCAAGTTCGTACGAAAACGCACCCAAAGTGCGGTCGGCCTAAATAAAATCAAAATACGCTCCATAGATCTGAAGTATGACATATCAAAATGTATTGATACTTTTATGCGAAATCGGTGTATACCGGTCCATTATTGGTATTTATCGTACAACCTACATCTATACTAAGCTTCTCTTAATATTGTCTCACGGTTTTGACACATTGCACCGTTTACGTATACGTATCAATAAATTCAATCTCGAGACACAACCTTACAGTGAAAATACTGTTCACTTTATTAAGGCGATAAAGCATGTTTTTCCAAATTACGCGATGTAATCTTGTATTGCAAGCCAAGTAAACTATATAGCAAGAATCAGTCTGAGAAACTACACAGCCCAATGAGCAAGACAGGGCAACGTAAAATCAACAACTAGAAAAAAGTAAAGAGCACCAAAAGACAACGTCTGCACCGCACGAGATTCAGTTAAGACTAACATTTTGTTCGTGTGAACGTGCCCTATGTTCGTATCTGCGACCGTGCAGTTTCTTACTTCCCTATTAGCTCGTCTCCCTAAACAGGACTAAGGCTGATATCTATAGAGTGCACTTTGACTTTGCTCAGACCTAAGACACTGTTAAAACGAGACAGCGTTATACCGCTGCCATAAATCTGTCTCGTTTAAACTGAAACTTAAGTCAAAGCAAAGTCAAAGTGCGCTCTATAGATTTCAACCATAGAGTCTAGACGTCTATGCCTTTAGGCAGTGGATTTAGTTGAGCGTGTTACATTCTCTAAATAATTTGAGCATGGCGCCAGACTTTAAGTACTTGATTTGGAACAATACCAGTAAAATGTTAGGCCATAAAACTGCAACAGGCAGCTACTAGCGGGATATAAGTATACAAAGGTTGCAAACATTTCAATACTTGCAGGTAATTGATTAAAATTCTCCCAAGATGTATAATCAATCTAAGAAAGCTGTTTTTTCTGAGTGTCTCATCATAAAGAAAAATGTGATTATCTTTATCAATACAATATAACAAGTGTCAATGGCAAGAAATGTAACCATTACATTAAAATTATGGAGTGCAGAGGTAAGGAGCACGATTTCTGTCTGTTCAAATGTGCTACATAAGGGAGGCGCTGCAATAACTACGGAACTAGGTACGTAAATCGTTGAGGTATACTACGTAGATACGTAATAGCTACGCAAATTGCTGAGGTATACTACGTAAATACGTAATAGCTACGCAAATTGCTGAGGTATACTACGTAAATACGTGATAGCTACGCAAATTGCTGAGGTATACTACGTAAATACGTGATAGCTACACAAATTGTTGAGGTATACTACGTAAATACGTAATAGCTACGCAAATTGTTAAGGTATACTACGTAAATACGTAATAGCTACGCAAATTGCTGTGGTGTACTACGTAAATACGTAATAGCTACGCTAATTGCTGTGGTGTACTACGTAAATACGTAATAGCTACGCAAATTGCTGAGGTGTACTACGTAAATACGTAATAGCTACGCAAATTGCTGTGGTGTACTACGTAAATACGTAATAGCTACGCAAATTGCTGTGGTGTACTACATAAATACGTAATAGCTACGCTAATTGCTGTGGTGTACTACGTAAATACGTAATAGCTACGCAAATTGCTGTGGTGTACTACGTAAATACGTAATAGCTACGCAAATTGCTGTGGTGTACTACGTAAATACGTAATAGCTACGCAAATTGCTGTGGTGTACTACGTAAATACGTAATAGCTACGCAAATTGCTGTGGTATACTACGTAAATACGTAATAGCTACGCAAATTGCTGTGGTGTACTACGTAAATACGTAATAGCTACGCAAATTGCTGAGGTATCGTATACAGGACACTCACTAATTACTTTACTAAAATAATAAATTTTCTAACTCGGATTACTTCACTGTGGACACTTTTTCAACTTTCCCCCCCTAACAGATTGTGCTCTTTGCCTCCACGCTCCATAATAGGGTCTGAACTGTAGTAATAAATGATGTGATGTTTTGCAGGCAAAGAGGTAGTTTTATAATAAAAAAAAAATAGGTTTATCGAAATTTTTATCATTATAATTTTTATTTATATTTTTCGATGGACCGACGATATAAAGCAGCTGCTGGTGGGAAGTGGCTGGATGACGAAGGCTGAGGACCGGGTGTGGTGGCGCTCTTTAGTGAAGGCCTATGTCCAACAGTGGACATCCACAGGCTGATGATGATGATGATGATGATGATGATGAATTTTTATATAATATATCGAAAAATCTATTTTTTTAATTATCAACGAATTCTAGCCCCATATACTACCGCTATGCTAAACATCACATCCTTTTATTACTACACTCCAAGACTGTATTAAAAATTAAAAAAAATAACAACTAAGTATGTCTAAAGGGAAATTGCTAGATATGTTCACGCGTCCTCCTTCTTCTTGCCGGACATCCGGTCGATGAGGTTATTGATCATGTCCGCATCGACGAGGCCAATGAATTTATCGACTATTAGACCGTTCTTGATCGCTATCACCGCTGGCACTGCTTTTACCTGGAAAAAAGAAAGTAATTATTATATAGAGGCCTATAATAGTAGATTATTCAACATGGGGTAATGTCATGTCTTACGTCACGGGCGCTGGGCTAAATCACAAGCGTAACAAGGGATTTTAGAGTAACTCACGAGCGTAGCGAAGGTGTTGCATCTGGAATCCTGAGTTCTGAAGCGCGAGGTTTAGGGGCGCCCAAGACAAAGACAGCATTACCCCCGCGTTCAATACTCTAATTTTCGGACCTAGCGAGACAATATTGTATGCTTAAATAGGTACCTACCTGGCTATAGAAATTTTTGGGAGCAAATCGTTTATTACACTTTGAGTATAAATAGTTTCCGGAGTTAAATTACTGCTGCCATCATCGTAGTCACATTCGACATTTTAATATCAAGTTAAATAAATAATTAATTTCAATAACACCACAATATAACGTTTTGCTTAGAAGGATCAAGGAATTTTCAATAGTCTTTACTCTATGGTTTGTGTTTTTGGCAAGTGAAAAAGACGCCATCACTCATCAAAGCGAGATAGAATATTTAAATCTCGCGAGTGAGAGGGACGCCATCATACGAAGCGAGACAGCCATAGCAGCCTGGACTAAACCATCCTTGGAAGCTACATTACGTCCCTTAAGATGTAATGGATTTCAGTACAACATTATACAACCCGGCTAAGTCATAGGAATGTTATGACGTACTTTTGCCTTTAGATAACAGGTCTGTAATAAGGCATTGACGAGCGAGTGGTATGAAAAAAAATAATTAATACATGTAACGCTTAAATAGTGGTTTTAGAGCTGTAGTTAAGTGAATCGCCTTAAGTAGTACTATTCGACGTATAGTCGGTTCGCATCTATGTCTAATATTAATATGGATAGTTTATGCGGATGATAAAGATAGCAACCTCAAATGCATGCACAAGTTCAGCGTTGTCCTCCACGTCCACCACGGCCAGGTCGAGGTTGTGGAGCGGCTCGATCAGCTCCTTGAGCTTGGGAGTCAGGATCTTGCACGGCTCACACCATTCCGCATGGAAGTTGACGATTACCGGCTTGTCGTTATTCATTACCTGTAACCAATAATAATGATAATAAATCATCCCAATCGTAATATCTGCGAATGGGTTGATCCCAGTCAGCCTCGCTCACCATCTGAGGCGACTGGGATTCCGTGGCAGTTCGCTCGCAGCCAGGATGCAAAAAGCGGTCCTGCTAGACTCGGCTAGGATACTCCGCCGATTTCTCAACCTGTCGCCCTGACCTCCGGCCGCTTGGTCTCCCCTGCCGGGGTGTAATCCTCCGCCTAGTACAAATATGTATCTATGTAATGTGTATGTAGGTTTATTTATTTTTATGTATGTAAGTATATTATTATATTTTTGCACAAGTATATCCGCAAACACAGGTACACTCTCTATTCCCTCGCTCTCATAGCCCTATGGGACGGAAATTCGGCATGACGTGTCGTGCTTTCTCCTAGCACAAGCTTTGCCCTTAGTTGGAGGGGATAGAGGAATATTAGTCATGATTAACATGGCTAATATTCATTTTAAAAGAAAGTAAAATAAACTCTACTTATTAATAAATTCATTGCTGTTTTTCACTGGTATGGTTTCATTGTGCATTATGGACTTGGATATGGATTTGGCTTGGCGCAGGCCGGCCAGCCGCCGCAGCGGCGACCTCAACGTTTGAGCAACTCATTGTTAAGTACAAGTGTAAATTAAAAATTTATAACACCCCCGACAAGTGAAGGTTACAGTAACTAGAAAAGAGATGATAACTTTCAAACAGCTGAACCGATTTGCTTGGATTATAGCTAAGAACACTCTCGATCAAGCCACCTTTAAAACAAAAAACACTAAATTAAAATCGGTTCATTAGTTTCGGAGCTACGATGCCACAGACAGATACACACGTCAAACTTATAACAACCCTCTTTTTGGGTCGGGGGTTAAAAACAAACTCACTTTATTAATAAATTCATTGTTGTTCTTCACTAGTATGGTTTCATTGTGCACTACGGACTTGGATATGGATTTGGCTTGGCGCAGGCCGGCCAGCCGCCGCATCGGCGATCTGAGCCCTTGAGTTAATATGGCACCACTCATGTTGGCCTAGAAACAGAGAATCACATATAAAAATATAAATAAGTAGATTGCACCTTGATAGAACAGAATAAGAGTATGAATATAGTTAAAGTTATAACCATCCTCTCACAGTAACAGAAAAATATTTATGAAGGATACTTTTTTGCCATTTGAGCAAAGTTAATTTTCAGTTTGAGTATCAGTCTTTTATTAGATCATGAGCAAATAAGTCTTAAATGATACAATTAAAAGACATTAATATAATCTGAAGAGCTATAAAATAAAAATCAGTCAAGTGCGAGTAGGACTCGCACACGAAAGGTTCCGTACCATTCTACAAGAAATAACTTTTTTTTCATGGCAGCCTCTTTCAAATTTTTATTATTTGTTGTTATAGTGGTAATACCTATTACTGTTCACGAGATACAGCTCACTGACAGATGTACGGACGAATGGACGGATAGCAGAGACTTACTACTACTTTTCATTTATTTAGACATTAATGCAACGGAACTAAATTACTTCATAGACACACACACATCTTCATTTTTATCTTTATTTCTTGAACCTTAGAATAGCTGTTATACTTAATAATTGTTATAATGTTAGCTTTAATTTAACCTAGTGTCAAATAAAATTGTAAACGGGATATTGTAAATGCAAACTAGGTACCCACGATACAGGATTACCTAGTGTGGGTACCACCAGACAGGGAAATTATTGTACAAGACTATATTTTGTTAGTAAAACATTTTTCATTTTTTTTCATTTTCATTTACTAATAGGGTCCCGTTGGCACCCTTGGTGTAGGGAACCCAAAAAGTAAAACGTCTGTGTCAAATACTATGCAGTCTGACAGAATTAGGTAAATAGTATTTAACTTATCTTTTAGAAACAGTATGCTTAGTATGAGATTAATATTTTGCCAGTGTTGATAACTTGATAGTTTGTATTGAAGTGTAACACTTTAGCGTTATAGTAAAGTGGATCTTAACTACCTGGTTTTAAAACTAAAGTTGATCTATACCTCTGCAGCCAGCGTTCAAGTGCAAAGATCGCGAAATTATAATCAGTGTTATTGAATTTTTAACCTAAATTAAAGAGTGTTTAGGTCCATTTTACTTTAACTTTATTGTGTATTCAACTCTCAAATTTTATCAATGTTAGTTGGATATAAAATTTCATGCTAAGCACCTAGGTTGTATTTTTAAATTATTCTCATAACATTTTCTTGGATTTTCTTGGATTATAGCTAAGAACACTCAAGCCACCTTTCAAACAAAAACAAACAAAATTAAAATCGGTTCATTAGTTTAGGAGCTACGATAGCACAGACAGATACACACGTCACACCCCTCTTTTTGGGTTGGGGGCTAATGAAGAAATGAAAACAATTTTGAATTTGGGTGAAATTCCAAGTGTTTGTTTTATTTATGTAACGAAAGTGTGTCTGTCTGTCTATCTATCTGTCTGTCTGCTAAGTTTTCACGGCCCAACCACTGAACCGATTTTAATGAAATTTGGTACAAACTCAAAGTCAAAAGTCGAAATCATTTATTCAAAGTAGGTACTCTTTTTGATGGTCGATATTGTTAAATTTATACGATATACTGGTGATAATTAATTACGTAACTTAAAACTAAAGCTACGAGGGTTCCAAACGCGCCCAAGACTGAGAAGAGCCCACAACAAACACACTTGGGATACAGACTTGGGATACATCCCGGGGAAGGACATAGGCTACTTTTTATCCCGGAAAATCAAAGAGTTCAAAAAACCGAATTCCACGCGGACGAAGCCGCGGGCATCCCCTAGTTTCCCATATGTACTAAAACATCAGCATGCAAAATCTAAAACTAAGAACCTATTTGATAGTATTTAAGTAATATTTTAATTAAAAATAATTACTCAAAACTCCAATTTTTATGATTAAGCAACTAGTTAAACAAGGAAGCTGTTATCAACTTCTTATAATGTTGATAACAGATGACACGTTTCATTTGTTTTCATTTGGCACAGACAAATAAATGCTATTGTTGGATCAGATAACAAAATACTACTTATTATTATTATATTTATAATTTTTATGACAGTGTTTTACCAGTTGCGTCAGTAATGAATGGAAATACATAATAATATATGTATATCTCCAATTTCGACACTGGCACAAAGTGAACCGTGGTCTAGTGCCGGAGCGCTGTACCCAGGGACACGCAGGTTCAAATTCTGGCGGTTCTACAATTTCTGATATTTAAAAACATTGAGAACATACTTGCCATAAACAAAGAATATTAGCCACTAGAGGATGCCCGCGACTTCGTACGCGTGGATTTCGGTTTTTAAAGATCCCATGGGAACTATTAGATTTTCTGGGATAAAAAGTAGCCTATGTCCATCCCCAGGATAACTCTGTACCAAACGTCAAAATCGGTAAAACTGTTGGGCCGTGAAAAGGTAGCAGACAGACAGACGGACTCGCATTTATAATATTAGTATGGATAGTATGGATGGATGTTAATCATGACTAATACTGATTAAGCGTAAAGCTTGTGCCAGGAGTCTATATATTTGTTCTATATATGTAACCTGTTATGTCAAAAGTATGGTTCACCCTTCGATTAAGGACAAAAATCATACCATGAATATATACTTTTGTCAGGACTCTTGACAGTTGACACAGAGCAAATATGGCGAGTGTGTTCTCAAAATGTATGCACTTTATTTATTTACTTTACACTTAGCAATATAAAATGAATAAATTAATGAGACCATATTATTTATATAGGGTACTTGGTTACATTGTTTGTGAATAAAGTGAATTTAAGTCGGTATGTTGTGATATTGTATGACAATCTCAGTTTGTAGCCACGTAGCTAATACATTTATTACAATGAACTAAAGTGTTTCATTTATGTTTCCAAATATATTAAAAGAACAAGAATTTTTGGTCTATAACCTTAGGAATTTCTACATAACATAAGATATGAAGATGGGACTCGTAGAGATGCCGTATAGCACAGGAGTGAAGGTTGGATGGCAATAAATGGGACACCAACAAAATGCCAATGATAACAAGTTGTTATTTAAAAAAAAAACAAAACATGACTGCAAAAAAATGAATATAAGTATTTCACATTTGAAAATAGTGCCATTAATCCACAATATAATGATTCTAATCATACCCTATACAGCCAAATCTGTTCAGGGATTTTCAAGTTATGCTGGAATACAGAAATTCACATAATACATACAATATGAACCTTGAAAAAATTACACTGCTTTTTTGGGCAGTTGTGTATTAAGGCTCCTCCAGTTGACACCAGGCCAACTATACAGGTATTATAGAGCACAACTATGTGTGTAGGAGCGCCCAGAAAAAGAAGGATTTTCCGTAGACGGAAGCACAAGAAGGTCTACAGAAAATTGAAGGTCTACAGATCATGAAAAAATAGAAGAAGTCAAGACCTACAAAGGATTGTAGCACTGAAGGAATAAAAAAAAAATAATAAGTAATAGATTCACTTGGAATTTTAAAAACACTTGTGAGAAAAATCTTTCTTTATTCTACTTGTCCCAAATACCTAAACAAGAGAACAATATACAGAATAAAGAAATAAAAGAAAAAACTATACAAAAGCATGCTAAATACACTGAACATACAGCTTTACCAATACTTGTGACAGCTGGAAAGTCTCAAATGATATCAAAAATTTCTTATAGGTGAAATAGCTCTGCTTGGTGAGCCTTAAGAAATAAGCTACAAAAGAAGCTGACATAAGGCTTAGATAAAGAAAAAACTGAAAGCAATAGATGGAAAAAAGTGTGAGTCTAGAGTCTGACACAAAGGGTTCTGAAACATTATATATAACATTTTTTTTTGTTATATGACCACAAATTGACGGATTTTGGATTTTTCCCTTTACTTGTGCTGTAAGATATTGCTACTTGCCAAATTTCATTATACTAGGTCAAAGGGAAGTACCCTATAGGTTTTGATTCCCCCTTTTTCCTTTTGAGGTATGGAACCCTAAAAACATCTAAAGGCAACAAACCAAAACTGCATTCAAAAACACAAGTTAAATACCACAAAATGAATGTTATAAGTAAGCACTTACCAGTGTTACTATGAAAGCTTAATTATTTTTACGAACTTGCTGCGAATCCTCGGGCGGCATGGTAAAACAAGTGATCAAATAAGAGATCAAATATATAAAACCCATGAACCCACCAATACACAAACTTATCACGGTTGGAGACCTAGGTAAATGCTGAATTATCTTGCCAACTGGCCCTAGAACTTTCTCTTTTGGCAACGTGAATAGGTAACCACTAAATATAACAACACAAAAGAAAAATATCTTCAAAGTATAATGTTCCTCAGCCACAGATACCCAGAAAAGTATAACAACAATGAACCAAGAGAAAAGATAAGCATACAAATTCAGATCCACATCATCCACACCAGGATTTGACATTGTTTATTAATTGTTAATCATAGGAATATCCCAAAATTCTTTTCACCGTAGTTTAGTAAGATTTAGGTATACATTCATGCAGAAAATAGATGTATTTACAGCTTATCTTAGTCAATGCCACATACTTAAATGCACTTATTATCTCACTTTTTCTTTACTAAGAGGATTTTATTGGACTCTTAACGAATAGTCCACTAATCTGTGATTAAAATACGATTTAAAATACGATAAAAATCACAAAAACTAATATTTCATTTTAGATTATCGGACCATCGCCACATCTATTGACTTATGCCACAGATCACTATATACCAGACTTATGCAAAGAGTGTATAAACTATAAACCAATATAAACACAGAGACGTGCTACCTAAACATGATTGTGCACTTCAGCTTTAATTCCCTGCAAAAATAAATTCTATTGCATTAGCATAAAGTCCAATTTCTAATACAATTATGCTAAGCGGAAAAACGAGCCGAGCGAGAGGTCTATAAATTGGAGTGTGTCACTGTCTAATGGATTGCAAGCATAAAAAAATATTTTCTATGGTACTAATTATGATGTAGCTCACAAAGTTCTTATTCATTGTTTATTTAATTTCAAACAACAAGATTACTTTCTTTTGTTTTTGCAGTAATTTTCATACTATTATATTTATTTTATAATGTCATTAAAATATCATTTAGTTTAAAAAGTATTATTTATATTTTTTTAAATTAATAGGATGACAACACTGGGTGTCAAGCAAAACAATATGGCGAACATTCTGTACTATACTATACAGAAGTAGTAAGGTAACCATAATTTGATTGTTTAATGGAAGTGTTTTTTCTGTTTATCGATAGATTTCTCAAAAATGAAGACTTAAGGCAAAAATGGATCGCTGTCGTTCCAGGAAATATCACCAAATATTCGGCAGTTTGCGGAATGCATTTTAAAGCGGAAGATTTTGCTACGGCTTCGTGTGCACTGATTTTTTTTTAAAGAGAAACGCTGTACCATCAATTTTCCCAAAAGTATGCCTTGCTTACGAACTTCCTAAAACTGTTTAGGACCTAAACACATGCACCAGATTATACAAAATAATTTTACTTACCTATATTATAGGTACCCATACTTAACATGACTGGTACTTTTTCGCAGAACAAAAAAAAATTGAATTTCTCTACTTTTATAACTACAGCGCGGCAGACTATGGCCTAAACCTTTATCATTCTGAGAAGAGACCCGTGCTCAGTAGTGAGCGGCGATGGGTTATCATGATGATTCATCCTCTCCTATTCTCATATAATCCCTCAAATGTCTTACATTATCAAATCGTGTTGTCACCCTAATAGAAAGGGACACACTCCAATTTAGCGCTATCTCAATAGGCTCGTTTTTGGTGCCTCAGTGCACAATCTTGTTTAGGTAGCATGTCTCTGTATAAACACGATAAACACTTTTTTTTTTTGGCATTGACGTCAATTTACAAAGACAAAGTACTCTGTGATTTTTTTTTCCTCCCTCATCTGGCTTTACAAAGATTAGCCAATGTCAAGTTTGTAGTTATTTGTAACAAGTTAGTTAAACTATTCAAGTATGGACCCCGTCTGTGCCGGTGCTCGCCGACATACGCACGGCACCCCCTTAGAGCGCTTTCCAGTCAGTTTTAACAAAAAAAACACTCCAAAAAGGCAGAGCACGCCCGCCAGCTAACACCAACACAGACGAAGTCCTATGTTAAAGTTAATATTCATGTGCAGAAGCTAGCCGTTTGTCTATGAAATAAGTGAAAATGCATGAAAATGTAAGTTTCTGAATGTTGCCGGTCTGATCTGTCCAAAAGTGATTTCCTAGTGCTGTGTGTTCCTGTCAATTTTATAGAAAGGTGAGTAGTTTTTTAGTTTTTATGTGTAATTTCAGGATTAATTGGGACAAATAAGGTTGTTTTAAACGTAACAAGTGCAATGTGATATAAATTTCAGCAGTTTACCCGCCTTTATTTAGTTAAATCGCGTAAATCTCTAACGCCATTTTCTGGTGCTCGTCAGTCAACTGAATCACTTTTTCTTTTATCATTTTAGATGTTAATACTTAAATATATTACTGCAAGCGTATGGAATAATATTTCGGCAAACTATTGGCAATTTATGCGGGATAAATATTAATGTCAAACATGTATTTTCATTTCGTTACGGTAGTGCCGATTTGTTTTTGATGACTAATCGAGTAGCAAGGTCTATCGCGTATTCAATAGATAGAAGGGCAAAACATGTTAGGTATTAAGTCAGTAACCTCTATGTGGAAGAGCCTCGATAGCCTAGTGTTTAAAATGTTCGCCTCCTATTCGGGAGGTCGGGGGTTCAATTCCAGGTATTCAGCTCTAACTTTTCGGAGATATGAGTGGTTTAAGCTATTTAATATCACTTGCTTTATGTGGTAGGGAAACATCGTGAGGAAACCTTAGGATTCTCCATAATGTTGTGCAAAGTTTTGTTAAGTCCGCCAAAGTGGCTGATAAATATGAACCTCTATTTCCAATTTCTTATACAATACTGTATCATTATGTTTGCATAGTTCATCAGTGTTACTTTTCCATTAATTTACTAAAAAATGATGTAATTTAATAGTAAATTTGCCCAACTTACCTGCCTTCTTATCTTGCTTCATTTTGTCCTGTTTCAATTATTATATTGTATACAGCTTCGCTTGTCTGGATATATTGAAAAGATTTGACAGGACTAGTAAGTTTCATATATGACTCAAGAGCAATCAACATTAAAATCTTCCACCTTCCTCATCCACCTGCTTCCACCATCTTGGAGCCATTGGTCCATCAAGTAGGAGGGTCAGCCCAGACTTAACTTGCAGACTAAGAATATAATAATAGACTAAGAATTAAATACATACACCTGGCTGAGATCTGTTTTTTTGCAATGCACAGTCAAATACCTCCTGTTTGGGTTGGACTTCTTATTTTGCACATACTATCCAGTACCAGTATGCAGTCTTCAACTTATCTCAAAATGAAAAATTGTACCCACAAAATTTCAGATAAGGCAATAGAAATAGTATCTGCTATCTATTACATTGCAACAACTTGCTGCTGATTGTTAGTGTTAGCAACTCATTTATATACAAAAAATACAAAAATACTTGTAAATAAGTAATTTGAAAGATTATCGTCTCTACCATCCAAAGCAATGTCAGTTAAACTGTAATGCTATGCAATTTTACAGTAACATACAATGATGTTTCTTTAGGCATCTGCGTGTTTACAAACTCTCACTCCTTTATTATTTCTACAGTTATTCTAAATTATGTGATTCATAAAGTAGAATATTATAATATATTCAATCAAGTTAACATTTACAAGGCATCATAAAGTTTGAATAAAAACGAGTTTATAAAAGGAAGTTATCAAAATGTCGCAAATTATGTATCTCTGCTGACATTGTTCAGTCAATGTCATGATTCATGGTGCAATGACTGGGTACTTGACTTTATGCTGGGTTCACACCTGTTGAGTTTGTACGAGCAAATACCTTGCAGCCTCAAAGTTCTTGTGAACACAAATTTTTGACAAGAAACCAAAAGCTTAATTTTCTATAATTCACTAAACCAAACAAATCTGTATGGTGCAACATGCAGCATGCGACATGCACCGCCCGACCTCCTACTGATAAACATGCAGGAAAAGCCAGCCACCAAGCAAGCCATACGCATCACCACCACGCAGCACCACACAAATCCCAAAACCACTCTACGCACTTTTCGCCCCAACGCCGGAGCATCCTCAGGAGATGTAGAGTTACCCAAATGTTTAACCAATTTTGGTTAAACTTTGACCATTGGGCCTTCAAAAGTTAGCAAACAGACAGACACACTTTGGCATTTATAATATCAAAATATGGATAAACCTTTACAAACAAAGTTAGGAGTTAATATAATATTATGAGCAACAGTGGCTACTATATACTAAAGCGTACAAGTTTATCAGGGGGTAGAACAGGTCGCTCCGTCCCTTGCCGCCTCCGCGGTCCGCAGTAAGGTCACGGTCGGTGATTCTATCTGCCTGCCTGCCGATCTGTTGCAACGCCTTTGCTGTAATGCACAAGTATTATGTAGATATAGCCTGTAACGAAAATTCAAAAATCCTAACACTGAATTTAAAAATGACCAGACTCGAGTTTCGAGTTCCCACCAAGACCGATTCACACCAAGCACGTACACGTTACACGTGCGTAGTGACGCGCGTAAACCCCTAACACACCGGGTTACGCATACGTCCACGCTTTACGCAAGCGGTGTGCCATGTTTCAGACAGTTCCATACATTACTACGCAATGGTACGCGCTACGTCTACGCATACGTAGCCTGTGTGAACGAGATATGACTAATAAAGTATGGACTTAGATATCACTACGTACCTAGTCGCACTGTCGAAACTGACAAGACTATCTAGTGCGAATAAAGTAGGTATGCTCTATACTGTATGGGATGCTGTTGATCAATTCTTCGGCTCATGTACACATACATCCCGAACTATTTAAGCTCCCACTGGGATGTTTCAGTGTTTTTTTGCTCTTTTTCACGTCGTTACGCTTTGCATTTTTGTTCGTTTTCTAGTCCTCGCTCTGATGCTCAGGGGCATACTTAACCATTTCCATTAGTAGTAGCTTTTTATAGCCTAGTGGTTGACGTCGGACTTCTTTTCAAAAGGCCGGGTATTCAATCCAGGGCACGCATGTCTAACTTTTCGGAGTTATATATTTATATATTTATTTTCATGTACCAAAATTGTAGTTACAAAGTTAAAATAAATTAAGCTATGTACAAAGGAAATGCTTATCTCTAAACAGAGATTTCTTCCAGCTTCCCCGTGCAGGTTGTGAGTAAGGTGCATAAATACGTGGAATAGGTCCCATGGTACTAGATTTATAAAATGGTTAATACAAGTGCTACACAATAATATTTACACAAATATCTTCAAATAAATACCAAAATAAAATACATACAATAATAATATAATAATAAATAGTTATGCATAATATAATAAAATACGAATAAATATAATATATATATAATATATAAATACTCTATTGTAATGATAGGTAATACTGCTTCACTCTGTATTTGAATGAATGTACTGAGCGGCAATTCTCTCTAATATTCTCAGGAAGTGAGTTCCAAAGATGGGTGGCTAGTACGGTGAAAGATTTGCTGTAGAAGACTGTGTTACAATGGGGAGTGATGAGAGGATTTTTTGAGACACAAGACCGCATAGGCCTAGCAGGAGGGAGCGAGAATTGAAATCGCTCTCGCAGATAACCAGGGGAAGAGGTATTGAGAACATTGTATAGAACAGTCAAAATATGCAAATTGTGACGAAAGCGAATAGGGAGCCATTTAAGCGGACGACGGACGACGACGAAGTTATGTTCATTTTAAGCAATTAGATATCCCTTGCTTTAACGGTGAAGAATAACTGCATGCTTGAGAGTTCTCCATAATGTTCTCAAAGATGTGTGAAGTATCTCAATCCGTACTTGGCCAGTGCGGCGGACTATGGCATAAATCCTTCACATTCTGAGAGGAGTTCCGTAAAGTCGGGTTAACGGATGGACTTGGTAAAGGTAACAGATAGACCGACACACTTTCGGGTGCCAACGGAACCTTATCACTAAGCCTCCGCTGTCCGTCTGTCTGTCAGCGGGCTGTATCTCGTGAACCGTAATAGGTACAGAGATTTCCTGCGCGATGGTACGGAACCCTTCGTGTGCGAGTCCGACTCCCACTTGACAGATTTTTTATCTATACATATAATAAAATTGTAGAAAAGTGGTGTCTGTACAATGGAAATATATAAAAAAAAAGTAGCAGGGGTTGTTATTATATCGATGCCGAACCCGAAATTGTAATTAATTTTTTTTTTGTCTGTTTGTCTGTTTGTCTGTGTGTTTGTGCACGCTAATCTCAGAAACGGCTTATTCGATTTAGATACGGTTTTCACTAATATATTGTAGTAAGCTTCACTTAGGATTTAGTGTTTATTTCATGTCAATCGGTTCATAAATAAAAAAGTTATGTCAATTTAAAGAATCACGGCGCCTCGCGCCTGAGCGTCCGTGGCTATATAAAGCGCGAAAAGTCACTATTCCACGCGAACGAAGTCGCGGGCACAGCTAGTATTTTGTCATAATTTTCCTAAAGTTTAGAAGCGCGCTATCTAGTCTCTTACCTACCTAGACTCTATTCTGTATTAACGTCTGAACGCGACTATATCACTACTAATACTACTACTAATACTAATATTATAAACTACTACTATACTACTATATATACTAATATTAGTATATTATATAGTGAAAGTTTGTACGTACCTATGGATGTTTGTTACTCTTTCACGAAAAGGTACTTGAGAGATTTGGGTGAAATTTGGAATGGAGATAGGTTATACCCTGGGTAAACACATAGGCTACTTTTTATCAAGAAAAATTAATGAGGAGATGATCACGGGAACGAAGTCGGCGGGCATCAGCTAGTAGTATAATATATAATTGGGTCTCATTATTATTATGAGTTAATTAAAATCTAAAAACTTTCACCGAAGTAAAATTAAAAGTACCTACTGTAGTAAGTAAGTATAAACTCGTGTCTAGATGAGTAAAGTAATTAATCGCTGCACATCTTTAATTGCTTTATTAATTTTGATTTGAAACGCTCACCGTTGTATCAACACATCAGAGAAAGGCAATCGTTGCCAGCTTTTTAATCTATACATATATACCTATAATAAAATTGTAGAAAAGTGGTGTCTGTACAATGGAAATATATAAAAAAAAAGTAGCAGGGGTTGTTATTATATCGATGCTGAACCCGAAATTGTAATTAATTTTTTTTGTCTGTTTGTCTGTGTGTTTGTGCACGCTAATATCAGAAACGGCTTATTCGATTTAGATACGGTTTTCACTAATATATTGTAGTAAGCTTCACTTAACATTTAGTGTTTATTTCATGTCAATCGGTTCATAAATAAAAAAGTTATGTCAATTTAAAGAATCACGGCGAACATTTTTAACGTACAGTGCTGCCCGAAAAGTCACTATTCCACGCGAACGAAGTCGCGGGCACAGCTAGTAAAATTATTTACTAGATTATGAACTAATACTGATAGATAGAGATCTTGAAAATACCTATAGGTAATCGTAGTGTCGTTATTGTCAACCAAAGATTATGTCAACCATAGACGTCTTTAGTTTCCCTTAGCTGACTGAAAAGATAAACAAATTACAGAGACTTTCTCGGACAAGCGGGTAAGCTAGTGGTAATGAAGCCTGATCCTCGGAAGTCCTCAGAAACAGCTCAGATTTTCATCTTTTTTTTTTAAATGCTCTTTTTTTAATATTATTTAAAACCGGAAACCTTCTGAAGCGGGGAAATAATTTTATAGATTTTTATACCAACATAAATGGATAATACATGACGTCCAGTAAAACGTTATGGTCCCTTTGAGAGGTACCTACCGTGGGCGGCGATGGTTTTAGAATTTAGATGATACCTGTATAATTCGACGCCTGTGGAACAGTCTACTTTCAAATTACACTATGGTTAAATTCAAGGCGTTACAAGATTTATTGTGGCTTATTCAAAGCCAGATCGCGGGTCCAGATAATAAGAAACGGATTAGCAGCCATTTATAAAGATAACACTCCTTTCACCTTTCATTAACTAGGTTATGATTAACGAACGCCGGATGAAAGTATTAAAAAATATAGCAGTAGATTAGGTATTAAAATAAATTAAGTATTGTTAATATTAATCCGGTCATCTTAGAGCACTTTAATCTAGGCATACTGAAATGTACTCAACACTTTCATCTTAGATACGTTCTGAAGTTGATATGATAGTGGTAGAACAGAAGAGTCGCTCCGTCGCCCCTTCATTCAGCTTCACCTATTCGACCTTCGTTTGATAGTGGGACCAAACCCAAACCATTACGATAACACAATACAACAAGTGTAAATTAAAAATTTATAACACCCCCGACAAGGTTATAGTAACTAGAAAAGAACTGATAACTTTCAAACGGCTGAACCGATTTTCTTGGATTATAGCTACGAACACTCTCGATCAAGCCACCTTTCAAACAAAAACAAAAAAATTAAAAGCGGTTTATTAGTTTAGGAACTACGATGCCACAGACAGATACATAGATACACACGTCAAACTTATAACACCCCTCTTTTGGGTCGGGGGTTAAAAAGATAGGGCACCACTGGCTAACGGCACCGCATAGACTTCCTTACTTTTATTTGGCACTCTATGAATACAACCGATCTTTCAGTAGAATCTCACTAATCCGGCACTATTACAAACCAGAGGGTGCCGGATTTTTGGATTGTTTGGATTACTGGATTGTATAGAAAAATCCATAGTAAATTAAATCAAGAAATTTATAAAGGCAATACAATCTATTTGGGTTCATGTTTTACACGTATTTTTATAACTGTAACATATCTCACAATTAACAAATAACATAGTTTTAAAATAATCCTAAACCGAGGTTTTGTGCAACTTGGCGCGGGCGGAAGGTGCCGGATTATTGGACGTGTCGGTCTATTGAATGGCGGATTAATGAGATTTTACTGTAATATTACAAGCGACGGAATTTCCGTGCAATGTAGTAACGTTGGGATAAAGTAGGTAGGTACACTTATGTCGAACCTAACTCGTTCGCCCTTAACGTGTTGAAAATGTTTCGTGTCAAACTAACGTCAAAAATCTAGGTTGGAATTGTTGACGGTTATATCTATTGCAGGTCATGAGATTATTCGCCACAATCCGGTGTTTGACAACTAGTCAAATCAGTATCTATTTATCAAACGTCAAAACAATAGTTAATAATAATAGTTTAAAATTACTTAATACACTTAAAACTAACAAAGGCCGTGGTTTTTACGTATTTTGGAAGACCCTCTATTTAATAATCACTGAGAAATTATATTTTTCACATAGGCGAATACCGTATTAGGGGGTATTTCCACTAAAAAGAGAATTTCGTCGTCGTCTAAACATTCTATATGAAGGACGTCCACTTCTGTGTTTAGGTCTTTTCTACAAAAGACCTAAACACAGAAGCCTAGCGCGGGAAATCTCTACAGATTTCCCGCAATTTTTAAATCAAGAATCGGTTTCCTTACCTGGGAGGGTTCCCGCTTCAATTTTAGGCCCGGTATCCACCTAACCGGAGAGGAGAAGTGTTTAGTCGACCAATCAGATTCATAATTATAGTTGACGCGAAAAAATTCACCTCATGTTTTAAAAATCTGATTAGTACTGTGCACATCTAGCTACTCTCCGCTTAGGTGAATATCGGGCTTTAGACGGCATGACTAAACTCTATGGAAATTGGTCTCCGTGGCCGAAATTCGGTCGGGAGGAAATTAATGTTGAAAAGTTGCCTCGATTCAGAGTGCGGAGATAAGAAGAAAAGCCCGAATTGAAATTACGTAAACGTCGCAAGGTCAAACGAATCAATACAAAGACGCCAACACGTCTAGATATACGTAATCAGAGCTTGGACTGGGTAGTTTTGGCACGGAATTTACAGCATACGCTAATTCACTTCGGAAAGGAAGAAAAATGCAGCTTTCACCGCAATTTCGTTATTAAAATTTAAAGTATAAATTTATTTTTATATAATCTCAAGAAAACCCCTAGCATCTTTAATACAACATACTTAATTATTATTACCTACATAAATATTTTAAATAAGGTCAAATGCGAGTATAACGCTATATACTTTTAATATTTATTAATTTACATTTTTTGGCCATCTTGGTTCTTTATTTTATTTTTTTGTTATTCTAGCGGCAATTCAACTACCTATCACACTGTGAAAATTGAAACTCTACCTAAATACGTTTCATGAGGTACAAACCCTGCTGAAAGACAGACGGACGGACAGCGGAGGTTTAGTAATAGGGTTATTGGCACGCTTCTGGTACGGAACCCGAAAAACAAAAAAAAATTGATAACTGAAATATCGAGCTAGGGTGTAGATATACTATAAAGGAATAATAAAATAACTCTTAATAAATCTATTCTAATATTATAAAGAAATAAAGTTTGTAAGTTTGTTTGTAGAAAGTAATCTCTGGAACTACTAAACCGATTTTGAAAAATTTTTCACCAGTAGAAAGGTACCTACATAACACTAATATCATAAAGGAGAAAGTTTGTATGTGTGTGTGTGTGTGTGTGTGTATGTTTGTTACTCCTTCACGCAAAAACTACTGGACAGATTGGGCTGAAATTTAGAATGGAGATAGATTATACCATGGATTAGCACATAGGCTACTTTTTATCCCGGAAAATCAAAAAATTCCCACGGGAATTTTAAAAAACCTACATCCACGCGAACGAAGTCGCGGGTATCAGCTAGTTATTCCTAAGAGTCATAGGCTCAAAAATTAGAGATTCCTACGAAAGTTGTAAAACGCTACCAGTGCAAAGCTGGGGCGGATCGCTAGCATTGTGTATATCACCATAGATACTTACTATTTGAAAAAAAAAAAAATATCGAAGCATCTGACGATAAATAATATTTAATAATTGTACGTTTTAATCTCAAAAAGATCAATTTAAGGTATCTTCTAGTTCTAGGTAATTATTTGAAAGCAACAGCAGATGGGAATAGAAAGGCTTACAACAATAATTTACCGACCCTCTACTTTTACTCAATTACATCCTATCGAACTAATAGCTTGTACTTATAGAATAGGAACTTTCTATTCAATATTGTTTTACAATTTCGATGGTACCTTTTCGGTGATATATTATTATGAATTATTGCTCTACTTTTCACCTTACAATAATTGTAACAGAGAGAGCCAGTGCGTGCCAGACCTTCGGTTTTTTTTAAAGAATATTAACCATGCTTATCATGACTAACACTCCCCTTTTTCCTCCAATTAAGCGTAAAGCTTGTGCCAGGAGTGGATACGACAATAGTGCAACGGGTGGGGTTTGAACCGCCGACCTTTCGGAATTCAGTCCGTTCCTCAACCTTTGAGCTATCGAGGCTTTTATAAAAGCTGAAAGTTTCTCTGCGTATTTTCCCCAGCACAGGGAGGAACGATCAGTCACTATGAAGTTTGAATCCGGAACTATGCTCAGTTCTGGGCAGGCGATGATCATGATGATACGCGTTTTCATGGTACCCGGCGCGGCGTCGACATTTTTGCTATAGTAGTGGCGCGCCTGTAAGCACCCTTAGCTGAAGCCTTGATCGTTCAGTACGCATTGTTTGACTTTCCTCATCTCTTCCATTCTTCCAAAACAATGCGCCGCTTGGCCTATATACACCAGCAGGACTGAATGAAAATAGCTAATGAGTTGCTCTAATTGCTCTGGTTAGCCATGCAGAAACACTAATTAACTGATAGAGTTTTTTTTCTGTAAATAAAGGTTTTCCGAATACGAATGAGTGCATAAACGCCCTGTTTATGTATTAATAGAAATAGACATTGTGTGAAAATTTCAACCCTCTACCTATTACGGTTTACGAGATACATCCCACTGAGAGATAGACGGACGGACGGACAGAGGCATCTTAATAATAGGGTTCGTTGGCATCTTCGGGGTACAGAACCCTAAAAATGCAACAGTTCTCTTTGTATCATTGCTAATCTGACTAATTGCTGTCTAAAACTTCATAGCGGGCCGGTTTTGTTTGCTATTTCAATACACCCATCATGATTCACATGCATAAATGCTGTTCACATGTGTGCGGGTGCGTTGCACAAGTGCGCATCCATGTGTGAGTAAAATGCAGGGGTGGTCACCCCCATCTGTGGAATAGGGCGGTGGTGAATCATACGATGTTCTTTATTATTTTGGCTGTTTTTGTAATAGTCAGGGCAATGACAAGGACGTATTTATATAGCGATTGGTGCTAAATGCTAATCCTGTAAATAAAATATGTAAGTGTGCAAAACAAAAAATCTGAAATAATAATTAGAATTAAAGAAGTCTCTATTGTTTCATGTTTCCTTGGCGGGTCTGGACTGACAGATAGATAACGAAGTGGTCCCATAAGGGTTCCTTTTTTCTCTGGAGATACGGAACCCTAAAAATTGCTAAACGTACACGAGTGTGCCAGGCCAGAAGGTAGAAGTGGCGAATGCTCGTGAGGCGTATAACATCTGCCTCCAAAAACATCACTTTGTAATGACCACGACCGCTCTGCTAAGAGTGTTACGAGTGTTACGTGTTTATAGATGAGCCCGCGGGAAAAAGCTAGTTATCCATCGACTCGATAACGCCTGGCGCTAATGCGTGCGCCACACTAGCTCGTCTCCCTGAGTCGATTTGCTTTAGGCTAGTACGCATTCGGCATCGAAAAAGAGCGGTTGTGTCGAGATCGCTCTTGACGCCGGTATTAAAATAAATCGGTGCGGAAAGTACGCGTCCGTTTTCACCGTCCGATTTTGGAAATTATCTTATAATATAGGTGGTTAGATTCACCAGTGTTTTTCAGCTACAGTTTTTCTATGACATTCCTATGTTTGTTCTTCACGTTTCTATTAGAAATCTAGTGCGCTAATCCAATATTAGGTGTTAATGTAATCATCGATACGGCAATCGTGCTTATCGGTCAATTAAAATAGTTGCAGTTTGTACGCATTTTTATGTTTCAACTATGTACTACTTTATCGGGGTTGTGAATAGTTTGTATACCTTAGTTTTTTTTTTTTTTAAGAATATTAGCTTTGTTAATCAACGATTTATATTCCCCTTTCTCCTCTCGACTAGGCGTAAAGCTTGTGCTAAGAGTGGGTATGACAATAGTGCAACGGGTTTGAGCCGATGACCTTTCAGTCGACTCCTTAACCATTGAGCTATTGAGGCTTAAGACGTTTACACTTCAGTGACACCACTTGATTGCATTAGAGTATGAGTATTGAGTATCATATCATATATCTTCTGATATTGAAATTGATATTGATTGAGTAGAAGTTATAATAATTGTGATTAAATGCATGTCATTACTTGGTACATTGTAACGCAAAAACCCTAGTACCTGGTGGTATGTAAATAAATGTACTGAACTACTTGACACCCCCGCCCTTGCTAAGTGGAATTTTTGAAAATCGGTGTGGGGTGGAATTTGTTAAAATCCTGAAACACTTACTTCTTAATCCTTAATAAATCCTTCTCTATAATTCCTCTATAAATCCTTTTTAGTGGGCGTTTACGTCATAAAGGGAATCTACTCTCAATATATTAAGTTTACCCCAGCGGTTTAGGCTGCTGGTAGAGTTAGGTCAGTTGGTCAGGACTCAGGACAAATCTTTTTATATGTAGGTATAGTTTGACAAGTAAATCAAAAACTGAATTAATTGATCGAAAAGTGAACTTCTATTCCAGTTACGAGATTACTTGCTCTGAATTCAGTATTCTGGAATAACATTCCAGTATCGAACAGAGCTGGTACAGTTCGATGGACTGGAATGCTGGTGGAATAATGTAAAGCGGTTATAAATAGTTGTTTTGTGTACCTTTATATCGATTACCGCTTTGTACGAAGACCTGAAATGTTTATTATTCGCATGTTGTATTCCAATTACTTTAAATGCCCTTTGTTCGGTTTTTAACCGACTTCGAAATAGAAGAAGTTCTCCATTCCCTTTGCTATGAATTGCACCAAGTTTAATGAATATTTAAACGCGATTAGGTAATATTTTCCTTTCCCTTCAATTAAAAGTAAAGATTGTGCTATTAGTATCCCTACGACAAAAGGCTTTTGGATTTCAGTATATCCCCGTGACATTTCAGGTATTGAGCCTTAACTTTTTTTTTAAATAACAAGTGTAAATTAAAAATTTATAACACCCCCGACGATCCAAAGTATCTGAGTTTTCCAAAACATCATTTTCAAATAAATAATTATGTATTTAGGCAACGTCCATCTTGACAGCTTGACATTTGTCTATTGACATAATATTATGAACCTAACGGTCATCTAACCTTCTTTTCTACAAGAAAACTAGAAAAGAGCTGATAACTCTTAAACAGCCGAACCAATTTTTTTAGATTATAGCTAAGAACACTCTCGATCAAGCCACCTTTCAAACAAAAAAAACTAAATTAAAATCGGTTCATTCGTTTAGGCGCTACGATGCCACAGACAGATACACAGATACACAGATACACAGACACACAGATACACAGATACACACGTCAAACTTATAACACCCCTCTTTTTGGGTCGGGGGTTAATAGCGAGCAAACTAGCAGGCGGGTCACCTGATGTTAAGTGATTACTGAGGAACCACAAATTCACATTCTCTGATTTTTTCCTTTACTTGTGCTATAAGACCTACCTACCTACCTACAAAATTTCATGGTTCTAGGTGAACGGGAAGTACCCTATAGGTTTTCTAGACAGACACGACAGACAGACAGACAATAAAGTGATCCAATAAGGGTTTCCTTTTGAGGTATGTAATCCTTAAAAAAGTAAAAGAAACTAACTGTCTACCACCTTATCTGTGTCTTAAAATGACCGCAGTTGGTGAGTCAGCACATAGTTGCGCGTCGCGAATCTAATTTCTGTCCAATTAGCATTCTTATTAACGCTCTGTTTGTCTTCGGCTGTGATCCACTGCAATGCACAATACGCAAAAACCTGTCAAGTGCGAGTCGGCCCTCGCTCTTTTAGGGTTCCTTACATAATTATGAACATCATATTTTGGGTGCTTGAAATATTTCTTTTCCGAGCTAGAACATTGCCATGGAACCATAAAAGAATACTCAACTCAAAATTTAAAAAACCCCCGACACAAAAACCTCTATAAGAAAACTAGAAAAGAGCTGATAACTTTCAAACGGCTGAACCGATTTTCTTCGCTAAGAACTAAGATTCGATTATAGCTAAGAACAAAAAAAAAACTAAATAAAAATTGGTTCATTCGTTTAGGAGTAACGATACACAGATACACACGTCAAACTTATAACACCCCTCTTTTTGGGTCGGGAGTTAAACCAAGTACGAGTCAGGCTCGCGCACCGAGGGTCCCGTACTCGGGTATTTTTTCCAACATTTTGCACGATAAATCATATACTGTATTTTTTTTTATACTATTATGTATAAAAATAAATAAAAATCTGTTTTAGAATGTACAGATAAAGCCCTTTCATAATATGATACCCCACTTGGTATAAATAAATAAATAGGTTTTCTTGACAGACGGACAGATAGACAACAAAGTGATCCTATAAGGGTTCCGTTTTTCCTTTTGAGGTACGGAACCCTAAAAACTTGTTTTGGGTTTAGACTTGATCTCCTAAAATCGTCTCTGAGTCTCCTAAAATCGTTTTCCTCCCATTTTCATTTGTTAGTCTAATTATAACTATAACGTCATTATATTATGTGTTGATAGTGACGTGCAGACTGCAGTGAACATAACAAATGCATGCTCTTTTAAATTTTTTTGTCATTAGTAATTCCAATTCAGTCATTAAAATTCTTCATCCGCTAGCGTGGTCAATGTGCAATGACATTTGCGCTGATGACGAAGGAATTTCGACCTTCATTCTCTGTTATAAAGCTGCATTTTTAATGGCATATTCAATCTTCATAGTCTACTTTTTATTGTGCATGTGTCGAAGATTATAATGCATTATAATGCAGTTACGTTAATTTTAAATTGTCTCTAATTAGTAATTACTGCTCAAACTTAAATTAATCACGGATAATACAACAAGACAAGATAGATAGTCAATCACCTCTGTATACTGAAGGCTGAAGTTAATATAATAATAATCTATCTGTCCGTAACTATCGATCAGTTACTTAGCAACGTTGATATTTGTCAAAAAATGTGTGGTCTCTCTTGAAAAACAACAACTTTGCTTGTGTCAATAAGTATAACAACATTGTTATTTGTCAAAAATTGTATGGTCTTTTTGAAAATAGCTATGTTGCTAAGTAACGTATCGACAGATTAGATAAGATTATAATTTCTAGCGTTTATAGTGCTAATGCTGTTTATTATTAATTTTATATTCCGTAATAAAATCTACTAAAAAAGCTCTTTCTCTACCTCATTCAAACCTTATTCTATCGTAATATTATCAATATGCCAGTCAATGTAAAAAAAAAAAAATTTGTAATCGTTTGACTCTCGCAGTATGTTTAGTGTGCTAATGTTATATTCCGTAATATCTATTAAAAATCTCTTTCTCTACCAGTCTCGTTCTGTACCGTAATGTCAACATGCCCATCCCCGCTGTTTAAAATTGTCTCTCGCGGTATGTTCAGTATGCTAATGTTAAATTCCGTAATATCTATTTCATTATCTCTTTCTCTACCTCATTCCAACCTTATTCTGTTTCGTAATATCAACATGCCAGCACAGGCCAGTCTGCGTTTAAAATCGTCCGTCTCTCACGGTATGTTCAGTATGCTATAATTGCGAATTTTTCACGCAGCTGTAACTTATTCTTCAGACTTTTTGCCATTTTCTTTCCATTCCAACCTGAAATGCTTCGTTTTTTCCTCGCCATAGATTAGAGACGGACCATTTCACAGATAGCATGTGAAAAATCATGTGAATAACCTGTTCGTACTACGTAACACTTTTTAACCTACTTAAAATAAAAAATCACGAAGTAAAATCTCTTAAACTTAGAAATTTATTACATTTAATCCCACTTTATTGTTTAAATTTCGCACGCGCATGGTCATCGACCGGAGTCCAAGAGCGCGCAAGCGAGAAAACTGCATGTTAGGAATAGTTTTTCCATGAAAACCGACCTTCGAAATATTATATCAGCGCTATTCATGTTGATTATAATTCCTAGTGAAATGAATGCACATAAGTAACAAACGATTGTAATTATATGAAATAAGAAAAATTACTTTCCAAGAAAAATCGCCGTGAACAAAAATAATAATTTTCATCAAATAAAAATGATTTAACATTATTAGCAATCATGCCCATCGCTACCACAGATTTATTATGTATCAAATATCGATTTAGTGAAGCGAATCGTACAGTGGCCTCGTTCAGGATTGCAATCATCGTGGCCTATTTCATTGGAGGCTTAAATTGGATTCCAGTTGGAAACTTGTTCCGTTTCTAGTCCTTCCACTTCTGTTCTTATTTTTCGTTTATGCAGTTTCTAGTTTTCCAAGATAGCGTAGGGTTAACATTTTTTGTTTGTATAGCAATTATTTGTTTTATCGGCTAATAAATAATGCTGTAATTTGGGAAGGAAATATTAAAAATATATTTTCTGTAGGTATGAGAAGTGCATAGATTAACCGTTGTTTAGTGCCTGTGGTAAACAATAAAGTAAAATTGAAATAGGTTACTTTTATCCAACTATTACATTATACTGCTTTAGAGACTATAGCGAGGAAGAAAAAGAAATAAAAAGTAGAAAAACATTCAACTAACAGCAGCAACATATGAAAGAAATTAATTGCTTTGCTGAATTAATAATTTTGGGACGTAGGTAATACTGATAGCCATTATAGAAAACAAATAACTAGAGAAAGAGTATCATCAAGTGCCCAGTCTCATATCAGACAAGTAGAATAGTATTTCGATACTGATATAAATTTGAATTTACGATAAATAGCCTTGTCTCAATTACGTAAACCTAAATATTTATGTTGAATTATATCTAAATTTAGATATAAACATATTTGAGGGCGTTGATATAACGGTCAATAAAATGCGTAGGTACCTACTCTGCTCTTAAAATAAATTGGCCAAGCCGGTAAATGGTTCGCAGTAGTTAATATCCAACATCTGACCCATTTTGTTTCGCTCTCGTAGTATTGAGAATAATAGCTAGATAATCGAGGCTGTCTATAATGCTCTACTGATTGTGTTTAATAATTGCTAATAATAGTAGATAATGGTGTTAAGTCGGTTGTATATAAGTCTGTAAACCAACTGACAGCTCTGAAATTAGTAAGTGCTATCCTTTTTACCCGAATACGGCAAAGCCAAAAGGGTTGTGAAGTGAAGCAAATTAAGAAAACCAGTCCAAAAAGATGTAAGTGACTTTAGATTTTCTTTGGACAGGTTTCTTTTGATGTCTTGACCATTTTGTGAGAGGTTTAACTCAGTTATAGTATCTACCATAGTTTAGTTCTTTTTGTTTTGGTATGCTTAAAAGTCACCTCGTCGAGTTTCTATACTTGTTACCATATTCGTTAACAGTAGATTTTATAAACAAAAATAAAAACACTTCGAACTGGTCGCTGTATTTTGTATGCCTGAAGAAATTAGGATCACCAGTTGCGTGTTCCAACCTCATTCGTGCTATCGTAGATATGGTAATATTTATAACTTATTCACATACAAAATGTTAGTTAGGCACTTGGTTATTTATATTAAAAACGATACTTTGTGGCGCACGAAATCAGATTTGGAAGTGAATAGATATTTGCAACTGATTAACCCATTTTATCGTACTCTTTCTGTACGGAATTTCTAAAAATACTGGCCGGTTTAGTTGCTACCACTAGCTTATAGCTTCGCGTTGTCTGCGTGAAAAATAGAATTTATAAAACTACGAGTAGGTACGTTATAGAGGAAACCTCATCCAAAATTTGAAGTCTTTAGATTTAGTGGTTTGAGCAGGTCAGGATTTTATAAATACCTCTAATATTTTTCGTGTAAGTATAGTGTGCAATGCTATATTTTTGGTCCTTCGAGTCGAATACTTAATGCTTCAATGTAGGCAAAAAGATTAAAAATAATTTATAATATCGCTACTGTCTGAATACTTTTAAAATCAAAAATTAGCTAGAGATCTATTGCAATGTAATCTTTTCATAGCGGTGCTGGCACTGGGAATCGTGAATAATGGCTTAAAACATTCTCTTTGCGATACTAAACGCGAGCTCTTAAGAAAATTAGTTCTTAGACAGAACCCAAGACGGAAGTATGATGCATCATCCATCCCTAGACCGTCTAGATTGCAATGGAATCTTTTCATAGCGGTGCTGCCAGCAAAATACACTTGGAAGAATAGTGGCTTTAAACATCCCTTTTACAATACTCAACGCAAGCTCTTAAGAAAATTAATTCTTAGACAGAATCCAAGACGCAAGTATGATCCAATTAGTTTACTGCACAAGTTACCGGGAAACCTTTGTGTTGAAACGTCTGCCAAGGCGGCCATGTTTTACACGTGCTGAATGCAGATTGAGATTACGTTACGTGGTTTTGTAATAACTTGAATTCTTATTCTACAGTACCTAAAACTAGCCTGTCAAATACTTAGTATTCATCATCATCATCATTATCGGCTGACAGACGTCCACTGCTAGACATAGGTGTCTTGTAGGGACTTCCACACGTCACGGATTTGGGCCGTGTAATTTCCAGCGGCTTCCTGCGACTTATTTGATGTCGCCTGTACGAGGTCGCCATTCCAGCACTTTGGAAACCTAACGGCTATCGGCTTTTCGAACTATGTGCCTTACGCAATGCTACTTCATCTTCGCAACCCACTCAGCTATGTCGGTTACTCTGGTTCTTCTATGGAACTCCTTATTCTTGATTTGATCACGTAGAGAAACTCTCTCCATCGCCTGCTGAGTGACTCTAAGCTTTCTTATGAGGTCCATATAGTTAGTTAAATACTTAATAGATTGAATTAATAAGGAGATTCTAGATAAGGATGCGTTCCACTGTAGTGGAGACCAGCGGTGCAGAGTGCAGACTCGTTCAGCCCGAATAATCATATTATTGAGAGATGACAAAACCTTTCTTTATTCTTCTGGTAGTGATGCTGGAGCTATATAGGAATTCCGCCTTCTATAATGAGCAAGTACTTTGAAATATATTCAGTATCGTTTAAATAGTGTAGTGAAGATAACCAAAGTCCCAAAAAGATATTCATCCTGGAAAACTCCTTTTTCATGTCGAATAATACTAAAGACTCATGAAAAACTACGTACAAAGCAATATTAACTAGTTAATAACCACTTAAGTGATGGTTTTGTGAATAGGCCAGTCATAAACGGTACTTCAATTATCGAGACTGTCTCTCCATATCAATTAGCTCTTAAATTGAAGTGTACCCACTTCATTATTCAAGTCTATACTCTATGATAGTGAATTACTTACTAAGTTTAGTGTTAACATATTTACTTTTAAATTGTCTCTTCTTTTACGTAGAACTAACATTTCTCCAGCGGCGGGTAAAAGTAGCTGTATATACTGTTATTTCTAGCGTGCGAGATATACATCTACCACAAATATATATAAAAAATAGTGGGCATGTAGAATGTTTTCATCTAATTCTAGACAGAGCCAACGGGCTAACTAAACTATGCTACCTACGTATTTAACGATTATATTAATTTAATGCAGTATTGATGTAGTACATTAATACTGATATTAAAACAAATAGTCATTGCAATCCTAACAAAAACAAATAAACGCACTTAACACCAGACAATGATCCAAAGGGATCAACGACACACCAACCACCGCGTTGCGTAGGAGTTGGTCTATTTTGATTCCGATTATGTCCCCATCCCGTTTTCGCATCGGCAATATTTATAACTTCCTCTTTTTCTGGTACGAATTGTGCAATAATTGGCATGAAATGTTATGTATTTTTTCGAGTGTGTGCCAAAAAATACACGTGCGTGTAATGCTGAAACACTTCGTCTTTATGCTTTTGTGTCATAATCGTTAAATAATATTTGTATTGTACAAAATCTCTTTATTTAATTTAATTGTCTGGTCCGAAAGTAGTGATATCACTTTCACAATGTTCCGAGCAAAAAGGATAGATTACTTTTAGACTTGTCAGTTTAGTGATTTAATCCAATTACATTGGTTGTAATGTAACCTTTTGTAAGTTTTTTTTAATGTTCTTTACTATTCATTATCATAATATCATTATGTCCCACTGCTGGACAATTCGCTAAAATAGTCAGACCGATAGATTTATAGGCATACAGTATTTTGCTGTTTGTTCATTTACCTCGAATTTCTCGCTGGTGAAGGTTTCCTTAAATCAGACTTTTTGAAATTGTTGAAACAATTTTTGAGTTATAATCATTATTGATTGTTGTAATTGTCTGTGGTAACATCGCAATTATTATTTTCATCTAATTCTTACATAGATGCGTCGGTTTCTTTATTGTATTATAACCGTGGTTAATGGTTTTAACGGAGTTATTTAATCAATTTAACGTTTTTAATGGAAGTTTTGGTTTATGGCGTGAAGAATCGATCGTGAAACTTTAGTTATACCTACAATGACTAGGAGGAATTCACTGTGTAATATTGTTTTTATGTAAAAAATAATATGTTGGATAAAACTTTGATTGGTCTTTTGGTTTCTATTTTATGGTTGTCAGGTGTTTCCTCTATTGCTTTTGTCATCCCTGCTTTTTTCTTGTTTTTTTTACGTTTAGCTGTAAAATATTCCTTAGCTTATCAGAGATCTAATTTCATGGTTATTTTAAAGTTCATTTTATTTCAAGGTTTTTACTTGTTTTGAATTCCTCCAATTTTACTGCTTCTGACCACTTTTCGTTTAAGCTAAATAATTCTCGGAAATTGTTATTTATTAACAAAATTCATATGACGCTGTTTTTTTTAGAAATAGGCAGTGAAATCCAAAACGGCTTAGATCCCGTTTACACGGCATTAACACCGCACGTTTTTTTGCAGGATAAATCTTACCGAATACGTAGTGAGTATTATAGTATGCATACACTGAGTATAGAACCGTTCACATGATTAAAGTATCTACAAACAACATGTGATGTGGCACTAGTCACTAAGTACGTATTTGGTAAGATTTATCCTGAAAAAGGTATGTGAAATAAATATTGCCATCTGATCAGAATCTTACGAACCAATCTTATCCAGTAGGCTATGTTATTGTCGTACCCTCTTTTAACATAGGTAACCTTTCAATTATTTAATGTTTTTTTTTTTAAATAGTGTAGATATCTTAAATAGGTTTTGCACGTGCCGTGTTTTCATAATAAACTGTGAATAAACTAAATTAACTATTTTTATACAATTATCAACTATTTAGTGATTGCTGGTGATACAGAGTGTGTTTAGTGTTAGTGCAGTGTGATGGATAGTGCCCGTTAGTGCACATCACGTATAATGTCGAAGACTTTGAACGCCTACAGAATGTAAGTATAAAAAAAACACTTTGACGCTGAGTTTAGGGATTGCAATTCAGTTCAAAAACGTGCATAAATTATTTACGGACTAAATAGTAAGAAGGTAATAGTCAATATACAGATTGATTTGTCTGTTAGCTGTATCTACAGGTAGTGTTGTGCAGGAGCTGTGTTGCAGCGGTGTCGTGTAAGTGGGATACAACCCTAATGCTCTTACTTTGTACTGTGTCGCTCAGAATACTCCAAATAAAGAGATTTATATGTTAGTCAGTCAGTTTCGCCTTTTGCATTTAGCATAAAATAAATCTTTGGGCTATATTTTGTGTATAAAGACTTTTACATAACATTTAATTAAGCTACCCGGGAAAATCTGAAAAGACGAAGAAAGCATTGATCTATTGTCCTTCATCCTCCTGTCCTTGAATTTTGAGCTTTGAAGATCTCAAGCGCTCAATAAATATCTACCCTACAGAGTCTAAACAAAAAATAAAAATACTCTCTCTAGTTCTCAATATCACAAAGCCGACCATATATTTGTAATAATAACAAGCAGTGCGGACATCAGAACCAATAAATCTAGTGTCATATCAAAAAACAAGGAACACACAAAGGCTCGTTTGGTGGAATATCGTTCACTCGAGGTAAACTTGGCAACATGCCCGGAGCAACTGGTTTATGTCTGGCATTAAATGCATTTTGTGGTCATTTTGATATCAGCAGCGGATCTTAACGTAAAAACAATAGATTGAAGTGAAGTTAGGCCGCTTTCTGATTAGTTGGTACAGCAGCGCTGTGACATCAGCTCGGGCGTCGAGAGCGTACCGCGCCGCCTCCACTTTCGCACATGTCTGCAAAAAACAAAATTAATTTAGTGATTCTAAAAAACATCCTCCATAGAAGATTTTGGAAAAAGCAAGAACTCAAAATTAAAAAGTAATAGGGTGTATTAAAATGCGGTCTCAAACCAAAAATGAATCCTTGAAACGAGGGAATCGAGCTCACAGCACCATGAACAGAACTGAATGAGAGAGAAAAGAGAAAGAGAGCAAAGAGAGAACTTATATAAACGGAGAAATCCAGGCGAGTGTAAAACAAAGCAGTCCTAATCCAATTAGGGTAGCGTCACTCTACCGGACGAGCGGTAGGGTAATCGATGCGTCTAGACTAACTGGGGAGCTGAGAATGCTTTAAAAAGACCCCACATCTCTGGCAATGAATTATTATCTGTTATTTTGAGTCTAGACCATTGATGTTAAAAGCCAAAGATACGCAGTTCCTTTGTAATGTAGCTCCATTTTATTTGAAGCTCGCTTGTGCCTGCAATTGCGTCCGCGAAGCTTTTTTTTTCTTACGAACTCTAATAAGAAAGCGGTGATCGCCGAGAGGGTATGCATCTCACAGGCATGCAGGATTCCTCACGATGTTTCCTTCAACGCTAGGCAAGTGACATTTAATTGCTTAAACACGCGCAGACGCACATTTCTCCGAAAATATAAAAATGCGTGTTTGGGTTCAAATTCTGAGTCTCGAATTGGAGGCCGCAGTCTTAATTACCAGGCTGTAAGTTATCGCCGCTTTTCGCGTATGTAATCACTACCCATATTATTAATGTGAAAGTATGTTTCTTTGTTGGTTTATCCTTCAATCACGTCGCAACGGAGCAAAGGATCGAGGCGATTTTTTGCATGGACCTACAGAGGTAACATAGGTTACTTTTTATCACGAAAAAGGCAAAGAGTTCCCACGGGATTTTGAAAAAACTAACTCATCGCGGATGAAGTCGCGAGCTTCAGTTTTGTATGTGATGTGGGATGCGCTTAATTTACCTTTCAACGTTAAAAATAAAAAGCTACGAGTAAAAGCACTAACGAGGGACTCGGCCATTTTATGCAAACAAACTGAGGACATTCGAGTTGCGAATGGAAAATATGAATTTAGTAAACAGCCGTTTGTGTTCCTTTGTTTATTTGTACGGCATTTCGGCCGCAGCAGTTTAAGTTTTCGAGTAAACAAAGTTCATCACTGTTTTTTTTTTTTAATAAAGGACGATGGGCAAAATATGGGCTGTTCTCAAACTTGGGCGCGTTTGAAACCTCGTAGCTTTAGTTTTATGTTTACGTAATCAATTGCATAAATCATTATCTAACAAATTCAACAATTGACAGTCAAAAAGGATACAATGGTTCCCATGGTATTTGGTAAGAATTATTCTAAAAAAACGTGATAATGCCGTATGAACGGGATTTTATCAGCAAAATGTTACTTGTGGCTCAGTTGAATATCGTCTAAAACGCCTGAAACAGTAAGCCTTGTTCAGGAGGGTTGTCGCCCTTGGTAGCCATGGCAACGGGGATATTTTATGCGCCTCGCGCCGGCTATTACCTACCCCCCAAGGGGTGGGGGCACGAAACTTCGACAAGGTTATATTTGTACCCTCTGTTTTCTATATTATGGAAACATGTTAGTTTTGCTTGGCACGTTCCAAATTACATTTCCAGGAATATGACTTGTTGCTGAATTGGTTTCGTGATTTAATTTATTTGTCTGGTTACTTACATATTGTTGTCGACAATCTCTAAACTAAATTGGTAGGTCTTTTATTGCTATCCCTTTCATAGTGCTCCTGCAGAAATGGATTTTTGACCTGTCGATTTACTATATTTACCTACATTTCTATGTCAGTTAGTGTAAGTCAAACCTCTATACCTATAATCTCCTGATGATTGCCTTTTTTTTCGTGAGGAAAATCCGTCATGGATACCACCGGCCACGGCGAGCACAGTGGTTATTTATGTCGGACTCGACACCTTACATTCTACCGACTAAAAACCTCACGAAGTGCCATCTTCCTGGTGTTCAAATTCAAATTATTTTTATTCAATTAAACTTTTACAAGTGCTTTTGAATCGTCAAAATAATCTACCACTGGTTCGGAATGCTGTTCGCCTTCCATAAGAGGCAAAATACTAAGTTAGTAGAAATAGAGTACCATTTATGTGCCTTTTGCTAATGTGTTTTTTACGGCGCAGCCTATGCTACTGACAACAAATGTGTTTCAGTTTTTACGGCTCTTGATAATGTCTGCGATATATTTTTCTTGACACCCCTCAAGTAGATATATGTACGAGTAGGTAGGTATGTTGCAAACGTTTAGTGTCCTCGTCTTCTATGCATACCGCTAAGGTGTGTCGGACTGGGTAGTGCATTAACGTACTTGTAGCTATCTACATGTGTAATGCACTTCCGACTCCGTCTTTCCCGCAGTAACGGACAGTTAGAAGGAAACTTAGACCTTATCGGCACTTCCTATCTTGCGACTAATGTATATTAGTCGAGCTAATATGTACTAAGGGTCATGAATCATGATAGATGGTCTGCATTTGAATTCAAGCCGAATACAAAATGGCAGTATTAATGCAGCTATTGTGCAGAACAGTAGACCCTATCTCCTGCCTCATTTAGTATATTTTCATTTCGATATTGTCAGAGTGAATTAGAGTGAGGGAACTCTCGGTTTGATCCTGAATCGACGATATTTCATTAGGCTATGGTGACGTACAATCAAAGAAAAATATGCTACTTTAGGGCTATCTGCGTCAAATATACAAACATTTGACGCCTGCCAGTAACATCGAAGCCTCGACGTTTTGTTAGAAGTTCTCTAACTGTCTGTGAACTGTGATATTGGCAATATGGCAAAATTGGCAATTGAATTATTTTCTAGGAAGCAACCATGCTCCATCCTAGAGATTATCAACGCTTTCCATTAGAGAAAATACCCTCTCTTCTGTTCCTACGGAGCCAACCATACCCATAAGTCTATGAAGTATGGCACCATGATACGCTGATATTATTTTCTAGTTTGTGAATTTGCCGACCCTCCTTTGTTCACGTTTTATACATAGTTGTTCCATTCAATGTTTGTAGTCCCAGCCTTTTGTCACCTTGTGAACAAAAAATAGTTAAAAAAACAGCATAATTACGTCAGAGTGTGTAGATTAACAAAGCCTTTTTTACGTACATTCAAGTCAAATAACCTTCATCCAATTAACTCTTGAATGCTACCTGCAGATGTGTCTTCTGCGCCATGTATGAAATTGTCGTGTTTTTATTTTTAGAACTTTAATATGACTACGTAGCTACGTAGTAGGGAGGTATTATATGCGACAGGATGACGGCAGGTGATAATTTCATGTTTTTCTCACACATAGGGTTGCCTACATAAGAATTTTTTTTTTAAATTTATAACTAGTTAACATCCTCATTTATTTTAATATTGGTCTTGTAGTAACGTAGGCTTACGGTTCTTTCAAAAATAATGGATTGATAAATTGCGCGAAAACACTAAGAAAGTTGTATTTTGTAAATCTTACCTTTGTATTATACCAGAGTGAACTAGAGTAAAGAAACTCTCGGTTTGATCCTAAATCGACGATCTAATAGAATAGACTATGGGTGACGTGAATCAAAGAAATCTTGTCATTTTACAGCCTGTCTAGCATCAAATGTAGGTAAAATTTGACGCCTGCCCATGAGGTCGAAGCTTCAACGTTTGTTAGAAGTTCCCTGTCCTGAACTGTGTGTTATACTTACTGTATTTTAGTTGTCAACCCTATTCACGAAGGACAAACACGTTCTGTTTTCTGTGTCTATTAAAATGTTTTGGATATTTGGTAGCGTGCTTGTTTACCATAAACATTCCTTTCTGATACATTTTTACCTATATTAAGGCTTTTTACGAGTAGTTACTATAATATGTGTTATCTTTGTTATTGATAATGCATCATGCATTGAGCTTAGTAAAATTTTGTATGATGTAATTGTTGTAAGTATATAACATATCGATTATCGCTGTATCATAATGTCGTACTGGTTGATTCAATGCCCATAATAGGTTTGATCCATAAGGATCAAAGATTAGATGACACTAATTTATATTGTGCTTTGTTTGAAACGCAGAGAATTGAGATTAATAAGAACTTAACTCTTGCACATCCATACTTTAATATTATAAATGCGAGAGTGTGTATGTCTGTCTGTCTGCTAGCTTTTCACGGTCCAACAGTTTAACTGATTTTGATAAAACTTGGTACAAAGTTAGCTTACATCCCGGGCATGGACATACTTTTTATTCTGGAAAATCAAAGATTTCTCTCGGGATTTTTAAAAAACCTAAATCCACGCGGACCAAGTCGCGGGTACCACCTAAATTTTTATAAGTTAAGACTAAATGCTGTGAAAAATGCTAAATTTGTTGAAATTTCGTGGAAATTTTATGCCCGTACCAAATACAAATGTAGACAAAGTTGTGGAGGAGAGGGGTCCTTTATCCGCCTTATGTGGTGCAATGCGAAAGTAATAAAGTATCCCGGGATACCCTTGAGGGATTTCAGTGAAGTTTTACTGCGTACCTCCTTGTCGGGGTATTGCAAAGGTATATCTGCCTAATACCTCTTGGGTAGGGTGTGGTGTTATAGACAAACATTGCTGTGTTTGTATCTGTTTTGCTTGTTTACCACGGTAAAATTATTGTATACATTCCTACTTTTTTTACCATGATTGTACTCATACATTATGGAAAGGCTGTTGTAAAACTCTTTGAATTTATAAATTTTTGGACAAAAGTCCTAACATGCTTGTTTGCAAAATTCAGTCAATTTTTCAGTTAAATTCTAATCCAAAATCATTCTTTGTTCAAACTCCAAAATAAATATTTATTCCATGTCTAGTGTCTCATATTCTAAGTCGTCAGTGACTCTACTACTTTAGACATAGTGGTTTTTTGAGCCTAATGAAATTGTTTTCTATATTATCTACGATGTTAAGACAGACTTGCAAAGTAATTCTTGTACTCTGTTTACACTTTTCAAGTTTAAACACGTTTCTAACTTCTAAAGTCTTGTATGTACCAAGTTCCAACTAACTACAGAGGAATATCAAGTTTACGAAGTTGAGCTTTAAAAAATTCCCGTACCCAGGTAGTCTGCGGTTGCTTTTAAACTTTCATAACAAGATTGGCAAATTCTACATAAAATGTTGAAGCTGAAATTCTTGGATAAGTTATTTACAAAGCTGCAAAGATTACTTTTTTATCGCCTTTGAAACTTCTTCCTGGTTGTGTTTTAATTTACATATTGGTAATTTGAAACACATTCATTTAGATAAACCAGCTTTTATAATAGCCAAAATCTTATAGCGTGCATACTGTCGAGCGAATACGCCTGGCAACGATATAGCCAAATGCTGAGGGCTATCATGATGTGAAGGGAAGAAAAGAAAAAGAAAAAGATAGAGATTTAGAAGGTCAGCGCGAAGTAATGCCACGCAGTTCCGTGCTCACCTTGGCAGATATGGGGAGGGTATTTTAGTCCGTGCCAGGACACACCCTGCCAGCAGGCAGAAGTCCCTGAGGATTTTTTCCTCCCCCGAAGAAAAAAAAAGTTTTTATAGTAGAGTAAAGCTACGGCCACAACTGCGTTTCATGAACAGATGATACGGGAGCGTCCACGACGCGAATCTATTCGTGCAGGTGTAGTGTTGGCGTAGGTGTTCATGGCGCCATTCAATATCGTAGAGAGAAAACTCTATATGCCAAATATTAGATTACTAGCTGTGCCCGCGACTTCTTTCGCGTGGAATAGTGACTTTTCGGGCAGCATATACTCTACATTAAAAATGTTCGCCGTGATTCTTTAAATTGTAATAATAACTTTTTTATTTATGAACAGATTGACATGAAATAAACACTAAATGTTAAGTGAAGCTTACTACAATATATTAGTGAAAACCGTATCTAAATCGAATAAGCCGTTTCTGATATTAGCGTGCACAAACACACAGACAAACAGACAAAAAAAAAATTAATTACAATTTCGGGTTCGGCATCGATATAATAACTTTGCCCTGCTACTTTTTTTTATATATTTCCATTGTACAGACACCACTTTTCTACAATTTTATTATATTATGTATAGATTGTCGTTGATTGCAACAATCAACGACTACGACGATAATTAAGTTTACATAATTAACAGATACTGTAATACGACAATCTAATAACGATATAAATTGTAGAATTGTCGACAATTTATATCGTTATTAGATTATTTTCGTTGATAGTTTATATAATTACGTTTACATAATTACCAAAACTAAATACCGAAAAATGTCGAGACAAATAAGAGATTTACGACTCAAACATTCACAATATTTTGTTATTAATTGAGGAAGTATTATTTAACCAATTTTTAAATGTATTTCAGGCTTATGTCGTGGTTTATCAACATAATATAATGATTATGTTTTATAATGTTTAAAATTTGTACAGTCCACACGGATGAAGTCGTGGGCATAAGCTAATATTTATAGATATCTCTCAATGATTTTTTTTAGAATCGGATCAATTAGTTCCGGAGATTACCGCCTAGAACCAAACTAACAAACTTTACTTCTTTATAATGTTATGATATTGAAAGTATTTAGATGACTATGAGGACGTTATAAAGAGGGCGGCCAGTGTGTGCCTGACGTCCGTTATTTTATAAAAACTGAGTTTCTCTGCGTGTTGTCCCCAACACAGAGGAACGATCAGCGACTATGAAGTTTGGATCACGGTGGCTTTGAGAGGAAGGTAATAAAGGTTTAAAAAATCTTACATCAAAGTGTAAAGTGTAACTTTTTTATATTTTCTTCGCAATAGAGTTAGAAATCACGTCATGCATTGCCAGACATTTTGTCGTGGCAACGCTCTACCAGATGCTCTTAAAGTTTAAAGTTTTAAGGTGTCTGGTAGGAGGTTGCCACGATACTAAGTGTCTGGGTGGTGTCTGACAATGCATGACGTGATTACTAATACTATTCCGTAGAAAAAAAAAATTAAACTTTATACTTTGACGTAAGATATTTTACACCTTCACTACCTGTTATCTCCCAAAGCCACCATGATCCAAAATTCATAGTCGCTGATCGTTGTTTCCTGTGCTGGGGACACTTCACAGAGAAATCTTCACCTTTTATAAGTCAACTAAGGTCTGGCACGCGCTGACTCTTAGTCCATTAAAGCCATTGCCCTATATCTAAATTGTTTAACGATTTGCATATTATGCGATTTCCTGCCACATATTCTCACGATGTGCTGGCGCACATTTCACGATCGAGTTCGAGTGTGCCGCTATTATGTGGTACGTGATAATCACATTTATTAGCATCAGCTGATTTCAGTTTAGCCATTGTGTATTGTATTGTTGTATGAATTTCTCAATTCGCAATGAGCTAATTTGCTGTGTATTAATTTATAAGAGCCGCGAAAGCCTAGTGGTAAGGACGCCCGCCTCCTATTCGGGAAGTCAGGGGTTCGATTCCGGGCACACATCTTGATCTTCGGACACCACTGGGGTCTAGACCTGGGGTCTGGCTCTAGAGCCAGAATCCGCTCTTATTTGTTAGTGGAAGTGGGATAGCGATAAGAAGGTATTTGCTTCAAGTAGGTAGGTATTAGGAATGTCTGATGCAGTAGGTATACAGGTAATTCATGTGCCGACTTTACAGAAATTATTTTAATCTGACGTGTGTCCTCAATCTTACCATGAATCTTGTTAAGTCGATAACCTGAATGTGGTAAAATAAATCTGTGCAATTGGATTTATATTCAAGTAACCAAATCCTATTATGAAAATAGGTCGAGTATGGTTTTCCTGCCTATGGTTGGTCCTCACCTATGGTGCTAAAACGTGGACACTGACAAACGGCCTTGTCCACAAATTCAAAGTTGTTCAGCGAGCTATGAAGAGAGGTATGTTAGGGGTTTCCCTGAGGGATAAGATCCGAAATGAGGAGATCCGCAGGAGAACCAAGGTGACATATCCCAAACTATTAGCAAGCTGAAGTGGCAGTGGGCAGGCCATGCCTGTCGTAGAGGCGATAGCCATTGGAGCCGGAGAGTCCTCGAGTGGAGATCGCGTGCAAGTGTAGTGCAGGACGCCCTCCAGCACGATGGACTGACGTATAAAGCGGCTGGCGGGAAATGGCTGGACGAGTAAGGTCCAGGAATGGCTGGAGGAGGATCGGGTGTGGTGGCGCTCTTTAGGAAAGGCCTATGCCCAACTGTGGACATCCACAAGCTGATAATGATGATGATGGTGGTGGTTTCCTAATAATAATTATGCTCCCGCCCTGCAAATAGCTCTTACCCCTCAGAAAAACTCAAGTTTATGTTTACACCATATAGGTACGTAATAAAAGTTGTAAATATTTTTTGTAAACAATTAAATAAATAAAAATTTCAATCAAATCAAATGAAAACACGCTGTATATAGATAGATTTAACTTGTAAAAGGCTTGTAAAAGTGTGTCATTTGTCGGACAGCCTAGTTTTCAGAAATAATGGCAGCGGTCGCAGTCCATCAAACGGCTACATCCGTCGATAGCTCGATATCGTGGGATACTCCGTCGCACCCCGTTTTCGTTTCGCAATTCACTTCCTATCCATTGTCAGGAGTCAGGACCATTTAGGGCCATTTACAAAACTGGGACTGTCGAATTTGTGCTACCTACCGAAAAAAAATTGAACTATTCATAGATGTCTTGGATGTAAAATTGAGTTAGTTGAGGTAAGAGTGATCTTCTAGGCAAGCACGTTCTAATCTTGACCTCATCATTGCTTTGATTATCGTCAACCTATCCTATCCTAGCTTGAAACGAATTCCAAAAAAAACCGACTTTAATATCCACAAACACTAAAAAGTAAAAAATTATTTAATTTATTAACGAATATATTATTATTATGTATATACAAGAGTTAATGTAGAGTTCTGTAATATCATTTTTTGGAGCCGTCGCGTGTTCGGTGGTCGCTTCGCGGGTGAATTGAGTGTCGATTTTCTTAACATGAGTAGTAATCGTTAGTGTTCTTTGGTTCAAGTGCGTTTCTTGACCTATTTACTTGTTGAAGAAAGTATAGAATCATCATGCATATTATGTGATGTATACTGACCCATAAACGATTTTCTATTCCATGCGAATTATAGTAAGTTTTTAAGCTTGTTGTTGTTTTGTTTGAAAAATATCCTAGAGGAAAAGAATAGTTAAAATACTTCTATTACTGAGTAATGATATAATAGATGATTGTTAGTGCTGACATCAAATTCTAGTATACAATATTATTACACATGTATCATCATAGATAAGTACTTGGAAATGATCCATACTATAGTGCGTCATCCACGGTCCTTGCTTAGATAAACATCTGCTAATAAAATGAGTTACTATAAGAATACACAAGTTAAATTTCATCACGAACCTGTAGATGTCCACTTCAGCTTTGCAACCGGCTGAACTATGTCGGTTACTCTGGTTCTGCTACGAATCTCCTCGTTGATCTGATCACGTAGAAAAACTCCATGCATAGCCTGTTAAGTCCAACAGTAAACAGTTTTAAAAATACACGTAAGACGAAAACCAGCCTAGAGTGAAATCTTAAATCACTATGATGGTGAAGCCAGCTTGAAACGTGTATTTTGTTTTTAATTTTTACTAAAAGATCTTTCCCAATCATGAATTTGCATTCCATTGATTGCCGTCCCTGTCAATATTTGCCAGTTATATTTTGCGCCGTTCATCAATTTCACAGCTTCTGCCGTGCCAATTAAAGCTCTGTGATTCGGTTTGGTATGCTATTAACATGAAGGAGGTATATTTATCTGATTTTTATGGCCCATGATGTAGGTTAGTAGCTATGATAGCCCAGTGGTTAAGATATACGTCCCCTAATCGGTGGTCGGGGGTTTGATCCCGGGCACGCACCTCTAACTTTTCGGAGGTATGTGCGTTTTAAGATACAGGTATCATTAATAGGTATATAATCAGATATAGATAGATAGATAGAACACTTTATTGCACACAAAAACACATGTAAAGGATCTTAACACAGAAAGAAGAAAACAGAAAAAACAATTGTGTGCAAAGGCGGCCTAATTGCTTGGAGCAATCTCTACCAGGCAACCTTTGCTGAAAGGAGAAGTGCTAGTGATGGATAGTACCAAGAATAGATAATATAGAATAAAATATCACTTGCTTTAACGGTGAAGATACCACTTTTAATGATAGAATGAATATTCTTTTCTTATACACCACAAAATTAATACAGAAAAAAAACATAAGTACAAAGGAAAACAAAAATATAGGCAGGTATACAATTTGGCGGCCTAGCGATCTCTTCCAGGCAACCAATATGGTGCAAAGGACATAGCTATAGATATTAGACGTAGATGGTTAAATGTGTGCAGTTAAGATGTAATGTCATACATTTATCCTTATCCAATGATACGAGACGTTAAAACTTGATCAGTATCGTTTTCTATTCCAAGGTTCCCTTCACGGCCGTCCGCTACTTTGTTTCCTTTGTTTTTACGTGCTATAAGTATTTATAGACGGTGTCTGTGCATTGCCTTGTGCAGACAGGAATGCTGTCCCTTTTACAAAAAGGTTAAAATACTAGTTCAGGCATTGAATGCAGCGTTTAATTTAAAGTATCTTAAAAATTATATATAGTTACTTAGTATAAACAGCTAAACAGGTAAATTGACATCAAATTACAGTATAAGTTAAACGCTTGACCTAAAAACTTGGGAATTAGCATGTAGGTATTTTCCCCCTGTAACGTAGACCCCCACTTACAAAAGGATTTTCAAGAATTAAACTTTAAATTTTTGAACTAAAATTTACAATTTGTTACAAATTTTTTAAAATTGTTAGCGGTGATCAGCTTTTTATTTGTATCTTGTTAGCACTTAAGACAAGTTCACACTAGTTTAAGATATGAATATGACCAAGTCTCCCTCCACCAGCAACACACTCCTCACATTGATGTTTCGAGATTTTATAATGGGTTACTTTAATTTCTTGACCACATTTTTGTCATAAAAAACGCTGACTCGGCACATTTCACGTAGTTTCGAATCTGATTTTTTATTGTTTTAAAGTGTTCCTGACCTAACAAACAATAACATCATAAAGAGAGTCGTTAACCTGTCATTAACGGATATTTGTTTCCTCTTCCACAGAAAGAAGATCGAATCGCTAGGCAGGATGACGGCGATGACGCAGGAGGAGATGGTGGCCGGCGCGCGCACCGTCGCCGCGGGGCTCGAGGCGCTGCGCGCGGAGCACGCGCAGCTGCTGGCCGGGCTCGCGGCCAACACCGAACACGAGAGCGAGAAGGTCGCGCTGGTGCGCAAGAGCATCGACGCCATCGAGTTGGGGCTCGGCGAGGCGCAGGTGAGCTCATTCATACACAGACTCGGAGCCGAGAGCATCACATGACTCATATCGAAAAGAAAAATGTATTGATACAATGATAAAAATTACTGCGCTTGCTGCGCTCGTGCTATTTCTCATTATGAGTTTTCAAATAGTTGGCACATTTCGTTAAATTTTGTAAAAATACTGTTAAAAAAGACATGACTCGTTCGCTTGAATATCCTGGAGATTAAAGACGCTTTGCCACAAAGTGATGTAACGCCATACAGTTATAGGATAGGGGCAAGTTAAACCACTATTTGCGCCCGTGTGTGAACAAATCCTTACAAATACAAAATAATAAAAACTGAACTATATCTTGAACTAATCACGCCTCCGACATACTGGGCGTAACTTGGGTTAAGGAAGGTAAAGCTGAAATAGATAGAGAAGACTACAAATCTAATACATCACCATCATCCATTCCAGCATCTTGGGACCCAACTTCTATAGATTTTTCGATTTCTGTGCCTTGCCCATTGCCACTTCAGCGTCGCCACCCGCTGAGCAATGTCGGTTTCTCTGGTTCTCCTACGGATCCCCTAATTTCTGATTTAGTCATGTAAAGGAACTTCAAGCATAGCTCTCTCCATCGCCCACTGAGTCTGCATACCCCCTATTGTCATATCTAATCTATATCTATACTAATAAATAAAATTGGAGTGTCTGTCTGTAATTTCGAAATAACTACCTCATATTAAGCTCATATGGTTATTTGAACGATACCATAACTGAATCACACGTTTTTAAAATTTTTGTCTGTCTGTCTGTCTGTCTGTCTGTCTGTCTGTCTGTCTGTTTGAAAAGGCTAATCTTTGGAACGGCTGAACCGATTTTGACGGGATTTTCACAGACAAGTAGAGGATTGACCAGGGCGTAAAATAGGCTACTTTTTTAACCGACTTTCAAAAAGGGAGTTGTGTTTTTCTACCTATGTACACCGAAATCTCCGAGATTTCTGAACCGATTTGCGTCATTTCTTTTTTAATCGATAGAGGAACTTTGCGACATTGTTTCATAAAAAATTTGGAGTCCGACTCCTCAATCCTGATGCTGCAGGGGATCTGACTAATCCACGCGGGCGAAGCTGCGGGCATCAGCTTATATCGTTATTTGAACGATACGATAACCGAATCACACGTTTTTAAAATTTTTGTCTGTCTGTCTGTCTGTCTGTCTGTCTGTCTGTCTGTCTGTCTGTTTGAAAAGGCTAATCTTCGGAACGGCTGAACCGATTTTGACGGGACTTTCACAGACAAGTAGAGGATTCATCAGGGTGTAACATAGGCTACTTTTTTAACCGACTTTCAAAAAAGGAGTTGTGTTTTTCTACCTATGTAATGTATACCGAAATCTCCGAGATTTCTGAACCGATTTGAGTTTTTTTTTTAATCGCTATAAAAAATTTAGATTCCAACTCCTCAATCCTGATGCTGCAGGGGATCTGATCACCAAAGTGGATGGGATTTAGAAACTGTCGTCGGTTATAACTTGATATTGAAGGTATATTTACCAAGTGAAGACTTAGTCGCGCGGTACGGATAGACTACTTTTGTCTCGGGAACTCAAAAGTTCCCACGGGATTTCTAAAAACCTAAATCCACGCGGGCGAAGCTGCGGGCATCAGCTAGTATCCCCTAAACCCCTAACAGTTCACTTGAAGTTAGCAAAATGCTATACAGATTACATACAAGTTCATTAACTTGCAAGTCTTAAATAACTTTGCTTTTTGTACGACACGAAAAAGCAAAGTTATTTCGGTTATAGCATAACTTAATAGAGCAAAAAAACCTTCGTAAATAGCGCTCGAAAACTTTCAGTCGGACGTGTCTAGAAGTAAAAAAGGTCAATGAAAAAAGTTCGATGAAATCTGTCGTGCCAACCCTACCCAGTCTGCCTGTATATTTACGAGTCAGACTTTTAAAGCGCTCTATAAATAAAGTAGAATGCACTTTATTGACACTGTAAATCTCTACACACAATTACAATGAAAGCGGCCGTTCATTAAAATCGGTTCAATCTGTTTATGTATAAAAGAAGACGGACTTTTATTGCTTCAATTAGATTAAGTTGGTAATTCGAATTACCTTTACTTTTAATTTATGCGATCTATAAAATATTGTAGTTATAGTTGCATATAAACGTTGAAATAAAATAAACGTGCCCACAGCCGTCCATTTCTGCAGAAACAGCTTTTTACTGGTTCCTGCAAAACCGTGCAATAGTTTCTATCCTGTTTATCACAGGACATAAATACCTCTTCCAGCTAAAAACCGTATGCGGTAACGCTCAGTACGTCTTTAGTCATATTCCTCATTACTGAGGATCCTGACCCCTATCCATAAAACACATGATGGTAGGAGTTCTCTTAAGATAATGCTGCGATAGGTTCCCAGATCCTTTCCGCATATGACTAGACCCGTGTTCAGTAGTGAGCTGGCAATAAGTTGTTGATGATGATGACTCTTTACAATTTTTTTTGAAAAAATCCGAGGGTTTCTAGTAGATCGTAAGTTCCTTGTCCACCTTTTTATGCCCGCGCTTTACAACTTTTCTAAGGGTAAAGACGATAAAGAGGCCGTGAGATCATGGTCGCTACTTCGACACCTTGATGTTCTTTGTACGTGATTTCTGCATGATTGGCGGAGCTAACATATCGCCTCAGTCGCACCTGGATGATCAATTGCTCAGTCGTGTCTCAACAATTTTTTGTGTGCTCTACCTACTCCAAGAGGTCTACCACGGCAAACTGACAGTAACAGTGTGGTGATCACAGTTGCTTCCGATTGGTCCATTTCGTATTGACTCTCTTTGCTATTGGTTACGCTGCCCATTTTAGCAATAACAGTGATGTGATGTGCTAAAAGTTCCTGTAAAAATGAGCTGATTTAACCAAACTCATTGAAGTATTTTGGGCATGTGCGTACGTGTCGATTTGCCTTTGATGAATAATTTCCAGGATGAGTACAGAAGTCAAAAAGTGGCCCTAAAATATCAGTTCAACCACGAATTTACACACCTTTGGGAATTATGAAGAACTCTCAAGCATGCAGGACGCTTTCCTTCACTGTTAAAAGCAAGTGATATTGAATTGCTTAAAAGGATATAAGAGTTATATCCTTTTAAGCAATTCCATGCCCATCTCAAATAGGAGGCCATCAGGTATACAGCCTAGATATTCTCACGCTTTTAAGGCTGAAGAGATATTTTAAGTGCTACGAGCTATCTACGAGCCTTAGCTCCCTAGCATCGTATTACTTGCCGGCCTATTTTCAAAAGCCTTTCATGTTTTATCGTCTAGACGCGTGACCTATATTACTTGAAAGGTTTAAGTGAGGGACCATCTCAAAGAGGATACCTACTAGAAAGGGTGTAGAGTATCTAGAACGTTTAGGTTTTATTTAAAAAAATTGAAACAAGAAATATCTAAAACTCAAATCCTAAACTCATCGCAATATCCTAACACTGAACTAAATTGACAAATCTAAAGCACTATTTTTTCATAATATTTTTGACTTACTGTAAGATCGTGTGTTGATATAGATCTAAACCACTAGGGCTAGAAATTTTGACAGTAGGTTTCTTTGATAAATCTAAGAAAGGATTTTTGAACCGTAAGGGGGTTAAAAAGGGGATGACAGTTTGTATGAAAATTAGTCATTTATTAAGTTAAATATCCATCAAAATTGGTATTTAGGTTTTCTGTCAAAAATAAAGAGTTAGATACGTATTCAAGGTTTTTGGAAATACCATTTGCTCATCGTTTTTCAAAAATTTGACTTGTGTGAAGCAGGGGGGGGTAGTCTAAATACTTATAATTGTATAGATATGGAGAAAAAAACGCCGCGATCGCGATGCGTATGCGATGTTTTGTCTGGCGTGGTCGCGTGCTTGAAAGCTAAAATCCCCCCTTTACATGAAACCGCATCGACAACAAAAATAAAATTTCAACAGCACTCGAAAAATGATCTAACATGCACCCCTACGTGTGGAGATGAGATTGCAGCCCTTAATCAGACCGACACAAAGCCACCGTGCGCCGACAAGGGGTTGTTGAACTAACAACTGCCCCCGGGGGATGCTCATTCAATACAAATGTGTGCAGTTTGAAACGGTGACAGCTTTGTATATTTACTTTGCTATGTTTTTTTGGGGTTGCTATCTATGAAATAATTTTAATTAAAGAATAACTACTTACCTTATATCCTGCCTGAATGATCGACGATATAATAGTAATTATAATAGTAAAGTGCAACGCACAACTAACAGAGTGAAGGGGATTCCCAGACGAAGCATCTTTTTGGTAACAATAAAACTGTGTTTTGATTTCAATATAACAATAGTTTCATGTGTTATTAAAAAAACTGAGTTTCGGCTTTATTCTACTCTATAGATGTATGTGCCGCTCCTCAGCTTTTCGGCTCAGGTCAGTCGAATTCGGCGCATTCCTGGGTTAGCAAAATTGGCGTTGATCTGCTGGCCGCTGAATGATACATTTCGTTTTTGTTTGTACCAATAGGGATATTTTATACATTACGTTTTAGCTAAATATCCTGGCTGATTGCAAGATTTCCTGCTCAGCTCCTACTCTTTTGCAAAACCGAAGGGCTAGTAAATTATCCCTAGATGAATTTTTTTAACCCGGGTCACAGCTGAAAATCAGCGTCCTGCATTTAATGCATATGATGCAGGACATAATGCTGAGCTGTACACCCATTTGGGGTGGTGTCACAGATGAAAATTGTATATTTGTATACTTCATTTTTATCTGTGACACCAACAACAAATAAATGCATTTTCTTTCTTTCTTTCTTATATACATTTTTAGCAAAAACATTGAAAGTAAAGTCGAAAGACAGACGTTTTGCAAGACAGCCTCATATCCAGCATTGATATCAGCTCTTTATCTGACAAACTTCCACAATTTTTGTCATAATAATAATAGACTGCTTGTTTCTTTGTAGGTGATGATGGCCCTGGCCTCCCACCTCCAATCAGTGGAAGCAGAGAAACAGAAGCTCCGCACTCAGGTGCGTCGTCTTTGTCAAGAGAACGCGTGGCTGCGCGACGAGCTGGCCGCGGCACAGCAACGCCTGCAGGCCTCAGAACAGAGGGTCTCTCAGCTAGAGGAGGAGAACAAGCACTTGGACTTTATGGCTTCAATAAGGTAGGCTTCTGTCGGTACCTCTTCGTGTACGGGAGCGGTGAATAGGGAATTCCCTCCGAGCGGAGATGTGCTGTCGGCCAGCCGGGCCGACGGTTAGACGTTGAAACTTCTATATATAATGCAGATTGATAAACGCTCTGTCAATGCGATTGAGAGTTACTGGTTCTACTTAAGCTTCCGATTAAGCTACCCGTGCTGCCATCTAGTGCGTACGTCGTGAGTAATCAGGCTTGATTTCGTGAATCGAGCGTTTGTTGATTGACTGAATTTAGAAGCGACTTGTGCTTGTGCGATGTGCTTATGAATGTGGCAACAGCTACAGTCACACCGAAATTATACACAGCAGACAGCATTTATGCTGAGTTGGGACCTTTATTTCGCGTCGTGCCACACATGACACAGTTTATTCCAGACTTCTTCTGCTTGCGGTATTTTGACTTAAATGCTCAAGTATTAGAGGCGTCGGGATAAACAAACCCATAGGTATAAAGGGTAATGTGTAGCACAGCTTTCAAAAATAAAAGATTTTTCTTTCTTTCTTAATAAAAAGGAAGCCTTTTAAAAGCTACAAGGGAAGGTCATTCGAGATAAATTACTCTGCTGATACTTGAACTGTTCTACAGGAAATACGACAGCGACATAACTGAAGAGTCGGAGACCAGCCGCAGCGGCCAGGCGGACAACAAACGCGATGACCCCATGGTCGACCTCTTCCCGGACGACGACCATGAAGACAACAGGAATAATAAATGTAAGAGTTTTCTTGCGTCATATGTTATTTTGGTTTCCAAGCTCCGTTTTGTCTATATATTTTCTCTTCCTTCATTCTTCATAATCTTCTGGTGTTTCTGGGTATTGTCATATGCCTAAACACTACTTTATGTTCTATTTTTTAACTTCTTTTTTGATTAAGGGAAGTACAGGAGGAATTCTCTTACTTTTCACCTTTTCTGTAAATTTTACTGTAATTTCATTTTTCTCTGAAATTTTTGGCCACATATTTTCGACCACAATTTTTTTGTATTCCATCTACATTTCTTCATTCGTTAAACAGCAACCTTAACTCTTACGGTATTTTAAATTTTGACATCAAGTTCTCACTGGAATATTATAAGTTACCCGAATGCGCTAGCATAATAAGTGATGCTGAGTTGGATTTTGGAATATAAATCCAGTTAAAAGATGCCAAAAGTTTATAAATTACTGAAACTATAGTGTTTGTATCCACAGCCATGTCCCCAACGCCACCATCACAGTTCGCGCAACAAGTGAACGCGGGGTACGAGATCCCGGCGCGTCTGCGCACCTTGCACAACCTCGTCATACAATACGCGTCACAGGGCCGCTACGAGGTGGCCGTACCGCTGTGCAAGCAGGCGCTCGAGGATCTGGAGAAGACGTCAGGCCACGACCACCCTGACGTGGCCACTATGCTGAATATCCTGGCACTGGTCTACAGGTGGGTCTACACTACCTCATACAATACTCTTCCCAAGGCCGTTACGCAGTGGCTGTGTATAGTCTATCTTGCCTTGCGTATTTTTAAAGTAGTGTTCGCTGCGCCACATATCGTGTTTGCTACCTCATGACATGCTATTATAACCAAGGTCATGCTATTTGGGGGTGTGGCCTATGTGTGTGTGTGTGTGGGGGGGGGGGGGGGGGGGGAAGGTCGACATTATAATTCATACCGTATTTAAGCTCGTCAGAGACACATCTGATCAAATCTTTTTATTTTTCGTTTAATTTATCGGTTTAATGGATTTGAATAAAAAAATATTTTGACAGCTAATATGGGAAATCCCGTTTGATAAGTAGTAGGACCAATGTACATCGAAAGTACTATAGAACTTGATAGTTGTTGATAATATTCCTATATTCGTTGCAGGGATCAGAACAAATACAAAGAAGCGGCCAACTTGCTGAACGATGCACTTTCCATTCGCGAGAAAACCCTCGGGGAGAACCATCCCGCTGTGGCAGCTACGCTCAACAATCTGGCTGTGCTGTATGGCAAACGAGGTAAACTCAGTGATACATGCACATTCTCAAAAAACGTTTCAATTCATAATCGGCTTCGATTCCGGTCCCGGTTCCTTTCCTTGAGATATCCGGAATCCAAATAATTCCTGCCTGATACTGCCGCTTATAATGAGAAAATAAAGTGCTCCCACCTTCAACCACGCTGCGACGCCATTATTCGATCAAAAGCGGAAAGGGAAATATGGTGGGACCGTTAGCGAGGGTATCGCTAAGTCGATAAACCAAATTAAAAACTCCGGTTTCGAATTCGGTTCCGATATAACCATACATCCCTGGTTTCTGTGCACAGGTAAATACCGCGAGGCAGAGCCTTTGTGCAAGCGCGCGCTGTGCATCCGCGAGGCGGTGCTGGGGCGCGACCACCCCGACGTGGCCAAGCAACTGAACAACCTCGCGCTGCTCTGCCAGAACCAGGTTACTGAACTTTACTGTTTTTATCCAACACTACTAACTACCGGCGTGTGAGGTGAATTGAACTTTATTGCGTCGTTACTAGAGTCGGTATTTATTTGAAAGTCTTTGAGGGTCTTATATACCTCAAAGGAACTATCATGTGCAAGCACGCGCTGTGCATCCGCGAGGCGGTGCTGGGGCGCGACCACCCCGACGTGGCCAAGCCACTCGACTACCTTACGGTGCTCTACCAGAACCAGGTTACTGAACTTTACTGTTTTTATCCAACAGTACTAACTACCGGCGTGTGAGGTGAATTGAACTTTATAGCGTCGTCACTAGAGTTAATATTTATTTGAAAGTCTTTGCGGGCCTTGTATACCTCAAAGGGGCTATCATGTGCAAGCACGCGCTGTGCATCCGCGAGGCGGTGCTGGGGCGCGAACTTCCCCACCGTGGCCAAGCCACTCGACAATCTTGCGCTGCTCTACCAGAACCAGGTTACTGAACTTTACTGTTTTATTCTTCTTTGGCTGCCCCTTCCACTAGAAATGCACTGTTTACATCGCGAAGGTTAGCAGTCAGCGTATATTTCGTTCTATTATTGACAAGTCAAAACAATTCGGTGGCACTCGCGATCCCCGTCTACTCACGGATGTTACCTAACTTTTAACTTTTTCTGTTACCGACAACTCTTCCGGCAAATCTGAGACTAATAATTGTAGGAGTTACCTCTAACCTCTAACTCTTGAGAGCACGTGCCCAAAATATGCGTCTCTGCTCATCTTGGCGGTTTCCAAAAATTCTCTTTTTTGATTGTCTTCTGAAGTTTTCAGAAGGAAAAGCATTCAGAGTTATTGGTAGATGTATATGACGATTCAAAAGTACTTGTAAAAGTTTATTTGAACAAAAATACTTCTATTCTATTCTTTAAAGATTAAATGATATTTTTCAGAACAAATATGAAGAGGTGGAGCAATACTATCAGCGAGCATTGGAAATCTACGAAAGCAAACTTGGACCCGATGACCCCAATGTCGCCAAAACCAAGAACAACCTCGCATCTTGCTACCTCAAACAGGTAATGAAAAAATGTTCATGAATTACCCAGGAAAATAGTGAAACTTCAGATTAAAAAGTGTAAGTCCGCCATCTTGGATTTCAAAATGGATGTCATTTACATAATAATAAGCACCCTAAAAACCTCGGAAATGACGACCGTCAGCCACGTACCTACTTTAAAAAAAAATTGCCACCATATTGAAAATGGATTCATTTTCGTAATCAACACCCCGATAATAACACCCATAATAATGTTATGTATATGTAATATTGTGGTGTGCGACTGCCGTGTTTTGTTTTCAGTATTCCAATTTTAACAGTATGTCAAATTTCATAAAGTTAACGCTGGTCAATCAAGTCTAAGGTCAATTTGCAGCGGACTTGAAGCGGCGTCTAGTAAACTTGACAGTTTATGGCTATCAATTTTCTGGACGACTGCCAACTTGACGGTAAACTTGATAGTGTATGGTTAGCGTAAGTTAAAGTAGTTATCAAAAAGATAAGAATCTGTTTCGTCTATGCTCGCCCTATGAGTGAGCAAGACGGAGAGTGGGTGATTTTCGCTTTTGTCAGGTGTCCTTCACTGCTTTAACTTTCTGTTACAGGGCAAATATAAGGAGGCTGAAACTCTATACAAACAAGTGTTAACGCGCGCCCACGAGCGGGAATTCGGCACTATTGATGGTGAGTGGTTATTACTTTTGCTATCAATAGTTTAACTTCCTAACACGTGAAATATGACCATACATTTGAAAACGATCCTATATCTATTTCCATTTAGTTACTTTAGAGTTTATTCAGTAAAAATATCAGTTGCCTAATAATATATGCAGTGCGCACCTAACTTTGCTTTTTTTTTGTTCGCTTGACATTTTTCGTTTTACCGTTTCAGAATATATAACGTCATTAAATAATAAAGTGCTAAAAAAATAGCAAACACAAAATACCCCAGCACTGTGTACTGCTGAGTAATTTTGAAGAAGTGCAATACGTTACTACATTCCCATTTACGAGTATATACAGATGAAGTGTAGATATATTATTTAGTTTATAGTAAAAACATGTCAATTATACGACTTTTGCGAGTTTTCAATGAGGCGCTCAATGTGACTAATTCTGTTTTACACAATCTTTAAACTAAATGGCGGCTAAAATTTCACCTATGGCAGCGTTATCCGAGAATAAATATGCCAAGAATAAAATTATCCGCTACATTTACTCTTGGACAACTTATAATACGTTTCACCAATTTATTCATACCTTAGATAAGCTATTCTTTGAAATAGCGATTTTAAATAGTCTATGGCAGGTTTGAGTAAATCAAAAGAATGAGTAAATGTCAAAAACTGAGATTATACGTCATGAGCACGTACGATTATACGTACGAGTTTAGTTTGAATAGGTATCAGCTGTCAATTTCAGTGTTTAAATTATTGTGAGAGATTTCCATTATAAATGTATAAGAATCCGGCTTTACTCACTACTACTTCGAACTCATAGGGACTCAGCTCGCAAATGAGTCGCGGTTGAGACTTACGTCGACTGAACGTCAATGTCAGTTGTCATTGATTGTCTTGTTACTTGTCTACGTTACCATGGTTACGAGTTCGACGTCATTTTGATTTAAAACCTAGGAATAAGCCCGCTATCCCTTAAAAATCGGCGGTATTGGACTATTTTCGTATATCTTATTTATTTTTAGGTATATTTTATTTATTTGGTGAAATGAGAATTAGGTTATCTGAGAGTAACTTACGACTTTATGCTGGGTATAAAATTTATGCCAAGTTTGTGAAATTGGGCCTTAATATGACCATGATATGACACGTCTAAATATTATACATATTGCTATCTCTTCTATAATGCACCCTCCAGAAAAGGATAACGTTAGATTTAGACCTGTCTGAATTTAACTTAGTTCAGAGATTGTGTACATCAGAATTAACCATATACATTATTATGTAGACTGGGTCCTTTATATTGTATAATATAGTTCTTGTTTTCAATTGATTGTATCGAGTATATATTATTTCTTTATTGGATCTCTCAAATTGCATTTGGTTAATACTCGAATTTTTTGCGTAGTACAGTAGTATTTCTATCTTTTTTTTTGTTTAGTAGAATGTGGTAGCTGTTTATTTAAAATAAGATATTGTTCCGACTATCTCAAATCAAAACTTAGTAAGTGAAAAATGACGGATAATTTTATTAAACAAAAAGTTAAAAAAAAAAAAAAAACTTTTCCCCCTTTCTATTTTTTCATATATCTTAAGTAACTGAATTTCAGAGAAAAATCGAAGACGAAAAAATTTTATAGGCATAATTTTTTATTAAAAAAGGTTACGCTCACTTTTTTAATGCACGGATTTTATCGTCGCTGGTTATACTCTGGAGCCAATAAAAAGTAGCCTCATTATAATATGATCCATCCAAACATAAGCATTTTCAAACATATACTGCCTGATTTAAATAGCATATTCAAGTATGTGAGTTGTGAGAAATATCTAAAAATATTAATACTACTTAATATATATACAAAACCTACTTAATGTATATAAAAAAATTATAAATTAAAGTTGACATTTTTCTTATGTGTAGCTTTTCATACTGTATAGTTCTGCGTAATATTATATTTTGAAACGCTTACTACGTTTTGATTTTGGACAGTTCATATTGAATATAAATAAATAGCATGATATTTAGTTATTAAGAAATCTGCTTATGTATCGTAGTGCCAAATAGTAGGGGTTTTAATAAATATTATTATATTATATTTACAAAATATAGATATATTTTATAGAGCTTGATTATTTACATAAAAATATTTAGGCCTTCCAAAGCTCTGGTCTCCTATTTCGGATAACTCGAGCGTAAGTGGGAAAGAGTGAGTGCAATAAGTGAAATATATTCTAAATATGATATTTAGTTGACTACACATTATAAGTGCTCGCAGAGCACAAAGCATTTTCAGTTGGAAGTTATTCGACGCGTGCGCATATGAATACATATACCTACTCGTACATAACTAATTTTTAATTACTAGAAAGAAATCTACTTAGTCAGAACTCGATACTTAATACGTTTATAAAGTTTAAAAATCAATTTTCCTAAATTAAGAAATGATTGCCCATTTTAAAACAATAAACTTTTCTTTTTTCATCCGAAGTTTTATGGCAATTAAAAAATAGTCGTCTATCTTTTCAATTTTTGTCAGGCAAAGTATTTTACTTAGTCAAGGTAAAGTTCAGTTCAGTTTACTTTGGTACATTTTAGGAAAAAAGCGTAGCTGTAGGTACGTTTTTATTGATATCGTTGCAATGTGCGACATACTGTAATGTGTGTTCAACATTAATATTATACCTTAAATTATATTAAAGTTCTTCCTATAACTCATAGTTATTATTTTAAGTTACATTTACATTTTACATTCAATCTCTCTTGTCACAGCTTCATTTTTTTCATGATTAGAATTTTATAGAGGCTCATTTTTAAATTACTTGCCATTTTTCTTAAGTTAAGCTAAGTGTGCACTAGCAATAAAACTAGCTGAAGTCAGCTGTGGTGAACGTGTTAGTGTCAATTTCTGCAAATTTTAGTAACGAACAATTACAGAAATTGACTTTCTGGCTGCAAATCCAAATATACTGTCAGAACTGACTAAGTTCTGCAAGACGTATTGCTATTGGCCACTTGGCTTTAGGGCGTTTATGCACTCTTTAATATTCGATTCGTATTCGTGGTGGCCGTTATACAAAATGTACTCGTGCACTCATTTGATATGTTTGATTTTGATTTGTATTTATACGAATCCGTCAAAATACGAATCAAATGAATGTAGAAGTGCATACACATTTTGTATCACGCGGGTGGCCTTTTGAAATGTATTTTTACGAAAACAAATACGTATCAGTGCACAAACGCCCTTAGTCTAGTTTAACTTTAATTTTTTTATGTTACCGAGGTTATCGTTTTAATTGATCGATTACAGCATGGATATAAAAATAAAATCGATTGTTTCAGTAGGTACGCTTATCTACGCTTAGGTTTAGTTTAGTAATTTATAAAGACAAATCGATTTTAATTCATTTTGTATGTTATAATTCAAAGCCGAATGACTGGCGCACCGTAATTGGTCTATGCAGCTTTAGAGTTCTTATTCAAAGGCTTAACATTTGTCTTCTGCTTTTATTTTGTCCATCCTAGGATCGTATAGGCCAATCGGGGTGCACTGGTGTTTCGGCTTTGGACTGTAACATATAAAAAGAATTATTGATACCAATCTTGACTATGAAATAATCAATTTCATAGAATCAAGTTTATTTCAATACGAATTAGAGTGCAATCACTTATACCTTTACAGTAAAGGTAAAAAGTATGGTTGTGAAAAGAGTGATTAAAAAAAACGCTCTTGCCTGCGCGTTAGGGTAAGTACGCACTGTACGATTTTCACGCAGAATTCTGTGACTGAAATTGAGTGCGTCCGGCTTCATACAATTTTCATATGTCAGACATTTTGCGGGGAAAATGCTGCAGTGCGAACTTATCCTAAGCCTAATAGAACTTTTTGCAGCCAAAGTTAAGGATCGTGTTGTAAAATGTTTTATCTTTTTATATTAAATCTTAAAAATATAATAAAAATCATATGATCCACAGAGTATTCCTGAATATGTAAAATAATGTTTTTATGGTAGACTTTTATAACACGATTTCTTTTTATTGTTATGATGTAAATAGTGCCTTATTATCTTCATTATTAGAAATGTGATGGTAGAAACACATTTAAAACACGCGTCTATCGCCTCGAATCGTTTTTCTCACAAAATTAGAGAAATACTTGAAAAATTAGTATTTTTCTGTGAAATAAAAAGATCAGACATTACAAATTTTTTGCGAGACACAAAAATATTTTGTTAGTGGCCTAAACTCCATACAGTTTTATCATTCTCCTTTGCACGGATGATATAGATGTTTCAAATATGTTTCTACTATTAATCTTACATTTTACGTATTTATACAGTTAGCGTCATCTAAATAGAACTCTAACATTAAACCTGTGCAGTGGGCGATTTATCAATCTACTATCTACGGAATGAGGCACGACGGCGGTAGTGTCCGCTCCGCTGCGCTATTGGTTTGTCAGTCAGTCTTTCGATTTCTGTGCCGTATAAAACTGCACCACCCGCTACTGAAAGCAATTTCACCCTCATCACCTGGGCGATCAGTATACTTTCCCAGGTCTTTCTTTCCACACATCGTCGTTTCGCATGCAAAATCCGCTATGTAATTTTTTGGAACTTTCGTTTTTGTTGTCTTTTTAATTAGTTGTAAAAGATGCGTAGGCTTGCAAAAACCTATTCTTTAGCGTTTGTGGTACCTAGTCCAAGAGATAACCTTTTTGGCTATATAATTTTGATCTAAACATATCGCAATTTTTTTCAAAATAATTTAGATTTAATACAGTTTCTGAAAACTTGTGATTTTCCACATTGAAGAATTTTCGTACGCAGCGACGACATAATACATGAAAATTGTGGAACTAGCAGCGGTGTTCCCACTAGATTTCAACTTAGGGTTATTCTAGGGCGTATCAATAAATTTCTAAAAAGCCGACGACAACGCATTGGCGGTTCCTCTGGTGCTGCAAATGTTCATGGGCGGCGATGATCACTTAACCTCATGAGACCTGCCTGATAAAATAATATATAAATATAAAAAACTGACACTACCTACACATGGATAGACATCACCAACGTCCAGAGCTCTTTTTACGTGACGCCAACTGTAACACGTTGAGTTTGTAGAATTTTATATACATAAATACAAATAGTAAATAAATTTTTACCATAGAACTTGGCTGTTATCACTGCTGTGCGCCTTGAAACACATTGATCTGTTATTTATGTACAATATACATATTGAATGTTATTACAATATTTTAATTTTTAATACATTGATATAAAAAAATATTCAAGATTCCTTAGAAACTTCTTAGGGTAAACCATTCGTCTCAATCATGTTCATATTGTCAATCAATACAGAAACGAATCGAAAATGGCGGCGTTAATCATTCCCTATCACTTACACTTTATATCTTCGTATAGTGTGTGAGTGAGATAACATTATCTTTTATGTTAGTGCACTTAAGTTTCTTTTTGGTCGTTTTTCATGCGATTTTATATAATTGTTTTTTTTTATATCATTGAAATTATAATTTGAAAATTGTATTGTTGATTTTAATCCATCAAATAAATGAATTCGAAACGGACACTTTTACAAAAGAAATATTCATATTATTATTTTATTTACCTTATTTTAATTCCAAATGGGGTGTTTTATGTAACTTGGATGATAAAAATATTAGACCCGTTGGGTGATAATAGGTGAGTGACACAAGTTTGGATTTTTTTAACGTGTGGCACAGGTAGGAAAGGGGCCAAGTTTTAATTTTTTTGTATTTTGTTATGTTTAACTATTTTGAACAGTTTTGCAACCATCTGTCTACCTTGTGTCACACCTTCCCGACTTGTGTCACATTTTGTTAGATCTTTGACGATTAGCTTCCCATCACCATGACGTCGTTGAAAGTGAGCTTTGATAAAATGTTTGTTTAAACGTTTATAGAGAAAAATCGGTCAAGTGCAAGTCGGACTCTCAAGGAAATAGTTCCGTACCATTGTACAAAAATTGCAATCCTATTAAATTTTTTCTGATGTAACCACAAATTCACGGTTTTCAGATTTTTCACTTTACTTATGTCATAAGACATTGATATCTGCCAAATTTCATGGTTATAGGTTCTTCCCGTTCCCTTTTTTTGACGACACGACGGACAGATACCGAAGTAATCCTACAAGGGTTTCTTTTCCTTTTGTAGTTATTTTCAGTACGCCTGTTAGGCGAAGGCCTCCTCCTGTTGGTTACGTTTTTCTTAATATTTTATTTTATTACTCTTGCCATTTTCACCAGCAGAAGGGTCCTTCCTTTCCTTTTGTAGTACGGTACCCTAAAACTAAGAAAAAATTTTGTCCGATAATATTTGTGGAACAAAATATGGGAATAACCGTATGATTGCTAAACTAAGACTAACCCAATAGTACATAAAAGTACATTACATAAAGTCGTTTAAATAAATAGCGACTCTTGTTACAACGCAATAAAGTGCAATTCAGTTCGCGCAACGCTGCAGCCTAAAATCAAACAAATGCCTCTCACGTATGGGTGCGCTGCAGTAGGTACATTTCTCGGTGACCAAGTGAGCTCGGTTTGAGCCTTTATACCAGTATAAAGGCTCAAAACGGCTAGAACCCAGAGCCGTGAATCTAGTTAAAAAAAGTCTGGTATAATCGTCAAAGATCAATCTATTTTTTTTTTTATTACGTGTTCAATAGTAGGTAGTTTACGTGTTATCATGTCCGCAGGGGACAACAAGCCGATCTGGCAGGTGGCTGAGGAACGAGAAGAGAATAAGCACCTGCAGAAGGAGAATGCTCCTTATGGTGAATATGGCGGATGGCATAAGGCTGCGAAGGTAATATCTCACTCACATTACAAGTAAACGATGAATAGGATTCTCAGAATGCTAGCCGATGCCCGCGACTTCGCCCGCGTGGATTTAGGTTTTTCGAAATCCCGTGGGAACTTTGATTTTCCGGGATACAAGTAGCCTTTGTGCTAATCCAGGATATTATCTATCTCCATTCCAAATTTCAGCCAAATCCGTTTAGTAGTTTTTGCGTGAAGGTGTAACAAACATACACACGCACACACATACACACAAACTTTCGCCTTTATAATATTAGTGTGAAAGTGTGATTACGTTAACTTAAAACTAAAGCTACCAGGGATCCAAACGCGCCCAAGTCTGAGACAGCTGAGGGTGTTGTGACAGCTACATACCCGAATGACTGATCCAGTGCTTTAATGTAATTTTTTTTAATTTAAGATGTACGTGAATAAAAGATACACACATAAGTAATAGTAGTGATAAGTGACACATTTTGATTTCATAATCAGGATTTTAAGATAAATAATAAACGTGTTGAAAACTATGGTTAATGTATCGAAATACGTTTGCGTGTAGTTTGTTGTGTACTTGTTTAACATTTCAAAGAATTTACCCGATTTCCTCACTCACAGTTAGAAAAACATTTACTGTGGATAATTGCAGGTGGATTCCCCCACTGTAACCACAACGCTGAAGAACCTGGGTGCACTGTACCGACGTCAAGGGAAATACGAGGCGGCTGAGACGCTCGAGGACTGCGCGCTGCGTAGCCGGAAAGAGGTGAGTTAGTTAGTCAGTCAGTCAGTACACTTGCTCTTTGTTACTGTCTGTGGTAGCAGTATAGTTTTAAGTGACCAAAGTGAGCGCTAATTTTTATTTATTTTAATAAATAATTCAGTGATTAATAATATAATCAATCAGTTGATTGCGTACTAGAAAGTCCTAGATGTCGCGAGTCGCGACTTCGTCCGCGTGGATTTAGGTTATTTAAAAATCCCGTAGGAACTCTGTGATTTTCCAGAACAAGAAGTAGCCTTAACCGTCGTCCCCGGGATGTAATAGGCTATCTCTGTATCTTTCATCAAAATCGATTAAACGGCTGAGCCGTTAAAGCTGGCAGACATACAGACAGACGCACTTTCGCATTTACAATAGAATAGAATAGAATAGAATAGATTTTTTTTTCAAATAAACTTTTACAAGTGCTTTTGAATCGTCAAATAATTTACCACTGGTTCGGAATGCCGTTCCTACCGAGAAGAACCAGCAAGAAACTCGGCGGTTGCTCTTTTCAATTGTTCAATTTACAATAATATACAATGTGGATAACATCAGAATAAAATTGACCTGAAGTTCAGTACCACCGATTTTATTTTCGCAAGGCTTCCGCTTGGAGCGCTAATCGTAGATGCATGGACGAACATAGACAGCTCGTGTTGTGTTTGATATAGGTAAAACAAAACTTCGATTATTTCTCGATAAATATTATCATTAAAATGACTCAGTGTTCAGACATAGCGCTCAGTTTGGTTTTTGCCCAGTAATACCTAAAGCACTGACGATTTACACATGACATTTATGTCGATAGCTTGGCACGCAAAATTTCTTTTTCATCGGAAATAAATAGGTTCATTTTAAGTTATTTACTAACGTTATACAGAGATGTAAAATAGTGACCAGATTGTGTAATTTTAAGAAAGTCAGTGTTTTTAGTTATTACTTACGGTTTACTTTTTGAAAATAATAGTTTGTATTCTTTGTATACAATTTTTTAATATTTTTGTAAGTATTGATGACGTAGTTTATTTATACCTTGCATTAGTGTATTTTTTATTATTATATGAAATTCTTAGCGATACATTTATATATATACTTATGATGAAATGACATACTTAATTCTTCCACTTTTAAGAATTTTACAATATGAATATTATGTCAAATTGAACACGAAATAAAATCGGTAAAACCATCTTGCACGCTGCCTAGCATGTCTCGCCTAATGTAAGTTTATGATAATAACTTACTTAATAAAAAATATTAGGTTTAATAATAGCCTTATTGGATTTCATATTTTTGAATATAATTTATGATGATCATACAGGAAGAAAGATATATCGACAAGTGTCGGCAGACAGTTTTCTCAGAAAATGGTTGTCCTAATTAGTAGGTACAAATTGATGGCGGTTGATTTGCTATTTGTTGTAACTTCTTAGAGAAGCGTAACGGGTGACTTTATTTTACCGACTCTTCTCAGAAGAATCTGCTTTCCGAAGCGGTGTTAGAGTCATGACGTGCAGTCAAGCGTGGAGGCTTAGATGAAAGAGATGCTGTTCAATATTGAGTTCGTCTATTTTATAAGAGAATTCCCGTTTGACCGATTTCAAGAAATCGGCTTGAAATAAATCGGTTTTTTTTAGTGGAAATATGTACGGGAAATAATAATAGAGCTATGAATGAAAAGGAAAAATGCGATTTTAGGCATTGGACATGGCGAAACAGACACGCACAAGGAGTGGCCGCGGCCCGCGGGAGGCCGAACCGCGCGAACTTGAAGAGGTTAGACCCTCGACTCCACCATCCTAAGCTTTGTGCCCTGAAATCCCCTTCATTTACCCGAACCTCACTATATCTACAAGGCTACACTGCTGTGTCTTCAGGTGGCCAAGAGTTGTGTAAGAAACCCACGGATAAATTGGTTTCTTAGTTCCTTGAACCTTGTCTACCAAAGATCACCTTTTTCAGTGTAACGCTAACTGAGCGTAAACTTTTCATCATACAATGTTCGGGAAACTTATGGGCAAACGTCATACTTGACCCTACAATTTTAGCACATATAAAACTGTTAAAATTGCTTAAAAAGTTTAGATCACAAAACTAAGTTATGAAAATAAAGCCATCATTTTGACGGGGTTTCCACTCATTCTTTGCAATCTCGAACATTCGTAAGGGAATATTGGCAGTGACACTATACATAGCTTAGAATAATACGAGATATACAATAAACTATAACAATCTGTTAAGCTAAACGCGCTTACTCTTTTTTCAATAAAATTGGAGTAGCCGATTTACGAATTGTAAAAATTGAAACCGGTCTACTGGAGCTATTTTCAGAACTAGATATATTTCAATACTGAGTTCGTCTATTTTACAAGAGAACACCCGTCTGACCGATTTCAAGAAATCGGCTGGCTGGTGATAAATCATAATTTAAGTTTTTGTATGACTTGTGCAGTGCAGAACGCATTTTGTTAGAATTTAATCATAATATCAAGTAGCTAGTCGTTCAAATAATGAAACTTTTTGTTATAATGGTAAAGTAAATCAGTGCCACCGCAGATGATACCATGATCCTTGATCCAAAATCCATTATTGATATCCTATCCGTGTGCTCCCTAGGTTTCTCTGCGTTTCTTGTTATGCTTGTTCACGCGCTCAGTGCTTTTGTGTTTGTCTAGTCTAATGGTCTTCGGCACGTTTTGGTGTTGTGTTTCGTGATCGTCATTATTTAAAATTGTCTACTCAATGTTTCTAAGTCAGGATAAACCTATTTGAATAAAATAATTGTACATATTTAAGATAGTATTCTAGTCTTTGTAAAAGGTGGCAAATGAGGTACTAAGTGTTACAACGCGATCAAAGTAAGAATATGAAAGTCAGTGAGCTTGAACTGTCAACTGTCACTCAAAAAGTAGTCTTTTTCTACATTATTTAACTAATTCTTAGTATTAAAAATATATTGATCGAAAATGTATCGAATTAAAATATTTGAATTAAAACTAAGACGTCACAATATGGCGGAAAGTCATTCTTATTCTTATTTTTGTTGCTTAATAAAGTTGTCAAGTAATCGAATAGCTTACTACAATGAAATGAAAAAGTATTAAAAATTGCATAGAAATTTCAAAGTCAAATTAGGACATGCACTATAAGATATTTCAAGATTTATTGTTAGGTAAATACGTATGCTTTTTTTTAGAAACTATGTGTTTTACGTAGATGTGGTGTGAATGTGTGTGGCAGCGTCGCAATCACCAAAAAAATTATTTGGCACTATGCTTTTGAGCTTTGAAATTTCACATTATCCAAAAAATGGTTCACCTGGGCATATTTTATGAAAAAATGGTACTACATTTTAGTACACGAAACCTAACTAAATTGAAAAGATTTAAAAAGCTGTTCTTTTTCATACAGATGATATTTTGAAAAGGTTAGATTTTTTAAATCCGGTCAATTTAGATAATTTTTGCATAGTAAAAAAAAACATTTTATTTAAATCCATTAAAATAGGGTATTTTTGGTCATATAATTTATATATATATAAAATATAATATTATGTAAATAATATAAATATACTTATTTACTTATATTTTCTCGCTTCGTCATGCATTTCATTTTACACGAACACGCTTCTTTTATTTTATTTGCATATTTTTATTTAGGTTTTTCTTTTGTTTTTTGTTACATAGGGCACGAACCAGGCGAGTGAGCCCCGTATGAACCTTAAGTCGAAACTGTTCAATGCGCTAGGAATCAACACAGGCAGCAGCACGCCACACCAGTAGTCTAGACTAAGACCTAGTTTTCTAGGTTTTAATTTTAAGCACTCACTTGCTTCTATATGAACGCTCCTCGGGCCTCGCGGTGCTAGGGCGAGAGATAGTGAGCTAATCTCTAATCTCTTTGTATTTGATTTATCGATTTATATAGATAGGACCTTATAGGTAAAAAATCGCACTCATATAATCAATCTGATTTAAAAATTAGATTGATTTTGTTGACAGTTGGATGCGCGCTTTCAAACATTTGAGTAAGTTGATACATAATAATCTGTGTTATAGTAATCTCTCATCCAGCCTAGTTAAATTTTGCAAAAAAAAAACGTTTCAAAATAATAAAAAAGATACAGATTTGTTTCAATATTCAAGCGCATTTTCGTAAATCATTACGCACTATAGCATATCTATATACATCGATGGTTGGGACACGTTAGCTCATTATTATTTACGAGGATTATTCATGTCTCACACTCAAATTATGCCCGCCTATTTATATGTTTTTGTAGTAAAAATGTTTATTTTAACGCTTTTATTATTTTATATAGTTTTTAATCCACAAACATGCCTGGTATATTAATTCAGGCGATTAATATACTAATATTAAAATCATACTATCACAAATTTGCCTCTGTGGAATTCAATATGGCGGGCTTATAACTTTAGGATAATGTTAGCATGCAATATATGTAAGTTTAAGCAAAAAAATATGAAAAAATATTTAAAATATTAATATGCGAACGAGATGTGTGATATATGAAAAATATTATTGAAGCATGCATACCGTCCCGTAAGAGATGTAACATTAAGTTAATATTATAATTTAACAAACTGAGTACACCGATGGTGCAACTTTTGTGAGTATTTTAAATGTTAAATGTTTTAAGATCATGACATTTTAAATTAATGTCGAAATTTACGTATTGTATTTTAATTTTTTTACCCAAATCACTTGTTTACATACATATTGTAGTGTATATTGTTATGTGATATTACGTAAGCATTTCATTTTAAACAATACATAAAATTCGACTTTATAGGTCCTTAGGATGCCTGGCCACTGAAGCGTTGTGGAAATGTGCTTCCAATAAACCAATCAGATTATTGGTAGTTAGAATTTAATTGGTCTACTGAACACGTCTCCGCTACGCTTCAGTGGATTCCCTTATTCATACGATCTTCAAATCGTAAAACATGCAACTTGTAACAGCATACAATGACGTCAAATTTGACACTTCAAATGTGTTTAAAAGTAAAAAAAGAAAAGTTATTGTATAAAAAGTGTCAAATTTGATGGCCCAGTAGTTACGGTTTTAATACCATAGAGAATCTAGGCCCTAGATAATAGAATCTGATATCTATATTATTGCATTTATTAAATTGTGACGTATCCGATATATTTATATTAATTAATGTTTTGCATGTGAATACAATGATATTATTTTATTTTATTCTTTTACAATTTTATTATTTTATTTTTTAATTTGCTGATAATTTTATGAATACATACTTTATTTATTATTGCCGGTAAATGCATGGATGTAATTTTTATTGAGAAATTTTTCATGCGTATTTTATTTGTTCTACCAATAATAATGTTATTTTTTAATAATGTTATGCTTAAACTCATTCCAGTGTAGCGTATATGTTTTCGGTGTTAAGCTTTATGTGAGAGGTGTAGACGCGCATGGTAGAATTTATGGCCGATCGATTTTGAAATCGGTCACTTAAGAATTTCATCATGCGCGCCTAGACTTATTATAGGTAATAAAAAAATTAGTAAGTATTTTTTATAATTTCGATTTTTATTCGTACAAGGGTGCTGCTTGGGAATGTGAATTTTAATTTTACAAAACATTTTAATTATATACTTACTAGAAACACAAATTTGTTTTACGTCGTTTTATCAAATATAAATTGACTGAGGAATCTCCGTTACAAAAAAACGAACTTTTGCAAAAGTACCAAATATTAAAAAAGGAATTTGCTACCTTGTCTCAATGTCGCGGTTTCGAATGGTAATTTTTTAATTGTTAATAAATATTTATGTATCATTTGTTTTTGTTTTATTTTATTCGTCTTTTGTCTTATTTTAAAAATTAAATATGAAAGGTGAGTCTACAGTGTTATGCAATTTATAGCCCAAACTAAAACATAACTTACAAAAATAAATAAAAAAGTACACTGCACACAAAATGCATGAAAAAGCATAAAGAATCAAGATTGGAGTTTTCGCGGCTTTCGCTGTTAGATTGTTAGATGCATGTAGCATCTCAACCATTCGCTGTTTTATACATTAGCGGTCATTCATCATTGATTTTTCAAAAACTTGTTTTTTTTTGTAAATTAGCATTCCATATATGTATTTGTTTTTATTAGTTTAAGATTTCTCAATAATCTAGTATTCTGATATTCAGTCTAATAAGTGAAAAAATTCACTTAGCCCTATCTGACCATATTTTCAAAAAAATATTTTCTGGAAAAGTTCTTTTTCGGTTTTTCTTCTATTACACGGCTCAGAGTATTAAACTTTGAGCATTATTCTCGAAATTAAAAAAAAAAACTTTTTGGCAAAGGCCATAGCTAAACATGTTTTTTCTTATATAAAATTCTTATCTTGAAAGCTCTGGGTTCTAGTGCTTTCAAGTAACATGACACTTGACAAAACCATTCCTTTTATTAATTATCCCCATAAGGCAAAGGTCGAATACCATACAGCCTGTTCATATTTTTTTATAAGAATGGAGTGTAAATTGCATAACACGGGGCAGGGCTCACGCGCGGGCGCAGTGTCCCGCAGCGCGAGTTTCTCGAAACTTCGCGAGTCGTTGCGGCGCTCGTCGGTGAGGCTCTTGAACCGCCTCGCCGGCCGGCACTCCGCCCATCTGCCTCCCGATGTAGACTACACCCAATGCGATGATCCGGACAGGTTTGTTTTTTTTTTTCAATCAATATGGTAGTTAACACCTGACTGCGTAAATTAAAAAAAAAAAAAAAGTAATACAAAGCTTTTTTGAATGCAAATGAGAATAAAATTATTAATGATGTTTTTAATAGTTTGCATTTAGTTAAGTAGATAGTTTTGATAAAAAGTAAGTACCTATTTATCAAATTATTTTTTTACTGGTAAGAAACACGAAAAACTGTTACGTATATTCATTACCTACCGATCTAGGGTACGATAATTTTACGATGAAATAGCTTTATATTTTTCTAAAGAATACTCAGAAAGTATAGGTATTTATTCTGTATGTTAAGCAAGCGAATGTCGGAATTTTCGATGGTATTTTTATTTTTGTGAAGCAATATTTAACTTCACTTTTTTTCGATCTGTGAATACGCAGCCTTTTTTTGAATGATGATCGTGATGTTTATTTTTTATTAATGACCTAGATATTATAGCAGAGTAGATTCGACATTCTAAGATTTTTTTGAGTTTTTTCATATCAACTAATCTGATATTTTGAATCAAAACATTTTATTTATTTTTATTTGTTTATATCTATAGCAGCATGAAGCGCGCAAGCTCCCTGTCCGAGCTCAGTAAGCGGCCGGCGAGCCCCGCGCCGCCTGGCGGCCAGCGGTAGCTAACGGTCAACCCTAGCAGACGCCAGCTCTTCATCGGATACCTCACCACCACCCTCGTCAGGATACTGTCGCTACAGTCATGATATTGACCTTAACATTTAAATAGAACAAATTACTATTGGGTCTCTCGTCAAAATAAATGGATCTATCAGGCTAGAACCCAGAGCCGTAAAGCAAAAAAAGTAATGAAAATTCAAAATAAGAAGGCGTTAAATAATAGGTACGTCTAGTTCGTAATAACTACAATGGGTCTAATGCATCACTAGGTGACCAGACCAGACTAGACGGAAAATCATCGGTTGCCTCAAATCCTCGTGGATGCTGACGCTATAGACATGACATGATACGCTACGCTACGATGTGCAAATCTGTACTATGCCCGTCAAAATTATAGGTCTGTATGTCTCAAAATAAAGGGTATATAGGGGATCTTACTTAATAACAAGCAAATCCTTTCAAAATTGATCTCGAAATGAAACAGGCTGAAGGCTCTACGTAGGTATAACTGGCGATAAGGCGACATACTTAACGAGGTAGATAAACTTGCCTCAAAAAATGGATCTCCCTCTAAAATGATATAACAAGTCTGTTTGATAAAAGTAAAAGAGCCTGCTGAAAAAAGGTCTTTCAAAATGACAAAATAGCCGAATCTTGGCAATGAGTATGAAATTCATTTGCGACTGCTGACTAAATATTTCACATGGTAAATTATTTTTCATAGTAATAATAATAATCAATTCTGGTTACAAATACTAAACAATAGTAGGGGTTTTAAAATACACAGGTAATAAAACAATATTTTATTAACAGTAGATGTTATCGAGTTATAGCTACTATTTTACCTAAATCGTGTTTGCATTAGAAAATAAGTTTAATTTTGTATTGAAATAATCGCGTTGTCAGTATTTTGCCCAAAAGTGTACTTAATATAAGCTTATCGTGGCTTTATTAATGTGCAAAGCCTTAATTATTAGGTAATAGGAATACTAGAATATTTTAATATTTCTGAATTAATTTAAACCGCGCATGAAATCATCCATACTTAATATTATAAATGCGAAAGTGTGTCTGTCTGCTACGTTTTCACGGCCCAACCGCGCGCTGAACTGATTTTAAGGTACAGACTTGGGATACATCCCGGGGAAGGACATAGGTACTTTTTATCCCGGAAAATCAAAGAGTTCCGTTTTTTGCCATTTGGCTACGGAACCCTAAAAAGAACCGATATCGACGCGGGCGAAGCCGCGGGCATCCTCTAGTAAGTTATAAAAACCTGTCAAGTGCGAGTCGGATTCGCACACAAAGGGTTCCGTACTTGGATGAAAGAAATATATATGCGATAGGTATGCCCCGCCGCTCTCCCTTTTACCCAAAAAAGTCTCTCGGAACCTCGGCGGTTGCTCTTTTCAAATACATATTGGTGGGAAAGGGGATAATAGGTATGAACCGTTTAAAACGGTCTTTCGAAAACATGTCTAATATTCTTTTATTAAAGAAAATCAATTTTTTACGTATGTATTACGACTTAACAATTATTCATTAATGCTTTGCTACATAGGCAGTAATTTAGGTAAATGAATGAATTTCTGCGCGGTCGAGAAGTAATAGCGCGGCTTTTGTAATACATTGATCTCAGTTGATTTTATCTGAAATAAATAATATAAACCATTCAAGTGTTTTATTTTAATCAACCTACTAAATAAATTTAACCTTGCTTCTTTACCAAGTTTCGTTCAAATTGTTCTAAGTGTGGTTCAGCCTGTTCGATGAATCCATGAAGTAAGATGAACCCACGAACCTAAGTAGACCTTTTTTGAGATGTCCAATTGGTTGAGATTCGAGGCCACACTTTACCAACATTTTTTTTATTTGAGTAGCTACAAACCTCTGTACTTACATTAATTACATAACTATTATATTTGTAACTGGTGTGGGCAGATATTTCGGTGCTGATGAGAAAACCAGAGGCCGTTTAAAGTCACATTGCTTGTTATTTATGACGGGTCACTGTTATAAACGATTCGGATTCATTTTGGACGATCTTTTATTAATATTTCATTAGGTACTAAGTAGATGCCCGTGACTTCGTCCGCGTGGAATTAGTTTTTCAAAAATCCGCTGGTGTAGTAGGTACATAGTACGCGACAGGTCGACATGGCAATCAGGCTATGAGGCGGGGGACTCTGCACAGCCGCACTGCTTCCACACCAGGTTAGCCCAGAAGCTGTGCGGGGCGTCCCCACCCGATTGCCATGTCGACCTGTCGCGCCTACCTATCTATACTAATAAATAAAATTGGAGTGTCTGTCTGTAATTTCGAAATAACTACCTCATATTAAGCTCATATGGTTATATGAACGATACCAACACTGAATCACACGTTTTTAAAATTTTTGTCTGTCTGTCTGTTTGAAAAGGCTAATCTTCGGAATGGCTGAACCGATTTTGACGGGATTTTCACAGGCAAGTAGAGAATTGACCAGGGAGTAACATAGGCTACTTTTTTAACCGACTTTCAAAAAGGTAGTTGTGTTTTTCTACCTATGTACACCGAAATCTCCGAGATTTCTGAACCGATTTGCGTCATTTCTTTTGTAATCGATAGAGGAACTTTGTGACATTGTTTCATAAAAAATTTGGATTCCAACTCCTCAATCCTGATGCTGCAGAGAATCTGACCAATCCACGCGGGCGAAGCTGCGGGCATCAGGTAGTTCATAATATTTTTAGTTTTTATATTTATAATCTGGTACATTTTGTCCCCAAAGAAGTTCTGTTTAGGGACATAAATATCAGGATATTAGGTACAATGTACAACAAATTAATTATATCGCTTGGCAAAAAGCTTGGGAGTAGGTACCTAGCTAGTACCTACTTACCTAGGTACTTAGGTAGTCATAAAAGTCGGGTGCATAATTTTTATTTGGATTGTACCTATAGTACGCGACAGGTCGAGATGGCAATTGGGGACGCCCTGCACAGCCGCGCTATCCCGCACTGCGTTGGCGCGGGCGCTGTGTGGGTGTGCAGGGCGTCCCCATCTCGATTGCCTCTCGACCTGTCGGTCTCTACTATAATTGGTATCCCTACCTAATAGGGCTATAGAACCAACGACAAAAATAATAAAAATAGGCAAGCAGTTATAGGAATCTTCACAAGTATTCACCCAAGTTCAAGAGTTCCATGACAGTGCGTCACAGTTTTACAAATATATGTGACAGAAATGTGATGACGATAAGTAAACAGGAGCTGAGTGCCTAAAAAATGGACTTATGTTCGGGCAAGAGACGCAGCTGCCAAAACATGGGGACGCACGCGAGAGGTCGACAAACGAGAAATGAGAAAATTATGCCTAGGTATCACGGTAAATAAATCACGGCTAAGCAGTACGATTACCTAGTGGTGAAGTCATCGTCGAACTTCTATCCTGGGAGTCGAGGGTTCGATCCCGGGCACGCACCTCTGACTTTTCGAAGGTATTAAATATCTTAACGGTGAAGGAAAACATCGTGAGGAAACCTGCATGCCTGAGAGTTCTTCATAATTTCCTCGAAGGTGCGTGAAGTCTGCCAATCCGCACTGGGCCAGCGTGACAGACTATGGCCCTTCTCATTTTGAGAGAAGACCTGTACTCAGTAGTGCCCCGGCGATAGGTTGCTCATGATTATACTACTTATAGTTTAGATCGGCGAAGCTTAGATGTTTATAGCATAAAAGGAAGTGTCGTTCCGATGCCCTAGAAATTGCTCATTGAGTTGTACCGCCTGGTTATACACGCCATTAGATTTTCCTTTAACCTAATTATCCATATCATATAAATGCGAAAGTGTGTGTCTGTCTGTTTGCTAGCTTTTCACGGCGTGTTTGACCGATTTGACATTTGATACTGAATTACTGAGATAGCTTGCATCCCGAGAATGGGCATAGGATATCCAGGAAAATCAAAGTTTTCCACAGGATTTCTAAAAACCTAATTTCAGGCATCATTTAAATACCACGTATCACGAAAAATCGAAGAGTTCCGATGTGAGAAGTACATTGAAGTAGAGAGAAGGGAAACTATAAGTAGACACATATTGAAAAATAAAGATTTAGTTTTTTATCCCTAGGCTCAGAACTTTTCAGCCCTTCCGTTTTTTTCAAAGATCTCCCAAAGAGCAATTACATAATTATATCAGCTTGTTACTATCAAGATTAATCAAGATCAATCAAGTTTAATTCATATACTTAATAAGAATTAAGTAAATTAAGATTTAGGTGTGAAAGGGCAAGTTACACGTGTTAACCCCGTAGTGGCGACTCCCCCGGGAGTTCCCCGTCCTGTTCTTCCCACGGGCTACTTGTTGATAGAAATAGTGTTTAAATAATAACTTGCATTTACAGAGAAGAGGTGGGGTTTTTTGACCATCTTAACAGGGCTCTCTCCGTCACTTGCTTCCACTCGCTTCATACAATCGTAGTTCCAATTTCATTTGAATATTAAGCAACCAAAGTCCATGAAATTTTGCAGACATATTCTAGAAACTAATATCTGTGTCTGTGGTGTTTTAGATTTTTCTAAAAATATGTAGTTTTAAAATTACAGGGGCTCAAAGATTTGTATGTAAATTTTTAAGACCGCGTAACTTTGAAACCGAATATTTTAACAGAAATCTGGAAAACCACAGACATAGATATTAGTTTCTAGAATATGTCTGCAAAATTTCATGGACTTTGGTTGCTTAATATTCAAATAAAATTGGAACTACGATTGTATGAAGCGAGTAGAAGCGAGTGACGGAGAGAGCCCTGTTAATGATAGAAGTATACCTACTTAGTGAAAGACAAGGAGAGTGACATAATAATATATTATGCCGGACTATCAAAAAGTTCCCACGGAATTCAATAAATCCAAATCCACGCGGACGAAGTAGCGGGAATCAGCTAAGTGGTTAGTTCTAGTTATAAATTGTATACTGTGTCTTAACTAACTGACTGATGTTCAACTTCATTCCGTATCCACGTGATTTAGACTTTTTGAGAAGCAATAATGAAGAGGCTCCATGAAATATGTGCTAGATTTTAATAATTGCTACTTTTTATAATATAGATGAAATAATAATTAATAACAATATTAACAAATAGGTACCTACTATAAATAAGTACTTAAGTATAAAAATTATAAAACGAAAATGTCATCCAAATCACAGTAACGAGGCAGGGTGTCCACTACCCAGGACGCTGGCTGCGTTACCTCGTTGAATGGCCAGACTAATATGCTGACCAAGGTAACTGTCAGATTAGATTAGGTAGATTTTATTAATAGTTAGTTCTAGTTCTATATCTCTATATCTAGAAGTGGCTGGATGAGGAAGGCTGAGGACCGGGTGTGGTGGCGCTCTATAGGGAAGGCCTATGTCCAACAGTGGACGTCCACAGGCTAATGATGATGATTATGATATCTAGTTAGGTAGGTAAGATTCTACCTGAATTAGGTAAGTAAGTATTAGCAAAGAGATGAAAGTATGTAAAAATAACTGCATCATGCAATACGTAGGCACTCGAAAGTCTAATTAAGTATTACTGTCGAAAATCAACGTAAATATTTCAAAAAGACACCCCACAAAAAAACAAAGAAACTGCCATCAGACAAACGAGCGTAACTTGATAAAACAAACTACCATTAGTTATGATATTATGACCACTGTTTGATGGTCCCGCCCAACGCCCCGGACTGCTGCGCGCGCGCATCTCACTCATTACATCCTGAAATTCGGGATAGGTGGACGTGTTCTCAGTTATACATAGTTTAGAGAAGAATAGACAAAGTTTTGTGAAAGTTCTTCCGAAGTTCGAACATTATTTCTCGAATTTTTCAGTTACCAATTTTCATGATTTTAGATGTGTGAATTTTCTTTACTAAAACTTAGGTTTCATTGTGCATTTTATTTTAATATGTTTTCTAAATTAACTAAAAAAGTTTTCATAATTTTTGAGATTTAATTAAATTATATTTAACTTGTAACTGAAAATTCTGTAAGTAGTTCTTCATTGTTTTAGCTCTTAGCTTTGCAAGTTTTTAAAATTGAGTAGGTATAAACCGCAAACTTCGTACTTTTGTTAACTTGTGTATGCTTAAGTACCTACTTACTTATTTTAATAAATAGAGGTCTGTTAAAAGCTTATTCTTTTTATCCAAAAGATTTTAATAGAAAAATATATAAGGCCTGAATAGTAGGTGTAGGTAGGTATGGAGTATTTCAAAGCTAACTATTTCTTACAAAATGAGGGAACAGAAAAGCAGGATTTTCAAAATTTCGAGCCCATGATGTACCAGGAGGTTATAAACAACCAAGAATTTCCCAACTACTTCCAAATGTTGTACGACTATAGAGCTGCACCAGACCAGGGCCAGGGTCCGGAGGTGTATCCTGAGGAATGGGAGTGGCAGTGGGGAGAACCGATGCTGGTGAAGGAAGAAGATTTGGAGACAGGAGGCTCTATTGCTTTCAGTGAGGAGGGTGAGTTTTATACCTATTAGTTTGAGCTTTTAAACTATGTAGTGTGGTCCCAATTAATAATTTAAAATTTTCCGACTAGGTAGGTATGCGTGTTTTAAGTAATTAAATATCACTTGCTTTAACGGTGAAGGAAAACATCGCGAGTAAATCTGCATAGGCACCTGAGAGTTCTCCATAATGTTCTCAAAGATGTGTGAAGTTTTCCATTCATTAATTGGCCAGCGTGGTAGATTATGGCTAAACCCTTCTAATTCTGAGAGGAGACCCGAGGAGACTACCTCACTTACTAGAGCCGATGGGTTGTTGATAATGATGATGATAATAATTTAGGTAAGTAGAAGTAAGCAGGCGTACCTACCTCCTTGGTACGTACCTACTTGGTAGGTACCAAGTACCAATCTCGTAACGAGATTGGTTATATCGGAACCGAATTCGGAAGCGGAGTTTTGATTTAGTTTGTCGGAATTGAAAACGGAATCGGAGGCGGATGCAGAAGAAAAATGTTTTAAGGGCAGGTCTAAGAAAAATAAATGAGGTAGGTATTCATCAGTTATCAGAAAATCGAATTTAAAAGCAAAGCAATAGGTACTCTAGTAGTTAAACAGCAGCTCAGCATATTCAACCTCCGATATAACTTCCGATTAAAATTTATCGGAACCGAAGGTGCAAAATTAATCCGAAGTTCCGAACTTACGGAATCCTAATCAAACCTGCGAAACATCTCTACAGCGTAGCTATTGTAGCAGCCATGCAGCATTTATGATAACTGATAAATAAAAATGCCGCTACATATTATCACTTGTATTACTTGGGCTGTCTTTACAACATGTGCCTTGGTTACAATTAAAACTGTGGTAGAAAAACGAGGGCCGGAGCTTGATGCTAGACCGAGGTGTTTCGGTCCTGATGATCTGAAGTGAATTGGTTGAATGCGTTGCCCGGGGTTCGTCCAGGCCAGCAGAATATTCGAATCGTTCCGAATTCAAATTGTGTTCTCTAAGTGACAGCTGCAAAGTGTGTTGCTTTCTTCGCAGCTGCCGGTCTTAAAAGAGGCTGCATGCCTCTACATCATGCTCTATAGTAGTACGCGTCAGGACGAGATGGCAATCGGGGTGGGGAAGCCCCGCACGCTAACCCGGTGCGGGATAGCGCGGTTGACGTGTGGGTGTGCGGACGTCCCTTCGCCTCATACCCGGATTGCCATCCCAACCTGTCGCGTACTATGTATGTTATATGAGTATATATAGCTGTTGTATGAGATTTATGTCATTTTACGATCGACATAACGCCGTTGTATACTGTAGTAGCAATAGTAGGTAGGTATTAAAGACAACATCCTACTCATTAAACCCACCTGTGGATGGGAAATCATGTAAACAGAAATGGCGCCGGCGTCTAACCAGGCCATCTGATCTTCATTTACCTTGCTATACTTACTCTAGTTTGCCTTAAGATAAACAAATTGCAGAAACCTTCTCGGAGAAACGAAAAGCCAAGCATTTTTAGGATTCAGCCTATTCATGGAGGAATATTCAGGAGCCCTATTCAAGTCAATGTGCAGTCTGTCTGTCTGTCCGCGTGTCACAGGTCTCTGGCTCGTAGATTAAATAAGTTACAAACCTGTAGTATTTGATGTACGTAACCCAAAACCAAATATTGAATTAGAAATTCAGTTAAATTATTTTCGGAGGGCGCCCAAAGCTGCCGAATTTTTTTTTTCGTATCCTAGCACCATACTAGCACCCCATAAAAAGTAAATAGGTAACTAGGTATTTTAAGGTGGAGGGGACTTATTTTGTTAGATTAAGAATTTTGTTGTATTGTTGTATTTAATTAGATTATAATAGGGCTGACATGTACTTTAATGTATCAAAGCCCTTAAATAAATAAAGAAAAAAAAAAAAAAGGTGGAGGGGAAAACTGATGCCGGAATAGTGTTCCATATCCTAGCGGTTCTTATTAGGAACTCTTTTGTGCGCCGCTCTTCAATTTTTAATTTTCACTTGTATCCTCAGAGCTGCGTTCCTTGTCGTCGACGAGTCGCAAGGAGCGCACGGCGTTCAGCAAGGCGCAGATCCGCAGCCTGGAGGCGGAGTTCGCGCGCGCCAACTACCTCACGCGCCTGCGACGATACGAGATCGCCGTGGCGCTGCATCTCACTGAAAGACAGGTACGCTCACTTTATTATCTCCTCACCCTAAGGTTGCCTGGAAAAGATCGCTATTTTAGCGATAAGGCCGCCTTTTGTACATTACACTATTACACTAATAATATTATAAAGGCGAAAGTTTGTATGTGTGTGTGTGTGTGTGTGTATGTTTGTTACTTCTTCACGCAAAAACTACTGAATGGATTGGGCTGAAATTTAGAATGGAGATAGATTATACCCTGGATTAGCACATAGGCTACTTTTTATCCCGGAAAATCAAAGAGTTCCCACGGGATTTTTAAAAAACCTACATCCACGCGAACGAAGTCGCGGGCATCAGCTAGTAAATCTATAATGTTATTTATATATTACTTTGTCTTGTTGGTGTACAATAAAGAATATTATGTTATTTTTACTTTTACTTTACTTTTACGCTCGGCCTGAGAATTGGAGTAGCAACTCCGCGAAACTATTGCATACTCCATCCAAAAACCTGTCGTACTTATGACCTTTTTAGGGTCCCGACCTCAAAAGGAAAAACGACGCAGATTTCTTCATCTTAGCGGTTAGCATGAGAAACGTTCGTTGAGCAAAAACGTCTTGTACCACGTCTATATATTCTAAGTACTTTAGCTATAGACACATACCTAATAATTAAAATTTTCCCAACTTCCAGGTCAAGGTTTGGTTCCAAAATAGAAGAATGAAGTGGAAACGAACCAAGGGAGTTTCCAAGCACACAAAGAAAAAGGATTGAAGCTTATTTTATGCTGAAATTAATCATATTGAATTTATTTTAAAAATAATTTTAGTTTGCTTCAAAGATTTTCGACTAAGTATTCTTACTTTAATATCCTTATATTTTATCAAATTAAATGTAGATAATTTGAAGATGTACTTACCTAGTACCTATTGTATGTAGATAGTTACCTAAGACAAGTTACTATGTAGATATTATGTAATATTCTATATTAATGTTGAGAAATAAATTCATTTTATCAGGCACATTTTTAGTATTTTTAATTCCAAGCCAAGCAGTGATAGCCTCATGGTTAAGGGCCGGCGCACATATAGTGGAGCGCAGCGCAGAGCATGCCCGCGAAATTTTTCTTATCGCGTGACACATTACGCGAATTTCTACCAGAGAATACGCGAGCACGCGCGGGACTGCGCGCGGATCCGCACGGATGCACAATTGATTTTAGATATTATTTCAATGAGGACAATGTCGATAATATTTTGACTGTGAAAAATGCTCTGCTCTGCGCTTTGCTATATGTGGGCCGGCCCTAAGACGTCTGCCTCCTACGTGGCGAGACGCAGCGCAGAACATTTTTTACAGCCAAACCATTATCGACTTTGCGTACATTGAAATAATATTGAAAATTACTTGACACTTCTGATCGGACCATCTCTTTTACTCACGGCGATTATTAGTGGCCAATTAATTTTCGATATTATTTTAGCGCGAGTTAAGTCGGCAATGATTTGGCAGTGAAAAATGCTCTGCGCTGTGCTTCGCCAGATGAGCGCCGGCTCTAAGGGTGAGATCTATAAACCGCACTCAGACTTTGCTTAGACTTAAGCCAGAGTTAAAACGAGACAGATGTATATCTCCCACATAAATCTGTCTCGTTTTAACTCAATCTTAAGTCTGAGCAAAGTCAAAGTGCGCTTTATAAATCTCACCCTAAGGTTGAAACCTATAGAGCGAACTTTGACTTTGCTTAGACTTAAGTTTCAGTTAAAACGAGACAGATTATGTCAGCGGTATAGCGCTGTCTCGTTTCAACAGTGTATTAAGTCTGAGTAAAGTCATAGTGCGCTCTATAGATTTCAGCTTAAGAATAATAAAATGTCTTTCTTTGGCGAGCGACATTTTAAAAAGAAAGAAAGGAAAACAAAAATTTCAGGACAGGATATGTTTATTAGACAAATTCATAACCTCGGCCACTACCCACATCTGGTGCCGGCCGCGAAAACTAACATAATGTAAACTATATAACACACTATCTTTGGAAGAACCTAAACATCCGGGCTGCACGCCTCACGCGCTTGTTCGAAATCTGCGAGACAGGAATTAAAAAAAAAAACAATTCTCGTTGAAACTTCCAAACACTAAACCACTTTTCATGCAGCGTCGCTTCGTAGAGACGTATTTCGTACGTTTACACTTCCATCGTGGATTTTACATCTTACCAACATTGTTAGAATTCGAGCCCCGAAACACTGTAGTGTTAAACTAAAATAGTTCTTAACCGCCTTGCTTTAAAGCTCAAGTTTGGCCATGCTTCGACAAACAGCGCTCCAAACGGAAACGTTGCGAAATTAAATTTGGTCGGTAAAAATTTCAAAATGGCCGCCATGAATATGAATATAGTGTTATTAGGCGTACATGGTAAGGAACCCTTCGTGAGCGAGCCTGACTCGTGCTTGACCGATTTTTTTTTAGTGATTAAATCAAGAACGTTTAGGTTCATTTTACATTGACGTTGTGTCGATGCTCAAATTGTATTAAGGTTGGTGACATGGAAGATCTCATACAAGCACCTTTTATATGAAAGCAGCATGCAAGCGTACAGTAAGCGTAGAACGACGAAAACGTATCAATGAAGCGACGCTAAATGGATTTTGGCGCTAAAATATTATTTATATAACAATTCTTGCATATTAAGGCGAAGACTTCTCGATATTCAATAATCGTAAACAATTGCGTGTGGTCATATTTTCATTTCATAATAACTATGATTACAATATTAATTCATTTATACACAGTTCGTAATAAGAAAATAGTCACTCGTAAATCATAATTGTCAATATCTGACCATATGAGCTGACCGTAACATTATTGTGGTCATCGGCCAGAATTGTTAAGTCACTATTCTCTTAAAGTTAATTAAATATCTAAATGTCATATTTATATACAGAGATTATAAAGATTATAAAGCCTTCACTTAATATATAAACATGATTGCTTTTATCTCACAATACAATGTACCTTTTTACGTGAAAATTGCTCACTAGTGTCAGTGAGAAATGACAATCAAAAACTTACAAAACAAACTATTTTGTTTTTCCAATAATACCTTGAGCTTCTATAAATGAAGATATGATATATTGTAAAACAAATGATTGCAGTTAGGAAAAGAAAACACATCAAAACACTAGATATGTGCATAATATTATAACATAACCACTTATCTGGGAGTACATTTCATACTAGATACATAATAATAGACTATTTACATGCCCATACTAAATATATAAAAATAGTTGCTACTATTCTCTTGTTAAATGCTAACTTTTTGTATTATTTACAGATCCCTGTTTACTCTGTTAGGTTCCAAGATAATTTGGAGTTCAAAAAAAATTGTGTAACATTTTTAGATTTCATTAAAGAGTTCAATTTTTTTTATTATTATTAAGTATATTAAGTATAAGGGAAAATATGCTTCATTAGTTTTTGGACCGATTCTTCAAGCGCAAAATAAGGTAAGGCAGACTTATTTTTTTTTCTTGCCATTTTTAGGAATAAATTTTGCCTTTTATATTGGAAAATGAAAAATTATTCTTCAAAATTTATTTGACGATTAAAAACCAGTATTAAATTAACTCTACAAATTTCAAACTTGGAACCATTTTTTTTTAAACTGGTCACTTTTCGAACCGAGAAGCATCGCCTTAACTACGCTTACTTTAACTGTACAATCTAAATGTTAACGTTGGACCGTATCCTAGGATATTTGACCAAAAATAAAATACTAGTAATTTTCAACAGTACATATACGTTTAACTTACAATTCTCAACCATGAGCTTTTACCAAATATAAATTGGATTTATACATAGTCTAAGAGTTGGCCGACATCTTCTCCAAAGTGCTTATACAGATAAAATTTTATATGAACACGTAAAAACTAGATACCGATAAGCTAGCCGTGTAAAAATCCCAAAACCAACAACACTTCAATATGAATTCAAATATCAATTAACTTTTTAAAAATATTAGGTTTTTAACAAAATCTGATTATTTGATAAGTATTCCGGGAAATTTTATAACATGATTAAGATTACAGGTCATAATATTTTTTTATGATTGGGGGTTTACCAATCGCCATAATTTGACAGCTAGTGTCACAATTAACCTCTGACTGACGCTCTCACTGTTAGCTGAAATTTTGCATTGTTACATAACTGAATACCATAAATTCAGTCATTATTTACAATTGAGATTATCAATGTAACTTTACCGCAATCGCAAAACAAGTTGCTTGCCAGATTTCCGATATCTAATTGATACGTATTGTTAATGATTTTCATAAAAGTTGGCCGGTACTAGCACTTTGAACAAACGGGCATCAGCTCTTAGAGTATTATATGTTGTATTTACAAAAGTGTACTGTGACATACATTCGTACTATATCAAGGTCCGTCAGGCACTGAATCACTCGTATTTAGACATTTGGCGTCACTGATATAAAAAAAACTAAAGATAGTTTCTGTATGGCTTTTATTACTTTGAGTCAGTTAAGAATTGGGAAGTGAGAATTTTTGAGGTAAATGTGCTACAATTGAAATTAAACTAGACGCTAGGCAAATTTAAGCGCATCTGCAAAAAATCTTAAGCGCGTCTGAAACAAGATTAAAGTAGAAACTCAGGTCGCCAAAAAGAACAGCTGTTTTGAGACTGCCATATTTTATCAAAGTGTTTTAAAGAACTAAGCAGTTAGTGCCATAGATTAAAAGCTTACTAAATGATAAAAGGAATCTCGCGTCTATTTTAATTTATTTCAACCGCTGCTGCGTAGCTCAGTCCACCACTTAGATGATTTAGCATTTCACTGTGTATCTTTGGTTTTTGATATATCAGTGTTTGCCAATATTATTTAAGATTTTCGTCACATATTTTATACACTTATTTGTAATAAATCTTTTTTTTTGGAAAATACACTTAAGGAATACATTATGCACGTTAAATTGGTCGCTATATTTATATTATTTATACACTCTTTGTTCCAATACAAGCTTTTTGTCCGAGAAACTGTAATAAAATTTAAGGAGTTACTTGTTATAGCTGAAACAAGATTTACACAAGCATGTGCTTTTCGTAAATCGAGAATCCACAACATAAAGACAGGCCGCCATAAGTTATGTATTACATAACTTTTAGCTTTGATGAGGTACCTCTTCAAATTTTACATTGGTTCTCGCACTATTTCTTGGGAAGAAATGATTCTATTTGAATTGTTTAATTTCAGGGTATCACGCATTTCTTACAAACTTTTTTTTACTACTTAAGTATGGTTTCTGAGATATTGTCTATTGTCCAATTTTAAGGTAGGTTTAGTGTACTACACTACTCAAAATAGTGCAAGAGTCCACGAAATAAATTGAGGGGCATTTTTCGTAAAAGTTGAAACCATTTACAGTAACAGTTTTAGAACTTTTAACAAACTATACCAATTTAAATCATTGACTCGTTGACTATGATATTATGATATAACATGTGAATTAGTTTCAATGAAACACTTAAATTACAATGGAAAAATATGCTTCAGTGATTTTCAAACTATAATTACACAATAGTTTAATACATTTTTTTTCTTCATGCTATTTAATAGTAATTTATTCAGAAAAAAGAGAAATATGGTTAGTAACAGACTATTAAGAGTACTCTCTTCGGTATTTCGGTGCGTACATGCTATTTCAACCAACATTTACGAGCGAGACATACTCAAGAGCGAGATGGACGATGTTCTAATAATTATAAAAAAACTAGTCCGAAAACTAAAAAAAATTACAGTAACCAAATAGGCTGTCACAAAAAAAAATCACATTAACCTTTTTTGGAAGATGGAAACAGTATAATAGGTATGATAAATTATAAGCCCTTAAGCACCTCGTATGTTATAATATGTATGATGAATTAATTGCCTAATTTTTCATGCAAATGATATGTGGTTTCTGATGTGATGTGAATAAATAAATTATAAATGCATTTTTTTTTCAAAGCTGGCCGCATATTATCAGGAAGGCTTATTCTATTGCACACAATCTGTAAACTAAAATGACAGGTCCAAATCTAGTGCTATCTTTATCCACAGGGAGTATTATGAGAGGGATGGCAATATATTTACACAAGCTGTCATTTTAGTACAATAGAATTAGCCAGTTTTCGATAATATGCGGCCAGCCTAAGCCTGACTAGATAATTTTGAATGTTTCTAATAAAATTATTGTTCTATGTAATATTTCATGTGATTTGTGATTTTTTGAATTTACAGTGAAATTTGGCATTTTCGTAGCATAATGAAGAAAATTAGCCCATAATTTTAAGTAAACATTTAAAGACAAAGAATGAATTTAATAAGATACGAATTTGTATCTTAAATAGTGATTTGACTAATCATTAAGTCGAAATTTATTTTTGCCATACAAAAAATTTTGGCCCTTTCATAATATAAGATTTGTATTTAATATAGAATTCATTGTGTTTCAAAAAAAGGTTAAAAATAAAAAAGGAGTGTAAAGTGTTTTTGAAATTTAATGTTTCTTTGAATGTAGTCAATGAGCAAAAATAAATAAATCAATAAATAAAGCAATGAGAGAGACAGCCTGCATATCATTTGCACAAATATGCTTTTTTATTAACTCCTAGCTCCTAGACTATACTATGTTTGGCGTAGATTCCACAGAGAGCGGTCTAGAGTTCCGCGGTCATATTGACCGTCGCAATCAACTACTTTTGTATGTGTAAAGATCCAATTCATCATATAGATTACAGTAAAAGTGGGATTATTTGTTAAACTTAGGGTCAAGACATATTGCGGGCGACTAAGGCTGAGATCTATAAACCGCACTTTGACTTTGCTCAGACTTAAGACACTGTTAAAACGAGACAGCGCTATACCGCTGGCATAAATCTGTCTCGTTTTAACTGAAACTTAAGTCTAAGCAAAGTCAAAGCGCGCTCTATAGATTTCAACCTAAGACGCGTCGTTTCTAAAATGGTTCAAAGTAAACTGAACTTATCAGCACTATTTACAGTGAACGTTTTATCAGGAATCATTTCAACAAAGAAACAAATCGACACGCATATTCTTTCAGTCTTATTAGTTTTGTTTCACAATTACTGTGAAAGTGTCAGTTGGCATCAGACCTAAAATCTGTGCAGTAAATGATTTATCGATCTATTTGTTTATACGATGTTAGATGCAACAGCACGGATGCCTGTGCGTCTACACATTGGTTCATCACAGCGGGCAGTACCTATGTGCACAATATGCCCTCCACTATCATCTAGAATCTAGATTCTAGAAATCTAGAACTTCAGGTGACCCGACTGCTCATTTGCTCGCTATTTTTTTACATAAAAAATCTTTAGGTATTGCTAACTTCATAACCAACTGTATACAAGTGGAGATAAAGTTGAGTTTACTTTGTATCAGTATAGAAAAGACATGCCACTTCGCTTCGTTTCTGCAGCAATGTGCCTCAAGCCTTAGAAGACCTGCTCGCTGGGGAATCGACATCTCAGATTAACACAATATATGCCGTATTTTTGCTAAAGGGGCTAATCCCCAAAATGTGTGAGTGTGTAACAATATACTGTGTGTGTGTGTGTGAGAGTGAGTGGTAGGAATTAACAAAACTGATATTTCTTAAAAAGTATGCTATGTACATACAAAACTGCAATACCCCTTCCAGGTTAGCCTGTTTTCATCTCAGCCCACTTTAGACTTAGCTTAGACTTAAGACACTGTAAACACGAGACAGCGTTATATCACTGGCATAAATCTGTCTCGTTTTAACTGAGACTTAAGTTTGACTCAAAGTAACGCTCTATACATTTCAGTTTTAGACTGCACCATCACTTACCATCAGGTGAGATCAAGGACTAACTTGTATTCGAATAAAAAAAAATCAAAAAAAAAATGTAGGATTAAATTAAAATTCTTCATCCTATAATAGCATACTTTTTAAGAAACATCAGTTTTTTTAACCCCACGTTTTTTGGCGATAACTAAATAATACTTTTTGAGGTTAGCCACTTTTTAGCTAAAAAACCGGCAGAATAGTTAATGATTATAATAATATTTAACATAATTCATCGTCACCAAATATTCACAGCACAACGTCTTTACACTATATTTACAATTTTAAGGCTTCTGGTGTCTCACTTACATATTGCTTTGCCTCCCACACCAAAAAAAAACACTTTTGAGGCATTTACACACTACGTACGAAAATAGGATATTTTTTTTAATAATTTAGGAGTCACTCGCGACGATTCATGCCACTGTATTAGTTCCAACACTCAGTACAACCATTTTTACAACAAAACACACTTTTCTCCCATTTCTCCACACCCTGGCTCAGACTAAGTGAAAAAGATAGACAGTTAATTGTGAAACCGACCTGGAGAAGCCGATTTCAACAAAAGCTAATCGCATGAATATTTGTGTATATTAATAGGGCACCAGATAAAGTCGATTTAAGAAAAACCTTATTTAAGTAAATCCTGTTATACACTTCAAATTAAAAATCAGTTTTTGAAGTTGATTAAAATAAGTCAATCCCATGGACAATTTAAATTAGTATAATATAATTTGATTACTACAATTTGTGTTATTAAAATTAACATTTAGTGTCTATCTTAACATTAAGATTGACTTTACAAAAAAACATTTCAATATAATCTGTAGCCCATAGTCAAAGGCCATAATCACAATCATTCTGATTGGTAGACATGATTTCATTATTAGCTAAAATACACTGTTTTAATAATAGTACCATGAATTCGGCCAACAACAACGATGTTAATATTAATAACAAGTGTGGTGGCTTCACTTTATTTCGAGCTCCATCTATCTTTTTCCTTTAATCTTTGCATTTTCTTCACTTGGTTAGTAAATTTTTTTTGGGTTATCTACAGGGATTATTCTACTGTCTACATCAGTCTACGGCTGAGTCGCGAGTTGTGATCGCTATACAACCACGAATATCAGGTTTCGTTATGGTCTCTGATCTGGGACGTAACCTGCGGTCGTTACAACTGGACTCGCTGCGACAACTTGGCTTGGACTTGCAACAAATTGACTCGGAGTCGTTGAAAAGGGTATAACCATCTGATTGGACACTGTCTGTGGTATAACTGTCAACGATTTGGGTATTTTTGGTAGTATCATTTGACTCTGCACCATTACTGGTATACTAGGAGTTAAAATTGTTTCACTCGTGATAGAAACTGAGGGTCCTAACTGAGGTATTTTCATTGGTGTAGTCACAAGTAACGGTGAAGACACAGCGGGTGTGTATGTTTGGGATGTAACCGTTGCAGTTTTAGCCGGTATGGGGGCTATTGTAATGTTTTTCAAGCCCACATTTTTGAGTATTGTCGCAGCATTTGCCCCAATCTGCAGTTCGGGCATGTCTTTTTCTTTTTGCTTGTCTGTTTCTTTGTCGGAGGGTATGTTTTGTAAGACGGTCCCTCCATTGCCGAGTAACGTTGATGGTTGTAATTCAGTGACTATAGTTTCTTCGCTAGCGGGTGTTTTTGTCTTTGCCTCTCGTTCCTGTAGCCTCTTCTGTCTCTCTCGGCGTATGAGACACATTCTATTGTAGTCCTCAAAGGTAATGTGATATCGAGTGCCGGCAGAGAGGACTTGTACTAGGCTGGGTAGACTGTGCCCGTCCACAGCGACTTTGGGCGTTTCCCGAGCGACTTTTGCCAAGTTTTCCTGGAAAATAGACAATTTAAATTAAATTCGCGCCAGCAATTAACAAGACTATATTGAATAAGTTTGTTTAACTAGTTTTAAAGTGGGATTTCATTATTAAAAATTAATTTGAATTTTTAATTCAATATTTGGTTTTGGGTTAAAGTTCTACACAAAAATATCAAAATTTCAGGTTTGAAACTCATTTAGTGTATGAGCTAAAAACCTGTGACATGCGGACGGACAGACAGCCAGATTTTAATAAACATTTTTTATAAAACTAAAATCATGATAGTCTATTGAAATTAAAACTGTATTAACTCTGGATTCCCTTCAAAACGCATAAATCCTTCGCCTTTTACTAAAGTTTCCCGTGGAGGGGAACACTCAATTGACAATTAAGTGATAAAGCTTTCGTTACTTACATAAGTTTACACACAGAAGTTGAATTATTAGTATAATTTGTATAAAAACAATTAATTAGCATATATATTAATAGTTTTAAGTCAAACAGACTCTAGTTAAAATTAGGAAAATTTTTAGATGCTTGTTAATAATTCAAAGTAAACTTACTGGTGTAATAGGCATGAGCGTAGGTCTCCACCCCTTATTATTTGGCTTCTGCTTTTTCGGCGTGTCAGCTTTGGGTTCTTTCTTATCTTTTGTCGTCTCTGGTTTGTCTTTCTTCTCTTTTATTAAGCCAGGCATTTCTTTCTTTTCTTTCGGAGGCTCAAACTTTGGTGGAGGTAGCGGCGCTGCGGCGACTTCAGTCGGGTCGGACGCGGAAACTCCTTTTACCAACTGTTGGATATTGTGTAAGACATTTTGTATTGCTTTCCTCCCTTGTGCGTTTGGTGTATTAATAGCTATTAGTTCAGGCGGTAAAGGCTTGTTTTTCTTATCGCTTTTAGCTTTAGGTTTGGGCAAAGGAGGAGGCATGAATTTCTTAGGGTCTTCAGAACTTTGGTTGGATTTGAGCAAACTTTTGCCGTTTAACGACGGTTTTTTACGGAATTCGATCAAACTGACCGATTCCCTTCTAGGTTCTGGCGGTGGGATATTATCGTAAGCTCGCAATCTGCTTTGTACTGAAGTGCTGTAATTCGCCGCGTGCGGTGACGCATTATGGGACAGTACTAAGTCACCATTTCTGAAGTATTTCTCTAGTAAAATCAGGTGTCTCAGGAAGCTGGACTGGTTTCCGTAAGGCCTTTGCAATTCGTTCCACAATTTCTTAGTTTCCACGTCGTATTGGATCATCGTGTTACATTTCTCCCAACCCTCAGGAGTAACGCCTTTGATATTATTAAACTCTATATTGCACTGTAAATTCATTTCTTCCTCGCCAGGGAAAAGTTCTCTGACTGATATCGAGGGGTTTGTTTCTAATCTCTTCACTGGATTCGAGTATTTCGTATCAGAAAGTTTCTTTGGCTCTTTTTCGACTGGCGTCTTCTTTGAGAGTTCGCTTAGATTTTTCTTGACTTGGGTAAAACTTTCGGACATCTGCCATTTGTTTTTCAGTAAATTTATATCAGCCGGCCGTTTATTTGGTATAGTTTCTATCGTACATTCGTCATTTAAGGTTATGTTTTTGAAAACGCTCATCTCCTTTGCTTTTTCAGTATCGAACATTTCGATGTCCTGGAGATCTTTTTTAGACGGTTTGTCTTTAGGTAGGAGGAATTGTCCGAGTTTTTGGACTCGCTTTGCGTTTTTATCGCTTATCCTCTGTTGGAGGCCAGGCTTTTGGATGCCAAGATTGTGGACTTTGAGGATGTTTTTCTGTTTTTGTGTTAAATTAGGGTTATGTTGGAACTGTGCTGGGTTGTTTTGTTTTTGCAGTAGATATCTGAGTTCTGTCTGTTTGTCGAGAACTAGCGGGTTCTCTAGGTCTGTCATCATGTCTGTTTCGGAGGCATCGCTCGGCGGATTGCTTTCCGCGGGTTTCGCTCCTGGGACTGGAATTTTGTTGGATGATATAAGACTTTCGATATCTTCTTCCAACGGTTGTGGTTTAGGTTCCTCGACCACTTCTTCCTTTGGTTTCTCCTTTTCTGGGGAGCTTTCTGTGGTTCTCTCCGAGGATTCACTAGTTGACTCCTGTTTCTCTGGTTCTGTGGATTTCCTCTGCTTCGATTTCGTCCGTGCTTTTTTCTTTTGTTTGTTGGCGCTAGTATTGCAGTCTTCTAGGTCTTTGCTATCGTCAGCGTCTTGGCTGAGTTCAGGCGGGATTTCAATGTTGTAGATTTGGAGAAGTCTGAAAAGGAATTGTCTGATTTTAAGAGGAAAACTTTTGCACCGTAAAAAGTAGATTAATAAGATTTAATTTAATTACTCAGGGCACCACTTTTTACTCTTTGCCTTAAATTAAGTATAATGACATGACTGCGTTAAAAAGTTATTAAACCCTATTTAACAGCAGCGAGAACAAAAATTCTGATAAATAATATAAGATGCACGATCCAACACCAACATCAGAAAAATCTAGAAATTGACAGTTCCAATCTAAAAAAAAATGAATTCTGGAAATAGATTCCTAATTCTATGAATTCTAATTTCTTTTAGAATTTGAAGATATCTAACCGACAGGAGACTAAATATCACCAGATTTAAGCTCAATAGCCATGCTTAGCAAAATATGAAAATGTCCTTACTTGCGAGTGTAGGCGCGGGCGTGCTTGTCGTTGTGGCCGGGGCGCGTGAGCAGCGTGCAGAAGTAGCGGCACACTTTACACAGCACCGGCCGCTCGTGGAACTCTACCGGGATACCAGCAACTTTCAGCAATGGATTGAGATCTGTATAACCCTGGAATATAATTTTATTAGAGTAATATCTTATAGTTTTATAGATGGTAAGCAGGCGTTATTTCCCGGAAATCCGTGATATACAAGGAACCAAAAGCTTAAGTTGAGTGGTTTTGGGATTTGTGTTGAGCTGCGTGGTGGTGGCGTATGGTTTGCTTGGTGGCTGGCTTTTCCTGCATGTTTATCAGTGGGAGGGCGCGTGGTATGTCGCTTGCTGCATGTTGCACCATACCGATTTCTTTGGTTCGGCCAGACTATAGCAAATTAAGCTTTTGGTTCCCTGTATTTATAGATGATGTAAGAATTCTAACGATACCCCATATATGCACATCTTTTCAGGCTTTTTCTTAAAGTTATGATAGAATAAACTCCGATCGAACCCTGAAAACATTACTCGTTTTTTAAGCAATCGTGTAAAACTAAGGGAAGTTTGTATTTTTCGAAAAGTCTTCTTTGGCCTTGGGAATATTCTAACTTTTCACGTGGTGGATGTAGAAGAGTGCAATTTTTTGAAAAGTTGCTCTTGTTGACCCTGGCAATGGGGAAAACTAACATGAAACCATGTTGGTTACTCACATGATGGATGAAATGGAGATTATGGTGTTTCGTGAGTCGACACCGGCACAGCACGCACGCCATAAGCGGAGTCAGGGTGCGATAGTGTTCCGCACATAAGGGGATGGTGTGTAGACCTGGGTAGTCGCATTCTAGCTTCAGCTGTAAACAACAATAAAGTTAAAAGGTTTTGCTATAGTCCATACTTAAAATGTCAGCGTATGTCAGGCTTTGCAATCCTCAGAAATGTCAAGACCGCTTAGCCCAAAGTCAAAACTTCGACTTCTGACTGGCGCGCATTCGTCCATTCGCCAAGTACCTAAATTCTTAGTCCAAGCGCAAACACAATTTTTATCTATTTGGCTTTCTAGAATCTAGAGAATCCTGAACCATAATGGACTGAAAACTCTCGGGGCAGAAGCCGAAGTTTTGACTATGGACTACGCTCTTGGAATTCTTGGAAATTGACAATTTTGTTACCTTAGAATTTGTTAGTTTGTTCTTAATAATGCAATTAGCACCATTGGCACTTTGTAAAGATTCCAATTCACTAACATTTTGTCTGTTGTATTTAGTATGTTTGTATGTAGGGTTCGTACGTAACATACATGTAGAGCTCATGTGTCGTGGTATACTCACAATCTTATTGACACTGGAGCGCATCTTGATGAGCCACTTCCTTCGGATGGAGTGGTCGGCGGGCGCCACACAGCCGCTGGTGTGGCAGGTGGCCAGCCTGCCGGGCGTGGCCGCCGGCGCCTCTTCCTCGCTCTCCTCTTCCAGCGGTGGACTGATGACTTTCTCTGGATCGCTGGACACAACATTTCCTAAATCAATTGAATAAATCGATTCACAAATATCAACGCTTCGCCACTTTGTTTAGGTCTTCAAAAGCACCAGCACCCTTACAAATCCCTTAGTCTACAAATTTCAATTTTCCGTGACTTTCTCTAAGCCACTTTGAAAACCCGAGTTAAATTCATCGTAATTCTTTATCAAATCAGCGGACAGGTGTCTCGAGCTGCGTGAGCGGCACATCGGGCGGCTTAGCTACGGTCTGCTTGCGATACGAAGGACAGTTCAGTTGGCGCGCCGGTCCACGTGGCGGTAGCACGCGTCACACAGACTATGGTCAGCTACACTCTCCTGTATTGGATACTCACGGCACAGTCGGCGGACAGGAATCTCGGGGCTGCGTGAGCGGCACATCGGGCGGCTTGGCGACGGGCCGCTTGCGATACGAGGGGCAGTTGGCGCGCCGGTCCACGTGGCGGTAGCATGCGTCACATAGACAACTGTCTATGGTCAGCTTCTCTTCATCTGTGATACAAAATTCTATTTCATGTCACCGCGCGGGCTTCAAATAACATTACAAAATGCAGGTAACAACACTACGACTTCTCTATTAGGAATAGGACACTCCTGTGTCAGAAGACGCCGCTCTTCCATAACAATATCAGCGTTAGCATGTCTGTCAGCAAATGTATTTATGAGTACTATATTGTTTTTAAATAGATGTACGTCTACAATATGTATGAGGTAAGTTGGCAACTGCTACTCACTGTCTAGCACCTTCCTCTGTCGCTCGCTGCTCTTCATCTGCGCGATGTGGCACGGCGTGTCGAAGAGGCCGAACTTGCCGCCGCAGTAGAAGCACTGGTCCATGCACAGCCGCCCCGGGTGGATGCTGAACGACGACGCCTTCTCCGGGATCACCAGGTTCAAGGTCTCCTTCGGCTCAGGTTCAGGAACCGCTTCTGCTTCTGCTGGAAACGATTGTATAGCTCGCACCAATGTAAGACCACTTACAGTACGGATTACACCACAAACTTTAGAAAGAGATAACCAGCAGCTTTCATTTCATACAGCATTCACACCTGTGTGATGTTTTGTCGCTGACTCTTTCTAAAATGATGCCGTGTACTTTAGAAAAAGTTGCTACCATTTCTTAGCTCACAGAAAAAGATTTTATGAAATTACTAGCGCAAATTCGGTAGCAAATCTCTAAACTTTAGAGATTGCTTTAAGCTGAGACCTATAGAATTAAATTTAGAATTTAGAATTAAAACGAAACTGATATAATATGTGAGACATAATCTTGTCTCGTTTTAACCGTGTCTCAAGTCTGAGCAAGGTCCAAGTACGTTCTATAGTACGCGAGAGGTTGAGATGGCAATCGGCGTATGAGGCGAGGGGGACACCCCGCACACTCACCCTCACCAGCAGCGAATTAGCGTGGGGACTGTGCAAGCGTGCGGGGCGTCCCCACCTCGGTTGCCATCGGAACCTGTAGCGCACTATGAAGTATATGTGAATATTTTTGAGTAAGCTTAAGGTACTTTTAGTTTAAAATAAATTCTTAAAATATCATGCAATATGGCTAATTCTGTTAAACACATTATCTAAACTAAATTGAACACACTCTAGTGACATCAACAAATCTAAGGATAACAATACATGTCCATACCTGGCATTTAAGTTTAGTTTGGAGATTGTGTACAATAGAATTAGCCACAATATATCTAGATTTGATCAACCGTGTACCTCGATTTATCTGTTTTATTAAATTTTGTGTATCCTTTCACCCAACAATTTTTACAGCTTATTAGTATAGCAAACGACAAATTAGACATAACAAAATTGAAGTAAATTTTAGTTTAATGTTTGCTTCTTCCTTGCGTTTGCGTTTTGCGAACTTGTATATTAGTTGAGTAGTGTTATTTGCTTATCAGTTTTTATCAAGGCTTAAAATCAAACGTTATCAAATAGTTCAGTATATATTACAAAATTATTAATCAATCATAGAAATGAAGGATGCAAAAATTGAAAAATAAATAGGAATTTTTGAGCTCTAATAAACCTGACAAGTTTTGAATTGCAGACAGGGACATAACTTGTTTACTTTTGGCCATTCAGCAAAAATAAAGGGTAATTTTGTTAAAAGTGCGCGAAAAACAATACTTTACGTTACCGTGTTTTTTATATGGTGTTAAAGGGGAGGGGGGGGGGGGGGGATTAGGCTACCTGTCCAATTCAGCGGATCTAAGCGAAGATGTGTAAAGCAGAGCAATCAGATTTGATTGATATATGACGTTTTGCGGGTTTGGTCCGCTGAACACATCTCCCCTCTGCTCCAGTGTAGTGGACAGGCACCCTAGTGCAAGCTTTGTCCCTGTCGGCACATAGGGTGAGGTGAGTGGCCACACACCATGGTTGTTAAGGCGGTTACTGTAATGAGTCTTTCTGTGCCCACCCTCGGCTGCTGCCAGTGCGATGCCCTGAAAGAGAACAACATCTATTTAGATATATCTACTTACTTATAGTGCGTACATTTTGAGAAGGGACTCGCCTATTTGCTCTATGTGTCAACCAGGGTTGCCAGATGCCCCGTATTTTACGGGTTACCCCGTATTTAAGGGTATGACAATACAGAACCCGTAATTGCGAAAATAAAATACGGGGGTAACTGAAGCTCCCGTATTTTATCCAAATTCAGCCGTGGCTGACTGGCGAAATCAAACCCTGACGTTTAGTCTACTAGAAATAATATTTTCCGTGTGCGGCAATGCGTAGATCAATACTCGCAAAGCCGAAACCGGACGGAATTACAAGTTAAATATAATTTTAAGTTAACATGCAAAGATACATTTGTGTCACAAAATGAAGAGCTTTTAAAAGTTTTTTCTTCAAACAATAAGTATTAAAAAAATCTATGTAAAACACTGTCTCCCGTAAAAAAAATTAAAACCCGTACTTTTGATACTGGTAAGTGGTAACCCGTAAACCAAGAAGTGGCAAGTGGTAACCCTAACATCAACTGGCAGACAGACTGACGGACGGAATGACCAAGATCCCATTTCATACATGACATAATACACATACATTAAATCAAATCTTTAAAAAGAGCAACCCCCGAGTATTTAGCTGGTTCTTCGCGTCGGTAGGAAAGACATTCTGAACAAATGAAAAAGCTTTCGTAGTGTAGCTTTAGAATTAGATTATAAGTTGACGTAATTAATTATCACCATTACATCATTATCTTACAAATCCAACAAGTGACAATCAAAAAGTGTACAATAGTAATTATTTTGAATAAATGATTCGATTTTGACAAATTCATTTGACAATTCAAAAGTTCTTGTAAAAGTTCATTTGAAGAAAAAAAAATTCTATTTCCATTTCTATAAGCTCGTAGTATGCGCGCGAGCTTTTCTTCATCGGAATCTATATTACTATAGACTGATTCGAGTGAACTCACCGGAATAAGCGCGCGCTTTGATTTATTGAAGCGCGCGCTTAATCTGACGAGATCTAGAGAAGCCCTACATGTAGCAAAGAACCAAGGCACATGACGCCACACACAAGAGAATCCTTGCTAGAAGGGGTCAGGACCTTCAATAATGGGGAACACAACGGAAACAGAGAAAAAGTAACTATACCCAGTAATACTAAATTTTCCAAATTAAAATTGCACACTTTCATATTTGCAAATGTGCAATTTTAATTTAAAAAGGATCTGTTTACCGACCGCCAGATAAACTATAATTTAAGGGATAATATTGACAGATCGCCAATACAAAAAATGTCATTTAACGTCAAATTCATTCGTTACATAGAGTTTATCTGGAAGTTGTGAAACAGGCCTCAAATCTCCTATCAAGTTTGACTCACCTCTCGCCGTTCGATGGTATAGAAAGCGTCGTCTTCACTGCCCGCCTCGCCCAGCTCCTGCGGCGGCTTGCCCGATCTGCCTTTCTTTTGGAAGGTCATCTTCAAGGAACTCCTAAACTTCTTCTTGTCTCGCTCCCCCACACCGCGACTGAGCTTTATAACAGTTTTCAAAGTCCCGGTGTAGTCGGATTTTCCGGCTTTGGGTTTGCCCATAACCCCACTGTAGTTTGAGCCGTAAATGCGTTCTTTCTCCTTCATCTTCTCTATTTTAGCCTCATTTGCTGCCTTATGAGTCAGTAAACCTAACATTCGTAACACGTTTTCTTTCCTTTTTTGACTATCTGGAGTTTCTAGTACAACGTTGCTAGGCCCGGGTAGATTTTCGGTGGAGTTCCGCGCCGATTTAACTTTGGAAACCTTTGATTTTATTTCCTCTTTAACATTTTCTCTTTTATCTTCAATCTCTTTAATTTCTTTTGCATCCTTGATATCTTTTATTTGTTCAACTTCAGAAACCAAATCTGGTTTTTCATCAATAACTTCAGTAAACATTTCTTTTGGCTGTTCTATTTCACCTTGTTTAATATCTGGCTCTATTTTGGGATCAGAAATTACTTCATCTAAAACTTTTTCCACAGTTTTTACTTCTTCAATTATTTTTTCATCACTTGGAATTGTTGGTTTAGTTACAGTTTCAATATTTGCTGATCTTATTTTCTTAGGTTCAATTATTTTTGTGGCAGTCTTCGTAGGTTCAACTGTTTTGATTTCAATCGCGACTGGTTCAACAGTTTTCGTCTGAATTTTAATGGGTTCAACTATTTTCGACTCAATCTTGATGGGTTCAACTATTTTCGTCTCAATCTTGACGGGTTCAACTGTTTTCGTCTCAATCTTGACGGGTTCAACTATTTTCGCCTCTACCTTTGCAGGCTCAACTATTTTTGTCTCAATCTTTGCAGATTCAACTATTTTCGTCTCAATCTTGGTAGGCTCAACATTTTTTATATCTATCTTCGTAGGTTCCATAATTTTCGTAGAACCTGTTATGTTATCCAGTTTTGGGATCTCAAAGGTCCGGTGTATATTGTCAGGAATAGTTTTTGCTTCCTCTAAATACGGCGCGACTGGATCTACTTCTATTTGTTGCGTAGATTCCAACGATTTGACAGCTACAGGTGTAGACATTATAGGAACTGCTTGCGATTTTACTTGGTGAGGCGGAGATTTCATTTGATGTGGTGGTGATTTCACTTGGAGTGGTGGTGATTTTCCTGGATGTGGTGGTGATTTAAGTTGATGTGGTGGTGATATTATTTGATGTGACGGTGATTTCATTTGATGTGGTGGTGACATCTTTTTTTCAACTAAAACAGTCTTATCCTCGACATCTACTCCCGATTCGGAAGATTTTCGAGAGAGAGACCCACTTGATTTTCTTTTAGTTATTTGAACTTCATTACTGTTTATTTTAGATTCAATGTTTCGTGGAGTAATCGATATTTGACTCGTATCTAAAACGCTGAAAGCCTGACTCGCGTTATTCGGATGTAAAGTCGCGTATTGATGCAAATCGATTTGTTGCGCGGGCGCAGCCTTTTCTACTGACTTCCTTATTTCAGTCAACGTTACATCCTTGCCCAACGACTTCTCAAATATACTGATAGCATCAGACTCTTTAGAATGGTTTGAGCTTGTTGATTCCTTTCTTGCACTGACACTGTTTCGTTTGATTAGTGTGACGGAATTTGGAAGATCTACATCTATCGAACGTCTTACTTGATCCCTCTTAACTATTGATATGGCTGAATTGTTTTCAAAACAGCTCAGGACATTTTCTTTCTCAATTACTTTTTCTGGAGACCTTACTGGTTGTAAATCTTTTAAAGGTTTGAATTCTGCTCCTGACTTTTGTATTAAAACAACATCATCACTCACCATAACAGATTTACTGTCATTAGTTTTACATTCCGATTCTTGTCTCTGTCTTCGCTTATCAAACTCTTCAAACACTTTCAGTCTATCCATGAGTTTGTCTATGCTCGCTACAGATGGGTTACATTTGTATAGTTCTTGACGGTTTTCAGGACACTTCTCAACTGAGTCGTCATAGTGAAGTCTGATATTTTCACTATCGTCATTTTTTGTAGGCGTACATTCATTAACGATAGCTGAAACCGCTTCTTTGTCTTTTGCTGGTGTTTCAAGTGCAATGATGCTGTTATTATCACCAAGAGGCTTGGAAATTCCATAGAACTGCCTAGCTGACTTTGTTTGCAATTGATCAATGCTTACTTCATTTGACATTTCTTGGTCTTGGTCTATATTTTGGTCTAAATCATTTATGAGATCACTGATTTCTTTAGATAAAGAGTCAACTGTTTCATGTTTGTCTTCTACTAAGTCATTTGTTATTGTACTGGTGATACCATTCTTGGCCGCTTGGTTGGTGATAGGCTTTGATGTGGTAGCAGCCTTCTTACCCCTCCTTGCCTTCCTAATATTCTTAGATACCTCCTTTGAGTTAAATGTCTTGGACATACTAGTCAATATACTACTACGTTCTTCTATAAGCGCATCGTTTTCAGTCTTCAGCAAGTATTTGTCTTCTAGGTCTGATACATTTATATTTTCTAACTTAATCCTATTACTGTTATTGTTGTCTGAGTCTAATGAAGTACTTCTTTTTAAGCTCACTTTCTTCTTAATTTTCTCTTTTAACATAGAACTAGGCTCTGTATAAGGTTTGGTTTCAGTTAATTTTGAGTCGACACTAAGAGAAGGCACTTTTCCAATAGGAGAGATCTGTACATTAGTTTCAATATCTAAATCTAGGTCAGTCTTAGTTTTATCTAAGTTTTTGCTGAGCTCCTTGCTCTCACTGTCGTTGAGTGGTTCGCTGAGGCTGACATCTGACTCTGTAATATCTGAGCATTTAGAGATTTCGCTGCCATCTCTGGAGCAGGAACGTCCCCTTTTCAACTTCTTTGTGTCCTCTGAACTCTCCGGAGCATCTGCATTTTTAGAGTCGGAGATTAACCGTCTTTTCTTCTGCTCTTTCATGACAACCTCATTGAGCAGGTTACTCTTGACTTTTCTAGGCTTCCCACTCCTCAAGTTCTTTCCTTCAAAAAGAGAGGGACTATTACTTCTTTCGGAACGCATGGAGTATGGACTGGTCCGTGGTCCGAGGACTAGGCTACTAGGAGAATCTCCGAGAACAGACTTCATCATGACCATATCAGAGCTAAGTCTCACTCTCCTGCCAGCAGTTTTGGGACTGGAGGACCTGGAACTAGGTGTGGGTTCATCAAGTGGCTCCTTCTTAATTTCTGCAGCAGGTATCAATGGGATAACCTCTTTGTCACTTGTGGTACGAGCCTCCTTCGCAGCTTTCCTCGTCCTAGTGACAGTTTTCTTTATAACATTTTTCTTTGCAGGTGGAACTTTCTTGCCCCTCAAGTTTTTTGTCTTTCTGATGCCTAGAGGTCTCTTCTTGACCACTGCTTTGGGTTTGGGTCCAGGTTTCTTGCTATCTTTGGAAGTTTTGGGGTCATCTTGGACCAGCTTGCTCTTTTCCTCCTCGTTGAAGTCTGAGGCCTTCTTCCGGGCTCTGGTCTTGGGCTCTACCACAGTTTCCTCATCTATAGTCTTGTCTGACTCCTCTTTAGCCTGTTTAGTTTTCATGATGGAATGTTTGGTGGGAGATGGTACTGTTTTCCGGACATCAGGTTGCTGGTGATGTTGTCAGGTGATCAGAGCAGACCAAACAACAGTTATTGGTCCTAAGGCTGACTTCACAGCCTTTCCTACTATTAAATAACTTAATAGTCTTATATCTTCTGCATGCAAATATGTAAAACTATTTCAAAGTTTGCTCAAGAAATGTGTAAACTCCTAAGTATCTACACTGCTTGACCTTTATAATGGCATGGAGGGTTGATTTCTTCCTTAAGCCATGTTATCGGGATCTGGAATTAAATAAATTACCGTTTTAAAATCATAAAAAAGACAATCAGAATTAATTAACGTTAGATTGTTAGTATTTCAATCAAATCGAGAACATGATCAACAATTGACTCAAATTCCTTTCTTTTCATAATTGGAATGCTCATTTTAAAGTTAATTGACACTTAATTTAAGATAATTCAGTCACAAATCAAGTCCTAAAGTCGTGGTAAACAAAAGCGATGCGCGAGAATCAACAAGTTCGCGGACTTATTTCACGCATTTTCATCACAAAATGTCACTAATTAAACTAATAAAGTAATAGCAGGATGTCTAAAATTGCATAATATAAAACAATATTTACGTTTAAGTCGCCCGTTGCATAGAAAAGCCAGCCGGAAAAGTCATGAAAATGTAATGTTTTGGTGTTGTCGAGTGTCGTACACATCTCGATGACCGCAACGCCACCTACAGCTGAGCGCTGCGTGTGCGTCGGCCGACAGCGAGAGACAGAAAGCACCAAATCATTTCCCTACCCGTGGCGCACCTCCGCTATGTACTCACTAAATACTCACAGTTTATCCCACGGAACTGCCGAAAACCACAATAAAAAGTTAATCCAACACTCAATGCACCATAATATGCGAAAAAGTTCAATAAAAACTCGCGAATAAACTTAGAAAACGATTTTTGAAAAGCCCAAATGTCTGCAGGCGTCCGCCATAATGTTTCCTTCGAAACGAATAATATAGTTCTTATTGCTGTTGGAGCAAGCAATCGCTCTATTCGCTATTCAAGATGGCGGCCGTGTGGCGTTCTCGGAGCGCATTTGCACGCTTTTTCGTCGGAAAACCCGGCCGCATCCTGAACAACGCTTCGGATTTGGGTGCAAAACTTACACCAGACTCGATATCGGTAATTATACACTTATTTTTACTCGCGCCGCGTTGTAATGTTGCTTTGAATGCGACATGTGACAGAACTATGGGTGTACACCCTCGCAAACAGCTTTCGCGCACGAAAAGACCATTATTATTTATTTTTCAGAATTCAGTCTTTTGTTTTTTTTTTTTTTTTTTTCATAAAATATTACAAAATCTTTTTATCAATTGAAACTTGTTGTCAGCTTTTGACAAAAATATGTTTTAAGTACCCGTTATAGGTTTTGAGTTTTTAGGTCCAATCGTAACTTCATAAATTTTTTGTTGTTTCCTGCTTTACAATTCTTTTTTTATTTGTTACAGGCTACCAGTAAGAAAAACTATTCAAATTATGCACATTCACCGTTTGTTAAGAACATCAAAGAACAGTATGAATTTGAAATCGTAAAAAATCCCCCTGAATGGGCATACGTGGAACGCTTAATGCCATTTGAAACTATTCCCGACGTAAAACCAAAAGATACATATCCTTCAGGATGGATACCGCCGAAAGAAGAAGCAAAAAATCTACCATACTTTATTGCAAGAACTAAAAACCACCAATTGCCAATATATTTAGATCTATCTTATAGAGGAATGCGAAAGATATCTATAATTAAGAAGATTGAAGGCGATATTTGGTTACTCAATGATTTAATTAAAGAACATTTGCAAAAAACACAAAAGCGTTACGTAGAAACAAGGGTACATGAATTGGGAAGATTTATTGAAGTAAAAGGTGATTTCGTGACGACTCTTTGTGATTGGGCTTATGCTCAAGGATTTTAGATTGAGAATGTATTTTCGATAAATTAATTAAAAAAACTTAACTAGAATTTGCGTTTCTTTTTTATATCTTTTTATTATATTATATTACCTAGTAATAACGATAATTATTATTATTACATTGAAATAAAATATTGAAGTTTTTTCAAACATGTTTTACATTCCATTTTAACGGATAGTCTCATTTTGAACTATTTTTAAATTAATAATAAATTCAACAATATTTAATCTTAATTTAATTAATAATAATAATATTATAAAATAATATGAAAGCTTTTTGTAGAAGAATTGAAAAATGTTTTACAACATTTTATAACTTTTTTTCTTTTTAACCTATTTCCAAAAAGAATGAGGTTCTCAATTCAGTACGTAACTATTACATACATATATAGGTACCTATTTTGGCAAAACAATATTCAATAATGTGGCTGTTGTACACAATCTAAACTAAATGAAATAGACAGGTCTAAATGTACACGTCGTTGCTACACGTTTAATAATGCTCCCTAGAAAAAGGATAGCACTAGACCCGTTCAATTAGTTTAGAGATTGTGTACAACAGAATTAATACCACACATGAGGCATCATACATATTCTTTTTTTTTCGAAAGAAAAAGAATAAAAGAAAATGTGTGTTTCTAATATTTAGGCAAAATTGTGACGAATAAGATACGAATCGTATTGAGAATATTTTGCAAACGTAAAGAAAAAACTATTTATACTTCATACTGTATTTTATATAGGTTTTTTAACAATCCCCCTGTAACTCTATAATTTTTCGGCTTTCTGTTATTATTAAGGTCATAAGCTATCTCCGTTTCAAATTTTAACCAAACTGGTTCACTTATTATAGCCTGAAGGTAATAAACCTCCAAACATATAAACTTCCATATTTAAGTATAGGTAATATTAGGAAGATGTTATCTTTGAATTACCGATTTATTATTCCAAAAAACACTTCAAATTACAGATAACAATCATAAAATATCAAAAAACGGCATAATTTTTGAACATCAGCAAGATTTTCACCAAAAGCTTATCAAACAAACATAAATACATAGATATCGCAACGTAACAAAAGCAAACTTAGTTCGCCGGGTGTACGCGGCATGAAGCGCGCTTCGCTCGGCCGCCGCTCGGGGCGCTGGCGTCGGCGGAAGGTTTTATCTACGTAGCTATATAACATCCGCCCGGAGTTCTCTGGGCCTCACCGACATATTATTTTCGTCATGGGCACTCTTCTTTGTTCAAAAACAACTTTTCTAGACCTTAACGTGGCGATACAACGCTTTACCAACGCTTTTCAGCCCGATTTACCTCCTTACGATGCAATATTTTAGGTTATTCAGCATTGTTTGAACTAAATTATAAAATTGGGTTAGTTATTTGCGTAATTATAATCGTATGGGAGCGTTTTAAAGTTAGCAAAGTTGTTGTATACGATAGGAGCGATGTATGTGTATGTATTAGCGGGGTTACGTAATGCAATGAACGTTTATGTACCTATGTAAATATGTATTATCAAGGCCAAGTGCTTTCAGAGCACTACGTGCAATCGATAGCTAAATAATACAGGGTTAAATTCATTGTTTTTCGTGTCTATTATTAGCTTTGCGTCGATTAATAGGTAAGTAGGTAGGTACCTATCTACATAACGTTGTGATTTCTAGAAACTATTAAGAACCTAGGTACTTAGCTGAATTCTACACAATTCATTAGGTATTTAGTAGGTGGGTATCACCTACCTACTTTTTAATAGTTAAAAATATTTTTTTGCTTAGTAAGGTTGGTACTTACCCGATTAAATAAGATTTTTCAAAGTAGAAACCTTGATAGTTGACCTATCTGCCACGCGTAATATGATACATAGATAGATTTCTATGTGACTATACCTACATATTATGTGATAGGTATTTTTACACGACTGTCCAGAGTGTAGGTATCTATAATTACCTAATGTTTTCAGGATGTATTTATATTTGAGTTTCTTTATTCCACCATAACTTTTGCTTGAACACGTAGGGTCCTAAGAATCGCACGTAAATATCCCGGCTATTTAGATTTTTGAAAAAATTTCAATATGGCGTTTATAATAACATGACGCCATATTGAATTGTGAGAAATTTTGCTTTTTAGTTCGTTTTTTGCCAAGGTAGTCGTGTTTTTTTTATTACGACTTGTTTTCTGGTCTTTATAAACATAGTTAATTTAAATTGATTTTTATTTTTCTAGTTGCAAAATAAATTTTACTTAGGTAGGTACCTCCACAATACCAGAATCTTTCAAAAACGATATTATTTTGGTTTTAGATAGACCAACCTTCTAGGAAAGCGTCCTTCCTCCTTTGTTAAAATAATAAAACCTGTCTCGTTACAAACTTAAGAAAAAAACTGTCTTTGTTATTTCCGTAAATTGAAAGTGTGTAGATAAACTTAGGTACCTTCTGCCTAGGCAAGTACTTCGCCAGCATTTTTAGTGGTTTAATTGTTATTTATTTTCTTGAAATACTGAAGAAAGAATTTTTCTTCAGGATTTCAATTTTTTGTTCAGGATTAACCAGGATAACTGCTTCTTACAGCTTTAATCAAGCTTAAGTTTGATTGTGTATGGAGTAGGTAATGCAGTCATTTATGGAATGGCTCCGCCAAGTACCAGCTTGGTGCTTGGATCGTCACGCTAGAAGAATCATTGATGACGAAGCGCTGCTTAATTCTATGCTTCAAACTTCGCGTCGGCGCAAGTTGCTTGCCTATCGGTATTCTACAGGATATGTTTCGGAGAGTGTGCCCAAGATTTTTTTTGTCCTGATTTTTCCCTTATCTTTCTACTATCGTACCGCAAGGCATCGCCAAGGTCTGCACTCTGCACTCGTACGTAGTCGAAATTCCACGGACACGTACAAAGCGATTTGCCTCCTCGTTTCTGAGTCGAACCGCTAGGTTATAGAACGTCCCTCCAGCATCAGTTTTCCCCTCCAATTTTATGGGTTTAACTAACTTCTGCTCGCGGACTACACAAATTTCAAATCCCTATTTTACCCTCCCTAAGGAGGTTAAATAAGGGTTTCATACCCTAAGGGTTGAATATTCAAAAATTCTTTCTTAGCGAATGTCTACGTCATAATAGCTATCTGCGTGCCAAATTTCATCCTGATCCGTCCAGTAGTTTGAGCTGTGAGTTGATAGACCAGTGAGTCAGTCAGTTTTTCCTTTTACATATTTAGATAAAGGTCCTGACTCATTCACTGACTCATTAACGCCCAGTCCAAACCCTTGGACTTAGGAAGCTTAAACGCACAGAGATTTCCTTTCCCTTTACAATCACCATCATCATTATCACCCGATAGAGTCCACTTCAAAGTCAAAGTCAAAATCATTTATTTAAAGTAGGCACTATTGTACTCCTTTTGATGGTCGGAATTGTTATATTTGTTCGATATAGTGGTGATTATTAATTGCGAACTTAAAACTAAAGCTCTGAGACGAATGCTATGGACATAGATCCCCTGAACTTATTACAATACTAGCTGATGCCCGCGACTTCGTTCGCGTGGATTTTTAAAATTCCCGTGGGAACTCTTTGATTTTCCGGGATAAAAAGTAGCCTATGTGCTAATCCAGGGTATAATCTATCTCCATTTTAAATTTCAGCCAAATCCGTCCAGTAGTTTTTGCGTGAAGGAGTAACAAACATACACACACACACACACACACACACACATACAAACTTTCTCCTTTATAATATTAGTGTGAAGCCACATAACATAAGCGTGGCTTATACATAAGCCTGCCAATCCGCATTGGGCCAGCGTGGCAGACTATGGCCTAAACCCTTCTCATTCTGATAGGAGAGCCGTACTCAGTAGTGGGGCGGAAATGGGTTGATCAGGCCACGGTCTTGCGCCGCCTGAATCTAGCGGCTCTCTGCGACTGGCTTGTTCTCGTCTATCTATCCATAAAAAGTGGCGGGTCTTCCAACGCTGCGTTTTCCGGTCCCAGGTCACCATCCCAGTACTTTAGGAGTCCAACGTCTACCTATCGGTTTTTCGAACTATGTATTCTGCTCATTGTCTCAATCCTATTACAATGTAAGGGATTATTTAAATGATGAGAAAGCTTGGGAATGAGTTGCCAACCAGCTTTGATACTTTGACTTCTACGTAATAAGTTCAATTCATAGTGATTTTTAACCCCCGACCCAAAAAGAGGGGTGTTATAAGTTTGACGTGTGTATCTGTGTGTCTGTGTATCTGTGTATCTGTGTATCTGTCTGTGGCATCGTAGTGCCTAAACGAATGAACCGATTTTAATTTAGTTTTTTTTGTTTGAAAGGTGGCTTGATCGAGAGTGTTCTTAGCTATAATCTAAAAAAATTGGTTCAGCCGTTTAAGAGTTATCAGCTCTTTTCTAGTTTTCTTGTAGAAAAGAAGGTTACATAACCGTTAGGTTCATAATATTATGTCAATAGACAAATGTCAAGCTGTCAAGATGGACGTTGCCTAAAATAAATAATTATTTATTTGAAAATGATGTTTTGGAAAACTCAAATACTTTGGATCGTCGGGGGTGTTATAAATTTTTAATTTACACTTGTTTCAATTAGACTTTTACAAGTTCTTTTGAATCGTCAAAAGCATCTACCACTGGTTCGGAATGCCTTTCCTACCGAGAAGCACCAGCAAGAAACTCGGCGGCACAAAGGTCGGTTTTTCGAAATCCTCACTGGATAGCATTGTTATACCTAATTATGCTAATTATGATAGAGTAGGAAGGTATTTATACTTTCGAGGAGTGAAGCCGCAGGCGGTCGCTAGTCCAATGAGCTTCTACAGTTGCAATTTGCAGTATATAGTAAGTATACCAAAATATCGTAGATAAGCTAAGAAGTTCTTAGTAGTATCCCTAAAAAGCAGAAACTCTGAAGGCTACTAAAGTTCGATAAACAGGATCGCAGAACAGGATATAGGTATGATGGACTAAGAGCTAGCGCGTGCCAGACCTTCGTTATTTTATAAAAGCCACCATGGCGGACTTCATCCAACGATGGCCTAAACCCTCCTCCTCCTCCAGGAGACCTGTACTCAGTCATGGGCAGGCGATCATGGTGATTTTACCCGACTTCGGCAAGGCCAAAAGGAACGGTTATGATTTTAGCAGTCTATGTATGTATATATAGAATTATCTGTAGGGGTGGCTCTTTCAAAATCAATGGCATATCTGTATGTACTATGTACATATATATTTTTGTTATTCTATCGAGTAGGATATCAAATGAAAGAGGAAACAAGTGTAAATTAAAAAATAACACCCCCGACAAGTGAAGATTACAGTAACTAGAAAAGAGCTGTTAATTTTCAAACGGCTGAACCGATTTTTTTGGATTAACTACTATTACTACTTATTACTTATTACTATTAACTAAGAACACTCTTGATCAAGCCACCTTTCAAGCAAAAAAACCTAAATTAAAATCGGTTCATTAGTTTAGGAGCTACGATGCCACAGACAGATACACAGATACACACGTCAAACTTATATAACACCCCTATTTTTGGGTCGGGGGCTAAAAATTCTGAGTAGCTCTCTCCGTCACTCGTTTCCACTCGTTTCATACAATCGTAGTTCCAATTTCATTTGAATATTAAGCAACCAAAGTCCATGAAATTTTGCAGACATATTCTAGAAACTAATACCTGTGTCTGTGGTGTTTTAGATTTTTCTAAAAATATGTAGTTTTAAAATTACAGGGGCTCCAAGATTTATATGAAAATTTTTAAGACCGCGTAACTTTGAAACCGAATATTTTAACAGAAATCTGGAAAACCACAGACATTGATATTAGTTTCTAGAATATGTCTGCAAAATTTCATGGACTTTGGTTCCTTAATATTCAAATGAAATTGGAACTACGATTGTATGAAACGAGTGGAAACGAGTTAAAATACAATGTTAAAATACATCGAGCGAGAGAAAAACAATTTAACTATATATTTTTTTATTTTTTTTAATGAAAATATTACAATAAAACTTAAAGCTAGCCTTATCTAATTACTATACAAATCATGCCCGCGTGGAATGGTGCCAAGAATACTGGCTGCATTTCCACGCTGGACAGCCAGGCTGATCCGTTGCGCAAAAAATGAGCCAGCCCTTCTGTCACTCGATGAGGCTATTAAACGCGGTGAAATGTCTCGTAAATTTTTTTAAATAATTTTTAAATTTTACTATATCTATCACTATCGAAAGTTTGCGGGTGGTAGTCGGGTTTTAATTCTGTTTAACTTCATCTTGTTATGATTAGAATTACGCAGTATAAAAACCTTCAGCACTAAATCATTATATAGTATATACAACTACCTATATACAGTCGCTAATGTACAACAATTAAGTAATGTAATAAACCATGCTACCCCAATTAGCATGTAATTAGATCTATACCTACAAATTACGAAATATTTGTTGTTACGGAGTTGATTCACAGCAGGGTGACGCCTAATACAATACTTTGCCAGCCCACTACTGAGAACGGGATTCATTCCTCTTAGAATGAAAAGGTTTTTTTTTTCACTATAGGTAAGCGCTTGACCACAATCACACCTGATGGAAAGTGATGATGTGGTCTAAGATGAGACGCGTTTACGTTAAACTTTAAGCTGTCAATCACTCTGGCTAAGGCTGAAATCTATAGAGCCCACTTTGAAGCTCAGCTCAGACTTAAGACACTGTTGAAACAAGACAGATATATGACAGGTAACGCTGTCTCGTTTTAACAGTGTCTTAAGTGTGAGAAAAGTCACTCTATAGATTTCAGCCTAAGTGTGGTTTGGTAGATTATACAGTTTGTACTATGTGGCATCTTTAGGTATGTGATCGACATCCAGTCCACTCGCACTAAATGTTTTTGCTCAACGTTTCTGATACGAACTGCTAAGACGGCGAATGCCTTTCCGGCATCCGTGTTTCCTGCCACGTATAACCTAAATACCCTCAAGGCAAGAGTGAATAGGCATCTTCCAGACCAACGCGCTCCAACAGACCTCATCATCACACTGATATTATAAAGGCGAAAGTTTGTATGTGTGTGTGTGTGTGTGTGTGTATGTATGTTTGTTACTCTTTCACGCAATAACTATTGAATGGATTTGGCTGAAATTTGGAATGGAGATAGATAATATCCTGGATTAGCACATAGGCTACTTTTCATCCCAGAAAATCAAAGAATTCCAACAAGATTTCGAAAAACCTAAATCCACGCGGGCGAAGTCGCGGACATCGGCTAGTGCTTTTATAAGCCAGATTGTCAACAAATGAAAAAAATATTCTTAGTTGGGTTTGATGATTTATCAAGTCATTCAAAGTTTAAATCCAGCTCTTTTCCTTCCCGAGTAAACTCGGCACCCTAGTGACCCTAGGCGATTTACTGGATTATCGCACCTTGTGACATTTCGCAACAAAATAAAACACAAATGACCATTCATATAATTTAATAATACTTTTACATACATATTTTAAATTCCAGTATTATTCACAATGGTTTTTTTTTACAATTATTTTTATAACATTATTTATACTTAAGTATAACATATCTAAGATAGCACCCGTGGATAATGTAGCTAAGAATGTTGATAGTCGAATCATTAGTTTTTAGGGTTCCGTATTCCCCGAGAAAAAGATAAACGAAAGAAAAATCCGAAAAAAATTACATCACAGAAAAAATTAAGCACTGAATATTTCTTGTACGATGGTATGGAACCCTGCCCCTGCGGTCCGACTCACACTTGACCGATTTTTTATTATTATTAGTTAGTTATCTTGAAAGTTGGAACCCGTTGATGTCGTCTGCCTAAAGCGAGGTCTGTAAAGTTTCATCCGAAACCAATGTCATCCAAAATCACTGTAACGAGGCAGGGCGCCCAGAACGTTGGCTGCGTTACCTCGTTGAATGGCTAGACTAATATGCTGACCGAGGTAACTGCCAGACCTCCGGTCACCCGTGGACCGAGACGGCATGACAGGTCCTTAAAAAAGGATCTGGCATTCTCGTCCCACGAACCCATGGTTTTCACCCCAAAGGGCATAAATATTAAAGTATTTTCCATATTTTCATAATTTGCACCTCTTGGCCCTTTCCGCCTTTGTGGCTGCCGCTCCGGCCGCCACGGAGGTCACCTGTATGTGAGACAACGAGAATGTATCAACACACGTGGATTAAGAACATTTTGTTAGGATGTATGTTCATCAGTCCGCTTACAATTCCCAAATATGTATATTTTTACAATTTTGCTGTCTTAACTTAGCTTGCCGTGTGTTAGGTTAGAACCTAGATAGGTATATCGTTACCACTGTTCTGTGATTGAAAAGCTTCAATATGGTAAAGATCATGGATGATAGTCAAAATATTTCTTGAAGACTTCGAGCCTGTGAGGGCTAGACCTTCGTTATTTTATAAAAGCTGAAAGTTTCACTGCACATTGTCCCCAAGACAGGAACGATCAGCGACTATGAAATTTGGATCATGGTGGCTTTGGCAGTTAACTGGTAACACAGACGTATAAAATCTTTCGTCGAAGTCCAATTTTTTTCTTCAGAATAGCATTAGAAAATTAGAAATCACGTCATGCATTGCCAAAGTCAGTATTGTGGCAATCTCCTGCCAGACACATATTAAAGTTTAAAGGATTTAATTAAGGGTAACTGGCCAACTTTTGTACATTAAATAATACCCCGGTCATTGTATCTAAGGAAAATAATAGGATTCGTTCGGGATAGGAGTAGATAATTTTGTCGATTTTACTATACAATTCCGTGAAAGAAGTATTGTCAAAATGACAATTGATCCGAAAAATCAAAGAGTTCCCACGGGATTAATAAAATCTTAAACCCACGCGGATGAAATCGCGGGAATCATCTTGTAAATCAAAGACCTACTTTGATAAACATAGTTCAAAAGACTTCAAAAGGTCTAGATGTCAATCTAAATAGCAGCTAATTTCCTGCGCACTTATTCTAGACTTGCGCGAAGATCGGAAAATCTAATAAGAATCAGCGGCAAATGAAAATAAAGTATTTTCCGTATCTAGGCCCCGGCCTCGAGCGCGGCCTCGATGCACGGACGACTGGGGTGACCACAGGTTAGGACCACAATTATATCTATCTGTTTCATCGTCACCACAGTTCACGACTGTTAGTAAAGTTCTAACAAAATGTCGAGGCATCGACGTTACTGACAGGCGGCAAATGTTAATATATTTTAGAGCCCTATTTCTTAGATTTTACGTCACCATAACCTAATATTTGATATAAAATTGTATTGTGTAGTAGTGTTATAAAATTACATTAATAATACAGGGGGAATTTATAACGTCTAAATTGTCTCTGGTCTGGGAGACTACGGCCGTGGCTAGTTACTACCCTACCGGCAAAGTCGTGCTGCCAAGCGTTTTAGCATTCCAGCTATGATTCCAGCACAATGCCGATAAGGGGAAAGGGTTTAATTTTAAAAAAAACCGGTCAAGTGCTAGTCAGACTCGCGCACTGAGGGTTCCGTACTCGGGTATTTTTTCCAACATTTTGCACGATAAATCAAAAACTATTATACATAAAAATAAATAAAAATCTGGTTTAGGATGTGCTTACAGGTAAGGCCCTTTCATATGATATCCCACTTGGTATAGTTATCTTACATTGAAAATTGAAACACATTTTTTTTAATGATGTAACCACTTTGCGGTTTTCAGATTTGTTCCTGTGCTTGTGCTATTAGATCTACCTACCTGCCAAACCTGATTCTAGGTCAACGGGAAGTACCCTATAGGTTTTCTTGACAGACACGACGGACAGACCCTAAAAAACTTTAACATTTCTTAAAAATTAGCCCACTTTCACGATAGACCGCATCATTATTAATTACCACCGGATAAGACCGCAGGCAAGGGCTAACTTGTAATGGAATAAAAAAAATCCTTCACGCCCTATCTAAGCAACCAATCGAGTTGATTTTTGGCATAGAGATAGTTGAAAGGACGGAGAGTAACATAGGATACTTTTTATTCCGGAAAATCATTGAGTACCGAGGGATTTTTAACAAGTGTAAATTAAAAATTTATAAAAGCCTCGACAAGGGAAGGTCACAGTAACTAGAAAAGAGCTAATAACTTTCAAACGGCTAAACCGATTTTCTTGGATTATAGCTAAGAACACTCTCGATCAAGCCACCTTTCAAACAAAAAAAAAACTAAATTAAAATTGGTACATTAGTTTAGGAGCCACGATGCCACAGACAGATACACAGATACACACCTCTTTTTGGGTCGGGGGTTTAAAAACACCTAGGCATATCCTACTCTCTAAGTAAATCGCGAGATAAAATGAATCATGGTCACCCTAAAACAACTAGGAGGACACAGTGCGGTGTTGAATTACTTACTTGTAAGTAATTTTGGGGCTTTTTGTTTTGACTAGGTACTATTAGGTTTTAATGCGCCCTTGCTTACTTACGTTAGGTACGTACCTACTATGTACATAACGTAACGAATTTTTTAAGGTTAAGTACCTCAAAAGGAAAAACGGAACCCTTATAATATAACATGTTTGTGTTGTTGTAGAACTTCGATGTCCGTCTGTCTGTCTGTCTGTCTGTCCGTCTGTCCGTCCGTCCGTCCGTCCGTCCGAAAGAGTACTACTCGAAAAAGTACTAAGGCTTTAGAAAACTGGTTGTTTACTTCAAGAAATTGTTGGGTTTCAAGAAGAAGCCTTAAGCATCCGAACCGAGTCCGTGAAAAGATGGATATACAAACTCGGACCGAACTCGGATATTGTTTAATGCAATCTCTGTTCGAAATCCAAACTAATTCAATGGGCCTCTTAATTTGACGTAATATCTACGATGACGGAGAGAACTCGGATGATGGAAGTCGGATGACTATGCGTAAGCTATTATACAAATAGTTCTTCGGAACGTATTTCCACGGAATCGGATCGGATACAGTGCCTAATCGCTCTAAAAGTCACTCGCTACGCAAATTTTTCAGTATAGGTACTGAAAATGTAGCTGACGGCATCTGTAGGGCTTGGTTGTAGTATGTATGAATTCAAATTCAAAATATTTTTATTCAATTAAACTTTCACAAGTGCTTTTGAAGTGAATCGGCAAAATAATCTACCATTGGTTCGGAATGCCGTTTGAGACAGTGTAAGATACGAATAATTACCTGTGTGTGTTATTAGTGTGTACCTACTACCGCGACTATGTACGTGAGGACCTAGGTTTTTAAAATCCCGTGGAAATTCTTAGCAATACTTTCTTAGCAGGTGTAACTTAGAATAATAACCCGGAGTATAAGTACAAGGAACCAAAAGCTATAATCCGCTAAACTAAACAAATCTGTATGGTGCAACATGCAGCATGCGACATGCACCGCCCGCCCTCCCACTGATAAACCTGCAGGTAGAGCCAGCTACCAAGCAAGCAATACGCATCACCACCACGCAGCACCACACAAATCCTAAAACCACTCGACGCACGTTTCGCCCCGACACCGGAGCATCCTCAGCATGTCATCATGGACTTCCGCAAAATAACGCCTGCTTCTATACTACACGGGATAAGTGTTTTTAAAATTCCTCCAAGATATAAACCTATATAATCTAAACATCGTATTTTATAGTGATGTTAAGTTAGTCAATGCAATAAATATTGAAAACTTTCAAAATAATGAATACTTAATTAATTTATTTTATACACCTATTGAGAACAGGTTGGCATATTTTTGTCTAATTCTTGCAATTTCGTAATAAACGTGCAATAAACTGTTATACATTTAAAGACCTGGGTAGACAAAACGCGAGATGGTAGAAGTAAGGGAGGGTGACAAACTGAACGCGACTTGTAATATACCTATTAGGAACTTCAAGAGATTTAATATAATGAATAATAATAACATTATGATCTATTAAAATCTATTGAAAAAAGCTACAATCGAAGATTATGTAAATGACAAAAAAGCTTGGATTTGACTCGCTCCAGCAATACACAGGGCTGCAATTGCTTGTATAGTACACATACAGTTGACATATTATTATATAGTACACATACAGTTGACATATTGACATATTGTAAATTGAATACTTGAAAAGAGCAACCGCCGCGTTTCTTGCTGGTTCTTCTCGGTAGAAACGGCATTCCGAATCAGTGGTAGATTATTTTGACGATTCAAAAGCACTTGTAAAAGTTTAATTGAATAAAAATATTTTGAATTTATTATTATTTTCCGGGTGTACACTATGTCCTTCGCCGGGATCCTCATCCAAACTATCTCTGTACATTTCGCATAAACGGATCGGCCGTGAAAAGCTAACAGACAGACAGACAGACAGACATATATTACAATATATTAGTAACTAGCTCATGCCCGCGACTTTGTCCGCGTGGACTACACGAATTTCTAACCCCTGTTTTACCCCTTTAGGGATTAAATTTTGGAAAATCCCTTCTTAGTGAATGTCTACGTCACAATAGCTATCTGCGTGCCTTTCAGCCCGATCCATCCAGTAGCTTGAGCTGTGCCTTTCCTTTCCTTCCTGTATATAGCTACTATATACAGTATATACTTATACAGATTAGCAAGGAAGTTATGGTAGGGTTAGTAAGGATGGATATGGAAATGGATGTAGAAAAGAATCTTTATTTTAGGTATTTGTGATGCGTATCTAGTCTAGGTTATTAACATGTAACATGAACAAAGTTTTAACATTTAGAGGTTGATGACCTTATTATCATGAGAGTAATTGTTTTATCACAGTATACCAACGTGCTTTCACTTTGTTTTGAGTCTCATAATAATATTTTAATGGTCAGAATTTTTACATTAGTAAGATGATAATATAGTGGTGATAAACTAAAGCTACGAGGGTTCCAAACGCGCCCAGGTCTGAGAAGAGCCCACAACAATCTACGCGTTTTGTCCATTGCCACTTCAGCTACGCAGCGATGACATCGCTGAATGGGCTCCGTAGCTTACTCTGGTTCTCCTAAGGATCTCCTCATTGCTGATTTAATCAAGTAGAGAATCTGCAAGCATTGCTCTCTCTATCGTCCGCTTAGTGACTGAGCTTTCTTATGAGGCTTATTATTTCTAGTTAGCGAACTCGGATCCATAACATAATGTCATCATTGGCAAGTGGCCACACGCGCTTCAGTCTTCAAGCTCTTGTAATTTGGGAAGAGGATACATCTCGAAGCTTCCTAAACGCTGCCCATCCGAGTATGATTAGGTATATAAATATTAGGTATATAATTTTAAACTATTTTATTTTGTATTTTTACTGTTTATATGGGTCCCTAACCTGCAATAAAACGATTTTATTTTATTTTATTTATTTATTTATAAGCTGCAAAAGCTTACGCGTATAATATTAAACTTGGTTGGGATAGTGATGGATGCGACGACAGCGTTGTAGAAGACGTGTTTATTGGTTGAAGGCTTATGATCGACTTCGTAGAAAAAAGTAATTAATAATAAAGTCTTACATGCTATTGTTTAAATATTTCTCAATCTAACCTACATAATTTTGCATCACCTTTTCTCTAATTCGATGCGTAAGCAACCTACATATCACACGTGCAACTTTTCGAATTCAGTAACGAATACATCCGTTCAATGACCCCTTTTTTACCCGACTGCGGCAAAGCCAAATGGAAGGGTTATGATTTTAGCAGTCTATGTATGTATATACATATACAGTATGTATGTATGTATGTGGGTAGGTATGTATGTTGGTGGTATGTATGTTTGTATCCAGATTCTGTGTGTTCCACCGTAGCGCCTAAACTACTGGGCCGATTTTGATGAATGAGGTGTCAATCAATTGGTCGTAAAGGTCCGGGTGACATAGGCTATATTTTATACGTTAAAAATTGACCTGAAAAAAGTTGGGGTCTCCAAAATTTTTTTTTGCTATTGTATCGAGTGGGGTGTCAAAATGAAGAAGCAGAAAATTTTGACTTCATAAATATAAATTACAACATTAAAATATACCAAGCAGATACCAAGAGACAGAAAAACAAATTTACTATAAAATTTTAGCGTTTATTAAGACGATCGCAGTCGGGTTTTAGTTTTAAATTTTTTTGAGTTATTGGTGAGGAAAATTCGTCATGGATACCATCGGCCACGGGGAAGCACAGTGATTATGTCGGACTCCTACCGACAAAAAACCTCACGAACTTCCATCCCACTGCTGATGGCGGAGCACAATGACCCCTAACGGAAGGGTCACTGAACGGTATTATTATTATTAGATACATATTTCTAAACTAAGCGGTGTTAGCCTAGTGGTTAAGACGTCCGCCTTTTATTGGGAGGTCGGGTGTTCGATCCCGGGCCTTTACCCTCTAATTTTTCGGAGTTAGATATTGTACGTTTTAAGTAAATAATATCACTTGCTTTAATGTTGAAGAAAAACATCCTAAGAAAACCTGCATTCCTGTCGCCTGAGAATTCTTTATAATATTCTCAAAGATGTGTGAACCACCACGCTTGGCCTGCTAGGACTATGGCCTAAGCCCTTCTCAGTTTGAGAGGAGACCCGTGCTCAATTAAAGGCGGCAATGGGTTGATGATGATGATGATTTTTTTAACTTAGATTTTATTAAATGGCTTGATACCTACTGTTTTGGCGCTACAATCCATCATCATAATCGACTCACTATTAATCCTATCCCGCAGGAATTTCGGAAAATCCGGCCTAATTCTTTGTCTACTATATAAAGGAAACCTCTGTGCAATTCAGCTTTCTGGTAATGTGTGGCACAGGTTTCAAAAATAAACTTTTTTCTTTCTTTTCTTTCTTTCTTTCTTTCTATGTCCAAGGCTTTGGCCTGAGCGTTGGAGTAAGTGAGTACTTTTCGTTTTATGTAGGCAGGTAGGTACTTAGCTACTACGTGATGCTCGCATCTTCAGCCGTGCATTTATTTAGGTTTTTAAAAATCCTGTGGGAACTTTTTGTTTCTCCACGGCTAGAAGTCGTCTCCGATTCAAGCTATCGCACCAAACATCAAAATCTATTTTAAACGGATGGGCCGATAAATTACATGAAAAGCTAGACAGACATACTTTTGCATTTATAATATTTACTTAATTTAATATAGTTTTAGATTTCCCTTCTATCAGATGTAAAATATACCTACCTACTCGTAAAAAGCTAAGAGCAACTACATAATTATACAGTCTTAACAAATTGGTGTAAAGTACCTACCTAATTAGGAGGAATACTTAGGTTACAGTTATATAATAATGGCAAGATTATTTTTAAGCTGACATTAGTATTATTTATTAAGTCCTTTATCACGATTAATTGTGCCTAATTAAGCTATTAATATTTTAATAATTTTCTATGTATTTTTATTAAAATTTTGTAGCGTTTTTACGTTGTAATTTACCTATATTAGGTAGGTACGATGAAATATCTGGATAGATGGATGGATTGTAGGATTTAATCGAGCCAATTTATTTGCAACGGTAGGTAGGTATATTATAAAATATTCATATTGCACTCAGCGGGCAATGGAGAGAGCTACTTATTCTTTGAGTTTCTCTACGTGTTAAAAATTTCAAATCAGAAATGAGAAGATCCGTCGGAGAATCAACGTAACCTACGTAGCTCAACGGGTTGCAAAGCTGAAATGTCAGTAGGCAAGCCACATAGTTCTAAAAATCGATAGACGTTGTGGTTCTCCTTGGGACCCTTGGGCCCTCGACGTAGTAGCAACAACAACATTCTGGGTATCATAAAATTGCTCAATATTGTACGTAACAAACTTACATTTCACCGTACGGAACCCTCCATACGCGAGATCACTCGTACTTGCCCGGTTTTCCTAGTTTATTTTACATCATCGTATAACTGAAGTATCAAACACAGAGCTTTGTGAATTAGAGTCACTCAAGCTCCCTGCATCAAAGGAACGTAATATTTCCACGCTAGTTTTCCGACAGCTTCCAAATTAAACGCAGTTTCAAGTATCCCTGTGACGAATATTTACATGGATTATATAGAATAGAATAGAATAGAATAGATTTTTATTCAAAAAAACTTTTTACAAGACGTGCTTTAGATTCGTCAAAATAATGTACCACTGGTTCGGAATGCCGTTCCTACCGAGAAGAACCAGCAAGAAACTCAGCGGTTGCTCTTTACAATTGTTCAATCACACTAATATTATAAAGGTGAAAGTTTGTATGTGTGTGTGTGTGTGTGTGTGTGTGTGTGTATGTGTGTGTGTGTGTGTGTGTATGTTTGTTACTCCTTCACGCAAAAACTACTGGACGGATTTGGCTGAAATTTGGAATGGAAATAGATAATATCCAAGATTAGCACATAGGCTACTTTTTATCCTGGAAAATCAAAGAGTTCCCACGGGATTGCAAAAAACTTAAATCCACGCGGACGAAGTCGCGGGCATCATCTAGTTTACAATAATATTGCATTATTATACAAGCAATTGCAGCCCTGCCCATTGCTGGAGCGAGTCAAATCCATGTCTTTTTTTATCATTTACATAATCTTCGATTGTGCTTTTGCCAGGAGCATACTTTTAATGGATTTTTTTAACTTGTAAAAACGAATCTAATATCGACTGTGGAATTTTATTATAAAATAATATTACACTCATTTCCATAAAAGACTTTCCCATTTTCCTGAGGCGGAGCGTAGGATATGCGAGCCTATTACGGTTTCTAGTTTGGCTGTCGTGGAAATCACCGATTTTTTTGTAACTGAGAATGTTTTGTCGTACAAAAATTATATTAGTGTAAATATATTGAGAAGCTACTCTAAGAATACCTATTTCCTTAAATTTCTCGCGTAGGGAATCGCGCGGTTTTAAATTATACTCTTTGATTTTCCGGGATACAAAGTAGCCTTTGTTCGTCCCCGGGATGTAAGCTAACTCTGTGCCAAAAATCAGTTAAATTGTTAGGCCGTGAAAAGCTAGCAAACAGACAGACAGACAAACACACTCTCGCATTTATAATATTAGTATGGAGTGTAGATATATGAGTTTGTATGGATCAAGGCGTGGCCGCATCTTTCTCTGTAGCGTATTACTCTGTAGCACCAGGATTGAGGAACTGGTACTCGAAGTTTGAAGCCGGTGAAAAACTAAGGTACATATGCGGGTACAGGTAAATAAAAGAATTATTTTCTTATTACAATATACATTTATTCATAAAAATAAATGTCCATCCTGAATTCACATATTGAAACAGTTAAAACAAAACGTACCCTTTACGATTATAAATAAAAGGTAACAAGTGTAAATTAAAAATTTATAACACCCCCGACGATCCAAAGTATTTGAGTTTTCCAAAACATCATTTTCAAATAAATAATTATGTATTTAGGCAACGTCCATCTTGACAGCTTGACATTTGTCTATTGACATAGGTAATATTATGAACCTAACGGTTATCTAACCTTCTTTTCTACAAGAAAACTAGAAAATAGCTGATAACTTTCAAACGGCTGAACCGATTTTCTTGGATTATAGCTAAGAACACTCTCGATCAAGCCACCTTTCAAACAAAAAAAACTAAATTAAAATCGGTTCATTCGTTTAGGCGCTACGATGCCACAGACAGATACACAGATACACAGATACACACGTCAAACTTATAACAGCCCTCTTTTTGGGTCGGGGGTTAAAAACAAATTAAATACATAGCTCAATTTACATTTACAACATAACAATTACAGTTTTAATGCAAATTGACTCAAAATGTATAAAAATTAATGGATATTTATTACAATGGATCGTATGTTAATCTTCGGTCTTATACGAAGATCGTAACTTAACTAGTGTTGCGGCGGCGGTGCACAATCGCTGTAAGGCCGTTTGTGCACTTATTCGTATTCGGTTCGTTTTCGTGATCCGTGAAACGATTCGAAGTGGCCGTCATACAAATACGTACTCATTCGATTCGTATTTTGACAGATCCGTCAAATCACGAATCGAATGTACATACGTTTTCGTGGCACGTAAATGTACATACGTTTTAATGTTACATATCAATAAATATAACTTATGCAACAATCCTACGTTACAGATAACAGCTAGTTTGCAACTTTTGTAATTAGGGAATTACAAAAGTTGAAAAATATTTACTTGGTTGATTTTGTGAAAGAGTAATAAAATATAAATGTAATTCAAACACCAAAACATCTCTTATATCTAAATAAAAATACCAAATTCACCTACTACCTACGCGTATCTATTCAGTACAGAAATATATTAAAACATGTCACTAGAGTAGGTTAAGGTTCGCTTACACGGGCAATAAAAATTGCTCAATTCTGGACAATCACTGCAATACCTACCTGAAACAACAATGTTGCTCCTTATAGAGCCACATCGTATTGAGGGACATGGATCAATATAGAACTACTAGTAGTCGCTGGCAATGGACGAGGTTTTACTGCTGTTATCATCATGAGTTTGAAACGGAAAAACTGGCCAAGTGCGAGTCCGGCTCGCGCACTGAGGGTTCCATACTCGGGTATTTTTTCCAACATTTGCACGATAAATCAAAATCCGTTACGCAAAAAATTAATAAAATTCTGTTTTAGAATGTACAGATAAAAAGCCCTCGACAACCACACAAGCCAACACCACTCGACGCGCGTTTCGGCCCGACACCGGAGCATCCTCAAGAGATGTAGACCTCACAATTGTAAATTTGGAAATGTTGTATTGTTGGAATTTGTGTGGTGCTGCGTACCATACAGATTTCGTTGGTTTGGCGGATTATAGCAAATTAAGCTTTTGGTTCCTTGTATATACATATTTGGTTGCGAAAATTTCTACAACAACGATAGCCATCTTTATAGTGTAATATGGACAATTAGATGTTCGGCAAGTCGGCGACATTGAACGATAATATGGAATATATGGAGCAATTAGAAACAATATTGATGACATGACTCCCGGATTTTATTGTAATTGCTGCAGATTGCTCCACTGATGAATCCATACGTATTACTGAGCAATAATTGCATAAAAAATTGCCCATGTAAGCGCACCTTAAGACTGCGTGCGAGTAGGAAGGGTGCATTGGGGTAATTCCGATAGGCATTTCTATGAGATGATCTAAATGCACGTGAGTTTGACACTAGTGACTCGCGACGCCTGGACTGCCAAGGACAATTAAGAGGGCTCTAGCCTGCTATTAGTATAAATAATGCTAATAATGGTGGAAAAAAATGAACTTTCGAAATATACCCATTTTCGCATTTACCCCAAGGCATCTTATTACTAACTCGCACCCAGTCTGCGCGCTCCACGGCTATATACATCAACCTACATGAAAGTAAATAATATAGAAATAGCCACAATTTTCGGACCTTTCTTTAAACCAAATTTTTCACATTTTTAATCGTGTTTTATTAAAAATAAACGTTACATTAAATAAATAATCATAGTGTAAGAGGTCTTACTGTTTGACGGCATGTTTAGTAATAAGACTCTTACAATATAGATGCTCCCGGCTGTACTCACGTGGTTTGTCGACGTAAGCCCGACTAGTTTCGGCCCCTTCCGGGGTCCTTTTTACCCGACTGCGGCGAAGCCCAAAGGAGGGTTATGTGTTTATCAGAGGAACTCCCTCCCACCTCAGACATCGACATGTCAACAGTCCGCATGGTTTCGAAACTACTCGGGCTAACGTCGACTAACCACCCACGTGAGTACAGCCGGCAAGCGCGGATCCACCGTTGTGGCCACGATGCGATGGGAATACCCACAACCCTAATACACTTCTTCTTCTTCTTCTCTTTCTCTCTGGGCTGGTTTCCGCACTTAAACGTTTCCGTTATCCTAATACACTTATGACGTCACATTTCGGTCGGCTTTGTAAAAAAAAATTTCAAAATCGGTTAAGAGTTTTGTACCACGGTGATGTGCAAATAAAGACACATTTACTTTGTAATTTTTGTCAGTGAGCACGCTTACATTTTACGGGTTTATTAATTTACTAGTGTTCCAGTATTTCTAATTCTGTGGTTCCACGGCTATGCCCACGTTATACACTGTACAAAATCTTGGTCAGGGTGTCATGTTCTTTATGAACGCACTATGTCGATTATGAGCGAATTCATGCTCCGACTCGCACTTTGCCGATTTTTTCGGTTGGTTGTGCCCCAGCCTTTTTTGAGGTCTGGATCCGCGCCTGATAGCCGGGAGCATCTATATATTTTATAATGGAAATCACTCACGATAGTTTAAACTGCTATAATGACTCAATAATTTACATATAACCCTACCCTACAGAATCAGTCGCCTCTTTCCAACAGCTTCCTCACCAGCCGCCAGTCTTCCATGATGTCAGAGTCGGGGAGCATGTACACCACGTAAGGTGGTGACACCGCCACCTGTTGGAAAGGAAATAACTTAGAAATAATTTACATAAGTGATGATAGCCTAATTAGAATTATAGAATCCTACTAATGTTATAAACGCGAAAGTTTGTATGTATGTATAAATGTTTGTTACTATTTCACGCTAAAACTACTGGACGGATTTGGCTGGCAATGGAGATAGATTATACCCATGATTAATACACAGGGCACTTTTTATCTCGGAAAATCAATGAGTTCCCACGAGATTTTTAAAAACCTATATCCACGGAAACGAGGTCACGGGCATTAGCTAGTTTAAATATATAAAAGGAAAAGCCAGCTTACTGACTGGCTGATCTATCAACGCACATCTCAAACTACTGGACAGGTCGGGCTGAAAGGCAAGTAGGTACATAGCTATTATGACGTAGACATCCGCAAAAAAAGCATTTTTTAAAAATAAAGAGCAGTATTTTTTGAAAACCCGACCCATAAGGAGGTAAAATAGGTAACAGATGAAGGGAAACTTTGCATCGTGACGAAACCGGCATACCTGAGAATTCTGCATAAAGGTAAAGGTTCTCAAAGGTATGGAAAGTCTGCCAATCCCCACTTGGCAAGCTTGGACTATGGCCTAAAGCCTACTCATATTAGGAGACCCGTGGTTAGTAGTGGGCCAGCGATCGGTTTAAACACATACATACACGTACATGAACCCTGAAAACATTACACTCCTTTATTTCGGGCAGTCTTGTAAAAGCAACACCCACCTGTCTACGTCTTCTCTTTCTGCCCCACACCTCGTTGCACGGCCACAGGTCTACTGTGTGTCTTTCTTCTTCTATTTTTCTTATTTTCTCCAGGATCTCTTCTTTTAGGGATTCGTATGACAGCCATTTCTCGCTCTGTTGACAAAGAAAAGCTTACTTTAATTAACATTTTCATGACCTAGGGTTATAGGCTGATATCTGTTGAGTGCACTTTGACTTTGCTCAGACTTAAGGCACTGTTAACAAGTGTAAATTAAAAAATTATAACACCCCCTACAAGTGAAGGTTACAGTAACTAGAAAAGAACTGATAACCTTCAAACGGTTGAACCGATTTTCTTGGATTATAGCTAAGAACACTCTCGATCAAGCCACCTTTCGAACAAAAAACTAAATTAAAATCGGTTCATTAGTTTAGGAGCTACGGTGCCACAGACAGATACACAGATGTGTATCTGTGTATCCGTCAAACTTATTGGGTCGGGGGTTAAAAACTCGACACCGTTATACGGCTGGGCTGGCATAAATCTCGTTTTATTTGAAACTAAAGTCTAAGCAAAGTCGAAGTGCGCTCTATTGATTTCGATCTTATTTTTTATTTTATTTTTTTAAATACTTTATTGCTTAAAAACTATGACGCAAAGAAAAGTACAGGAAATATTCGCACACAAAGGGCGACCTTATCTTATCACTATAGGCATCTAGTGATCTCTTCTAGGCAATCTTAGTGCAAAGCTTAAATCTGTTACAAATTAATACTTTTAGACCTGCTATTTTAGTTTAGAGATTGTGTACAATAGAATCAGAGGCGGTCTTCCTAATCACTAGGCTATCACTCACTCTCTAGGAAACTTAAGCTCACTGCGAGAAAGTTCCGTTTTAAGCGAAAAGTTGCGAGGCTTTCAACAAGAGGCAAGTGTAACGTACATTAGCGGAATTACTTATAAGCTTTCCCGTGTCGAATTTCTCCTTCATAGGAACTGGGAAGTGGGAATGTATTTAGTAACGGAGTTAAAAGGGGACTCTTCCATACAAACGTAGTTTGATTCTCATTTAAATATTAACCAATCAAACTCGATGTAACTTTGTAGACACGTTCTAAAAATAACTGGTTTTAAAGTAATACGGGTTTAGTATCTAAATTCTTGAGACCTGTAACATTGAAACATGGAATTATACATTGAAACTGAATATTTTAACGGAAGTTTAGATAGCCAAAATATTGAGGGAGTTATATTAAACTACTACCCATATCGGTTACAAACTTTCTACGCGGCATCGTACCATAACGACGGCACGGCTTTGTCGCCAAGCGATTTAGCGTTTTGATTTTAGCACTTTATTCGTTTAGGAGCTACGATGCCACAGACAGATACACACGTCAAACTTATAACACCCCACTTTTTGGGTCGGTGGTTAAAAATTTAAACACATTTTAATTTTTTGTCACAAATTCACGGTTATCGGATTTATTCCTTTACTTGTGCTATAAGACCTACCTACCAGCTGCCTTTCATGATTCTAGGTCAACGGGAAATACCCTGTAAGTTTTCTTGACAGACACGACGGACGGACGGACAGACAAACAGACAATAAAGTGATCCTATAAGGGTTCCATTTTTCCTTTTGAGATACGGAACCCTAAAAATTTATTACATACAAACATTCCATTACAAAATATTACAAAAATATTTTGTAACGGAAAATACAGACATTCCATAAGGATGGGTAATGAATCAATCAATCCGATACTGAAATAGATACCTATGTTTTATACACTTTATAATATGTACTAAGCTAATGTAAATAAATAAAAATAAAAAGGCTGGATCCTAACATGAAAATGGGCTTTGACTAATTAGTGTGATCTATGGTAGTAAAAAATATATAATTGAAAAGAGCGAAAGAGAAACGATGCTACAAGTACCTACCCTTTAATTCCCGTAGGATCTTGCGTCGCATAGATCTTAACTACCTACCCTCTACCCTAAACTGTACGGATAACAAGAAATTCGATCCCTTGTAACAGCATTGTAGACAGTAAGTACCTACTTTTACAATTTCGCAGGATAAAATGAGTATTATTGGTCTAAGGATAAAATATAGAAAACTACCTGACCCTCGCCCCGGCTTCACTCGAGTGGAAATTTTGAAAATCAGTGAGGGTGGGTTAAAAATCCTAAAATTCATACTTTTTCATTTTTGTCCGAAAAACCAATTTTCATAGAAATCACTTAAAAATGACAGTCTTTCATCCTCTGTTTAAACTCCTTGGAATTTGCAAAAATTCTGAGACACGATACGCCAATTTTCGTCCCCTATTTAACCCTATTAGAGGTGGAATTTCCAAAAATACTTTATTAGTGAGCAGTGAGCACCTACGTAATAAAAGGAACCTACTGTCTTTCGAAGTTTTTACGCCAGCATGCCAGCAGTTTAGGCTGTGCGTCGATAGATCAGTCAGTCAGTCGGGACAAGTCTCTTATGTATGTATAGACTACGGCCCTACGCCCTAAAAAAATAAAAACACGATTGCCTGCCAAAAAACGAACGAAAAAGTAAAACAAAATTTGAAAATGCCACCATACCATACAGCCATTATTAATTTAAAATTAATTATTTAAAAAAAAATTATAGGCAATGTTACTCGGGATGATAATACAAGGATTCTAGCGATACTTCATACGTAAGTTAATCTGTTCAGGCATTTAGGAGTTACTAGCTGATGCCCGCGACTTCGTTCGCGTGGATGTAGGTATTTTAAAATTCCCGTGGGAACTCTTTAATTTTCCAGGGTAAAAAGTAGCCTATGTGCTAATCCAGGGTATAATCTATCTCCATTCTAAATTTCAGCCCAATCCGTCCAGTAGTTTTTGCGTGAAGGAGTAACAAACATACACACACACACACACATACAAACTTTCTCCTTTATAATTTTAGTGTGATGGTAGAAAGACAAACATACATGAACCCTGAAAACATTGCACTCTTTTGCCTCATTGTAACTTTTTTCTGAGCAGTCACGGTTGTGTGAAAATAATAACTGTTTTATGTTGCGAGAGATGGTCGCCCTACTATTTGTAACCATTGCGAGCTACTGCAGTTTAGGGAGGGGCAGGTAAAGATGACACAATGAGATCAGGATGCGCTTTTTTACAGTAACACACGTTGTAATGATTCACTGACGCCCTACAAAGTTCGCTTATCAGAACTCTTTATTTGATAAGTGTGATTCAATCGCCGAATAATCTTTGACTGAAGAATAAAAACGTTATGACTGTTTTTAACCCCCGACCCAAAAAGAGGGGTATAATTTTGACGTGTGTATCTGTGTATCAGTCTGTGGCATCGTAGCTCCTCAACTAATGAACCGATTTTAATTTAGTTGTTTTTGTTTGAAAGGTGGCTTGATCGAGAGTGTTCTTAGCTATTATCCGAGAAAATCGGTTCAGCCGTTTGAAAGTTATCACCTGTTCTATAGTTATAATCGTAACCTTCACTTGTCGGGGGTGTTATAAATTTTTAATTTACACTTGTAAAAGCAATATGTTATCCTATTCATCAGATTATCTCTCTCTCAATGTGTTGTAGGCGTTCTCAGGACAGGGCGCGTTTGGAACCCTTGTAACTTTAGTTTTAAGGTTACGTAATTAATTGTCACCCCCTAACTAAAACCCCATCCCTAATGGACTAAGAGCCCGTGAAAGCCAGTCTCTCTCTCAGAATGGTTCAAAGCGGAAAGGGGGTAGACAAAGGAAGCGTTGGGTTGATGACGTAAAGGCTGGCTGGATCACTATGGACAAGAAGAGCACAAAACAGAGTCATTTAGAAACACCTGGAGGACGCGTCAGAAGACGAACTAATCGCAAAGGAACTAAAGTACAAGTTTGGTATTATGTTGTTTCGTAAATTTAGCAATTAAGGTTTTATTTATTTTATTGAAAAACGCACACAAAACAGGTTGCAACTCTAAAAAGTCTAGATATAAACGGCTAGTATAAATATTAGGGGTTGTTACTTAGATCAGGATCTAAGTAACAACCCCTAATAGGTGTACACAGCATTACCTAAATAAATATATACATATTATGCATCAAACAAGATATATACACCTAAATTTGTAAAATAAACGCTTAGTAAAAATTAAATTAATTAATGTATAATATTATGGTGGAACTGATCCACGAAATATGAACTAATACATATTTCAAGCGAACTAGGTGTAGGTACCTAATTAATATTTCGCAAACGTTTTTTTACTAACAATGACATTACAATTTGAAAAGGGCACAAATAAAGGTCATGTGAACATTAACAAACTAGTTTTTACTAAGTGGTTCTATTCGTAGCTTTGCCATGAATAACAAGTTATCTCTTTATCTACCTATTTTAATTCAAAACAATATTATTTTAATGGAAATGTTTGTTTGTTGGTTTGTCCTTCGGTTACGCCACAAACCAAGCAACGGATCGATGTGATTATTTCACATGGATATTGTTTAAGACCTGGAGAGTAGTATAAAGCTAAAAAAACCGGCCAAGTGCGAGTCAGACTCGCGCAGTGAGGGTTCCGTACTCGGGTATTTTTTCCAACATTTTGCACGATAAATTATAGGTCAATGGGAAGTAGGTACCCTATAGGTTTCTTGACAGACAAGATGGACAGACAGACAACGATGTCATCCTATAAGGGTTCCGTTTTCCTTTTGAGGTACGGAACCCTAAAAAGAAGGAAAACAATTGCGCTAGGGTGCAAAGGAGAGTTACTTTTTATCGCGGAAAATCAAAGAGTTCCCTCTCTGCATTTCTAGACCTAAATCCACGCGGATGAAGTCGCGGGCATCATCTAGTGTACAATGATCCCGTTACGTTATTTAGGTACACTAATATTATAAAGAGGTAAAGTTTGTAAGTTTGTTTGTAGGAAGTAATCTCTGAAACTATTGAACTGATTCTGAAAATTCTTTCACCAATAGAAAGCTTTATTCTTCTTTAGTGTCATAGGCATCGATGTGGTCATAGGCTAGGTAGGTATTTTATTTTCAAGTACTTACCCGTGTGAAGCCGGGGCGGGTCGCTAGTTTTAAATCTACGCGAACATTACCTTAGATATTCTACAATAATCCCGTTACATTTTTGATATGGTAGCGGTTAGATAGGTAGAGCACAAAGTAGTTAGTTAAAGGCAAGGCATTCTATACAACTCTACAAGGCGCATACGGCATAGCTGCATTGAATGCTGGTGGATCGCAAGTTCGCAACACGTGGCCGAGTGCACAAAGAGAGCTGCAGCGTCGACGCGCGCGCAGCCAACATGGCCGCCTTCCGGGAAACGCGGCGAGGTCGCGCGCTGACGGCCGGACGCCATGTTGTCGGCCAAATTGATATGCGGTTCAACTGAGAAGACCATCGGCAAATACATCCCACCATACTTATTTAGGGTGCATTGGGGTAATTTCGACAGGAATTACTGTGAGAAACATCTCATATAAAATTAAGCCGAATCACTAACGTCTTTATTTCGGTTAATTTTATGAATGATTTTTCTAATTAGGTTCATTTATAATTAACCTCTCTTTGCATACTGAAAGATATTTTGAGAAAGATTATAAGAGATACCCATAGTGTATCAATGATTTTTCCTTAGAATAAAAACCCAGGATTTTTATAACTAGGTTTATTTATAATTAACCTTTCTTTGCATACTGAAAGATATTTTGAGAAAAATTATAAGAGATACCCATAGTGTATCAATGATTTTTCCTTAGAATAAAAACCCAGGATTTTTATAACTATGCTCATTTATAAGTAACCTTTCTTTGCATACTGAAAGATATTTTGAGAAAGAGATACCCATAATGTAGATACCTACTTACTTGCGTACGTAGCGTAGTTGTTCTTCGTGTGCGACTCCGACTAGCACACGAAGGGTTTTATATAGTTGAAATGGTTGAAACGGATAGTATGTTGCGTGATGCATCTTTTGTGATTTAATGGCTGTGCAACTGCGTTTGGACGCTACTTTCTAATGTTCGTTATCATTCATTTATTTAGATAATAGTACCTTATAGGATGTTGATATTATTTTATTAGCAAGTTATTCATGCGACTTCATCCATATGAATTTAAGGCCGATTCACACCAATTGCGTACACATGACACGTGTGTATTGACGCGCGTAAACCCCTTACACACTGGGTTACGCATACGCAAGCGGTGTGCTATGTTTCATACAGTTCCATACATTACAAGGCAATGGTACACGTTACGTCTACGCTTACGCAGCCTGTGTGAACAAGCTATTACGTTTTTAGAAGATCCCAATGGATCCCATTAGAATTTTTTAAAACCCCTAATGCGCCCTAAAGCTGCACAAGGAATATTTCCTTCTTTGAAATCTCTAGGTCCACCCGGCTTAGGCTGTGCGTATTCTGTTTGTATGTAATTTTTTTTTTTAATTCAACCCCTAAGGGGGTAAAATAGAGGTTCGAAAGTGTAGTCCGATTGGACGAAGTCGTGGACGTATAAGCTAGTAACATATAGTTCTTACCTAAATGTTCCAGTTTCTTTACCACATTCCTCAGAAAACACGAGCAGTACAGAACAGTAAAGACATTCAATATTAATAATGTAAAAGTACAGAATCACTATCGCTTAATTTTAAGTAGAAATTAAGTTTAAACCCCACAAATTGACTACCCATAACTTACGAGTAGATCGAACAAAAAAAAAATTTAAAAAAAGAATCTCCACGGCGGGGAATCGAACCCCGGTCTCCCGCGTGACAGGCGGGGATACTCACCACTATACTACCGAGGATTACAATTGGGGCAGCGAAAATTTACGACGTACCTAACTCTGCATCGTATTTGTCATTGCTATGGCCATGATGACCTTCCTGAAGCAGTGGTAAGCGCAGTCTTATTAGTGGGAGGCTTCGGCCGTGGCTAGTTACCACCCTTCTAGCAAAGCCGTGCCGCAAAGCGAATTAGCTTCTAATTTAAAATACTAACATTTAACAAGGTATCAATAATTGAGCGTGTAGGGCACGGAAATTTTGGCATGGCATTGAGGGCATGTTTCTATTCAAGGTATACCTTGTACATATACTTACCTACCTTGATTTTTTTTTAAATATATACGTACTTCTGTGTAGCGGTAATAGGTAATGATTACAACACTGGCCGAATAGCTTAGCGGTTAGCTTGTCTCAGTAGAATATGCTTTCTGAACTGGTGGTAACTGGTAATATTAACCTATTCATAATGCCATAATCTGGGCTATAAGGATAATTAATACTTTTCAAGTATACAGTAGTAGTAGATAGAAAACATTTCACAATGTTGCAACGCTTTGATCGCCGCCGCTGACTCATTAGCAGTGGGTGTTCACTGGTAATTGTAAATTGGTATACATATAAGGTAATTTTAAGGATCAGCCAGTTAAAACAATCATGTGTTGCTCTGAATTAAGAGAAACGACATTAACGTTTATACTTTCACTAAGTTAATTGCTTATTAATGAATTTTTGATTCTCTCCATTTAATCTTTTCGCGTCAAATCACATATTATAACCTCTAATCTTCTCACATGCCTTGTAACTTCAAAACACAGACAAGATACAACTCGCTGACAAATGACAGTCTTATTATGGAGCGCGGCAAAATTCAAATTCAAAGATCACTAAGAAAATGGGAATGTATTTTCTTTACATACATTTGAAACATCGAGGGATGACTCAACAGGACTTATAAAGTAAGCACTGTGGGTACAGCGAGATGGTCGAATGACGTCATCAGAAACATGCGTAAGGCCCTTAGAATAGAATACGTTAGTTAGCCTCGAGCCCAAAGCGCTCTGCCTTTTTCGTTGTTTTCAAATAAATAGATACAGTTTTTTTTTTGTTATTAGACGTAGAAGTGTGGTAAGTTACGAGCGAATTACTTCGCCAATGCATGGTCGTCCCAATTGAATACATATGATGGTACCAACACAAATAAAAATAGCGAGCAAACGAGCAGGCGAGTCACCTGATGTTAAGTGATTACCGCCACCCATGAACATTTGCAGCACCAGAGGAACCGCCAACGCGTCGCCGGCCTTTTAGGAATTTGTTGGTCCGCTCCGAGAATAACCCCATGTTGTAATCCTTGATATTTATTAAGTTATTAAGTAAATGATAATCGCATGTTTAGAATAAGTTAGGATTCGCCAATAAGCTATATTGGTGTCAGAAAAATGTAAGTATTTTTATAAATAGTTCATAATATAATTTATAGTCAGTGTTACTCAGGATGATGTAAAAATTCTAACGATACTCCATACTTACATTAATTGTACAGACATTTAAAAATTATAGTGTGATAAAAAACTTACAAGCAATCGTTACATTCCATTTTTTGGGCAATTGTATAAAAAGCAACAAAATAGAATGGCAGATGAACATGATAAAGTCAAACTGCATAAAACCCAACTAATACCCGCGAACTACCGATAGATTGATACATAATACAGTACAAGTGTAAATTAAAAATTTATAACACCCCCGAAAAGTGAAGGTTACAGTAACTAGAAAAGAGATGATAACTTTCAAACGGCTGAACCGATTTTCTTGGATTATAGCCAAGAAAGAACACTCTCGATCAAGCCACCTTTCAAACAAAAAAAACTAAATTAAAATCGGTTCATTAGTTTAGGAGCTACGATGGTGGCATCGATGGCACCGATGTCTGTGGAGACAGATACACAGATACACGCGTCAAACTTATAACACCCCTCTTTTTGGGTCGGGGGTTAAAAATTGTTTTTCTGTCGCTCAGTGTATTTTAACTTTGTACTTTATTCTATTTTTATTTTTATTTATGAATTTAGAGACCCTCTACTTTTTTGGATGTAACATATCCGCCAGATTGATTTTTTTCGTATAAAATGTAGCCTGTGTCACCCGGACCATAATAACGAATTATTTGACACCTCATTCATCAAAATCAGCCAGTAATTTAGACGCTACGGTGGAACACATAGAATCATACATACATACATAGACGGCTAAAATCATAACCCTTCCTTTTGGCTTTGCCGTAGTCGGGTCAAAATGCATGATATGAAGCCGCAGGCAATATTTAGGTAAAGAGGCGCTTGCTTATCAGCACCGGACGTGCTATCATTGATATTCACAATTGTATCTGATACGCTTATCTTTGCCGAGATAACGGTGATTATTGTGGCTTATTTTATCCGTAAGGATTTACTTTTCAATGTGATTGTTATAAAACGAAACAAATATTATATTATTTAATAAATTGCTCCTTAGAATATACATTTTTTTTTCTTTTCACTATAGGCAAGCGCTTGACAACAATCACACCTGATGGAAAGTGATGATGTGGCCTAAGATGGGACGCGTTTACCTAGAAGGTGCCTATTTACTCTTGTCACATAATATTATTATCTTTCTTTTTGCGTCGGAAAATCAGAGTTTAAAAAACCTACGAGTAAATATATTCGCATCTACATGGACGAAATCGTCGCGGGCATCATGTATTTTTAATAATAAAATATATTTAATTTAAAATGTAGATGATTTACTACAATTATAATATCTTTTATGGTTCATACTTGAGTGTATGAACCACTCAGATAAGATTATATAAATAAGAATTTTGGAAAAAAATTATATTGTACAGTTAAAAAATTGAGCTACTTTAAATAATAATGTAAATATGTTAAAATAAAAAAAGATTTGGATATAAAACCTGACTGACAATTTAATATAGGTAGGTACGTATAGATATATTTTGTAAATTTTCAATTACGGTTCAGTTTCGAGTGGTTCATACAATTTTCGTAGTATTTGTATGAAACTCTTATAAATTATAATAAAAACGATACAATATAATAACACTTGATACTAAAAAGGAAGGTTGCTATTAAAAATTATTAAAATATTGAAATAGAAAATTTTTACTTGAAAAAATAAAACTGCAAAAAATGAAGATGGCGATTTTGAAATGTTTTGAAAAATCTTATAAGAATTTGATTATGCAATAAACATATTTACACAATTTGATTGGACTGTAACATTTTTGGGTTGTATGTAAATTTCCAAATTTTGTTTGGAATTGGGCTCGTAGCACCGGTGCGGCTACGAGAGTGCTACGCGCTACGAAATCTATTAGACGCTAACTATGTATGACGGTTAAATTATGTATGAACCGTAACTGGTTTTGAATGATTAGTTTGTATGGTGCATTGACTAGTGTAGCCCTGTGGCGTTGTCTGTATAAGCTAATAATTACGAGAATTGAAAGCTAAACTTGATCCATTGCTGCTTATTCGTATCAAGCGTGGTTATGACAGGTTTTTTGACTTAGGGGACTATATGAACATCTTACTATTTCATTAATATCTTATTGGCTTAAAACATTTTTTTTTTTCGGAAACGTTGTTTCAAATTATTTATTTTTTCATAATCTTTTGAGCGCTGTGGTCTTATAATTGGGAGGTCCCGGGTTCGATTTAGGCAGGGGCAGTTTGGGAATTCATATTTTCTAAATAGTCTCTGGTCTGGTTAGTTACCGGCAAAACCGTGCCGCCAAGCGGTCTAGCATTCCGGTACGATGCCAAGAAACCGACCAGGGGTATGGAATTTAATAAAACTGTTAAACCCCTTCCCGATACCATCTTTGACTGCATCTTTACTTACCACTAGGTGAGATCGGAAGCAAGGGCTATACCTACTTGTACAGGAATAAAAAATAAAAATAATGTTGCTTCGTAGATCTTTACTACTAGTACCCAACTTTTTGTATCTTATTTGTGTCTGTCTGTGTTTTCTTATCTTTTTTTGGTTTACAACAAAAGAACTTATTGTAGTGATACAAATAAAGATAGATAGATTGATAAATTTTTTATTGCCACACAAAACATTACATAGTACAAACAAACATACAAGAGTATTTACTATTCATGAATTCAAAAAATGTGAACGAATTCTTCACCCACGACGGAACGGAGACCTAAAAACTTTCTTTTTATTTCTTTACTATATTCAGTACCATTATATGTATAAAAAAAATTAAAAAAAACTACTAGGCCGATTTTGATGCAGTTTTTTCATTACACAAGCAGATTCTTGGATAAATATTTTAAGATTATAAGCCACCAAGAGACGTTACAGTATTGCTTTTTTTTATTTTTTCACGTGTTCAATTACTACACTGAACTGATTTTCTTTGAAGAAGAACTTTCCACATTTTAGTTACCATAAAGGCGTTTATGCACTCATTCGATTCATATTTTTACGGATGCGTAAAAAATAATCAAATGAGTGCACAGACCTAAGTACGTGCATTCTGTCTGACAGCCGTATCGTATCGTAATCGTATTACAAGTGTAAATTAAAAATTTATAACACCCCCGACGATCCAAAGTATTTGAGTTTTCCAAAACATCATTTTCAAATAAATAATTATGTATTTAGGCAACGTCCATCTTGACATTTGTCTATTGACATAATATTATGAACCTAACGGTTATCTAACCTTCTTTTCTACAAGAAAACTAGAAAAGAGCTGATACCTCTTAAACGGCTGAACCAATTTTTTTAGATTATAGCTAAGAACACTCTCGATCAAGCCACCTTTCAAACAAAAAAAACTAAATTAAAATCGGTTCATTCGTTTAGGCGCTACGATGCCACAGACAGATACACAGATACACAGATACACAGATACACAGACACACAGATACACAGATACACACGTCAAACTTATAACACCCCTCTTTTTGGGTCGGGGGTTAAAAACGAATGCGAATTGAATATACCCTAACACAATAAAACACCAAATTGATTCCTCAGTAAAAGATCATTGGTAATTATAGGTAATAATAATCAGATCTGAATGAGATAGGAGACATGATTCTCAGAATAAAGTACCAAACTAATTAACCGATAAAGTGCGAAGGAGTAAAATCTGAACGCCATGCCAAATGTGACGCCGCCCGCTAAATATAGACCCATCTCGTGCTATTAATTGTGCCACAAATAACACTTGTTTGTCACTATCTGATACTTTACTCACTTCCATTTCATCTGAGAATAATCGGAGTCAACCGCTTCATGCCTGATCTCCATTTTTAGGGTTCCGTATAGCTTAATGTATAGAAGTCTCTACAAGAGATTAATGTCTGGCAGTAGACGTTAGATGATGATGATGATGATGATGAAAAACTTCAAGGTCGCGACGCCACGCCTTCAAGATAAAGTTAATAGAGCTCGGAGTGCCCATAGATGTAAAAACTAAAAAAAAATTTTTTTTTTTAGTCATATGAGTACGCCCTAGACTTCGTCTGTGTTGGTGTTAGCTGGAGGGCGTGCTCTGCCTTTTTGGAGTGTTTTTTGTTTTTTTTTTTTGTTAAAACTGACTGGTAAGCGCTCTAAGGGGGTGCCGTGCGTATGTCGGCGAGCGCCGGCACAGACGGGGTCCATACTTGTATAGTTTAACAAACTTGTGTTACAAATAACTACAAACTTGACATTGGCGAATCTTTGTAAAGCCAGACGATAGAGAAAAAAAAATGGAACGCCCTTTCGGCATCAGTTTTCCCTTCCACTTTTAGTATAGGTGTCTTCAAGTCAAGAGTGAATAGGTAACATCTAAGCAAGCGCGTTCCATCTTAGGCTGCATTATCACTTGCTAGCAGGTCTGATTGCAGCCAAGCGCTAGTTTATAAATATAAAAAAAACCTTTTACATTGAATCAAGTCAAGTGAATCTCTACTACTGGTTAAGAATGCCCTTCCTACCAAGAAGAACCAATAAGAAACTCGGCGGTTTCTCTTTTTAAATATCCTATTTACAAATTAGTATGTTACACACATATTGTGATAACAAGCGTAAGCGGGGTTTTTAAAGTAATAACAATTAATTATACAGTATGTTAAACATGACCTTTAACATATTGCGTGAGGCAGACATGCGCTGTGCCGTACGCGGATCGATTTACTTCTTTCAAGTAGGTAATCTGTTATTTATTCTATACATATCCATATCTCTTTTATATATTATACTAGCGACCCGCCTCGCCCGGGTAGCTTATTACAATTTCATAGGGATCTCTAATTTTTTGAAAATAAAATATAGCCTACATTACTCAGGAATAATGTAGCTTTCTACTGGTGAAAGAATTTTCAAAATCGGTTAAATAGGTTCAGAGATTCTCTATAATATACTAATATTATAGAGATAAAGTTTGTAAGTTTGTAAGTTAGTGTAGTTTGTTAGTTTGTAAGTTGACTTGAGTTTTATAAATACTAATTTATAAAACTCAGCTCAACAAAACTCAGCAAAACTCGAAAAGTAATCGGAAGGATTAACTTGAAATTTTTATATGTTGCATTTCTACAGAAGACTAGTTTTAAATACTAGGTACATACTTTTTACTGAAAACCTCGGTATAATACGATACAAGTGTAAATTAAAAATTTATAACACCCCCGACAAGTGAAGGTTACAGTAACTAGAAAAGAGCTGATAACTTTCAAACCGCTGAACCGATTTTCTTCGATTATAGCTAAGAACACTCTTGATCAAGCCACCTTTCAAACAAAAAAAAAAAACTAAATTAAAATCAGTTAATTCGTTAAGGAGCTACGATGCCATAGACAGATACACACGTCAAACTTATAACACCCCTCTTTTGGGTCGGGGGTTAAAAAATAAAGTTCGCACGGAACGGGAATTATTTACTTCCTTAATAATAATTAATTAATATCAGACTGATCCAAACCGAACCGTTGGGCGGTGTAAGCTGGCCTATACTATATATATATATATCTGCTAATATTATAAACAGACAAAGATTGCAAGGAAACTATTCATCCGGTTTCAAAAATTCTTTAACTGATAGACAGCTACATTATCCTCGAGTATTATATGTATCGCGGTTGAAATCAACAGAAAGCTCGGCGGGTTGTTTCCAGGCAACTTCGTCATTAAGGATTCCATTAATTGTATTATAACCTCGACTTAACGAAGTTTAAGATAAATTTTATTTAAAATAAGGGACCCACTAATGGAGCTGACTTAGATTTTTATTCTTTGATTTTACAGGATAAAAAGTAGTCAATGCCATTCTCCAGGTCTTAAACTATCTATCTACTACTAGTACCTAAGCAAAAATATCTCGTCAATCCGTTGCAACGAAATCAGCAAACAGACACACTTCCGCATTTACAATATGGGTAGTGATATTAGCCATGTTAATCATGACTAATATAACTATAACTTTAATCGCCTGCTATGCAACCAGCCCTTATTTCCTAACGTAGACGCCTTTACATAGCATCGTAGTACATGGGCTATGTACGTCAGGCATCTGCATAGCACGGCGCGGTTCACGCATGCGCCGTACTCGGATCGATTTGCTCCTTTTACGAGTACATTATACTCGCTACATGTTTTATTATTTGCTTAGCGTTTATGTAATTGCGTCTTACTTTATAGTGATTGTTTGAATCGTTCGTTAAGGTATACCTTCACAATTGCGTTAATTGTTAAAAATTAACTAATTAATAAACGAATATGATGTTTAAGTAGTTACTAAGGCAATTAATTAAGTTTAGCCGTTGCCGCTTTGAAATGGCCCGCTAAGCAAAAATAAGCTGTTGATTAGCTTTCTTTTTACTTAGCGGGCCACCTATCTATAGTACGCGACAGGTTGACATGGCAATCGGGGTGAGGACGCCCCGGGTTAAACCGGTGAGGGATAGCGCGGGTGGTTTGCGGGTCCCCCCACCTCATACCTCGAATGCCATCTCGACTTGTCGCGAACTCTAGTTAGGTACTTATAGTTATGGTATACTGATGTTACTTTCTGTTTAACTAATGAAGGAAGGCTGTTACGTTTAGCTTTTCGACGGATACTGAAAAGTGGTTTTATTGCAAGTATAACTCCAAGGCTCTTAGAGGAGTTTAAGCCCCTACTTACATACTACTAGTCCAGGGGCGTGTACTTCATAGAAGCGTAAAAGCACTGCTTCAACTCGAGACCTTATGATCCACAGCCGAATAAACGCTGTTTGTCCGACCAAAAGTCGATTTCTAGCCGAAACCGAAGACGATTAATCGGCTATTACAGCAACCTTCGGCGATGTCCTATTACATATAACTTTACCTTGTTTTACAATAGCAAACTACTAAAAAGCAAATTAGTTGATAACACAATGGAGGTCAGTTCTCATGTCGTCGTGACAAAGGCGACGGCGTCACGTCAGCCGAGACTCGACCCCGTAGCCCAGTTGCGGTAACGAGATTCTGCCCGAAGGACTCGCTATACACATCGTTACATCGACTAACAATATCGACGGCCACATACAACTACTTTCATTGGTAGCTTTCTTTTGTCTCTATGGCCCACAATGTCACCTCTGCGTCATCCGAATTTTCCATGCACTCAATGCATCCCAATCTTACTGCAAACGACTTTTTCAGCACTGAAAAACGTGTTATATTCGGCTCATGCGGAATGTCCGATTAATATTTTTCGCGACCAGTGTCATATTACGAGTATGTACCTAGTGAGTTCTCCGCGCTCGTAACCTAAGTGTAAGGGTACGCCTAGTAGTATTATTAAAGCGGTGTCCTTGTCCCGCTCGGTTTATGTACAGCGCTGTCTTTGTCAATAGTCGATGATTAAATCTATTCGCTTGTTTTGAGTGCCAGCGATGTCACTTTACCTTGATTTACAGTAGAAAAATACTAAAAAGCAAATTAATTGGTAACACAATGGAGGTCAGTTCTCATGTCGTCGTGACAAAGGCGACGGCGTCACGTCAGCCGAGACTCGACCCCGTAGCCCAGTTGCGGTAACGAGATTCTGCCCGAAGGACTCGCCATACTTAGTACTTATTTAACAATATCGACGACCCCATACATAACTTCTTACAACTTACAAGTACTCGTAGCAACACTGATGTACAGAACTTTGAATTCAGTGTTTTCTCTTGTCTTTATTAACCCCCGACCCAAAAAGAGAGGTGGTATAAGTTTGACGTGTGTATCTGTGTATATGTCTGTGGCATCGTGGCTCCTAAACTAATGGACGATTTTAATTTAGTATTTTGTGTGGCTTGATCGAGAGTGTTCTTAGCTATAATCCAAGAAAATGGGTTCAGGCGTTTGAAAGTTATCAGCTCTTTTCTAGTTACTGTAAGCTTCACTTGTCGGGGGTGTTATAAATTTTTAATTTACACTTGTGATCCACAAGTCACCTCTGTATTAAAATCAACCGATTATTCTAATGCACCAAATGCAGCTGCAGCCGAATCTTGATGCTAAGGCCATTTTCGGTACTGAAAAACGTGTTATATTAAGCGCGTTCTGCTCGTATGGATTGCCTAAATTATTTATTTATTTATTTATTTAATAATAATATATCAGCATGCTTACAGTGAAACCAAAACGCATACTGAGACAGACGTTACAATACATACATATTTTGTTAAATTCGGAGATACTAATGCTAAAAATATCTAATTTTTGGTGCTGAGCAATCAGATCGTTGAGTAAGGCTCGTAAGGTTGGCGCATTTTGGGCAAAAATTGTCCTCGTTGTTGCCAGATGAAAAAAGGGCAGGCGTCTGCACGAACGAACAGCCCTATCCGGCGCCCTCACCTCCAAAGCACATCTACACAGGGTATCAGGGTTGTCAACCTTGTTCCGGAGTAAAAGGTAATAGTGGACCAGAGTAGCCCTGGTTCTCCTTGTCTCCAAAGTATCCAACCCTACCATACCCGATACAAATAAAGACGAATACAGGTACGGATAATATCCGTATATTTTTTTATACAAATTGCGAGCAAATTTACGCTGTACTTTTTCTATAGCTAGAGTATAATTTGCGTGTGGTGGACTCCACACTACAGAATTATACTCGAGCTTACTTCGTACGTATGCATTATATAATGTGATCATTACACGTGGATCGGTGAAACGGTTGCTTTGGCGTAAAACAAATCCTAGAAGTTTGTGCGCCTCTTTACAGATTTTATTATATGGATTATATAAATATGTAGTATATTTCTCATGCATGAACTGTATTAAGTATCTAATAGCGACCCGCCCCATCTTCGCACTGGTAGCTTATTACGATTTTCGTAGGGATCTCTAATTTATTAAAATGAAATATAGTTTATGTTACTCAGATATAATCTAGATTTCTACTGGTGAAAGAATTTTCAATACTACTTTCAAATACCTCTTTATAATATTAGTTTAGAATAATAGTACAGAGTCGCATTTAAAGTCTTCGGACACCTCTCCCAAGTCTATCCTAGCGGTTCAACTTAGAAACGAGGAAGCAAATCACTTCGCACGTGTCCGTGGAATTTCGACTACACAAAGGTGCAGACGACGACGACGTAGAAAGGTGAAGGAAAAACCAGGTGCAATGCATTTTGCTTTTATTTTTCTAACCGCTCTTCAGTCATGATACTGGAGTTCGGTAGACATTTAAAATGGGTGAATTATACAACGGTGTTCATGAAATTTAGCTTACGTTTTGTTTAAAGACTTAAGTTTTAACACAACCAGCGGATTCGAGCAACTTTCGCGCGAGACAATAATGTTAATCGAATCTCCGAGATGGAAAATCCTTTGTACTATGCCTACCTACAGTTTTATAGTTTATAGAGTGTCGATTCGATTGTCTTTTACCTCTAACCTTTACCACTTTTAGAGTTTAACTCACTTTTAGAGTTGCTTTTTTTGACGGTCAAAGTTTATCGGTAACAGTAAATGGTAACGTAACTTTAACCACCTATCATGCAACTGTGAGAGATAACTAAGGGCAGTTATCTTATGTATTTACTTGATTAGCCTTTCAGGTACCCTAGGTAACCTTACAAGTACCTAACCTGTAAGTTAAGTAAATAATTGCTGTTCTATTAAAAATGGCAAAATAAGTAGGTATCTTGTTTCGACACCGACATTTTTTTTTTTTGGTTAGTTAGTGTGCCAATTGTTTAGTAATAGGGTCCCATCCTATTACTAAACCTCCGTCTGTCTGTCAGCGTGCTGTATCTCATGTAGCATAATATGCATTGAAATTTTCAGAGTTTATGTATTTCTATTGTCGCCACAACAACAAATAATATACGTAAATTTTATAGAAATAATGGAAAAAATGACCCTTTTTTGGCATGCAGATCACTATTTTGACGTAGACATCAAGCAAGAAAGGGTTTTTAAAAATTCAACCCCTAGGGGAGTTAAATCAGAGTTTTAAAGAGTAGTCTAGTTTAGACCATAAAATCCGCGAGTTTATCCGTATGTATTTAGGTTTTTTGGTCCTTAAAATGAGGATAATCATTCAGAGAGAGAAATATTTCTTTAGTCGTTTCTTAGTTCTGGCTTAAATGCTCTTCATAAGTTCACATAACACACTCATGTCCGATCATAAACTCTACCGTGTATCCATTATACCATGGACGACAAGCTATACCTGAACTGTTTATACAATTCCGACCTTTATATACACCTGAATAAAAGCGATTATCACATGTATAGGTGAGATAACGTTTTTATTATGTCCGTCATTGATATAAAAACCGAAGATACGCATTTGTATGATTTTTCGCTTGTTCCTGACGACACAGGGGCGAGTGAAGGCGGTTAGAAATGGTTCCGAAGTTAAGGATCATTTATTTAGGTTTATTGGGGATCTTTTTGGGTAGGTACTAACTTAATAATTACAGATTTGAAAACATAACCATAAAGTAAGTAAAAAAAGTTTTGTGCTCGCTGCACTTAGCATTTTTGACCTCAGCAATGCTTAGTATCCTCGAGCAATAATGTCCTAATGTATATCTAAATTGAATGTTCAATGGTACCAATTTTAAATATGTAAATGGTTTTGACTTTGATATTTCGAATACTCAGACAGGCAAATAGTACCTATTCCTAGAATTCCTACTGGATTTTTTCCTGCATTTCATTCTCTGTAATATACTACAGTTTACTATAGAAGTATTTAATTATAAAACGTAAAATTTTGAAAAATCCTATTAAATTGCAAAGGATTTATTATAATAATAAGAACGCTTGGGAATGAGTTGCTTAAAAGTATTGATAGTTCTAATAAGTTCAAGTGACTTTGTGCTGATTATAAAATTACCCGGTTGAGTTTGTTGTGGCCTCTTCTCCGGCCTGGGCGCGTTTGGAACCCTCGTAGCTTTACTTTTAAGTAAACATAATTAATTATCACCATTATCTTACAAATTCAATGGTACTCAATTTGAATGAATGATTTGACTTTGACATTCATTCATTCACTCTTTCAAGTGTTTATTGTATATCTAGGGTGGCGTATCAGTGGTAGAGAGCGAGACGTCGTAATAATAATAAAGAGAAAAAAAACGCACGCCGGCAGAGGGGTTAGCTGCCATGGTGTTGTAAATAGCGGACGCATTACGTCGCGTCTACCGCCTGAATACATCTTTGGAAATGCACTAATTCGTAGTTTGTACTTTACCTACTTGTTGCTGAGAGCATCGTCAACTAATAGACGACTACAACCACAACTGGACATGGGTCTCTTCAATTCAATTATCTTTATTGTGAATTTGTGCTAGTTTACAGATCTTAACAGGGCTCTTTCCGTCTCTTGCTCCATACAATCGTAGTCCCAATTTCATTTGAATATTAAGCAACCAAAGTCCATGAAATTTTGCAGACATATTCTAGAAACTAATATCTGTGCCTGTGGTGTTTTAGATTTTTCTAAAAATATGTAGTTTTAAAATTACAGGGGCTCAAAGATTTGTATGTGAATTTTTAAGACCGCGTAACTTTGAAACCGAATATTTTAACAGAAATCTGGAAAACCACAGGCATAGATATTAGTTTCTTGAATATGTCTGCAAAATTTCATGGACTTTGGTTGTTTAATATTCAAATGAAATTGGAACTACGTTTGTATGGAGCGAGTGACGGAGAGACCTCTCTTAATACTATTGTTAGGTTCTGCCAACATGTAATAATACAATAACACAGTCATGAATACAATACTGTCAATACAATAATATTATTATAATATTTTTACATACATTTGGGTAGTTGGGTAACATTGCGTAGATAGAGTGAATGAAGTAAAAGAAAAAATAAAAAGAAACATAGTTAATAAGTAATAGAGTGAAATGTAACATAACATAAAAAAGTAAAAACGTGAAAATTTAGACACAGATATAAAAATATAACACGGGTAAATGCACAAAAAAATATGTTTCTTTGCGAAAAGTGTTGCGAATCTATTTTAGAAAAACTGTATGAAAGGAACAATTCCACAGTAAATTATTGTCTAAATATATAAAAGGAAAAACTGACTGACTGATGTATCAACGCACAGCTCAACCTACTGGACGCATCAGGCGTGTACGGCTATGATGACGTTGACATCCGCTAAGAAAGGAATTTTGAAAATTCATTCCCTCTAGAGGTGAAATAGGGGTTTGAGATTTGTGTAGTCCACGCGAACGAAGTCGCGGGCATTAGCTAGTTTTCATATAAATCTAACGGTTTAAACAGCGGTCTTCAGAAAAGCTCTCAAGGTAACTGGATTTTCGTCGACTCGACATAATCCAAACTAATATCACACTAATATTATAAAGGCGAAAGTTTGTATGTGTGTGTGTGTGTGTGTGTGTGTGTGTGTGTATGTTTGTTACTCCTTCACGCAAAAACTACTGGACGGATTTGGCTGAAATTTGGAATGGAGATAGATAATATCCTGGATTAGCACATAGGCTACTTTTTATCCCGGAAAATCAAAGAGATCCCACTGGATTTCGAAAAACCTAAATCCACGCGGGCGAAGTCGCGGGCATCGGCTAGTCACCTATAAATGCGAATGTGTGTCTGTCTCGTAGGTTTTCATTGCCCATCCGTTTAACCGCTCTTGATGAAATTGGGCACAGAGAAAGCTTGCATTGCATCCCGGGGCGGGGACAAGGGCTATTTTTGGTCCCGGAAAAATCAAAGAGTTCCCACGACACTTTTATAAAAGCTTCGGGCATCATCTATTGTGTACAGAAATTGTTTGCATCCCGGATGAAAGTTTGAAAGTTTGGATGTAGGAGATCATCTCCAAAACTCGGTAAGTACTCATCCGATGTATGGTTTTGACAAAATTGTTAGGTAAGTATATGCCTTCCAAGTTAGCCCGCTTCCATCTTAGACTGCATCATCATTTACCACCAGGTGAGATTATCACGCAATCAATGTTTAACTTGTAATGGAATTTAACAATGGAATTAGAAATAAATCAAAAATTCTTTCACCGATAGAGCTGCATTATACCCGAGTGATATAGGTTGGAAAACGATTAATCAAAAAGTTCCCATGAGATTTTTAAAAAACCTCAATCGACGCTGGCTAAGTCGCAAGCACCATCTAATAACTCATGAAGCTAAAACGTATCAAACACGCCATGATTTGTAATCCGCAGTCATTTAGTACGTGCTTTTGCCTGGTTCTCGTTCGGCTGTCCTCGGCAGTTTCCGCCGCGCGCTCGCCTAACGGCTCTTCGCTGCGCCGGCGCACTTTCGCTACAAAAATAAACTCCTTGGCAGAATACCAAGACAGCCTTCGCTTCGGCTCTTAACGATATTCAACGATGTTTTATGGGCAGCTGGCTTCCATTTAGAATTTGTTACTGAGTTATTTGAATGATTAATACGTTTTTATTTAATTGATTTTGTTGAGTATGCTTCATCATCATCATCGTTCCATCGACGGCCCACTACTAAACACGGGTCTGCTCTCAGAATGAGAAGGGTTTTGGCTACAGTCCACCACGCTGGATTGGAATAACCTCCCGAATACCAAAACAGCCTTCGGTTCGGCTCTAAACGATATTCAACGATGTTTTATGGCTTGCTGGCTTCCATGTAGAATTTGTTATTAAGTTGAATGGTTATTGAGTTATTTGAATGATAAATAAGTTTTTACTTCATTGATTTTATTGAATACTAGCTGATGCCCGCAGCTTCGCCCGCGTGGATTTAGGTTTTTAGAAATTCCGTGGGAACTTTTGAGTTCCACGGACAAAAGTAGTCTATCCGTACCGCGCGACAAAGTCTTTACTTGGTAAATATACCTTCAATATCAAGTTATAACCGACGACAGTTTCTAAATCCCATCCACTTTGGTGATCAGATCCCCTGCAGCATCAGGATTGAGGAGTTGGAATCTAAATTTTTTATAGGGCAATGTCGCAAAGTTCCTCTATCGATTAAAAAAAAATTACTCAAATCGGTTCAGAAATCTCGGAGATTTCGGTATACATAGGTAGAAAAACACAACTCCTTTTCTGAAAGTCGGTTAAAAAAGTAGCCTTTTTTACACCCTGATGAATCCTCTACTTGTCTGTGAAAGTCCCGTCAAAATCGGTTCAGCCGTTCCGAAGATTAGCCTTTTCAAACAGACAGACAGACAGACAAAAATTTTAAAAACGTGTGATTCGGTTATGGTATCGTTCAAATAAGCATATGAGCTTAATATGAGGTAGTTATTTCGAAATTACAGACAGACACTCCAATTTTATTTACCTATTAGTAGTATAGATGCGTCTTTTTAATTTATAGACTAGTGCTTGGCTGCAATCAGACCTGCTGGCAAGTGATGGTGCAGCCTAAGATGGAGGGCGCGAGGGTTTAGGCCATAGTCCACCAGCTGGATTGATAGACTAAAGCACGGATTGATAGACCGTAGATCTTTAGATACCTCGGAGAACTTTATGTTAAACTTTCATGACGAGCGGGTTTCTTCAAAATGTTTTCCTTCACCGTTAAAGCAAGTGATATTTAATTGCTTAAGACGCACATAACTTCGAAAAGTTTGAGGTGCGTGCGTGGGATCGAACCCCCGACTTCCCGAATAGGAGGCTGACGAGTGACGGCTAAACCACTACGATATCGCAGCTTATTGAGTATGGTTATGATGAAAAATAAATCACTAAACAAAACTACGGGTTGCGAAACTGGAGTGGCAATGGACGCAAGTGTAAATTAAAAATTTATAACACCCCCGACAAGTGAAGGTTACAGTAACTAGAAAAGAGCTGATAACTTTCAAACGGCGTAACCGATTTTCTTGGATTATAGCTAAGAACACTCTCGATCAAGCCACCTTTCAAACAAAAAAAACTAAATTAAAATCGGTTCATTAGTTCAGGAGCTAGGATGCCACAGACAGATACACACGTCAAACTTATAACACCCCTTTTTGGGTTGGAGGTTAAAAACATATTGGCAAGTAGACAAACCTCTCAATAGGTATAGGTACAGTCGCGGGGAGTGGCTGGATTCATGCGGTGCAAGACCGTGGCGTGTGGATGTCCCTACAAAAGACATATGTCCAGGAGTGGACGTCTATCGGTTGACAATGATGATGATGAAACAAAACTACCTTGACAGCTTTCCAAGTAGTCCTATCCTTCTCACGATATTACTTACGCACTATTCATAAACCACTATTAGTATGTTATTTTTAGTAAAGTAGAGTAATTATTTTGATTTCTAACGGTCTAACTTATATTTTTACCCCCTTAGGGGTTGAGTTTTTATCAAAACTAGCTTATGCCCGCGACTTCGTCCACGTGGTCTACTCAAATCTCAAACCCCTATTTCACCCCCAAAGGGAATGAATTTTCAAAAATACTTTCTTAGCGCATGTCTACATCATAATAGTTATCTGCATGCCTTTCAGCTCGATCCGTCCAGTAGTTTAATCTGTGCGTTGATAGATCAGTCAGCCAGTCAGTCGCTTTTTCCTTTCATATATGTATTTAGATTTGAATTAAACGTGGCGCATTGATATCGCTAGTGACATCAAACAATCGTTATCGACGTGGAGCAAAGGTCAGGAGCTATGTATAAATAGACGCGATCGAGCTCCCGGAAAGGGTTACATCAAAATAATTAATAAACACCCAACATTTTGCGCAGTTACTTTAAAATTTACAAGATTTATAAATACTAAAGATCATTATCATCAACCCATACCTACTGGGCATCTCAGAATGAGAAGGGGCCATAATAAGGGCCATAGTCTACCACGCTGGTCAAAGGCGGATTGGCAAACATCACTACACCATTATAGAGAACTTTAAGGATGCAGGTTTCCTTAGATTTTCTTCACCTATATCCACGCGGAGTGCGGACGAAGTCGCAGGCATCGGCTAGTCACACTAATATTATAAAGGAGAAAGTTTGTATGTGTGTGTGTGTGTATGGTGTGTGTGTGTGTGTGTGTGTGTTTGTGTGTGTGTGTGTGTGTGTGTGTGTGTGTGTGTGTGTGTGTGTGTGTGTGTGTGTGTGTGTGTGTGTGTGTGTGTGTGTGTGTGTGTGTGTGTGTGTGTGTGTGTTTGTTACTCCTTCACGCAAAAACTACTGGACGGATTGGGCTGTAGAATGGAGATAGATTATACCCTGGATTAGCACATAGGCTACTTTTATCCCGGAAAATCAAAGAGTTCCCACGGGAATTTTAAAGAACCTACATCCACGCGAACGAAGTCGCGGGTATCAGCTAGTAATATATAAATCAAATCTAAATATGAACAAGTTGACGTCATAGACCACTGTGACGCAATCCACAGCGGTAGGCAGGCTTAATAGGTCGGTATTCTCCGGAGATTTGATCAGGGAAGGAAGGAAGCGGCGGTAAAGGAAATTAGTTGGCTTGAATTTAATCATATACCTAATTTAATATCTTTATCATTTGTATTAGATATACAACTGTGGGACGCCCTCCAGTACGATGGACTGACGATATAAAGCGACTGGCGGGAAGTGGCTGGTGGCGCTCTTTAGGGAAGGCCTATGCCCAACAGTGGACTTCCACAGGCTGATAATGATGATTTTATATACACGGTTTAAAGCCAAAACATTATTAGATGATGCCCGCGGGTATAGGTTTTCAAAACTCTTTAATTTTCCAGCATAAAAAGTAGCCTATGTCCTATGAAACTAATTATGAAAGTGTTATGTAGTAGTTTCCAGGATATAATCTATCTCCATTCCATATTTCAGTCAAATCAGTCTAGTTTTTGCATGAAAGTGTAACAAACATACACACACATAGAAACTTTCGCCTTTATAATATTAGTGTGTTAAGATGATACCCACGATTTCATCCGCGTGGATTAAGCTTTTTAAAAATCCCGTGGAAACTCTTTGATTTTTCGGGATAAAAGTATGTCCATCTCGAGATCAGCTAGTATACCTAACAGGAAAACCGACTAACATAATATAAATTCAAAATACAATTCAAACTTGATCTAAACTTAAAATTTTCCCTATGTAAAAACCGGGTGTAAAACACCCGCTTATTTCAAAAAAAATATAGCGTAAGAGAAAAACAGGGAAAATGATGAAAAGTAGGGACAAGGTTCTATTTATTATTGTTTGACAGCGATCATTAATCTTGCTTGTCAAGCTTGTCCATTTAATCTTTGCGAAAAGTAACCTAAGTACATTTTTTTTTTCAGAAAAGCTCTTGAAGTATGCACTAAGCGTATTATATTATGTGACATCGATGATTTTGACGACCTACCTTTTTTAGGGTTCCATATCTTCAGAGAAAAAAAGAACCCTTGTAGGATCACTTCGTTGTCTGTCTGTCTGTCAAAACCCGTCAAGGGAATCACAACCTATATGGTTCTTCTCGTTGACCTAGAATCATGAAATTTGGCAGGTAGCAATGTCCTTATAGCACAAGTAAAGGAAAAAATCTGTAAATACCTATTTGGGTTTGTTTTCCATATAATCCAGTAGTAATACTTCAGTGTTTTATACTGAAATGGGAACAACAGGAAAATTGGAAGGTGAGTCACTGAAATACCAATATATTTATGGTTTTTCCGCTTGGATATTTTTTATAACCGATAAACATGCGTTGGATTGGATTGGATTGTATTTTATAGATATGTATATATAATGACAAAATATTGCTTCGAATGTGAGTGAATTTGTAGCGGGCCTCTTCTCAGATCAGGGCGCGTTTGGTTTTAAGTAGTACCCACGTAGCTTTAGTTTTAAATTTTCTTAACCAATCATATCTTACAAATACAATTGACAGTCAAAAAGTGTCCGATGGCAACCAATTTGAATAAATGCTTTGAGTTTGTGATAGCTTTCTGGTTAAAATCTAAGTAGGTAAGTACTATATACGAGTAGGTTCACACGTGCAAGTAGATGCATGGTGAAAACCTGTCTGGTGCAATGGTGAGCGCTGTCGTCTTATGGGAGGTCGCCCGTCCGGCTTCGATTCCTGGCAGTATGGGAATTTTTAGTTTCTGAATTGTCTCCTTTCTAATGCGGCAGGTTTCAGCTATAGCAACTGCCCCCCTGCCGGCAAATACGTACCGCCCACGATAGCGTTCCAGTAGGATGTCGCGTAGGGTTTCTATGTGGCATCGTTTAGGGGTAGAAGTTTATTTAATTAAATTTCTGTATCCATTTCAGGGAGGGTCGCGGCGTGCGGAAGTCCCTTCAAGATGTTCAGCAATAGACGATTGCTTGACGACAACGACCCCTTAAGTTAGTTTGCTTGATGTTTCTATTATAGATTACCGTCACTTACAACCAGATAAGTACAATCAGTTGGCGTACAATTCTACTAGGTGCGGGTATGCAGTGTGAAATGCACGCGGACTGTCGATTGGCACTTGCAATGCAGTTGTGTCAACTGTAATTCAGCAGTAGGCTTGCAGTAAGAATGCAGTCTGTCTGTAATCTGTATAGATCATGGAACTAGGAATCAGCTTAGCTTTAGACCCTAATTTGTCAATTGTCATCGAATAAAATAATTAAAGAATGAAACTAGTGATGAATGAAAAGCAATGATCTAAGGTCTAAGTTGGAGCGAGCTTGCCTATAGTAGAGGCCTATTCACTCTTACCTTGAAAGTACTTAGGTTGTAGGTACGGGGCAGGAAACACGGACTCCAAAAGGGCCTTCCACACCTTAGCTGTTCTTATTTGAAATGTTAAGCAAAAACGTTTCAAAAACCTACTTTCAAAAGATTTTCACCAAGTGCGCAAATCCGAAAACAATAAATACAACACAACATCATAATCCATACTTATTAGTTATTATAAAAGAGTGTCTGTTCGTCTGCTAGCTTTTCACGGCCCATCCGTTTAATTAACTTTAATGAAAGATATCACATAAATAGTCAAATCATATAGTTCCCAAGAAACTTAAGAGGGCTCTCTCCGTCACTTGTTTCATACAATCGTAGTTCCAATTTCATTTGAATATTAAGCAACCAAAGTCCATGAAATTTTGCAGACATATTCTAGAAACTAATATATATGTCTGTGGTTTTCCAGATTTCTATTAAAATATTCGGTTTCAAAGTTACGCGGTCTTAACATTTTCATACAAATCTTTGAGCCCCTGTAATTTTGAAACTACATATTTTTACGAAAATCTAAAACACCACAGACACAGATATTAGTTTCTAGAATATGTCTGCAAAATTGCATGGACTTTGGTTGCTTAATATTCAAATGAAATTGGAACTACGATTGTATGGAACGAGTGACGGAGAGAGCCCTGTTAAAACCTAAATCTACGCGGTCGCAGGCATCATCTACAATAATAACATAAACACATAAGCATATAGGTATAAATTATAATAAGCCAAAAAATTCACTTTTAAATGAGTGACCGCAAAATAGGACTGCATACTAGACAAGCGGGTGCCAGCGATTTCCTTCCCGCGGATAATAGGTTTTTAAAAAACCCGTGGAAACGCACTAATTTTCCGAGTTAAAAAGTAGCCTATGTGTTAATCCAGGGTATAACCTATCTCCAATCCAAATTTCAGTCAAATCCGTCTAGTAGTTTTTGCGTGAAACAGTAACAAACATCCATACATACAAACTTTCGCATTTATAATATTAGTAGCAAGTAGGATTTCCACCAAATGCGCATATCCGAAAACAATAAATCCATAAATAATATCATAATTACATACATGAGCTGAGCGACGTAAATGGGCTATGTATTAGCTGTTTGTTGACGCGCGGGGGCGAGAGGGTCATGAGCGATAGCGTGGAATGTACCGCTGGCGACATCTATGCGAACAGCGGGGAAAACTCACTCACATGATCTACAAACTCGACATTTTGCGTGTCAAAATTAACTAAAGGTCTGCATGAAGCAGGCGTTGTTTTGCGGAAGTCCATGATATACAAGGAACCAAAAGCTTAATTAGCTATAATCCGCTAAACCAAACAGCACCACACAGATCCCAAAACCACTCGACGGACGTTTCGCCCCGACACCGGAGCATCCTCAGGAGATGTAGACCTTACAATGCCTAGATCTGTCTGGTTTAGCGAATTATAGCAAGTTAAGCTTTTTGGTTCCTTGTATAAAGGTCTGCAGCCCTACATAGACGAAATTTTATGTTTCCTCGTTTCTAATACACACTGCTAGACTAAAAATGCAAATTATTTGTTCATGAACACATTTTAATTTTGTTTTGTGATGTAACCACAAAATCACGGTTTTCGGATTTTTTTACTTGTGCTATAAGACCTACCTACCTGCCAAATATCATGATTCTAGATCAACGGGAAGTAGGTACCCTATAGGTTTTCTACTACAGACGAACAGATATAAGGGTTCCTATTTTCTTTTTGAGGTGCGAACCCCTAAAAAATAACTAATCCAGACTTATTTTACGATTTTGAGACATTGATGATTGCGAGAAAAGATATCGAGTTCTACTAATAACTAACTGTCATAGTTTACTTGAGGAGTTACATGCATATAAGTACTTATAAGTGATAAACCCGAATACTTAGAAGTGGAAGCTAAAGCCAACGCGGATCGATTTCTAATGCCCCGGCCACATTAACGGCCAATAACGCGATGTTCAACGGCGTTTCCTGTTAAACGTAGATGTAGCCACGATCAACATACAACGGCATTCACAATGCCGTTTGGCGATTTTAACCCCAATTCAATTTGCATTAGACGTTAAATGTTCAAGTGTGGCCACTCAGTTTAACGCGTTGATTATATTATCGTGATAATTATGGCGTTGTTGGGCATTGACGTTAACCTTACTGTGGCCCGCCATAAAAATACTGTGAATCGGTGAAAATTGATGTGGGCGGGAACTGGTTCGTGGAAATAACTAATAGTACGCAAGCTCAAACAAATCCAGTTAAAAGTTTTGATTCGATTTGTTTGCGTAGTTTATTTATGCAATATGATGGTTGGTTGTATGACTTTCTTAGTTATTACCCAGGGCATAGCCCACTGCACTACTATCAGCTTGACGTGTTAAAAGTTTGACGTGTGTATCTGTCTGTGGCATCCTAGCTCCTAAACTAATGAACCGAACGAGTTTTTTTTGTTTGAAAGGTGGCTTGATCGAGTGTTCTTAGCTATAATCCAAGAAAATCGGTTCAGCCGTTTGAAAGTTATCAGCTCTTTTCAAGTTACTGTAACCTTTACTTGCCGGGGGTGTTATAAATTTTTAATTTACGTCAGTTACAATGTTGAGGGGCATGTCGCATGCGTAGCGTAGAATTAAACTGATCTAATTCAAAATGAGTTTTTTTTAATAGCACAAGCCCAGCTAAGATTTTTTTACTTTCATTTTTCTTTAACAAGCTGAATCGCCCCCGGCTTTGTTCGGGTGGGATTTAGACAAATCGGCGCGGGGATAAAATTTCCAAAAAAGCCTGAAACACGTACTATGTACTTATTTCTCCATTTTAACCGATAACTCAAATCCAATTTTCATGTAAATAACTTGAAAAATGATGGACTTTCATACAAACTTTCATCCCCAATTTAACCCCCTTTAAAAAAAAGTAAATTTTCAAAAATCGTGAAATAAGTATTTTTTAATTCTTAATCGAAAGCCTAATACAAATTTTCATTGATGTAACTGTAAAAATGACGGACTTATTTCATACAAAACCTACGTCACTAAACCTAAGCTTACTTACATAAAGCAATACGCCTCGTGTTCTGGTTGGTCTACTTGTTTAGCTCACTCTATCAATGCAACTAACATCTTGTAAGTTGTAAGTAACATTTATGTCCAAATAAATAGCGAAGTCCTAATTGCAAAACATTTGTTGCGATTTATCAAAAACTAATGTTTTTAACCACCACTCCGAAATTCGGATCGCAATAGGCCAATGTGTACTTACTTAACATTTCAGTTTATTTTAAAAGTTTCACTACGGTCTCAATGTGACCGTATGATGTGTGTGTTTGTGTGTGTGTGTGAAATATTTAATGCTTAAGTGAAAACCCGAATACTTAGAAGTGGAAGCTAAAGCCAACGCGGATCGATTTCTTAGAACATTGTGAATCGATGAAAAGTGTGGGCGGGAAACAGGTTCGCGGAAATGAAGCTACGCAAGCTTAAACAAACTGAGTTAAATCGTTGGCGGTGTGGACCTTAAGCTCAGTACCTTTTTTCCGTGAGGAAAATCCGTCATGGATACCACTGGCCACGGGGGAGCACAGTGGTTATGTCGGACTCCTACCGACTAAAAACCTCACTAAGTTCCATCCCACCGCTGACTGTGAACGACGGACCGCCCCGTGTCTATCATCCACAGGTCCTCCCGAAGGCTAGGGTTCGCGGGGAGGGCAATGCCCTTTCCACGTTCCCCATCCTCAACATCTCTCTCGTCTCAAACTGAACAGGCGAGAAACCGGTGAGGCAGCCAGTGGTTGGATGGGTGATGAAAGACTCATCACCAACCACCCAACACAGCTGCACCCCCGTTCCTGGAGCTATGCCCTATGGGTGCGTCTGCTGCGCCCTCCGCTCTGACAGAGAGACGCGCGAACAACACCCCATTCCTGCCAGGTCAATTAGCCATGGCCAACAATAGAAATTGCTAACCATGTTACCAGGGTACACCAGACTAAGCGTTGCTGTTACCCGCAACACTCAGGCACACGGGGAGGTTACCAAATGGAAAATTTGTGTGGGCGGGAAATCAGTTCGCGGAAATGAAGATACGCAAGCTTAAACAAACCGAGTTAAAACGTAGGCGGTGTGAATATAATATGTGAGCTGTCTGACCTTAAGCTCAGTACCTAGTGCAAGGTCTCATATTATCTACTTTTTAGCGTAAATATGTAACAGTTAGAGTCTAGATTCATGTGATTAGTCGGAGCATGCCCGACAGTGCCCCTAGTTTCGAAAACGTCCGGGGTCCTTTGTCAAAGGGCCTCTGCTCGTGAAGCGGGACACGTATGGTTATGATTTTAGCAGTCCTATGTATGTATGTAAAGTATTAACGCGTGTTCCACCGTAACGCCTAAACTACTGAGCCGATTTTGATGAACAAGGTGTCAATCGATTCGTTATTATGGTCCGGGTGACATAGGCTACATTTTATAATATATAATATAATATTTTTATCCCGGAAAAACAAAGAGTTTTCACGGGATTTGGAACAACTAAATCCACGCGAACCAAGTTGCGGGCATCATCTAGTATAATAAATAGTAAGTAGTAGTTAAATAAGATAACTTATTCAAGTTCTCATCCTCGTAAATCTCGAAATAATGGACGCTGGATTACTTGCCGTCCTAATAAGATGTGAGAAGCGTGCAACTTTCATATGACCTCCAAACATTCACACCACGTAAATATATGTTCCATGCCGGCAGACGTCACGTGCCATCAAACAAATACCTGCGAGTATGTAGACTTATTAGGTTCTAAATTAAAATTTTAGACAGACAGACAACAAAGTGATCCTATAAGGGTTCCGTTATTCCTTTTAAGGTACGGAACTCTAAAAATTAATTTTATAGTCTCCTGCCACATAGCGGAATTTTCAGTCGCAGCGACGATATGTAGGTTCTATAACATAGAACTCCCCTCCCCTCCACTAAGGATTTTCCCAAAATCCACCCCAGTAAAATCGAATCGGATTAGTTAGTCTCATACAATAAAAAGAAAACTGACTCACTCACTAACTGAATCGACGAGCCCTTACTACAAATTCACGATTTTTGGATTTTCAGGGGGCACGGCAGTGCCCCCGCCAAGACGAGCCAAACGGCGGCCGGGGCGCTACGTACCTTTTTCTCGAAGTGTTTCGCCGTATTTTCGACCCGTCATAACTTCGGTCTGGATGACGCTAGAAAGCTGAAATTTTCAGTATAAGGTGTCCTCAGCAAATTTACTAAATATACTAAATATCAAATATCTAGCTTTTATGGTTACAGATTTATTGATACCTAAAATACGCCGATTTCGTCCCTCACTGATGATCATCAAAACCTCTACTCAAAACCTCTAAGGTACTTCCCGAAGTCCTAGAAGACTGAAATTTGGTATGTAGACTAGAAATTGACTACAAACTACAGGAAAATTAAGAAATTGGAAATGCCCCCCCTCTACGCCTCTTACGGGTGAAGCAAATCTGTAAAATCTGTCGCTAGAAAGCTGATATTTTCAGGATAAGATGTCCTGGGCAGATTTATTAAACGCATTGAGTATCAATTGTCTAGCTTTTATAGTTTCAGATTTATTGACAGTCAAAACTTCTAGTCTGTAATTCTAGGGTACTTCCCGAAGTCCTAGAAGACTGAAATTTGGTGTGTACACTAGAAATTGCATACAAACTACAGGAAAATTAAGAAATTTAAAAATTTCCCCCTCCACTCCCACGTATGGGGGAAGCAAATTATTTGTAAAGTCTATCGCTAGAATGCTGATATTTTCAGGATAATATGTCCTTGACAGACTTATCAAACGTGCCAAGTATCAATTGTCTACCTGTTATGGTTTCAGATTTATTGCCATTCAAAACCCCTCTAGTCAAAAGTTCTAAAATACTTCCCTAAGTCCTAGAAGACTGAAATTTGGTATGTAGGCTAGGGATTTTTTTTTTTTTTTTTTTTTTTATTCAGTCCACAAAACCGACTACAATTGGTAAGAAAAAATACAAGAAGATAAATGGACAAAGAAACATGCGCGCAATTGCGTCTTCTCGATGTGGACTCGGCATGCACTATTAAAGTATGTAGGTACAAAACTACAGCGCAACACAAAGTAAACTTAACAAACAAGGAACAAAAACTTAAACCAGAACAGCTACTAACAAAATAGGAAAAACCTTATACAAACTACTTTCTAACAATTACTTATCTGTGTACTTAACTTACTTTTTATTCTTGGTATATTGTCACAGAAGATATCTATAACATCTCTGTAATTATTTGCAAGAGACTGCATTCTATATAGCGGACTATGATGCCCAAGCTTGGTTTTGGTTTGAGGCAAACAGAACGTCTTGCGATTGTGTAAGCGGCTACAGTCACGGGGCACAACGAACTTCAAGCGTTCAAGTAACTCAGGCGCATCAATGAGACCCTTTATTAATTTTGCCAGAAAAATGACATCCGTAATCTTTCTACGGTCTCTAAGGGATTTCATTTTATAGTAAGAGAGACGAGATTCGTATGAAAACAATTTGTCACATTTGAAGTCATTGTAAGTTAGATGGTATAGAAACCTTTTTTGAATTCGTTCTATTCTATCAGAATGAACTTGATACCCTGGACTCCATACAGTGCTACAATATTCAAGGATGCTACGGACAACACTGTTGAAGACCAGTATAGATAAACTGGGGTCCTTGAATATTTTCATTTGTCTGAATACTAGTCCGGATATTTTTGAAGCTTTAGATGTTATTTGCTCGATATGTGGACGAAAACTTAAAGCCGAGTCTACAATAACACCAAGGTCTCTCATACTATAAACTTCCTTAAGACTAACCTTGTTTATTTTATAGACACAGTCTACCGGATTTTTTTTTCTGGTAAATTTAATGTGGAAACACTTTTCAATATTTAAGGACATACCATTTGTAGTGCACCAAGAGTGAACAGCATCAATATCGTTTTGTAGGGTTGTCACATCAGCTTGGCTGTTAATGGTTTTGTAAATTTTTATATCGTCTGCAAACATTTTAAATTTAGACTTTAACTTGAGTGCCAAATCATTTATAAAAATTAAAAAGAACGTGGGACCTAGATGAGATCCTTGAGGGACTCCCGATGATATTTTCCGATTTCATTAAAACAACAGGAAAATAAACTTTTCCCAGTCTGTACATTTAAAAAATGTGTTTCCTGAAGTCCTAAAAGACTGAAATTTGATATATCTGCTTTAAAATTGAGTTGCAAGATTCCACCCAAACAAACATAGTTACATACATTGCAAGAATAAAAGCTTTTAAAAAAAGAGGTAACGATAGAGAGCGGGCCATGAAAATGATGTAGGTACCTACAAAAAATAGATCCAAAAAAAAATCTAGGGCACCTGCCAAAAAGAAATGAAATCCCACCAAAAACATTTCATGTAAAATGTTGCCAAGACTCACAAGTTCATAATGCTTTCACTGTTAAAAAGTGATGAGATCTCTAGTAGAGCCAAGCCCCTAGCTGAGCTTAGAATTGCGCTGCCCATGGGACCTATCCCAAGTCCAAAGTATATAGCTCTTAAATGCTCTTGAGTATATCACATTTATAACAATAAAGAACAAATAACTCTACTTACAAGCTCTGATTTTACAAACCCTAAATCTTGATTAAAAAAGTACGGCTTGGCCGTTTAATGTTCGTGAAAGCATTACATGGCATAACATATTATATTAAGGTCATAAGGAATAGTTTGTTCGACAATTACTAATTTTTATTATACTTCATGATTGTCGCACAAGCTATTCCGGGCTTAAATGTCATATCAGATAAAAGTACCACGAACATTAAACGGCCAAGCCGTCCTTTTTTAACCAAGATTTAGGGTTTGTAAAATCAGAGCTTGTAAGTAGAGTTATTTGTTCTTTATTGTTATAAATGTGATATACTCAAGAGCATTTAAGAGCTATATACTTTGGACTTGGGATAGGTCCCATGGGCAGCGCAATTCTAAGCTCAGCTAGGGGCTTGGCTCTACTAGAGATCTCATCACTTTTTAACAGTGAAAGCATTATGAACTTGTGAGTCTTGGCAACATTTTACATGAAATGTTTTTGGTGGGATTTCTTTTACTTGTGCCATAAGACCTACCTACCTAGCAAATTTCATGATTCTAGGTCAACGGGAAGCACCCTATAGGTTTTCTTGACAGACACGACAGACGGACAGGCATACAGACAGACAAAAAGTCATCCTATAAAGGTTCCGTTTTTCCTTTTGAGGTACGGAACCCTAAAAACCTAAATCCGCACGTACAAAGTCGCGGACATAGGCTAGTTAGTAATAAAGTATAAGTACCTAATTGTTACACGTGGCAGAGTGAAACGTGATTCAGATAACTAGATTATACCGCGCCTGCGCAGCCAACCTTTCATGTAGTCACTATAAATAGAACTAAAGCAGCTACGGTGCATTTCCATTTGCTAAAACAATCGTCGCCATCATGGTCAACCCATCGCCGGCTCACTACGGAGCACTCAAAGTGAGATTTTGGCCATTGTCTGCCACGCTGGCCAAGTGCGGATTGGCTACTTCGCACACCTTGAGAACATTATGGGGAACTCTCAGGTATGCAGGTTTCCTCGCGATGTCTTTCTTCACTGTCATCCGAAAACCGTGAATTTGTGGTTAGTTACATCACAAAAAAAAGCGAAAAAATAATGTAATTAGTGAGTATTTTCAACTTTCAACGTAAGATTACTATCCCAAGAATAGGGTGCCTACAATATGGAGAGAATATTTAGGTACCTGTACATTCTGAAACAAATTTTTATTTATTTTTATTCACAAGTTTTTGATTTATCATGCAAAATGTCGAAAAAATACGACTGTAGTACGAAACCCTCGTTGCGCGAGTCTGACTTGACCGGTTTTTAAAATCTGCATTTGTAATTTTTACTAAAAATATTAAGGGTAAAAGTAGGTACCTACCTAAGGTAACTAAATCATTTATTAAATGGGCTAATAAGATATCTTGAGTTGGATTTGAAATCGACACGAAACCTATTTTACTTAATGATAATAATGTTTAACATAAAACGTTATCTCCTCATTAGGTATTAATTGACTTTGTAGGTTGGTAGGTACCTACGTACCTATCACATTTCAATCGTAGATTCTCATTTTTACTGTTCCATCAATTGTAATAAATACCTTACTTAGGTAGACCGTACAAATCCTGAAAATAGAAATCAGAATGTCCTGAGAAATTTAAATAGATAGTCATGTAAAAGTATCCTAACTACCTATTATAAGATACCTATTTATATTCGAAAGGCCCTTAGGGTACCTACGAGCTTTACTAGTTTAGGGGCCAGGACTCCGTAAAAGTTATGTGGCCAAGTTTTGTTCAATAAATATTCATCTCTTTTCAAGGCTTGTTCCTATAAATAAACAACACGTAGATACCTATTTACCTTCAAGGTTTACCTATTCCTACAAATTAACAACAGGTAGGCAGGTACCTAGGTACTTAAGTACAGTGGACCCCCGGTAATCCGGCCCCTGTCTAATCCGGCACCCCCTGTAATCCGACATGTCTATTATTATTGAATTTACTACATTTGACATACATAGTGAAGTATGATTTGTACTTCAGAGTATGTATGACATATAGAATCTTATCATTGGACTAGCTGATGCCCGCAGCTTCGCCCGCGTGGATTGGTCAGATCCCCTGCAGCATCAGGATTGAGGAGTTGGACTCCAAATTTTTTATGAAACAATGTCGCAAAGTTCCTCTATCGATTAAAAAAGAAATGACGCAAATCGGTTCAGAAATCTCGGAGATTTCGGTGTACATAGGTAGAAAAACACAACTCCCTTTTTAAAAGTCGGTTAAAAAAGTAGCCTATTTTACGCCCTGGTCAATCCTCTACTTGCCTGTGAAAGTCCCGTCAAAATCGGTTCAGCCGTTCCAAAGATTAGCCTTTTCAAACAGACAGACAGACAGACAGACAGACAAGACAAAAATTTTAAAAACGTGTGATTCAGTTATGGTATCGTTCAAATAACCATATGAGCTTAATGTGAGGTAGTTATTTCGAAATTACAGACAGACACTCCAATTTTATTTATTAGTATAGAGTATAGATTTGTAATTTGTCGGATTACAAGGTACCTACTCTTTTGTAAAAAAATCCGGACTATAAGGGGTCTTAGGCAGAGAACTCTATAGTCCGACAAATGCGATAGTCCGACAATGTCCAGCAAAACGTTAGTTGGATTACCGGGGGTCCACTGTATTTCATTTAATTTCGAATATCAATATTTCGTTTAATTTCGATTGAAGGATTCGCAAATCGAAAAGTATTCATATAATTTCAAGGCATAGGGGTACTTATTCGTAATAATAATCTCGATTTCATTCCATTTGAATGGAAGGATTCGAAAATGGAACGCTTTCCGCTATCGCCGGTTGTGTTGAATTACAGCAAAGTGATACATAAACAAAATGGCGGCGCCGCAGCCGCCCAATGCACCGCGCGCTATCGCCCGCCACATCGAGTGTACGCGACTTGGCAACGCGGCCGCATTCCTGCAGCTGCGCGGCAACGTCGCAAGCACTCAACCCGTGTGCCTTTGTCGTGTGACGTCACGTCCATGCGACCGATGTGAAAATGTACGCTCCGAGAGCGCAAAAAGCGTGCCACGTTTTATTATATACCTACCTATGGTGGATGAAAATCGATCTATGGATCTATTTGAGTTTCTTCGCAAACATTATCTCAATAATATTCGAACTAAGTTTAATGTTTGGTTCCCTGTATTCTAAATATTTTTTTTATTAGTAGGTTGTCGGCCAGTAGGGAGAAGTGGCGAATGCTCGCAGGCGTCCAACATCTGCCCTTAAAAACGTCACTTTATGATGACTGATGACCATCGATGGTTACGACGAAGATGAGGTATAGGGATAGGCACTTACTTAGTAATCTCAATAATGTTTATTGTATTTGTAAGCCGACATGGCGTATATGCTGGACTGGAGATTTAACATATTATGTACTTAGTACCTGCACTCATTATGCAAATAAATAATTGTACTGCATTGCGCGTTTGGAATTCTCCTAACTTTCCTAGCGCCAACGTTTTTCTTCGTAAGGAAAATCCGTCATGGATACCAGCCACGGGGGAGCATAGTGGTTATGTCGGACTCCTACCGACTAAAAACCTCACGAAGTTCCATCCCACCGCTAATGACGGAGCACAAGGGACCGACAACACCTCGTTACTCTTCCGCAACCCACAACCCCTACCGCACGAGCCGTCTTAGTGAAACGATATTGTTGTTAGTATTATAGTTGTGCGATACAGCTTTTCAATCTCTCTCAGTCTGTAATCTATACTCTATACCTATAACAAGTGTAAATTAAAAATTTATAACACCCCCGACAAGTGAAAGTTACTGTAACTAGAAAAGTGCTAATAACTTTCAAACGGTTGAACCGATTTTCTTGGATTATAGCTAAGAACACTTTCTCGATCAAGCCACCTTTCAAAGAAAAAAAACTAAATTAAAATCGGTTCATTAGTTTAGCCACAAACAGATACACAGATACACACGTCAAACTTATAACACCCCTCTTTTTGGGTCGGGGGTTAAAAAGACTTATCCTGACTGACTGAGTGATCTATCAATGGACAACATAAACCGCTGGCACCATTGATGTTGGAAGAGCCAGAAGCTCACGACAGTTAGGGAACTTCTCACAAAACGTCGAGGCTTCGACAACAAATGTTAGAACATTTGACGAAGGTAGCCCTAAAGTAGCCCTATTTTTCTTTGATTTTACGTCACCATAACCTAATATTTGACATGGTTATCGTCGATTCATGATCAAACCGAGAGTTCCCTCACTCTAGTTCACTCCGCCGCTGGGTAAGAAACTTGAAATTTTGACAGTATAACAGACATACCTTTATGACGTAGGCGCTCAAACTCCATTCCTAGAGAAGGGTGCTAAATAGGGGATGAAAATTTGTATGAACGTCCGTCATTTTTCAATTTATACTAACCATGAAAATTGGGCTTTTGGTTAACAAGTGTAAACTAAATATTTATAACACCCCCGACACGTGAAAGTTACAGTAACAAAGAGCTGATAACTTTCAAACGGCTGAACGGGTTTTCTTGGATTAACACTCTCGATCAAGCCACCTTTCAAACAAAAAAAAAACTAAATTAAAATCGGTTCATTAATTTAGGAGCTACGATGCCACAGACAGATACACAGATACACACTTCAAACTTATAACACCGCTCTTTATGGGTCGGGGGTTAAAAATAAAGAAATACGGGGTGAAAGTTTCTTTTATCTTTTTAGCAATGAATTAATTCTGCTGTTTGTGCTATAAACAAACTGGATCGTTTGTATGCGGGACGAGCGCAGTATTTCTACATAAATATAGCTTCAATTTACATAATAGATATCGAGAATAGTACTGCTATTATCTACTTATTGTAATAACGTATGCATCATCCTAATAATGCCAATCTAAGTTGAATGGAAATTAGATCATTGAAGTATCACTATCCATAATCATAAATGCGAATGTGTGTTTGTTTGGTTTGTCCTTCAATCACGCAGCAACGAAGCAAGAGATCGACGTGATTTTTTTGCATAGATATTGTTAAAGTCCTGAAGAATGACCGAGGCCACTTTTTAGTCTGAAAAATCAAATAGTTCCCACGGGATTTTATTAAACCGCGATTTTGTCCGCATGGTAAATCCGGTCAAGTGCGAGTCGGACTCGTGCACGAAGGGTTCTGTACCATGGTACAAGATATACACTTTAATGTAGAATTCTTTTAAAGGTTTTACTTTTTTTTGTGATGTAACCACAAATTCATGGTTTTCGGTTTTTTCCTTTACTTGTGCTATAAGACCTACCTACGTGTCGAATTTCATGATTCTAGGTCAAAGGGAGGTATCCCACAGGTTTTTTGACAGACACGATAGACGGACAGACAGACGGACAAGTGATCCTATAAGGGTTCCTTTTTTCCTTTTGTGTTACGGAACCCTAAATATACAACCTTATTTCTGTCTGTTCTGTACTGTTTTAGCTTTCAGCTTTAGAGTTTGGGCGGGGCGTAGGTGAGTCAGTGAGTTAGGGGTTTTTACACGACTGCCCAAAGAAAGAAGCGTAATGTTTTCCGGGCTGTATGTACCTATATGAGTTTCTTTATCCCACCGTAACTTCTAAACGCCAAAATAGATTTAGATGTATGTATGGAGTAACGTCACAGTTCACGACAGTTAAGGAACTTCTAAGGCTTCAACGTCCTGGCAGGCGTCATTTGACGCAGGTAGCCCTAAAGTAGCCCTATTATTCTTTGATTTAACGTCACCATAGCCGACGATGGAAAGTTCCCTCACTCTAGTTCACTGTCGCAACCTCTAGAACACTTGCATCATACCGACTGACACTGGCTATAATTTTTTTAACCCCCGACCCAAAAAGAGGGGTGTTATAAGTTTGACGTGTGTATCTGTGTGTCTGTGTATCTGTGTATCTGTGTATCTGTCTGTGGCATCGTAGCGCCTAAACGAATGAATCGATTTTAATTTAGTTTTTTTTGTTTGAAAGGTGGCTTGATCGAGAGTGTTCTTAGCTATAATCCAAAAAAATTGGTTCAGCCGTTTAAAAGTTATGAGCTATTTTCTAGTTTTCTTGTAGAAAAGAAGGTTAGATAACCCTTAGGTTCATAATATTCAAGTGTCAATTGACAAATGTCAAGCTGTCAAGATGGACGTTGCCTAGATATACATAGTTATTTATTAGAAAATGATTTGTCGGGGGTGTTGAAAATTTTTAATTTACACTTGTTTAATAAAAATAAATCAATAATGGTGCTTGTATGGCGCTATTTTCAAATGTGAAAATCTTTTTTTTTTACATTTTTTGCCGGGCAGTCATGTTTTTTAATTTTTTCACTTTTTTATGTAGCTAATACTAGCTTATGCCCGCGGATACTTACTACACAAATTTCAAACCCCCATTCGACCCCCTTAGCGGTTTTTTCAAAAATCTTTTCTAGCTGAAGTCTACGTCATAATAGCTATCTGCATGCCTTTCAGCCCGATTCGTCCAATAGTTTGAGCTGAACGTTGATAGATCAATCAGCCAGTCAGTCAGTCACCTTTTTAACCCCCGACCCAAAAAGAAGGGTGTTATAAGTTTGACTTGTGTATCTGTGTGTATGTGTATCTGTCTGTGTCATCGTAGCTCCTAAACTAATAAACCGATTTTAATTTAGTTTTTTTTTGTTTGAAGGTGGCTTGATCAAGAGTGTTCTTAGCTTAAAAAGATTGAAAGTTATCAGCTCTTTTCTAGTTACTGTAACCTTCACTTGTCGGGGGTGTTATAAATTTTTAATTTACACTCGTTATTTACTCTGCACTAATCTAAGAGGTAAAGTAAGTTTAATTTGGATGTAGAAGGTAATCAATCTACTAGTTGCTTTGATATATAATAGGTACTGATTTCAAAAATTCTTTTACTCATAGATAGCTACAATATCCCCTAGTAAATCCCCTATAAATTATAACGGACGTAATATAAATACGAACATAAAGAGGCCCTGGCGATCTCTATTGTAGAAAATAATTACCTGCTAAGTCTTAAGGGTCCAGACTAGCGTTTTAACATACTCGTACGTTGTTATGTCAGTTAGTCAGTTATGGATAGCACGCTGGTCCAACGTGTACGGGGGCCATAATATAGAATAGCCCACTTTCCCGCAGCATCACACGCTATTGCGCGGCGCACTCAAAGTGGCACGCAATGCTTCAATGATGTTAGAGAATGCGTGAGAGAGCGCTCTGTAGCAGCCATATTGTTTCAATATTTGCCGCTATATACCACAATTCACGACAGTTCTTCCTTCATTGCTGAGGGTCGTGACTCCTTTCCATTAAACACATAATGGCCGGAGTTCTCTTGGGATAATAATGCGCTGGGTTCCCAGAGCCTTCCGCATAGAGTAACACAACGAAATTTTGATTTTAAATTTTTTCAGTTATTATCAGATGTTAGTGATAATAACCGGGACCGACAGCTTAACGTGCTCTCCGAGGCACGGAGGAAACGAAAGGGACAAATACGGACCTCCAAAGTCGGTCACCCATCCAGTTACCGACTTGGGTCAACGTTGCTTAACAATCGCAATTGATTGGTGTGTGTTGTTACAACTAGGCCGCATGTTTCCTCACGACAGAGGGAACTTCTAACAAAACGTCGAGGCGTCAACGTCAGTGGCAAGCGTCAAATGGTGGTCAAATGGTAGTAGGTACATTTAACGCAGGTAGCCCAGTTAGGTACAGCCCTATTTTTCTATGATTTCACGTCACCATAGCCTAATATTTGACATATTATCATCAATTCAGGATCAAACCGAGAGTTCCCTCACTCTAGTTCACTCTGTCTATACTACAATAGAGATATTTACCAAGTTATAACTTAAGTTATAATAGATCTTGTAAAATTCGGATGCTAAAATTTTCACAATAAATTGTAAAATAGACAGACAGTTTAATTGTATTTTACAGAAGTGTAATAATTGTAAAGCAAACATAAAATTATAAGGCGTTTAACGTGTGTCTGTCACATCTTAACGCTCAAAAGCATGGGCCAATTTTAATACAGTTTCTTTTATTAGAAAGTCTGTTTAATCGAGATGATTCTAAGCTATGTCTGATGAAAATCTGTTCAACCGTTTGAGGATTATCAACTGTTTTCTCAGCCATTGTTGGGAACTAAGTCATCCAATTATACTTTAAAAAAAAGGAAAAAGTGACTGACTGATCTATCAACGCACAGATAGGACGGACGGACGGACGGATCGGGCTGAAACGCATGCAGATAGCTATTACGACGTAGACGTTCGCTAAGAATCATTTCTTCTTTCTTTCGTTGGTGAAAATTCAACTACTAAGGGGGTAAAAATACAGGGGTTTGAAATTTGTGTAGTCTACAAGAGATCTAGTCCAGAGATCCAACAGTTGACGTCTCTCGGCTGATGATGATCATGATGATCTATTTTTTTTTTTTATTCACTATAGGTAAGCGCTTGACCACAATCACACCTGATGGAAAGTGATGATGTGGTCCAAGATGGGACGCGTTTACCTAGAAGGTGCCTATTCACTCTTGTTTTAAAGATACCCGGATTGTAATTGGTAGGAAACACAGATCGCGGAAGAGTATTCCAAACCTTAGCCATGCGTATGAGGAATGAAGACGCAAAACGTTTCGTGCGTGTAGATGGAATGTCAGCGACATAAGGATGGAAACTCGCCCGACGTCTTGCGGTTCGGTGGTAAAATGGTGGTCTAACGTGCGTCGGCACGCTATCTAGGAAAGTCTTTTACGATCTAGTATTTGCTCCGGGATGTTTTCCCGGTATTAGCTAGGAACGCTTATTATCTAAACCAGCTTGACAAGTTGCCGGTATCTCAACGTGCAACTGGCATCATACTTCCGCAATTATCCCCCGTATTACGTGGTATTGCGTCACTTGGGACTTGTGAACATTGCATTGCGATCATCTCGATTATTGGTATTGGCTGTTTTTTTTTTAATTTATCATAATGCTCATTCCTTATAATTTATATCTCGGCAAACTGCACAGCAGTTTGTTGGCGAGTTAGCGCTCATAAAAGATGACACCGTGCCTTTGTCTATAGCTAATACTTACTCTGGTAATACCTATGGCCAATTCACACCAATTGCGTATGCAGCACGTACACATGACACGTGCGTAGTGACGCGTGTGAACCCGTAGATGTAACTGCACGCATTACGTCTACGCGGACGTTCACGCCACGCAAGCGGTATGCAATGTTTCATAGAGTTCCATACATTACAACGCAATGGTATGCGCTACGTCTACGCTTACGCAGCCTGTGTGAACGAGCTCTTACTCTAATATATACCTTACTAATCTATAAACTACTTGCCTACCTGCCTTATCTTAAATAGAGTAGAGAGAGTGTAAAATGAGTAGACAAGTTCAAAAAAGTAATATCTGTGAAAGTGTATACTGGCTAGTTACCACCCTACCGGCAAAGCTGTGGCCCCGTGCCGCTAAACGATTTACCGTTCCGGTACGATGCCGTGTAGAAACCACTAGGGTATAGATTTGATAAAAACTTCCAGGTTATAGCCCGCTTCTATCTTAGACTGCATCGCCACTTACCACCAGGTGAGATTGCAGTCAATTCTAATGGCTAATTTGTATCTGAATTTAAAAAAATTAATTGTGCTTTGGCAGATTTTCGCAAAAATGTCTAGTTTTTTTAAAGTGGATTTAAAGATTTGTATGCAAATCCTTAAGCTCGTGCAACTTTAAAACAAAAATTTTATCGGAAATCTGGCAAACCAAAGACACAGATATTAACAGGGCTCTCTCCGTCACTCGTTTCATACAATCGTAGTTCCAATTTCATTTGAATATTAAGCAACCAAAGTCCATGAAATTTTGCAGACATATTTTAGAAACTAATATCTGTGTCTGTGGTGTTTTAGATTTTTCTAAAAATATGTAGTTTCAAAATTACAGGGGCTCAAAGATTTGTATGAAAATTTTTAAGACCGCGTAACTTTGAAACCGAATATTTTAACAGAAATCTGGAAAACCACAGACATAGATATTAGTTTCTAGAATATGTCTGCAAAATTTCATGGACTTTGGTTGCTTAATATTCAAATGAAATTGGAACTACGATTATATGAAACGAGTGACGGAGAGAGCCCTCTTAAGCTCCTAGAACGTTCTATAATATTCCATTGAGTTGGATTAGTTAATGTACAAATGAGAGCCAAACTACGTTTGTTTGGGACTCTACGTGATCAAAAACGAACCCTATAAAAACCAATAGACTTTGTATCAAGCACAAGTCAGGTCGTGCATGGAGTACTGCAGTCACCTCTATGATGGCTCCGCTAAGTACCAATTAGCGGCTGGATGCCTGGACGATCAACGGATCGTCGAGCTTAGAGACTCATAGGCGAAGACACTCTCGGGATGAGAACAGTTTTGTGCCAATGATAGTCTACAAGTTGACCAAACGCGGATTGGTATACTTCACACACCATTGAGGATATAATGGAGAACTCTCAGGTATGCAGGCTTTCTCACGGTGGTTTACTTCACCGATGAAGCAAGTGATATTTATTGCTCAAAACGACCATAACTCCGAAAAGTTAGGTGCGTGCTCGGGATCGACCCCCCGACCTCCGGGAATAGGAGGCGGGCGTCTTAATCACTATCACCGCTTTATCACCTTAGGTATCTAATACCCATTTACACTAATATAATAAAGAGATAAAGTTTGTAAGTTTGTTTGTAGAAAGTAATCTCTGGAAATACTGAACCGATTTTGAAAAAAAAAAACACCTGTAGAAAGCTACACTATTCCTGAGTGACATAGGCTATATTTTATTTTCAAAAAATTGAGTTCCCTACGAAAATTGTAATAAGCCACTACTAATAAGCTAGTGTTTTTTTACGAGCCTAGTTCCATCGTTACCTTGATTATTTAAACGCAACTGCATATAAACATGTTTTGGAGAGCTGCATTGAGCATTTTCATGAAATTCACGGTTCAGGCGGTATTAAGGTCAGTGGCGAGTGGAGAGGTTTTGTTAAGTCCGGTACAAAAGCCATTTTTTTACTATAATAGCGAGTTATTTTGACGATCCGTGCACTCCATTCAAAACGAGAATTTTTCCGATGTAAAAGCCATTGCTTGTAACTTGACTAGCTGATGCCCGCGACTTCGTTTCGCATGGTATTTTCTTGGAAAAATCTCGTGGGAACTCTATTTTACGGCATAAAAAGTAACCAATGCTAATCCACTGCTAACTTTATACCTACTTTCAGGATTAATTCAGATTCCAATTAATGTTCAATTTTAATGGAAGTGTCAAGTACGCTTTCAGCGGTAGTAAATAGAAGTAAAAATTTTCACTTCTGCTAGCAGTAGGTACCCATTGACTGCCAATTATTTATTATTTAATTCGAAATTCAAACGTAAAAAACTCGCTGTTATCTTTATTTTTATAATATAAAGAGTCTATGAGTTATAGTTATTTTTATCTATTTGTAACTAAGTATAAATGTTATGTTAACGATTTTGCTTGTTGGTTAGTGCATTCAATTGAAAACTATTTTAGTGTTATCGCTGACCAATGACCACAAACCGCTAACGTTTTGAAGTTATGGGAATTCGATAGCAAAACTACAAACTTCTAGATAGGGTCTATACTATTTCTAGATACTTTATAGGTATAAAGTATCTAGAAAGTTCTATTCTAACTAAATCGATCTCATTGACATAATGGTAAGCGCTACATCCATACTAATATTAGAAATGCTAAAGTGTAAATGTCTGTCAGCTAGGTTTTCACGACTTTTCTTTGTTCTTCTTATAATATTCTGAGAAAAGATCCTTGCTAAGTACCTAGTGGGCCGACGAAGGATTGACACGATAAAGAAAAATTACATGAAAAATCTCAAGTGTTTTTAGATCCAGATATTTGAGCTGTAGGTAAGTACTTTGTTTAATACTAGCTTCAGAGTAAAATTACATTGGTAGGTAAGTATTATCCTAGTATAATATCCTACTATAGATTATTATAATCCAATTTTATAAATTTTTAACTCAGTACATTAAATTAACCAGCTATGCATAAAGCTAAACGGCTGAGAGCAATTAAAATCGCGAAAAGCGTAAGGAAAAAAATACAAAACGCAAATCGCAAATTGGGACAAACTCGTTGCGCCAGCGCATCTCATCCATGTGTGCGTGCGGGGTACGTCACCTTGACACGAGGCCCCACGGGGTACTACACCCGTCCTCGTTACACGCGCGCGTAGCCGCTACGTGAGAGAGGGACGCACGACCCGTAGACGACGCTTTCAGAAACGCTACGCGCCTCGTCCGAGTCAGCCATCTTGTTGTTCCTTTTGTTGATAGATTATTTTAGGAGCCTCTTCAAATTATTTTTTTTACTCTACACCCAGCAAAGGTATTTATTACGAACACAGCTTTTAATAGGTGTTTGTTTCGTGTGGTTATTTTTTCTAACTTTAGATAGGTGTAGTAACGTAGGTAGGTTAGGTAAAGGTTACGTCATGCCGATGCTTTCCGATTGATGGATTATTCACGGTTCAATTACATAAACCGACTAGCGAACGAATAATATATTAAGCGATCGGTTACTGTACATCCGGGTAACTTTGCTTTAATAGGTAATGTAACTATGACAAGAAACAGTGGAATAGGATTTGTACGGGAATTATAACATATTTATATTTTTCGAAAGGAACATTTTACATCATTAAACTAGGTACATTTCGGAGGTGCAATATAAAAACCTGATAACTTATGTAAAGACAAGTGTAAATTAAAAATTTATAACACCCCCGACAAGTGAAGTTACAGTAACTAGAAAAGACCGAAAAGACCTGATAACTTTCAAACGGCTGAACCGATTTTCTTGGACTATTCCGCGCCTACGATCCAAAGTATCAGAGTTTTCCAAAACATCATTTTCAAATAAATAATTATGTATCAAGGCAACGTCCATCTTGACAGCTTGACATTTGTCAAGTGACATAATATTAAGAACCTAACGGTTATGTAACCTTCTTTTCTACAAGAAAACTAGAAAAGAGCTGATAACTCTTAAACGGCTGCACCAATTTTTTTGGGTTATAGCTAAGAACACTCTCGATCAAGCCACCTTTCAAACAAAAAAAACTAAATTAAAATCGGTTCATTCGTTTAGGCGCTACGATGCCACAGACAGATACACAGATACACAGATACACAGATACACAGACACACAGATACACAGATACACACGTCAAACTTATAACACCCCTCTTTTTGGGTCGGGGGTTAAAAAATAACAATAAAATCGAAATTTTAACGCTGACTCAACGTTGCCTCGAAAACGAAATGAACGATCTTTATACTTCGTCCCTATTTATCATAAACTAGCCGATGCCCGCGACTTCGCCCGCGTGGATTTAGGTTTTTTTGAAATCCCGTGGGAACTCTTTGATTTTCCGGGATAAAAAGTAGCCTATGTGCTAATCCAGGGTATAATCTATCTCCATTCTAAATTTCAGCCCAATCCATCCAGTAGTTTTTGCGTGAAGGAGTAACAAACATACACACACACACACACACACACACACACACACATACAAACTTTCGCCTTTATAATATTAGTGTGATTATTTAGATGGCATCGATTACATAAGCAATATTTTTTATATACATACCTATTTACTTATTTTATCTTATAAATACTTACGAACTCATAATTTCCTATTTATAATTTTGACTGGACTGGTATGTAGTTAGGCACGTACCTACGTCATCCTACGTTATATTGGTGTCGGCGTATATCCGACTAGTTTACAAATTATTCAGGGCTAGACTCGGACGGATCCAAAACCAGTCGGGCATTCACCGACAACAACCGGACGTACTTAAGCAAAGTCGGATTTCCTACTCCTATACATATTATTTACGTAATTACGTATTTATTAATAAATAAATAATTATATACCTACTAGGTGCCTAACAGTAAACTGCGCAAAACATCCGTTATATAACCACATATTTTATACAGTAGATTAGGCATACCTATATAGGTAGATAAGATAAGATATTGCTTTTGTTTTATATAATCCGTTCTTACATACGTAATTCGATGCTAAAACATAGTTGTAACAAATCTGTAAATCTTTGATGTTAGGTACCTATATTTAGACATAACCTTTAAAACATTATAATAAACATAATATAAAAAATCGGTTACATACCACTAAATTACTAATACGACTGTATATTCCCATAATTTGGAGATAAAACATGTTTAAACAAAGGAAAATAAAGAGTAAAATCATTGATATGTAACCTGAAAGATTTATGTTTGATGATGATTTTCGCGACTCGTAACGCCATCTAGCGGATAACTTGGGCACATCGGTCCACAAGGTTATAGACCGAACGTCTCGGTGGTTATTTTTATGCGCTCCTAATGTAATTTGTGTCCAGGTTCCGTTGATATGAAAAACTTGAAGATGCAGAGTTATTCTTCTTCTCCATTATATTAATTTAATGACTGTTGATTACGTACAGATTATTTCGTTAAATTCATTTAATTTTGAGAAAGTGTGGAGAAAAGACGCTTTACCTAGTAAAATAAGGTAATTTGGAACGTCTAAGATATCGGCGGTGCACTTTCAGAAGTATACATACTTATTGTATTGTATGTATACACAAGTGTAAATTAAAAATTTATAACACCCCCAACAAGTGAAAGTTACAGTAACTAGAAAAGAGCTGATAACTTTCAAACGGCTGAACCGATTTTCTTGGATTATTGCTAAGAACACTCTCGATCAAGCCACCTTTCAAACAAAAAAAAACTAAATTAAAATCGGTTTATTAGTTTAGGAGCTACGATGCCACAGACAGAAAAACAGATACATACGCCAATCTTATAACACCCCTCTTTTTGGGTCGGGGGTTAAAAATATAAAATATAATATAATATAACCTGTATAGTATAATATAAAATAACCTGTCATTTTCATTTTAGAAGTAATGAACTCCTGATACAATTTCTATAATGCTTACTTATAGACATTATGGAGAATTTTCTTATTTTCCGTTCCATTTTACATGAAAATACTCTCTTTTACTCTAGAGCGCTGTGCTCGGTTTTGCTCTTCGTGATCAAATCAGAAATAATATCCGGAAGAACCAAAATAACCAACCAAAATAGCCCAACGGATTACGAAGCTTTAGTGGCAATAGGCAAGGTAGGGATATAATTCTAAAAACTGATAAACGTTGGGTTTCTAAGATGCATTCCACGGACTCATATGAAGCTATTCGCTTTCTCTTTATGCATTGCTAGAATACACCGTTTTCCCCGCCAACTACAAATATTGGGACCTTCAAAAGAAAAGTGAATAGGCACCTTCTAAAAAGCGCGCTCCACCTTAGGCTGCATCAACTGCAGTCATCGCCTTCTTTGATGTGATAGCAGTCAAGCGAATGCCTTCTTATTTTTTTAGGGTTCCGTACCTCAAAAGGTAAAACGGAACCCTTATAGCACAGGTAAAGAAATAAATCTGAAAACCGTGAATTTGTGGTTACAACAAAGAAAAAAATTTAAAATATGTTTTAATTTTCAAAGTAAGATAACTATACCAAGTGGGGTATCATATGAAAGGGCTTTACTTGTACATTCTAAAAAAGACATTTATTTATTTTTAAGCATAATAATTTTTGATTTATCGTGCAAAATGTCGGAAAAATACTCGAGTACGGAACCTTCGGTATGCGAGTCTGACTCGCACTTGGCCGGTTTATTTTATTTTAAGTCGTGCTAAGAGGGCCGGCTAGATGGAACCGTAATCGGACGGCGAAGAAGACGTAGTATCTTGTATTTGGTATATCGACGCCAGGTTCTTTACATTTTATGATGTCAACATTTATTTCAGACTGTACATTTTAATGGCCGTGAGATATAGCTATGCTCGTGGCTTAACGAATTTAATAAATTATTTATTCGCTCACATGAGCTGGTATCGAAGGGTGTATTTATCTTATGTTATGGCTTATTAAGAAAATTATACTACGAAGTTTTTTTATTCGATTAACAAGTGTAAATTAAAAATTTATAACACCCCTGACAAGCGAAGGTTACAGTAACTAGAAAAGAGCTGATAACTTGCAAACGGCTGAACCGATTTTCTTGGATTAAAGCTAAGAACACTCTCGATCAAGCCACCTTTCAAACCAAAAATACTAAATTAAATCGCTTCATTAGTTTAGGAGCTACGATGCCACAGACAGATACACAGATACACAGATATCCCTCTTTTTGGGTCGGGGGTTAAAAAGCCCTCGACTACAATCTCACTATGTGACTTTGCAGTCTAAAGCTGCGAGTGGCTGAGATCTATAAGCTAGATCTAGAAGCTTAATTCAATCCAAACATCTATTTGGTTTCATTTATTATGTTTCATTGATCTGGTGGGACGCGTCCGCCATGGCCAGTTACCACCCTAACGGCTAATCCATGCCACCAAGTGATTTAGCATTCCGGTACGTCGTATAGAAACCAAAGGAGTAGGGGGTTAAATGAAAACTGCCGCCCATACCCTTTCCAGTTTAGCCCGCTTCCATCTTAGACTGCATCATCACTTACCGCCAGGTGAGATTGCACTCAAGGGCTAACTTGTATCTGAATAAAGAATTTTAAAAAAAAACGTAGCATCTTACAAAAACGTCGCTCGAAGAATCGTTTCTAAAAGAATCGAAAGATGCGGTGCAATAAATTAAGTACAAGTGTAAATTAAAAATTTATAACACTCCCGACAAGTGAAGGTTACAGTGACTAGAAAAGAGCTGATAACTTTCAAACCACTGAACCGATTTTCTTGGATTATAGCTAAGAACAATCTCGAGCAAGCCACCTTTCAAACAAAAAAAACTAAATCAAAATCGGTTCATTAGTTTAGGAGCTACGAAGCCACAGACAGATACACACGTCAAACTTATAACACCCTTCATTTTGGGTCGGGGGTTAAAAAGAAATCTTCTAAATCATGGGGTCAAGTGTCCACTGGTCAGTTTTGTTGCAGAAGTGTGTGTCATTGTCAATGTCTGCAAGTTTTTTCATTGGAATAAAACTTTTACAATGTCTTGCAGAGAGTTTAGACAGTGCAACTGAGTTGACTGGGCTAATTTCCGTAAGTTTTGTTCCTTGAGGTAATCCTAAATCAAAATCAAAACATTTTATTTGCTTAAATGTTACGTGTTTGTTTGTTGGTTTATTGGTTTGTCTTTCAATAACGTGACGGAGCAACGGATCGGCGTGAGTTTTTGCATGTGGATATAGTAAAGACCTGAAGAGTAACATAGGCTACTTTTCATTTCGGAAAATCAATAAGTTTCCACGGGATTTTCAAACCTAATTCCATGCGGGCATCATCAGTAACTAATCCATACTTAATATTATAAATGCAAAAGTGTGTCTGTCTGTCTAGTTTTTCACGGCCCAACAGTTTAAGAGAAGTTGGCTTACATCCTGGGATGGAAATAGGGTATTTTTTACCCCGGAAAATTAGTGAGTTCCCACAGATTCCAAAAGGTCCATCCGTTAAACCAATTTATATAAAATTTGGTACAGAGGTAGCTTGCGTCTAGGAAATTGGCATAAGCAACTTTTCATCCCGAAAAATTAATGAGTTTCCACGGGATTTTTTAAACCTACTCGTAATTCCACGCGGACGATGTCTCGAGCATTTCCAGTAAGTAACTAATAACACAAAGTATTTTATACGTCATAGGTACAAGTACAAACGGTCAACGTGTTTATCAGTCACAAGGCAGCTCCGTGATTATGTTGGTGATAAAGCCACCAAACAAATAATTGTATTGGCCATTAAGTTTGACTTGGAACGAGTGTACTTTGTAAGCGATAACGCGGCTTGGTTTAGTTTTGACCCGTTTGGGAGGAAATAAGGCTTGTTAAAGAGCAATGAGCAAATGTAATGTTCTACACACCCAATACACAAGGAAGAATCTGCTTAATCTTCTAAATATATAAAAGGAAAATGTGACTGACTGACTGATCTATCAACGCACACCTCTTACTGCTGGACGCATCGGGCTGTTTGGCATGCAGATAGTAATTGTATTGGCCATTAAGTTTGACTTGGAACTGTGTACTTTGTAAGCGATAACGCGGCTTGGTTTAGTTTTGACTCGTTTGGGAGGAAATAAGGCTTGCCCGTTTAAAACCATGTTTTAAGGCTTCGCAGTTTACTTAAAAAAAGTGGCTGTGACATACGGACGGACAAACAGACATGACGAATCTATAAGGGTTGCGTTTTTTGCCATTTGGCTACGGAACCCTAAAAAGGATGAGCAAATATAATTAACTATACTCTCAATACACAAGAAACAATAAGTTTAATCCATACTAATATTATTCTTTCTCTCTCTACGTGATCAAATCCAAAATCGGATCCGTAGAAGAAGCAAAGTGACCGACATAGCTCAACGGGTTGCGAAGCTGAAGTGGCAATGGGCAGGGTGCAAAATTCGAAATACCGATAGACGTTGGGGTCCCAAGGTGCTAGAATGGGGACCTCGGACCGGTAAACGCAGCATTGGAAGACTTCCTAGTAGGTGGACAGACGACATCAAACGAATTGTAGGCACTAGGCAGCAGCTGGATGGCAGCGGCGCAAGAGCGTGGCGTGTGAAAGTTCCTATAAAAGACCTCTTCCAATGTCCATAGTTCCATGTGTTCAGCTGTGGACGTCTACCGGTTGACAATGATGATGATGTCACCAACATTTTAATGATGTAGGAACAATTTAGGTATCTAATTTGCTGAAGCTGATCGATTCTGCGAAATGTTATTCGAGTAGGCTGACTCATGTCTCACACCCCTAAATAAGAGACCCAATATACAGTGTATTTCATTACGAAATATAGGTATACCTACACACCTCGTACTATCCAAAGTCTGCCTGGTGGATATTGCTTTAAGCAATAAGGCCGCCTTTGCATACAGACGTTTTTAGTTTATAGTTTCTTGTTTTGTCTTGGTTTTTTCTTGTTTTGTGTGCAATAAAGTCTTGTATCTATCTATCTACCAAAAATACGTTAATAGCTTAGTGCATACAATTGACAGTTCTACAAGTAGTTGCCGTGCATGTTTTTTGTTTTTCCGGCGTCTGTTTCCTTGCACGTGAATAGGCAAATTCTAGGCAAGCGTGTTCCAACTTGGACGTCATCAATGCTCCTATACTTATGCCAATTTAAAAAACCAGTCAAGTGCGAGTGGGACTCGCACACGAATGGTTCCGTACCTATTTCGTACAAGATATACGAACCGAACACTTTTATGCAAAACACTGCAAGTTAATGTGATTTCACACTTCATACTAATATTATAAAGGCGAAAGTTTGTGTGTATGTGTGTGTGGGTGTGTATGTTTGTTACTCCTTCACGCAAAAACTACTGGACGGATTTGGCTGAAATTTGGAATCGAGATAGATAATATCCAGGATTAGCACATAGCCTACTTTTTATCCCAGAAAATCAAAGAATTCTCACGGGATTTCGAAAAACCTAAATCACATTTTAATTTTGTTTTGTGATGTAGCGACAAAACGGTTTTCGGATTTTTCTCTTTATTTGTGTTATAAGACCTACCTACCTACCAAATTTCATGGTTCAGGGTCAACGGGACGGGGACGGGTCTTAACAGACACGATACACGGACAGACAGACAGATAACAAAGTGATCCTATAAGGGTTCCTTTTTTTTGAGGTACGGAACCCTATAAAAGTTGACTTTTGATCAATGAAAACCTTGCGTTTGACCACAATTCTTTTTAGACCAATAGCATGACCGGCGTTAAAGGGAACTTTGACATTGATCTTGATGATAATGATAATGTGATAGAAAAATGTTATTGATATAATCATGGCGATATGAATCAGCTTAGCAGTTATCTGTGTTAATTAAAAAAACCTAGCGAGGCACGAGGAAACGTAGACGAAATTCAGACCTCCGAAGTAGGTCCATCCATTTACCAAATTGAACCACGTGGCATTTTGCCACGAGGTCCAATTTGGTAAAGGAAAGAAATATATTATGCAATCTAAGTTGGAAATCTTTAGATTTGTTTTTACGTTAGGAAAAGCTTTTGCGGTGGAGTAGGTAGCATAGAAATATAAAGATAGATAGATGGAATTATAACCCTTTAAACTAATATTAGTTAATGGATAGATGTAAATGATAATAACTGGGACCAATTATCTAGCGAGGCACAGAGGAAACGTAAAGCCTGGACTTGACTCGCTCCAGCAATACACGGCGCTGCAATTGCTTGTATACAGTATGGCATATTATTGTAAATTGAATATGTACTTGAAAAGAGCAACCGCCGAGTTTCTTGCTGGTTCTTCTCGGTAGGAACGGCATTCCGAACCAGTGGTAGATTATTTTGACGATTCAAAAGCACTTGTAAAAGTTTAATTGAATAAAAACATTTTGAATTTGAATTTGAAAGGCGACATTCAGACCTCCGAAGCCGGGGCATCTCTTTAGCGACTTGGACCACGTGGCATATTGCCTACGCTGTGCAAGCGACTGATATGTGCGGAATTTAAGTAATATTATACGTAATCGAAGTTGGAAACCACTAGCCTGATAGGCGTATGGTAGTTTTGTAAATATGACTTCAAACCAAATTTCCTTTTACTATGCACTTGATCGTTTGGCGTTAGGAAAAGCTTTTCCGGTGGAGTGGCATAGAAACAGAAAAATAGAATCCTAGATAACTTTTTACCATACGAACCCTTTTATTGCGAAAAATCGAAAAACCGTAAATTTGCGGTTACATTACAAAAAAAATATTAAAATGTGTTCATGAACAAATAATTAGTATTTTCAATTTTTCAAAGTAAGATTACTATACCAAGTGGGGTATCATATTATGAAAGGGCTTTTATTTTTTTTATTTTTTAGCAAAAATAGTTTTTGATTGATCGTGCAAAATACCCGATATTTTGAATTGCACATGGCCGGTTTTTTTGCACATGTCGAGTATCCGCTAGTGCTTCATAAAAAGCAATGATGAGGTCTAGCTTGAAGATCGCTTGCCTCGAAGTTGCCTATTTATTACCTGTGCCCGTCGCTATAAGTGTAACAGTTTTAGGCTATTATGGCAGAAACATCCCCTTCGGGTCCAAAATTTTGAATTCCTAAAATGTTGAATTATTATTATATTGAACTAAAGGATTCCCGTGACTTCGTCCGCGAGGATTTAGGTTTTTAAAGATCCCGTGGGAACTGTTTGATTTTCCGGGATAAAATGCCTATGTCAATTACAGGGACGCAAGCTACCTCGGTACCTTTCATACAAATCGGTTAAGCGGATGGGTTGTTAGGAATCCCGTGGGAACTCTTTGATTTTCCGGGATAAAAAGTAGCCTATGTCCTTCCCCAGGATGTAAGCTAACGATGTACCTAATTTAATCAAAATCGGTAACTGATACATTTTTTGTAACATTGTAACTGAAACATTTTCCATGGCAAACTAAATAAATTTGAGAAAAAAAAATTGTTTTAATCACTTAGGTGAACATTGATCGTGGATATTTTTGACTTTAATAGTTTTATTTTTACTCACTTAGTACTTTTTAAAGTAAAGTAGATACTTACTTGATTTTAGTGTAAATAAATAAAAATTAAAACAGCTGGGCCGTGAAAAGCTAGCAGACAGACACACTTTCGTATTTATAATATTAGTATTTAAGTATGGATAATAAGCATCTCAAGACATAATAACTCTCAAGGCGTCGCAGTGGAAGCTCCACAAAGCAGTTTCTGAAAACGTCCGCCTCGGGTCCGTGAACCCGCGCGGCCGTTGAACTCATTTAGCGTAACGCGATCGTTCACTCGCGACTCGCGCTGGGGTCACTTTGGCCACTTCGTCTTATATACTAAGTACATAAGCTTATATACCCACTAAAAGCAATAGGGCCTTGGACTGTAGTCGTAAAATGATGTGATGTTTTGTATGGCGGTAGTTTATGGGGCTAGAATTCATTAATAAAATTAATAAATAAATCTTTATTAACTGAACAAAGCAAGTGATATTTAACCTTAGCAAATTAACTTAACTTGCGGAAAAGCAAGTGATATTTAATAGAGTCTTGGACTGTTAATAAAATGATGTGATGTTTTGTATGGCGGTAGTTTATGGGGCTAGAATTCATTAATAAAATTAATAAATAAATCTTTATTAACTGAACAAAGCAAGTGATATTTAACCTTAGCAAATTAACTTAACTTGCGGAAAAGCAAGTGATATTTAATAGAGTCTTGGACTGTTAATAAAATGATGGGATGTTTTGTATAGCGGTAGTTTATGGGGCTAGAATTCATTAATAAAATTAATAAATAAATCTTTATTAACTGAACAAAGCAAGTGATATTTAACCTTAGCAAATTAACTTAACTTGCGGAAAAACAAGTGATATTTAATAGAGTCTTGTACTGTTAATAAAATGATGGGATGTTTTGTATGGCGGTAGTTTATGGGGCTAGAATTCATTAATAAAATTAATAAATAAATCTTTATTAACTGAACAAAGCAAGTGATATTTAACCTTAGCAAATTAACTTAACTTGCGGAAAAGCGAGTGATATTTAATAGTCTTGGACTGTTAATAAAATGATGCGATGTTTTGTATAGCGGTAGTATAAGTGGCTAGAATTCTTGATTTAACATAATAATTAAAAAAAACACGATTTTTATTCATTTTTACAATAATTAAATTAAGGTCACAATTTTTTTTTTTTTAATTTATTACAATTATTTTTTTGCAGAACTTACTCTATTTTTAAGTTAAAAAATTAAAACCTCGTAATTTTGTCTTTTACGCCTTGTGACGTCATTTATCGCTTTCCGTACAACGTGACGTTAATATTAATTGTTACAAAACTCATGATTTTTTTTAATTATTCACTTTAATAATGAATTCTAGCACCATATAAAATACCGCTATACAAAAAAAACATCACATCATTTTATTACTACAGCCCAAGACCCTATTAAATATCACTTGCTTTTCCGCAATCGATCAGCTGGATTAATTGTCTAATCCATTAATCATTCATCACTATTGATTAATTAATCACTATGAGGACGTATTTGACCAATGCAGAACCTATCGTCTAAAAGAATATAGACGCCTGAAGCTTCTAAATGGACTGAAAAATATTAAAATGTACTGAAAATATAATCATCTCAAGAGTATGGGTTGTTTGCTCATATCATCATCATCATTAATCCATCGCTGGCCCACTAGTGAGCACGGGTCTCCTCTCAGAATGAGAAGGGTTTTGGCAACAGTCCACCACGCTGGCTACACACACCTTTGAAAACAGTAATATTTTATATGTTATATATATTTTAACAGAAATCTGGAAAACCACAGGCATAGATATTAGTTTCTAGAATGTCTGCAAAATTTCATGAACTTTGGTAGCTTAATATTCAAATGAAATTGGAACTACGATTGTATGGAGTAAGTGACGGAGAGAGCCCTGTTAAAGCAAGTACCTAATTCTAATTGCTTGGAACGCATATGACTCCGAAAAGTTATAAAATGTTTAAATCTTCTACATTGACTGAAAAATACCTACTACTAAAATATACCTACTGAAAGTATAATCATGTTAAGAAAATCACACTAATCACACTAATATTATAAAGGCGAAAGTTTGTATGTGTGTGTGTGTGTGTGTGTGTGTGTGTGTGTGTGTGTGTATGTTTGTAACTCCTTCACGCATAAACTACTGGACGGATTTGGCTGAAACTTGGAGTGGAGATAAATAATATCCAGGATTAGCACATAGACTACTTTTTATCCCGGAAAATCAAAGAGTTCCCACGGGATTTCGAAAAACCTAAATCCACGCGGACGAAGTCGCGGGCATCATCTAGTTTGTTCATATGCAGCATCCGATTATCTCGTAGATGTCCTTTCATCGAAGGTTGTCTGTGAGGGATCGCTGATACAAGATAACATCACCTTTGCGTGCTTTGTATTTATATGAACGTTTTATCTTTAACTATGTACACTTTAAATACATCTAGGGACCTTGAGGTACAGGTTTTTCAAACTTACTTCAGGGTTTCCGGCACAATTGTGAACCGAACGCATAAATGGTTACAATAAATTTCATCTTGTTATTTAGGTATTGTAAGCAACAAAGTAGTTTATAGGTAAGTATCTTAAAACCGGTTAAACGCAAGTCGGACTCACACATGAAGGGTTCCGTACCATTGTACAAGATATCTATAAAAACTTATGCAGTTTTCATTTATTTTTAATTTGCATGGTGATCATTTAGATTTTTTTTAATTATTTGTTGTTATAGCCCCTATAAAATACATTTATATATTTTCTGAAAATTTCAACTTTCTAACGATTACGGTCGTGCCCTACCCTACTAGAGTAGGGTACGAAACCCTAAAAAGCCTTATATGAAACTTTATTCAACAACGTTAAGTTTTAAACCGTATTTTATTCATGTAAATTAGCTCGTAAAGTATAAGGAGCTAAATTTTGCTATACCTACCTATAAAAGGATAAGACGTTAACATATTTTTAAGATGCTGGGATGGCGACCTTGCATCGGAAAGCTCTAGGTGGACAGACGACATTCATCGAATCGCAGGGAGCCGCTGGATTCAGGCGGCGCAACCTATGTGTGCGGAAGACCCTATAAGACACCTACGCCCAATAGTGGACATCTATCAGCTGATTACGACGATATTGAATAAACATATGAATAGGTAATTTAGCTAAATATGAGATATGAGATAGAAGTACGAGATTAAATCAGAAATGAGAAGATCCATAGGAGAAACAAAGTAACCGGCATAGCTCAACGGGTTTCGAAGCTGAAGAAGCAATAGGCAGGGTACATAGTTCAAAAAAACCGATAGACGTGGGGTCCCAAGGCGGTAGAATGACCTCGGACAGGAAAGCGAAGCTTGGAAGGCTAGGTGGACGGACGACATCAGGCGAGTCGCAGGGAGCCGCTAGATTCGGGCGGCGCAAGACCGTGGTGCGTGGAAGTCCCTACAAGAGACCTATGTTCAGAGCCAGACGTCTATCGGTTGATGATGATGATGATGACGATAAGATGTACAATAGTAAAGTATATACAAGATAGGTATCGTCACGGCCTCGCCGGGAAACTTGTGCCAAAGATAAAAGTAGATAAAAGTTCTTGTTCGTTCGAGTCCCTAGAATAGAACAAGGTGTTCCAAGTAGCACAAACTCGATAAAAGCTTTACCTACATGCATGCTGTTCAAACTCGAAAGATTTCTTTTACCGAGCTTTTGTTTTACCAAGAACATACAAGTGAAATACATAAACATGTGAATTGTGTATGTACCGTCCTTTGTATGAATTATATAAAGGGAGGTAGTATTCAGAGATAGCTTATGTAGCTGTGTGATCTGACTACAAATGAAACAACGTTATACTCAGTTACATACTTAGTTGTAACTGGTTTTATTGACTTGTTGAGGTTTACAATGATGCTGAAAATAACAATAATTACTCCTAGCGAATAACTCGCAAGCTTTACATATATAATGCAAACTATGCGCCTATAATTAATCAGACGAGACCTATACCAGCGCAACTTGCTGGTGAAGATGACGACGACGAAGACGACGTAAGCATTGCTGGACTTGACAATACCCCCGTGCTCGATGCTGAGGGTCCCAACACACAACCGAGACTTCGAGACCCTAAGCCAAGAAGGCAGGCCTTAGCCAACGAACGTTACCGGGGAAGCGTTCTTCCCCGCGCCACACCAGGGCAAAGAGGCCATGCCTCAAAGCTCTTACCCCCGTCTTGTCCTAGGTCAAACGGAGAAGACCCTGCTGTATACGAGATCCATCGTCTCATTATGGCGCTGAACGTGAATTACTGGACTGGAGATAAATGCTCAACAGTAGTACAGTGGTAAGTCTCTACACCTAATGGTTAAGACGTCCGGGTCCTATTCCCCCGGGGGTCTGGGATTCGCACCTCTAATTTTTAACCACCGACTCAAAAACAGGGGTGTTATAAGTTTGACGTGTGTATCTGTGTACCTGCGTATCTGTCTGTGGCATCGCAGCTCCTAAACTAATGAACCTATGGCCTAAACCCTTCTTAGTCTGAAAGCAGACGCAGTAGTGGGCAGGCGATGGGTTGAGATGATGATGAAAAAGGCGCAACGTGCAAAAAGACAAGTAATCTTTAATGTAAAGATCCATCAAGGCAAGTCTTATGATAGGTAACTAAATTAAAAAGCACTTCTTATACAACCCTCTACTGGCTTGTGAGTTGTGATCAATCCCTCTTTTTCCTTTCCTTTCCCTTAGAATTTCCTAAAATCCTGAAATAGGTACCTACCTGTTTCTTTATCTTTAGTCAAAATCTCAATTTCGTAGATAATATAGCTTGAAAATTAATTGAAATGATGGATCTTCATACAAACTCCTTGTGGATGGTATTTCCGAAAATCTTCAAACAATTATTTTTTCATTATTAACCGAAAGCCTAAATACCAATTTTTATGGATACAATTCAAAACGAAGGGTGTAGTTAATAATAAATAGCACGAGAAAATTATTTACAATTACAAAGATCTATAGTAAAATATTACGTATTGGATCAAAGTTCGGAACAGGAAAATAACTCAAAGATAAGCGAACGCATCTTAAAATGTGACACCTAACGCCATCTAGCGGAGTACGTAGTTAAAACGTGGCGTTCGTGAAATTTTACGGCCATGTTGGTACCTCTGAAAGTACATGAACATTTCGCCTCCATTTTTGAAGATCATTAAACTAAACTAATTGAACGCGACTAAATTGTGTAACTATGCACTAATGTTATGATTCTTTTTCGAAAAAGCTCGGTTACATTTTCAATCCAATCAATTTGATTAAGTTTCAGTTTTTTAATACAATTGGACGTAGATAAATGTAAATATAAAACCGGTCAAGCGTGAGTCGGACTCGCACACGAAGGGTTCCATACAATCGTACAAGACATTAACACTTTAAATATGTATAATATATATAATATGTATAATATTGGTAATATAACAACAAATTCATGGTTTTCGGATTTTTTAACTTTTCTTGTGCTATAAGACATTGCTACATTGCCTGCCATTTCATGATTCTAGGTCAACTGGGAGTATCTACTTTGACACACGTCAGACAAACGAAGAGATCCTAGGAAAGAGTGCCTTTTTTCTCTGAAGATACTGAACCCTAAAGGTAAACCCTAACCCAAACCCTGCACTTGTACAATATCGGACAGATATAAATTAATTTTTATTTCGGACAGTTGATTATAAACATTTCCTTCCTCTGTTGTATACCTATTGCAAGGGTATGTAACTAGGTAGGCAGATCGCTGGTAGCACGGTAATATTTGCTGGTAGGCAGGTGGTGTAGGTAGATAGGTAGGCTTTAATTACGCCAGAAAACTGAAGCCTGACTCGGGCTGCGTGGGCTACGTGCAAATTACTAAAAACTCTATTTTCACGTAGGCCTATTTTGTAGGCGCTTATGGAAATAAAATCGGACACTAAGAGACATTACCACACTATCACACTTCACATTAGTATTATAAAGGCGAAAGTTTGTGTGTACATGTGTGTATGTTTGTTACTCTTCGACGCAAAAACTACTGGACGAATTTTGCTTGTATAGATTATACCCAGGATTAACACATAGGCTACTTTTTATCCCGGAAAATCAATGAGTTCTCAAGGAAATTTTTAAAAACCTATATCCACGCAAACGAAGACGCAGGCATCTGCTAGTTTATTATAATAACGAACGTGTGTCTGTCTCTCTGTTACCTTTTCACGGTTCACCCGTAGAGATGGGTATAGGCTACTTTCTATCTCGAAAAATCGAAGCATCCGCGCGGGGTTTTGGAAACCTAAATCCACGCGGACGAAGTTGCGAGCGTAATAATTTGGAAACTTGAAACTTTGAAGTATAACTACATTTTATAGCCCCTGAAAGCCTGTCTATGAGAAATGAAATTCACGGATTTTCAAGAAATAGTTGTAAGCCTTCTTTTGCTGTCGGCAAGGCGAATCGCTTGGATAAACTTAGTCCTATAGGTATTTTGATATAAATATAAGCGGTAATAGCCTAGCGGTCAAGACATCAGCCTTCTATTCGCGGGATCCGTGGTTCTACCCGGTTACGCACCTCTTTTCAGAGTTTTTAGGATTCCGTACCTCAAAAGGAAAAACGGAACCCTTATAGGATCACTTTGTTGCCTGTCTGTGTGTCTGTCTGTCAAGAAACCTATAGGGTACTTCCCGTTGACCTAGAATCATGAAATTTGGCAGGTAGGTAGGTCTTATAGCACAAGTAATAGATTAAATCCGAAAACCGTGAATTTGTGGTTACATCACAGAAAAAAAAAATGTGTTTCAATTTTCAAAGTAAGATAACATACCAAGTGGGGTATCATATGAAAGGGATTTACTTGTACATTCTACAACAGATTTTTATTTATTTTAAGTATAATAGTTTTTTATTTAACGTGCAAAATGTACCGGAAAAAATACCCGAGTACGGAACCCTCAGTGCGCGAGTCTGACTCGCACTTGGCCTGGTTTTTTTTAATAAAACTGGAACCCCCACTTTCTAAGTTGTGTCCTTGATATAAAACAATGGCGTAACCCCGTAAGGAACAACATTTCCTGTGCCTAACAATTGCTAACTACTAACAGTACTAATAGAGAGCCAAGCGCGTTATTCTATAAAAGCTGAAAGTCCCCAACACAGGGAGAAACGATCAGCAATAATATATACGAACAATAAAGGTGTGAAAAATCTTACGTCGAAGTACAGTGGACCCCCGGTAATCCGACAAACGTTTTGCAGGGCAGTGTCGGACTATCGAATTTGTCGGATTATAGAGTACTGCCTAAGACCCTCTATAGTCCGGCGTTTTTTATTAAAGAGTACCTTGTAATCCGACAAATTATTAAAGATCCAACGATAATATTCTATATGTCAAAAGTAAACCACATCACATCACAAAGTTTGTGTGTATGTGTATATGTATGTGTGTGTGTATGTTTGTTACTCCTTCACGCAAAAACTACTGAACGGATTGGGCTGAAATTAAGAATGGAGATAAATTATCCCCTGGATTAGCACATATGCTACTTTTTATCCCGGAAAATTAAAGTGTTCCCACGGGATTTTTAAAAAACTTACATTCACGCTAACGAAGTCGCGGGCATCAGCTAGTTCAATAATAAAATAAACTTGTCGGATTACAGGGGGTGCCGGATTAGACAGGGGCCGGATTACCGGGGGTCCACTGTATAGAGTCTGATTTTTTTATATTTTCTTTGAAATAGTGTTAGAAATCACGTCATACATTGCCAGACACTAAGGGCCGTAGCAACTCCCTACCAGGCGCCTTAAAAGGTTAGAAGTTTAAGGGTTTCTGGCAGGGGGTTGCCACTGGCAGCAAGTTTTTTATATTTTTTGGTCAGGCTTTAATAAGCTTTTTTTGTGAGATAAATGGGATTGCGCTTGATGACAATCATGCCTGATAAAAGTAAATACCAATGCTGAGGTCTAGATTGGATCGCGCTTGCCTGGAAGATGCCTATTCACTCTCGTCTTGAAGGTATTTAGTTAAACTTGGCAGCAAACACGGACGCCGGAAGGGCACAAGGACCCAAAAGCTTAATTTGCTATAATCCGCTAAACCAGACAAACCACTCGACGTACGTTTCGCCCCGTCACCGGAGCATCCTCAGGAGATGTAGACCTTACAATGCCTAATTGCAAAGCCTAATAGGTTTACTAGGCCTGATTGCAAAGCCTAACAGGCTTACGATGCCTAATTGCAATTAGGCTTTGTAAGTCTATTAGGCTTACAAAGCCTGATTGCAATTAGGCATTGTAAGGTCTTCATCTCCTGAGGATGCTCCGGTGTCGGGGCGAAACGTACGTCGAGTGGTTGTTCTGGTTTAGCGGATTATAGCAAATTAAGCTTTTGATTCCTTGTATATCATGGACTTCAGCAAAATAACGCCTGCTTCTATACAGCCGGAAGGGCAAGCTGAATTGTTTCCTAGTTCCACGGCAGTATGGAAGAACGTTTTGCAAAACAAGTATGTAGGTACTGTACTATAAAGTATTATGCATTACACAATAATTAATTCGCATGAATACAAACAAAGAAATCATCAAAATATAAAGTGTGCCTTCACATACTTGGACAATGCGCAGTGTCATCGACTCGGCGACCATTCATGAAGCCGTGACGTCACATCCGGCGCCCGCGCATGCTGCTTCATGTTATAAGCCAAAGCCGAAATGACGGCACATTGCGATTGGCCTAGACAATTTTCAGGAATGTCGAGAGCGCTTGATACATATATCATCTTCATCTCTCAAAATGAGTAGGTAAGGGCTTAATACGTGATCATACAAAATTGTAATCCATCCACTATATCTGTCTGTTTGGTACGTTTTCGTCGTCTTAAATCGGTTAAACATCCGTCTAAGCGATTTTGACATAAATTGAGATAGCTTGCATTCCGGAGACGAACATAGGCTACTTTTTCCCGGAACATGAAAGATTTTTCACGAGATTTTAAAAATCTATATCCACGCAAACAAAATCATGGGCATCATTTATGAAAGTTTTAAAAGAACTGCTTTATCACCATTCTATAACATTATTTTATTTTTAAACTTTCATTTTGTTTTGAATATTTAATTTACTGTAATTATCGTTTCCCAATGTTATTTTTTGTCATTAATTATTTGTTACTATGGGTTGTAAATATTGCCTGAAATAAAATTTATTTATTTATTATTAATTCAGTCTAAACACATCAAATACATGATTTTAGGATCAGGATTGCCTAGTCCGTAGCTTGAGTTTCGGTTTCCGACTACGCCGAGCGGAAGCCGTTTGGCTTTGGACGAAGCCCGCTGGACATTCCTGTGGATTTCGTCTGGACTCTTAGTCAATTACGATATTCTGCTACTTCGGCTTTGGACTACAGCATTATGTGTACATAAGTAGGTACATAGTACATACCTGCGTCATATCGCAGTCACTTCATGTTTATCAAACAAGTTCAATATTCTGTTTTGAAATGTATTTCCGGTTGTGCAGTAATTAGAAATCACAATATAAAATATAATGGTGTTCCGTTGTTATTGTATTGTTACCGTGAGTTTGCACCCAAAAACGCGTCAAGTGCGAGTCGGTTGAGCACACGAAGGGTTCCGTACTATCGTACACTTTAATTTTGCATGTCGTAACCACAAATTCACGGTTTTCGGATTTTTCCATTTACTAGTGCTTTCATGATTCTAGGTCAACGGGAAGTACCTACCCTATAGATTCTGATCTCCTTGACGGGTCCGTAGTCCGTACGTATCCATAACCAGCTACCGTCACACAGTTATGAAATGAAACTTCTAGGAATCTTTTAGGAATTATTTATTTAAATTTCTATTAAAAAAATGTTATTATGATGCTAACGAATTTTTGAACGACAAATTTTAAATTGTGAATGGAATAATTAATAATTTGTACATGATCACTACGTTTTTTGCATTATATAAAAATAAATTTTGCATGGCGTGCTTGGCAGAATATGCGATTCTACCTAATATTTAAGAACAATGTATATTTTACCATATTCTAGCAAATAAACACTTCTTATTCTTATTCTTACAAAAACCAGAGTGAGATAAAGGATATCGGATCGGAATTCTAGAATCTAAAGCGTCTAGAGCCTCGTCGACAGGAACTCACCTATCTACGAGGACAACGCACGGACGGACGGATAGCGGAGGCTTGGTAATAGCACGGTAATATTATCTGTATAGGGTCCCGTTTGCAACTTTCGGGTACGAAACCCCAGAAATAAACTCCTTTCCTGGTTAATACTATAGTAGGTAGAATAAGTAGTAGTAGTATAGAATAAGTAGTAACATCGGTTTATTGCAGCCTCGGAACATAGATGACAAATATCGGATCGGAAGGCAACTCCATTAAAACGAAAATATAATTAACATTCACCCCTTCCAGATAGGGATTGCATACAAGGGGTGTACGTTATCTATTGAAAAAAACATCGATTTCGATACAATATCAATTACGTACAAACGTTTCATTTTAGTTTTTTTTTATTATTACAATAAAACTTAAAGCTTATCCTTTAAGTACCTTATCTAATTATTACTATACAAATCATGCCTGCGTGGAATGGTGCCAAGAATACGGGCTGCATTTCCACGCTGGTTTTTTTTTTCATTTTAGTTAGTAAACCTCATTTATTGGTCTGGCTCATCTGGGCTCATCTAATACAAAAGTGTGAAATATCATGTATGTCATCATGATCAACCCATTGCCGCCCCACTACTGAGTACGGGTCTCCTCTCAGAATGAGAAGGGTTTAGGCCATAGTCTGCCACGCTGGCCCAATGCGGATTGGCAGACTTCACACACCTTTGAGAACATGGAGAACTCTCAGGCATGCCAGTTTCCTCACGATGTTTTCCTTCACCGTTAAAGCAAGTGATATTTAATTTCTTAAAACGCACATAACTGAATATGTATTCATGTATGTGTTACCGGTAATCTGGATACTCTGGTATTGCGTAGAATACCGAAGCATACCATAGAATACCTAAAACATTCAGGCAATGTATAGAATATTTTTTGTTTCATACTTTACCCTAGGCGTACCTACTATACAATTCCCAAACAGCTGTAGGAAATGTATTTTCCGGTAACATATGTATTGCGATTGCTATTTATATTTGCGATTTCCCGTCTTACAGTTTTAGGAGCTCTTGAGTAAGTATATGTTGCCTGGAAGAGATCACAGACCGCCGCCTTTGTTACAAACGTACATTACCTAATTAGAGGTACGCGATAGCGATGGTTTTTTCGGTTGAAATGCATGGAAAGACATTTTCTCTGTATTTTCTGTGTTTTATACTGTGTGTGTGTGTACTGAGTTTTCAATATGGTCTCAAATACAAGAATATTTATTTCATTTATTTATTTAAATACATTTCTAAATTATATCCTTTAATATATAAAAGAGGACATTAGCTTCAATAGCTCAACGGTTATAGAAGTGGACTGAAATCCAAAAGGTCGACGGTTCAAACCCCACCCGTTGCACTATTGTCGTACCCACTCCTAGCACAAGCTTTACGCTTAGTTGGAGGGGAAAGGGGAATGTTAGTCATGATTCAAATGGCTAATATTCTTCTTTTTTAAAAAAAAAAGGACATTTCATGAATGGTATCGACACTTTGAAGGCGCATCACTAGTAGGGGAAGCGCAGAACGCCGCGCTGTAGGTACAATGAATTTAAACATCATATTACGTTTAGCTATATGTGTTTAATCTGTCTGGGACACGGGCAGTAAATTGATATTAGGACGACAGGTAATTGTGCTACGATATGAGACCCGCACGTCACCGGCGCTATCTCGCACCGGGTTAGCGCGGGGGCTGTGCGGGGCGCCCATACCCCGATTGCCATCTCGACCTGTCGCATATTATGCTCATAATATGTTCGTAGCATGATTATATCGGCTACGACGGCCAATCTAAGCCAATTGCGCGTGAGATATTATAGCGCACAATTAGCGTATAGCTTGTGTGCAAACACAGGTGCACTCTCTATTCCCTCACTCTCATAGTCCGGTGGGACGTAGGTACATAAATCCGATACGACCGGAGAGAGATCGGGGGCAGGACCGACAGCAACTTTATTCTGATTGATTTTTGAATATTTTTTTATATAATCTTTTATATTAGGTGTAGTAAACATTGTATTTTTGGACAACGTCTGTTGGCAGTAGATTGTGAACGGGTCTAATCTCCTATATTATAATATCTGTTATTTATCCACAAATTGGCAAAATAAAGATTTCATTTCGTAAGATTCAACATGATAAAACGATAAAGACCACCCTCACCGCCTGGGTGCCTGGTGCACTTCGACCGCCTGTTGTGCCAGATACTTTCTTCCACGCACATGCAAACTGTGGAATCAACTCCTATCGGCGGTGTTCCCACTAGATTACAGCATAGGGTTATTAAAGAGGCGGACCATCAAATTCCTGAAAGGCCGGCAAGCATCGGCGGTACCTCTGGACTCTGATGCTGCAAATTACCATGGGTGGCGGACGGCGGTAATCACTTAACCTCAGGTGACCCGCCTGCTCGTTTGCTCGCAAATTTTTATAAAAAAAAAATACAAATATCTTACACTACAAAAATCTTCAAGGAAGAAGTTGCCTAAAAAAAGACATCAACGCGGCGCGTCAGGGCCGTCCAAAGCGACCTCGATTTTTGAAGTAAAAACTTCTTTAGGCACGTTGAGCAACTTTAGCATGCGAAATACTTCAAGGTCGCGTCACCGACATGCTAATATTAATAGTCGATTTTTGAAGTGAAACCTTATTTAAGTGCTTTTTGCTATTTTGGGATGAGTAAAAACTTCAAGGTCGCGTCACTAACCAGTTTATCTATACTAATAATACTAATACATAATAATATTTTTAAAATAAAATTGAAGTGTCCTGTCTGTTTGAACGGGCTAATCTTCGGAATGGCTAAACCTATTTTGACGGGACTTTCACAGACAAATAGAGGATTAACCAAGGAGTAACATATGCTACTTTTTTAATCGACTTTGAAAAATGGAGTTGTTTTCTAACTATGTACACTGATATCTCCGAGATTGTGAACCGATTGGCGTAATTTTTATTTTAATTGTCAAGGTAACTTTGCGACATTGTTCCATAAAAAATTTGGATTCCAACTCCTCAGTCCTGATGCTACAGGGGATCTGACCAATCCACGCGGGCGAAGCTGCGAGCATCATCTAGTAATTAAATACGAGTGTGATATGTTTTGCGTGTGATGCGCGTGTTCAATAGTGTATATTTTATACCTATCCTATACCTATTAATTTGAAAATCAGTACATAAGTATTTCATAGTTTTAGGTTTTTTTTCTATCGAAAATCTTAACTGACTGCTAATTTTTATTGTCTTCTCATGTAAACTACCTAAAGGTTTACTATATAAGTCGCAATGTCACCTTAAATCTGCGATTAGTTTGAACAGCAAAGTATAATAATAAATAGCACTTACCTTCTGAAGCCCAGAAACTCTGAACTCTCGTAGGATGTAGCCGTATGACGTAGCATGATGTCAAACTAAGGGTGACCAATCCATATTGAGCTATGCTGTGCTATGCTCTATTACTCCTCTAAGATAATAATGAAGATACAAAGAAACCCTGCTGCGCTGTGCTTTGTACAGATGAGCTTTGAACATAGCAAGGATCACGCGGTATCTGCTGGCTCGCTCGGCATCGCATTGCCCAACCCGCTCAGTCTATCTCGTTTGCACTTGTACGCATGCACGTCGCGCTATCGCAGTCACGCAGCACACCGCGCAGCTCAATGTTGTTTGTAGAAAAACAGCACCAGAAAGTTAGCTTAGCTGAGCACAGCATAGCTCAATGTTAATTGGTCACCCGAACGCTTCGGCTACACACTCCGTCTAACCTGCGCAGTTAAAACTGCACAGGCAAGACTTAGAACTGCGCAGTCCAATCTTTAGCTGCTTTTGCAACTGCGCGGGATACCGTCTTGCCATCCACACACACGCACTTAACTGCGCACACTTGCTTGTGCAGTTAAGCTCTCAGGTAAGACGGAGCGTGTAGCCTAAGGACCACTTGCACCAAACTGATTTCTAGTCAAATTTTGTAATAGCGTCACTTTTTATCAAGTTTGTTCCGCGCTTTTTTTTTTTATTCACTATAGGCTTGACCACGCTTGACCACAATCACACCTGATGGAAAGTGATGATGTGGTCTAAGATGGGACGCGTTTACCTAGAAGGTGCCTATTCACTCTTGTTTTAAATATACCCGGATTGTAATTGGTAGGAAACACAGATCGCGGGAGAATATTCTAAACCTTAGCCATGCGTATGAGGAATGAAGACGCAAAACGTTTCGTGCGTGTAGATGGAATGTCGACGACATAAGCGCTTAACAAGAAAAGGACAAACATACTGGTAGATTTTAATTAAACACATTTAACGGGTTGGTGCAAGTGCCCCTAAGGGCCAGTTCACTGAAATGGGCATGTACAAGTAAGAGGAGGTAAGAGGTGTGCTTTACAAAACGACTGTATTTTTGGCCGGTTCGAAGCGCCGCGCCCCAACGAACGTACCGGGAAATAAACTTGACAAGCGTACTTGTATTAGTAGAAGTCTAGGCCACTTGCATACAAATACTACAGCTAGTAATATGTATTTATATAATGCTACAACAAATATCTATACTAATAAATAAAATAGGAGTGTCTGTCTGTAATTTCGAAATAACTACCTCATATTAAGCTCATATGGTTATTTGAACGATACCATAACTGAATCACACGTTTTTAAAATTTCTGTCTGTCTGTCTGACTGTCTGTCTGTCTGTCTGTCTGTTTGAAAAGGCTAATCTTTGGAACGGCTGAACCGATTTTGACGGGACTTTCACAGGCAAGTAGAGGATTGACCAGGGCGTAACATAGGCTACTTTTTTAACCGACTTTCAAAAAGGGAGTTGTGTTTTTCTACCTATGTACACCGAAATCTCCGAGATTTCTGAACCGATTTGCGTCATTTCTTTTTTAATCGATAGAGGAACTTTGCGACATTGTTTCATAAAAAATTTGGAGTCCAACTCCTCAATCCTGATGCTGCAAGGGATCTGACCAATCCACGCGGGCGAAGCTGCGGGCATCAGCTACTCTATAATAATAGTTACTAATAATACAGTTCTGCAGCCCAAAATTGGCTTTTAAAAACTTAGATGGGGCTACGGTACTTTTAAAAAGTATCGTGGCGCCATCTAACTCTGTCTTGTGTAACTATTACTATTATTATGTGTGTGGCTCATCATCATCATGTGGCTCTTGTGTAACTATTTTTTTTTATTTTACAGAAACCCAACCAACCGTTTTAATTCAAGATAAAACCTTTTTGAACGACAATTAAATAAAAAATGTTCCAAGGATTTGTTGTAAACATTGAACATTCACTCAAAAACAGTAAAGGCGGAACCGTGCGTTTATAACAGGCGACACGATTCGTAGATTAAGGTGCACTACACGGGTCTGCCCGCGAAATTTAAATTTGTTTGGTTTTTTTGTCAACTAATACGACAAAGTAGGCTTATGGCATCCTAATAGCGCCAATGGCAGTATCATCTCCACAGGTTTAGGTATAGGTTTATTTGTTTAGGTAAATCTTTACTTGAAAGTGTTCAGTTTAAGAAATTAGTCAAAATAATGAGTTTGACGTGAGTCAGATCGTTGGCCATCTTTAAATAGGCGGAGCCAACGATCTCATTGACCCTAACGTACCCTAAATGTTAGGATCATGAAAACTTTGACAAAAAAATAATTTAATTTTGTATGGAAATTTTTATAATTTTATTTCGCCATTATACTTCAGCATTGTATTTATCAGATCAATATCGTCATTATATACTAATTACCAAACAGCCTGTATATAGAAACAAAAATTATATTTGGTGTGTTAAGCCTTAATAATATGACTCACCCTAAAATTCTGATGCGCAGCCTGCTCCTCAGCCTCGTACTTGTGTTTGATGTTCTCTATCCGCATCTGCTTCAGGATGCCCGCTACCTCAATCCTGTTTGATAAATAATGCTTGTTAGCCATGCACCCGATGGCACTTGCTATCATCCCCAATTTAACCTCTTAGGAGCTGAACTTTCAAAAATAGTATTCTTAGTCTTCATCTATGTATAACACACTCCCATGCAAAACATGCTTTTAGAAAATCTAGATCCACCAGTTTGAGCTGCGCCCGAGTGAACTAGAATGAGGGAACTCTCGGTTTGATCCTGAATCGACGATATGTCAAATATTAGGCTATGGTGACGTGAAATCTACTACATATTAATATACATAAACAACAATGTGTTGTAAAACTACATATTAATATTTTTTAACCCCCAACCCAAAAAGAGGGGTGTTATAAGTTTGACGTGTGTATCTGTGTATCTGTGTATCTGTCTGTGGCATCGTAGCGCCTAAACGAATGAACCGATTTGAATTTACTTTTTTTTGTTTGAAAGGTGACTTGATCGAGAGTGTTCTTAGCTATAATCCAAAAAAAATGGTTCAGCCGTTTAAAAGTTATCAGCTATTTTCTAGTTTTCTTGTAGAAAAGAAGGTTAGATAACCCTTAGGTTCATAATATTCAAGTGTCAAATGACAAATGTCAAGCTGTCAAGATGGACGTTGCCTAGATATACATAATTATTTATTTGAAAATGATTTGTCGGGGGTGTTGAGAATTTTTAATTTACACTTGTTTAATAAATTAAGTTCGTAAATTATAATTTTAAATAGCTTATGCCCGCGACTTTGTCCTTTGTGACTACACAAATTTCAAACCCCTACTCTAAGAGGTCTTAGAGGTTGCATTTTCAAAAATCCTTTCTTTGCGGATGACGGTGTCACAATAACTATCTGCATGCCAATATCAGCCCAATCTGTCTATTGGTCTAAGCTGTGCATTGATAGATCAGTAATCAGTCAGTCAGTCTGTGTTTCACCAGTGTTTCATTGCAGGACCTGCATGGAGGTTGATGAAACACCGACGCACGTGTCCCATAGATTACAGGGGTGTGACAGAACAACGAGAGCGCCATTTGGGATCTCCAACCTCTCTTCAGGAAGCCCTCGGCAACCTGGGTAATATACCTGGTTTCTGGTGCGAGCTTGGATCTTAACTCCAGCCGAGATAAGACTTTGGCGGGGAGGGGCAACACACGCACAGCAGATGGAAACTTTTAAGTGCAGAAACCAGCCCAGAGGGGAGAAAGAAGAAAGAAGTCAGTCAGTCAGCTATTCCTTTATGTATAGACTAGATGATGCCCGCAGCTTCGCCCGCGTGGATTGGTCAGGTCCCCTGCAGCATCAGGATTGAGGAGTTGGAATTAAAAAAATTATGCAACAATGTCGCAAAGTTCCTCTTTCCATTAAAAAAAAAATTACGCAAATCAGTTCAGAAATCTTGGAGATCATGTACATAGGTAGAAAAACACAACTCCTCCATTTTTTAAAGTTGGTTAAAAGTAGTCTATGTTACTCCTTGGTTAATCCTCTACTTGTCTAAGAAAGTCCCATCAAAATAGGTTCAGCTATTCCTAAGATTAGCACGTTCAAACAGGCAGACACTTCAATTTTATTTATTAGTAGTATAGATATAGATGACTACATTGCCAGACTTTCGGAACCTTACCTAACTCTCATATTCTCCTGCAGACGGTGCAGAGGCCCTAGATACTCCTGGGATCTCCCACCTCTCACTTCAGACAGCTGGTATTCCACATGTTTCATCCTCTCATTGTACAGCTGTTCCCGGAGGACTGTGAACTGACGCTCTAGGTTCGCTGGAATTTGAAGATGGTCATTTAAGTATACAATGTATATTATTTCCCTAATAAGTAGTGATAGCTTAGCGGTTAAGACACGGGTCTGAGATTCAAACCCAGGCAAGTACTTATAACATTTTAGAATAGAATGGAATAGAATAAAATAAGATTTATTTGTTGATCCAACACATAATACAAAACACAATAAGCATATTACAAATAATAATCCCTTAAAATCTAACTTAACTTAAACAGCATATGTTTACTATGTGTCGTGCCAACAAAAAGGCCCTAACTCAGCTTAATGTTGTGGATATACAATGTACCCACAATGCTGTTATTCTGTTCTTTAGAGCTATGTGTGTTTTGTAAAATGAAATAATCTGTTACGCTGCATGGTCCATGTGTTTTAAGCAATTAAATAAATTGCTTTAATGGAGAAGTAAATCACGGTGAGGAAACCTGCATGCCTGAGGCTGAGGTCTAAAGAGTGTACTTTGACTTTGCTCAGTCTTAAGTGTCAGTTGAAACAAGACAGCTTTATACCAGTGATAAAACTCTTTATTTTATCAATGTCCTAAGTCTACACAAAGTCAAAGTTTGCTCTATAGATCTTAAACTGAGAGTTCTTCATGGTGTTCTCAAAGGGTAAGCTTATTTCATGGTTTATCATGGTATGTACCCGTTACCTACAGTATAAAATGTTCTCAAAGGTGTGTGAAGTCTGTCAATCTACTATGGCATAAACCCTTCCCATTTGAGACTTGTGTTCAATGGTGAGTGGGCAATGGGTTGAAATGATGGTATAATTCCCTATTCAAATGCCAATAGGAAATTCATTGGCTGCTTTGATTTTCCGGCATAAAAAGTAGCACATGTCACTCTCCAGTTCTTTAACTATACCAATGCAAAAAATCACGTCGATTCGTTGCGACGTGATTGAAGGACTAACCAATAAACCAACAAACCCATTGGTATTTATATTATGAGTAGTGATATAGGTAATGATATGGATTTTGAGACTCAAAGCAACAGTGTTACAGTATAATCAACAGAATGAATGCCTTTGCTATGTCCACTGTTATAAATAATATATTTAATACTTTTTTAGAGCTATAGAATTGCAGAATAAATAATAATACAACATCATTAAGACAAAAGCCACAAGTTTTTTATCAAATTCAAGTAAAGTGTCATCTATAATCAGCTCATTTTATTCATTTAAAATACACTTTTACACACACAATAATTTAAGCTCCACATTTTCAAAAAAACAATAAAAACCAAACATAAAGTTCAAAATCGCATACCAAACAAATTGTTTAGTAAACATAACCTATTTCGTAAGTCACAGGAACCAACCTAAATGGTCCAAACACTCGTTCCTTCGTCGTTCACATTCACTTTCATCCATCTCCGAGGAGTCATCGGAGTCTGGTTCGTCGGCTTCTTCAGCGCTGGAGTCACGGTCAGGTCCCCTGGAGGAGCCCCCGGATCTCTCAGTATCGCCCCCGGACATGTCGCCATCCCCATCGCTATCACCTTCCACTTTCATCGACGGCATTTTATGATTAAAGTTTAGAATTTTTACGTTTAACTAGAAAATTAATATAAAACAAAATTTATGAAATTACTCAGATTTGCCCTTTCCCTCGAACATATAAACATAAAACGTCAAATCGGAAATGTCAAGTGTCTGTGGTCAAGTGTCACTGTCAATCACAGAGTACTTTTTACGTAAGGTATTGTCTATGGTGTTTGTGGTTACCAAATCAACATTATTTTCCTTATTTTTAGGGAAAACAGTTTATTACCGTTTTCAGCGTTGGTTATATCACTTTCACTTTGTTGTCTGTCTGTCTGTCCGTCCACCCGTCCGTCGTGTCTGTCAAGAAAACCTATAGGGGTACTTCCCGTTGACCTAGAATCATGAAATTTGGCAGGTAGGTAGGTCTTATAGTACAAGTACAGGAATAAATCTGCAAACCGCGAATTTTTGGTTACATCATTAAAAAAAATTAAAATGTGTTTCAATGTTCAAAGTAAGATAACTACACCAAGTGGGGTATCATATGAAAGGGCTTTACCTGTATACCTATTCTAAAACAGATTTTTATTTATTTTTATGCATGATAATTTTTGATTTATCGAGCAAAATGTCGGAAAATTACCCGAGTACGGAACCCTCAGTGCGCGAGTCTGACTCGCACTTGGCCGGTTTTTTATGATTGAGACCATATAGCCAACAATAATAAATTTTTGATTAAGTAGGCACTCGAAGTGTGCACTTTTGGATTTTCCAATCTTTTTTATTGGACAAAATATGGAGCGATAGACATGAACGAGGAACATGCGAGTAACGCAGCCACACTACGTCTCTGTCTCCGTTCCTCGCTTCTTCCCATGCCACACGGGCAGTGCGTAGACGGGGGGGGTTACTGTGTAAGGAACACTGATCCTTCAAAATGACGTATAATAACGAACCATACCGCTAGACTGACTATAAGCAGGCATAATCCCGTAAAATGATTTTTAGTAGTAGATATTATGTACCTAGTTTGTATACAGAGCCTGTTTATTTTATTTTTGATTTAAAATTGCAGCACTTGGCTAGCGTAGGTACTGGACTATGATCTCATAAGCACTTCTCATTCTAAGACCTGTTTTCAGTAGTGAGTAGGTACCTATCTAACTATTATAACTGTGCTATTATACTTGAGCCAAATTGGAAAAAAAATCTTTGCACTCAGAAAGTTGCTTGGCAACCTTGGCAGACACAATAATATGATATATAGGAATAAATTATTAAAATGATGATGATGATGATGATGAAAATAATTGATGATGAATGATATTGTTGAAAATGAGTTTTCGACTTTATCATGAGTCGAAAACTCGTTTTTGAGTTTTGACAAAATGCCTTTTACTACATTTCTTCCCGCAAAGGTTGATTATTAAATCAGTTTATGCCTGTTGGCTACCAACAAACTCAGAAGGTTGCTATTACTTTTTTAGTAAGTAAATATTTTTTATCAAATTTGGCTCAGGTACATATGTATATGTAAGGGCCAGCGCACAAATTGCGGAACGCAGCGCAGACCATTTTTCAGTCAAAATATCATCGACATTGTCCTCATTGAAATAACATCTAAAATCAATTGTGCATTCGTGCGGATACTCGCGCATCCGCGCGCAGTCCCGCGCGTGCTCGCGCATTCTCTGGTAGAAATTCACGGAATGTGTCACGCGATTAGAAAACTTTGCGGGCATGCTCTGCGCTGCGCTCCACCATATGTGCGCCGGCCCTAAGTCGGCGATAGATTGAAGTCTCAGATCATCTTTCAATGGACAATAAAACAAACTTTGTATCTGATATTAAATTTAATAGGTACTCTATTATTTACATTAAATTGTTCACTATTAACATGGTATTTATATTTTATCATTCAGTTGTCAATATATTTTATGTACAAGACTATGTATAAATTATATAATAATATCAATACTGTGAAGTTTCGACAAATTCCACATTAAAATTAAAGCTGGCGAAAATAATACTTGAGGATTTTTCATTGCGTGAATACTGCATATATACCTAATGCAAAATTCAAGTACCTCTTCGCCCGCACTTTGAACTTAAATACATAAAATGAAGAACAAAACTAGTGTACACATTTTAGCACCTCCACAGGCTACATAATTATAAGTATACTCAAACAACTTACATACACAATACAAATATTTTTCCTCGATCAATATTTAAAAAACGTTTACAACACGATACCTCAAAATCAGCACACGATATAAGAAATTTAACACAGGTTTATAAAGTAAATAGTTATAAAATATTACTTATTTAAATTTAAAAATTGTGATTATTAAAAATGAATATCGTGATACCACGGTTTATTCGTGTGGTAATTATTTCATTTTATTTGGCACTAAATCATTTGGAATGCACAACTCTATCTACTTAAATACAAGGTAAATGTAAAAAGTGTCTTAGTTTAAATGCATGCTTGATGCTACTTTAAAAGTCCATTTCAAATATTTTGTTGGTTCAATTATATTATTTCAGTTTACAAGGTTGTTTTATAGTTATAACTTGGCAACATTTTTGTAGCAAAATACATTTTGTAACAATTGCTAAGACTGTGAAGAACTATTAAAAAAGGTAAAAAAACCCTAAAAAAACGCCAAGGCCATATTTTTTCTGTCGTTATTTTTTTAGTTTCTTGATGAAAGGTTGAAAAACATTTCATGTGCGAATAAATTACACTTTACAGTTCCTAATTTTAGAATGTTGGTACCTACTGATAAATAAATATTTCTACCAAATTTTATATTATTACGTTTTGTTCAGTCGATAATAATTATAAGTCAGTTCTAGACTCTAGAAAAGAGACAAGAACGCGAGTGTAGAAGGTATTTGAAGGTGGTTCTTATGTCCTACATCGATCTAATAATACAAAGGATCGTGGTTGAAAAGCGAGAACTAGAATGTCCTTCAAACTCAAATCGAAAAATCTCAGCGAGAAGTCTCAGATTTTCTCGGCGTGAGTGTATAGCCGGCCTAATGTTTACAATCTGCTGGTGTTGCCAAGTTAAAAAAAGATCATTTAAATGTTGTTAAATTAGGTTTCTTCGTTAAAAGCGGTAAACGTTAAAGATTCTATTGATCTAAAATGTAGATATTAAAAATGGTAAATTTGACAAAAAGGAGATTTAATTTGGCAAAAATGTTTGCTTTTAAATAGGAATATTATAAAAATTAGATATGTCGTATTATTTAATTTACGGTGTCCGTATTTATACTGGTTTAAAATATTGCTTCGTCTACTCACTAGTAACTGCTTTTTAGTTTATTTTCTTTTTTATATCAATTAGAACTCCTACCGCCGATTTAGTCGAAGAGATGGTGGGTTTAAAAGAGGCACTTTTCAAACACTTTGAATTAATTCCTTTACTTTGCCTAAGTGTAGAAATCTTGACTTATCTAAGGTTGCTAGGCTTAAACCAGACATGTTTGGTTATTTACGATAGTGTGCGGTCAAATATTTACACTTTTGGAATATGTACCTATGTGGTTTTTGTTTGGCTTTTTGTCAGTTTACGAATCGCAACGTATAATGAAAGGACGGGATTATTGATTGCAGTTGGTAAAAACTGGTTAATTTTGTAAAAAAACATGTGATTATTTGTATTAATTTAATAGGTAATAAAAAACCCAACGTTATTTTTACTATAAAAGTTATGTCCAGTTTTAAAAACGTATGTCTCGCTTAAAAAAAGTACGTTTGGCTATTTCAAAAAATACAAATCATAATACATATAAATAATAAATAATAATAATATAAATTCAGCTCTAAGTGCAAAATTTCCGGCTTTTTTGTATTTAAGGCCTGGGAACCCGAGATATGACAATGTTTAACTTTATTGAAGTAACTTCCTACCAGCTCTTGGACCAAATTTTTTTCATAAACCCTCGACAAGGCTAGCTAATGGTGAAATTTTTGAAAAATACCTATTTTTATAACTACCTACTGTAAAAAGTTTTGGCAATTATAGAATATTTTATTGTTTTTATTCTTTCGTAGTTATTAAATAGTTCTCTTAAATAGTTCTATAATATAAGTCGTAAATTATAAATTCCATTCAATTTATTGTTAGTTCAGTGATGTAGGTATGTAAATAAAAAAAGAGAATAAAATATCCATAAAATTAGGCTTAGACCATATGAACAAAAACAGGGCCGTAGTCAGAAATTAATATACGGAGGGGTTTTAAAACCTGTAGAGGAAATTTGATCTATTTTAACCTGATATACCTAAATAGGTGTTTTACTTATGACAATAATGTTATATTATTTTTTTAATAAAACAATAGTCTTATATTCACAGCATTTTTTCTTATGTACTTGAGTATGTCAAGTTTTTAAAACTATGTTTCTAGCTACGGCCTTATTCGAAAGATTAAGAAGGAATATTTTATAAATAAATTATTGATTAAAATTAATTGATTGCAGTTTCATTTAAATACGTAAAATAAATCCACAAGATATATAGGTATTCATAACTGACATGTAATTATATAATTATTATAATTTGAAACAATATTAATTAATAACTGTAAATTGTCTATTGAAATTTACTTTTTGATTATAATACTGCATTTTTTTTACTTTTAAAATAATGAAAGAGTACATAATATAAAAATTTATCATAATTAATAATTTGTTTAAGATTATTTAAGTTAATAATTTGAATACTTTGATAAAAATTCTTATATATTCAATTATTCTTGAAAAGTTAAGTACATGAGTATATTGCGTTTATTTAACTGTGATTACATTAACCAACTATTTTAAACAATCACCAGGATTTCGAATTCGGTAGTTGAGTTTTTTGTTAAAATATTTCGAAAACGATAACTTTTGTACCAGTAAAAGTAACTCTACAGAAATATCATGATCATCTATCATGATAGAAGTACCTAATCATTAGACACTTTCGGTGTAGATTACTAAAAAAATCCTTAAACAAAAACCCCTGGATATTTTTTTGTAACAAGACATCCTATTTTTTCCGACTACCATCAACTACCGAATCAGATAAAACACAATAAAATTTTATTAAGTACAAAAAATACATTTGCTAACTATTTTTATAGTAATATGCACATCCAATCAATAATATTGCAAATAGTATGAAACATAAAGTTATAGTTTATTGAAATATAAGTATTAGCACTTATTGGAAGTGTTTTTGATATTGCTCAAGTAATAAAATTTGTCTATGGGGAAGACTTGTTATACTAGTTCCATCTAGAGGGCGGTAAATATTTGTTCTCAAAATAAGAACATATTATAATACCTAGTCTAGAATTATCTTAGAAGATTTGGTGATTGCTATGCATACTATAACTAATTTAACTTTCGAAATTGTATTTGCGTAAAAAATAAACTTTGTATTTTATAAAAATTGGTAGCTTTTAAAAATACGGTAGGTGCAACATTGTTAAAAGAACACATTTCATAATCAAGTCTTTTTGCCAGGAAACAAACAGATAGCGCCCTCTGTGATTGAAGATTCAAATAATTTTCCCCATAGACACAAGTGTTTCAACTATAAAAGTAAATATCATGCAACAGAAGTACGTTTACAACGGGCCTCGTAATAATCACCATTCAAATTTGAGAACACATCACTAAATTCTATATTTTTCTCTACGGCTCCACAATTACGATCATTAACACTGTCCCTACGTTTTCTCTCATTAAAAATCCGTAATAAACCATTGAAACTAACGTCCCTCTCAACATTGCAAGCGTCTATAAAGTAAAACAGCAAATGTAAAACCATTTGCGTAAACATTTCGAAGAGAAACATTAGTTTCGCGAGCATTTCCTTCGTGTTAAACGAGTAACTTGTATTATGTATCACATCACGTCCGACTTTATTTTTTATCACGTTACATTGAAGGTTTTGCTGGTGAGTTTGGACTCGGTTCAGTCTTTGAGCTGCGATGTATGCAGCCGTGGGGGGTTCCCGCTAGGTCTGTTTGAGCCAGTGCGCGGGGACCCATTGTGGTTCTCGCTCTAAACTGTTGATTTCGTTCAATAGCTGGTGGTAGGCGCGCTGTGTGTCGTTGTTAATGATGATCATGTCAAACAAATGGCCCCAGCGGAGTTCCATGTCCCTCGCCGTCGCTATAATCTCCTTCAGCTCTTCCTCCTGTAGATTGTAATGAATTGGTTAAAATTTAAAATACTTCTTTTAATTGGTGCCTACTGCCTATATTTTGAGCGAGCTATTTTTGTTTGCACTAAGTAAAATTACATATCAAAAGGTACAAGAAAAGAAATCTTATCTATAGCGTATTAATGCAATAAATGTAGCGTAGCATTTTTAAACGATTCCAAGTCCATAATAGTTATTTAATATCTATCGATATTATTAAGGTATTTTAGATACTTTTACACAGTTGGCCATAGGAAACGTACGGTAGGTAATAATCTATTAGCGTACAAGTGCGGTAATTAACATTTTAAATATGTGACCACCATTCCCACATTTTTTTAGAAGCATTTTATAGAAAGTACCATGTCGTAAGAATATAGAGGTGAAAATCCCATACTGAAATTTTAAATAACTACTGGATACGTATTGCTTATAATAAAAGACTTCTATGTACCCGCGGTACGGTGATACTGGTGTACCTACATACCTAATGTTGTATTTTTGTGCTAACTTTATTGAAAAAGGTATTATTTCATTGGTTTATATATAATAAAAGATGGATGCTCTTGGATTTGACTTTATTCCCAATTCACACGACACAGACAGATATTATATCAAGACAGCGATAAGTGACAAGTGACAGATGACATTAGGATATTACACAGACTAATATCACAGACTAATACAATACCGTAACAGGTATGTTGCACACTTGCTACACAATTAACGGTGTTCATACTGTGTGATATTAAATAAAAAAGGTCTTACCTTAAAAGCTTCCCCGTTTCTTATTTTTTTCTGCCTCAGCTTCTCCAAGCTAGGGGGCGCCACGAACACAGTATAAGGCTTGAGGTCGGAATTGCGAAGGATCTTCAGCGACTGCGGGTGCAGGTTGAGTACGCAGATCTTGCCCGAGTTCACTACTTCTCGTATCGCTTCCAGAGAAGTACCTGGAATAAGGTAACACATATTTTCAATATTTGGCTCAAGAAGAAAGGCTCAGTGCATTGTACTTATAATTTTTCTTTTACCATACCCTACGTTTTTATCGTTTATCAAAATACAAGGGAACAATACTTGACATTATTAAGTACCTATTCCGTGGTAGAGGGGCATATTTACTGCGCAGAGTTAATGCGAATGAAACAGTTATTTGGTATGCAAGGCTGTAAAATTCGTTACGTTCGAATTTCGAATGAATTTTCCACGCTAGCAGTTCAAATTAACTTTTCCACGCCGATTTCGAACGACAAAATAAGCCTTTTGAGCTAGTGTGATGAAAAACAAATTTACGGCTAAGATTAGTGGGCGACTGAAGAACAGGATTATGAAAGCTAAGCTATAAGCAAAAGCAATAGATCATACCGTAGTAAGCCTTCTCGTACTCCCCGTGCTCCACGAACTTTCTATTGAGGATATCAGCTTCGAACTGCGCGCGCGATATGAAGTGGTAGTCCTGACCCGCCGCCTCGTGGTCTTTGCGGGCTCGAGACGTATCTGTTAATATAACATTCATTACCATTACCATTATCAGTACACTTGCTGCATTCTAGGCTGATGTTCCTTTTCGTAATAATTAAAAAAAACTTAAAACAATTTTGTATGATTGCTGTTTTATTAATATTAATTTGAAGTTAAAACCTGTCTTGAACTTTCTTCTTGTTTCTATTTTTAAAAATTACATACTTTATAAATATTATATATTACTAATTCCTATGTATGATACTAATGTAACTGGAGATAAATAAATAGTAATAAATAAATAAAAGTATTTTTTATTCAATTAAACTTTTAAGTAGATACTTTTGTATCGTCATCATATTACATTATTTTTATTTTGCGCACTTGCAACATAATTAAACATTTTCGGCTTTCTTTTTTAAGTACCATGCAATTTTCTGAACACTTATGGAAGGTACTCTTCATCTGTCATACCATTTTACATTTAAGTAAGTATATCCAATTTATATTTTAGCAGTAATAGAAACTCGTCTACATAGATGGAAATTCAAATTTTGATGTTTTTAGAACACTTAAAATACACTCACGAGGCACAGCCGCGGCGAATCTAGAGCTGTCCTCCATCAGCCTCTGCCGAAGCTCATGCCGGCCGATGTTGGGCGGCCCGATGAGGACGATCGGCCGCTTGTTGGAAGCACGCGGGTAGTACAGCGCTACCTCTTCGTATGTGAGGATCTCGTCTTGCTCGTAATCTGAAAATAACAACTATGTGTCAGAAGTTTTTTTCAACCCACCTATTTTAGCTATTGCCCTTTTGTTTACTTAGCGATAAATAAATGAAATATGATTACCATCAGGCGCAGGCGCTGCATACAATGGGGTAGCCCGCTTCGCCGATGGGTTCGCGGCGAAGATCTATGCACTAACAACGCGATAAAAATAGCACTATCTAAACAGCTGTGTTGTTTGATGACCTTTTTAAATAACAACCATTCTTTTTTAATATTTGAGTTACTTTCAAGTACACAAAGAAGTTTTATTTCAAAAAATGAATGAGAACAGTTACCATCAGGCGCGGACGCAGCATACAGCGGGTAGCCCGCCTCACTAGTAGGCTTGCGTGGCTTGCGGCGCCGCGCGCGCCCCGCACACAGCAGCGTGGTTCCCTTGCGCGCGCGCCGCTCGCCCTCCCCCGCTTCCCCAGCTAGCGATAGCTTCATCGATTCGCGTCTATAAACAAAACCCTCGTAATATTACTTTCAAACACGACTATCTAAAACAATAGAGAATGCCATAATTGCTTATGCTCCAAGTGTGCAAAGTAGAAAATTATAGTCGAGGCACAAATTTTAACACCCAAGCAAATAACAACAATTACAACACACAAAATTAAAATATTATTAAACCTTACGCCTCGACCATAATATTCTACTTTGCGCACTTGTTGCATAAAAAACTTATGACTCACTTTTTATAGGAGGACACGTTATAAAATCTAGAGAGAAATCAATTTCACTCACTGATGCTGGAAGGCCTGGCTCGGTATTAGTCCCGCGAGGGTCTGATCCTCTTCTCCCTCACGGAAGGCTTGCCACCAGTTAGGGTCCTCGCGACTTATCACATGTAGCACATCACCTTTTTGAAAGCTGATACCTGGAATGAACAGAATTATCTAATTAAATTGTGTAATCATTTAGGAAAAATAGTTTTTCCAATCCACAATTTGGCAAACAAAGCCTTTAGTTTGAGAATCGTGGAGGTAGAATTTATAACAAGGCATTGACCACAACTCTCAGAGCAGACTTTTAAGAAATTTGACAGGTAGAAATATCTTATAACTTATAATACAAGTAAAGAGGAAAATCTGAAAACCGGAAATTTGTGGTAACATCACAAAAATAATGTTATTTCTTGCACGATGGTACGGAACCCTTCCAGTTTTTTTTAACCCATACTCCTAATCGGTTTGGTAGTCACAAACCAAAATCTAGAGACGTGTACTCACCAAGCTCCCTGCAAGGTATGTAGACATCGTCCTCAGGATCGTAGTCGAAGTGCGCGCGGACGTGCAGGACGCGGTGTGCGGGTGGTGCGCGAGGTCGGCCGCGCGGCGCCAGCACCACGCTGAGGGTCCCCGCCAGCCCGCCCAACACCTGACATACTTCGTGCACTGATTTGCCGCGCATGCTTACGCCATTTACTTCCAACAGCTATAAAGAAACGAATAAATACTTCTTAGAACACTGTATAACCTAAGTCCGCTCTTAAATAACGCGTTTAAATATATAAATATTTTTTTTTAAATTGGGAGATAGGCTTGCGCTTGACGACAATCATCATGTCTAATAAAAAGCAATGATGAGGTCTATGTTAAAGCATGCTTGCCTAGAAGTTTAAGCCAAGAATGAACTCTTGCCTGGAAGTATTGACATTATACTTGGTATGAAACACGGATACCAGACGGGCATTCTACACCTTATTAGTTAGCGGTACGAAACGTTGAGCAAAAATGTTTCATACGAGTAGATTGGATGTCGACCATAGTCATAAGTGCTCACGTGTACGGTTTCTTGCTGTTTTGTGGTAGAACGTGAAGAAATATTTTTGGTTTATCACTTGGTACATTCAAACATGATATAAGGATGTGGCCACGTTGGGTGGCCACTTTAGATATTACTGCACTAGTGCGATAATGAATATTACCGCACGAGTTTGTTAGGTAATAATTGTGAGGTAATATTTTTGTTGCCCAAGTGTGAAGTCTAGTCTAGTTTATAGAAGAGCAAATAAATGTATATAAAAGGCAGTTCATACCTCATCACCTTCGTGCAGTAGCCCTGACTTTTCCGCCGCTCCTCCTCTGACTATCCTACCGATGATTACTGCTTCGCCTTCATTTCTTACTGTAGCACCTGGCAAAAATAAATTCAGCTCATTATTTACTCTTTTTGAAGCATGCAATGCTCGGATTTTCTCTACATTCTACGTGATCAAACCATAAATGAGGTGATTCGTAAAAGAATAGAGTAAACTAAACAGCCCAACGGGTTGCAAGCTGAAGTGGCACATAGTTCAAAGAACCAACTGACGTTGTTGGATCCTGAAGTGTTCAAATTGCGATCTCGTACTGGAAGCGCAGCGTTGGCTGCCAAGGTGTACAGACGACATCAAAAAAATCGCAAGAAGCCGCTGGATTGCAGCGGCGCAAGACCGCAGCATCTGGAAGTCCCTACGGTCTAATAGTCGTTTTCAAATATGTGGAGATTTGAACTTACCAAGTGGTTCATTAGTTTTTTCTATTTTAATAATTTTGATATTTTCACTCGGGTCGTCCGGCGAGTGCGTTGGGTACTTGTCGTCGCCCTTGTAATTGTTGAAGCCAGTCTAGAATAGAAAAAGTGATGATTAAACAAATGAAAAAACACGAATGCCCTGCCAAAAAACGTTCATATTTGAAAATCGCACTATTCAGCCACCATATGATTTTTTTCAAAAAAATTATAGCTAGTGCTACTTGAAATAATATAAGAATTCTAACGATACGCATACGCCCAAATCTGTTCAGGCATTTAGAAGTTATGGTGGAATAAAGTAACTCACTTACTGTATGTAAGTGAGTTACTATAGTGAACCATGAAAACGCTAAACTCCTTTTTTATGGTCAGTCACGTAAAAACATTGTGCAACAACATTGAGTAAAATTAGAACCACGTAATTACCAATTTACAAACATAATAATAATGCTAAATTTTTTTCTAATTAAAAAGTCGTCAAACGGTGATAATAAAAAAATAAGTACGAAAAGAAAAACGTACATACGCGTGTGCGCTCATTCGTATTTGATCGATTTTTCTACGTAATGAATACGAATTAGTGCACAAACGCCCTTACAAGCCATATTCATTAGCATTGAAAGTGCATTTTACGAGCAACTGTATTGAAAAAAATCGTATATTACACAGGCGTTAAGGTTATTATTACAAACTCGTGACTATGGTAAACCCTCGCCTACGGCTCGGGCTTACAATGTCAGCTCGTTTGTAATAACCCACTTACTGCCCTCGTATCAGAATGTACTAAATGAAGGTACCTTATTTCTCTTCCCTCTCGTAAAGCAGGTGGGGTCGAGCAGGGCGGCCGCTTGGTCGTGCGCCTGTATTAGACTCTCTAGCTCCAGCCCGCCCAGTATGGACAGCAGTTCCACCGCTAGCGCCGACGCTTCTCCTCCCGACGCTGTATGCGATCCTAGTACATCTATGCACTGGAATCAATAAAAGATAAACATCAAAGAGGACTATTTTTTTTTTATTGCAAAACTATAAATTCACATAATATATTTTAGGATTTATAGGCATTTTGAAATGTCTGATTCTACCACGCCACACCACCATTTCAATAAGTTGAACGGGCTTATTCCATTTATCCATCCTAAGACAGCCATCCAAAGTACCTATATTCGGAAATGTATGTTCGTCTATAGGAATAAAAATAACTTGCTATCTAAGGTGGAATCTAGGCAAGCACACATTTTCGAGCATACATAGAGTGGATAAACGGAAAATGCTATTAAATTTGAACCTACTGAGAATGATGTGGCAAGAATATATTGTAGTATAGTTACTGTTTTTAATAATACTTAATATGATTTTCAATATATTTGCGCTTATTATACCGCCACTGTCAAAATTGTAAATTAAGCTGCTCATGTACGATAAAAATATTACCGCACAGTTAATCACATACAAAAGTCGTGCGGTAATATGTTATTATCGCACAAGTGCGGTAATATAGCTCTATTCAAACGTTTACAAACAAGATATATGCCATCAATCAATTTTTTTAAATTTCGTTACTTACATCTTTTAATCGATCAGTAGCCCGATGTGTCTGTGGTGGCGATAGCCCTGGTCGCTTGTGCGTGGTAGCCGTGAGCACAGCAGACCTGGTGGCCAAAGCTGTCCGTAAAGCGGGACATAGCAGCACGCTGGCCGTTCCCGCGACCCTGGCTGCTAAAGCGCTTTCGCCGCTCGACGCAAGCGCTTTCTGTATCCTTGATAACGCTGCACATACTTCTTGGTAATCTGGAACAGAAGAAGATATTTTTTATTCAACTAGGTTTTTTTTGGATGTAATTGTAAATCCTTTGGCTTATTATATGGTTATTATTATTACTATCATATTATAGATTTATTCGTTTGTCCTTCGATCACGTAGCTCCGGAACGTCTCTTCCAAGTTAATCCGCTACCACCTTAGAATTTATCATTATGTATCGCCAGATCAGAACAATCAAGTGCTAACTTATCAATTTCCGCAAGCTACCTCTCATATAAATCGGTTAAACGGATGGACCTTTAAGAATCCCGTGGGAACTCTTTTATTTTTCGGGTCAAGAAGTTGCCTATGTCCGTCTCCGGGATGCAAGCTAACTCTGCACCAAATTTCATCAAAATCGGTTAAACTGTTGGGCCGTGAAAAGCTAACAGACAGACAGAAAGACTGACAGACAGACACACTTTCGCATTATAATATTAGTGTAGAGTATAAAATTTCTCTTATTTTTGGATCGAGTGCGAGTGTTTAGTGCAAACCTCCGACATAAACATTTTCCGGTCAAACAGTCAAAATCAACAAAAGATCAACAAAATTCAATTTTCTCGTTCACTGGGTGTTCAAATTGTTCAATCAATTTATTAGCCTTCAGTTGAACTTTGTGCACAGTGCATATCTGTGATATGGTATGAGTCAGAGCTAATATTAGTCGATGGAATATTGCTAGGCGGAGCGGAACTAACTTGCAACACCCTGCCCCAGGGTTCGACTTGACACTTGTTAATAATTGGGTTATATCGAACCCGTATACCAGTTTCTGCTTAACATTAAGTTGAGTGGATTGGATACGACAGCTGCTGTGATAGGTTAGTGGTTAAGATGTTCGGCTCATATTCGGGAGATCGGAGATTCAATTCTGGGCACGGACCTCTAATTTTTCTTTGTCATGTTATTTATTATTATTATTGGTAGATACACATTCTCTTTAACTCAGAGTTATGTGCGTATTAAGCAATTAAATATCACTTATTTAACGGTGAACGAAAACATCGCGTGGAAACCTGCATGCTTGAGAATTCCTCAGTGTTCTCCAACCCGCACTGGGCCAGCATGGCAGACCGTGGCCTAAACACTTTTCTTTCTGAGGAGAGATCCGTGCTTGTAAGTGGACCAGCGAAGGGTTGATCATGATGATATGAGTCAGAGCTAATATTAGTCGATGGAATATTGCTAGGCGGAGCGGAACTAATTTGCAACACCCTGCCCCAGGGTTGGACTTGACACTTGTTAATAATAATTGGGTTATGTCGAAACCGTACCGACAGGAAACTTGTATCAAAACGTCGACTCTTCACTGGCAGGCGTCAAATGAAACCTAAAGACGCTAGGTAGGGTATTATCTTTGATTTCACGCATGGGTTTAGGAAATAATAATTGTGGTCTTTTAAAAAGTCTTTGATTTTACGTCAACACTAACCTAATAGGTATTTGATTTGGGTTCAAAACCGAAAGTTTCTTCACTCTAGTTCACTCTGCGCGTACACCAATTTCTGTGAAATTGGTGGTGGTGGGTATGAGTTACGACATAGTTCGAAAAACGAGAAAAGAGTTCCCACGGGATTTTGAGAAACCTAAATCCACGCAAACGAAGTCGCGGGCATCATCTAGTATGACGATGAATGGTTAAGAGGGGTCTCTCCGTCACTCGCTTCATACAAACGTAGTTCCAATTTCATTTGAATATTAAGCAACCAAAGTCCATGAAATTTTGCAGACATATTCTAGAAACTAATATCTGTGTCTGTGGTTTTTCAGATTTCTGTTAAAATATTCGGTTTTAAAGTTACGCGGTCTTAAAAATTTACATACAAATCTTTGAGCCCCTGTAATTTTAAAACTACATATTTTTAGAAAAATCTAAAACACCACAGACACAGATATTAGTTTCAAGAATATGTCTGCAAAATTTCATGGACTTTGGTTGCTTAATATTCAAATGAAATTGGAACTACGATTGTATGAAGCGAGTGACGTAGAGAGCCCTGTTAAAGTACTCACCAACAAGCGCGTACAGCTGTGAAGCCTCATCACTGGCATCTTCTTCATACGCGTCATTGACGAAGGCGGTGCTGGAAGGCTCGTTGGCTAGCACTTGTAGTTTGGAGGAGTTGCGGAGAGAATTCCTGAGGAACTCATTCTGCGCCGCGATGCGTTCCTCTGCTTCTTTTCGCTGACGGAGTTGCTCCTGGGAAAGAAGAGAAAAAATTATGTTACTTCATAGTTTCGAGTTTATGTGCAGTTTGTTGAAAATAATGAGTTCAGCTTATAGGAAGGAAAGAGGCCACGTGAACGTAGCCCGAGACACTGGAAGTACCAAGTGAAGGAGACATAATATTTTTATTTTTTTTTGACGTGACAACGTCTTATAATTCGATAGAGCCGGCTGCACGCACGAAAAAACATGACTCATGCGGCGTTACCTCGCGAGGTAACGCCGCCGCTCTGAGGCGTTCCATGTAAGGCTTAAGTGCAAGCGAGAGCGCGGAACGGGCGACAAAGAAGCACAATCGGCCTTTGTTGTCACGTTCAACTATCGTCAGTAAACCGACTTTACAGACAACCAATTTTTTTAAAAGAATATTAGCCATGTTAAATGACTAATATTCCCCTTTCCTCTCCAACTAAGCGTCAGGCTTGTGCTAGGAGTAGGTACGACAATAGTGCAACGGGCGGGGTTTGAACCGTCGACCTTCCGGTTTTCAGTCCACTCCTTTACCGGTTGATATGTTTTTCACTTTCGATGCGAGTGTTTTAATTTTCAATGGTTTTCCTTTCCTTTAATTTATCAAGTTTCTTGGAGAGATTTGATCCTTATAATTGATCCTAACGATCTATGCAATAAAAGTACAGGTTGTAATTTTTAGATTTTAGTCGGTTTGATTCCCGGGTGTGGCAAGCGAATTTTCGAAAATCTTTGAATGCAGTTTTCTTATAATAATAATAAATAAAAAAGAATAGAACATGTAAATATTTATAAGATTAATGTTAGTAATAAATAAATAATACTTAAATAAATTTTCTATTCAAAAATAAAGGGATGTTTTCTTTGAGTAAAATTTTCTATCTACAGTATTAAGAGTACTTTCCCTTCAGGTGGCATTACAAAATTCCACCCTGTATACTTTGACAATGCTCAGACTTAAGAAACTGTCAAAACGAAACAGCGTTATACCGCTGGCATAAATCTGTCTCGTTCTAACTGAAACTTAAGTATGAGCAAAGTCAAAGTACGCTTTATAGATCCTCGGTCTCCGTTTCAAAACGAACCACTCAATACTACAAAATAGGGTTGCCACAGCTCGTAACAAATACTGGTGATCAGTTCTCAATAACTACCGTGTTGCAAATTGAGCGCGGGCCTTGGACGTTTTGACGTCGCCCGTTTAATTTGAAACGTCCCTAGGGATAAATTGTTTTGTGTATATACCGGTTATTAGCTGTAACGAATAGAAGGAATCCTTAAATATAAATGTTTTTTTTTAACCCCCGACCCGATAATTTTGACGCGTGTATCTATGTATCTGTGTATCTGTCTGTGGCATCATAGCTCCTAAACTAATCAACCGATTTTAATTTAGTTTTTCTTGTTGGAAAGATGGCTTAATCGAGAGTGTTCTTAGCTATAATCCAAGAAAATCGGATCAGCCGTTTGAAAGTTATCAGCTCTTTTCTTGTTTTCTTATTGACTTTTTAGACGTTTTTGTGTCGGGGTTTTTTTTAAATTTTACAATATTATTATCTTCATTTATTTTGACATGGTTTTATATTATAATACTAGCTTATTCCCGCGACCGGACTACACAAATTTCAAACCCCTATTTTACCTCTCTAGAGGTTGCATTTTCATAAGCAGAAATAGGGTAAGCAGTGCTCTTATGCCTCTATGTACACGCCACTGCTGTCTATGTATTGATAGATTAGCAACACGCTATTAAAATAACATCCGACCTTGCGTTGTTTGCAGTTTCTTGCTAACTGAAGTGGCATACTATATGATGTCATGCCATGGTGTAAAGTATATAGGAACTTAACGTATAGATAGGTACAAATACAAACATGCGGGACCAACGACCTTTACGTACTACACACTAGATGGGTCGTTCCGAACAAAAATCGTCTTCTATAAAGCTGTCAAAATCAATTTGTCAATATTACCTATTAATTCTGTTGTAGGTATACAATGGTACTGATTCTGAGCGCAACAAATAGTGCTAGCATCTTTTTCTTATCAATACAATAAGAAAAGGACAGACAAACCTAATTTAATTTAGAACTGTCAAACCTCGTGACTTTATGTGCCAGTCGTGTACTTTTTGTAGAGTGCACCAAAATTTAGAGTCTTTAAATTTAAAATTAATTATCCGTTTTCTGGCAATATTATAAAGAAAAAGACAGCAGATACTCTAAATTTAGTTCAGAGAAAAACATTAGAATCGACACAATCTCTAAACTAAAATGACAGGTCGAAATATATTGGTTGTGCTATCGCTTTCATAATGTTCTCTTCAAACCAAATAAATAAACCTTTATTTATTTATTTATTTATTTAAATTACAAGCATATATTTACGCGAGTTGCAGCGCGTTGTTCGGTGAATGAAATACCGGTCTAGTGTTGTAGTGGAGGTCATTGTACGGGATAGTAAGGCTGGTTCTTCACCAGAGACGTCATGCTAGAAGTCGTATTGTTTAGAAAGATTTTCCACACAATGCGTCTTCTAGGCTATTTATCTATTTATACATATGATGATCGACCGAGATCCATTGTGTAGCTATAAAGTTTTCAACATCTATTAATAACTGAGGATAATAAAAGGACTTAGCTAATGTGACGTTTATAGATGAAACATAAAGGCCATAGGGTAACTCCCGGGTAGCAACCTCGTTGAATTGGTATTTAAATTCATTAAGGTTTCATAAACAGTTTAAGGAAAAACCTACGTTTACGAAATAATGACTGTCAAAGTTTTTTAGCAACTAACATACGTGGACTTGACCAGATTTTAGGGTTCCGTGCCCAATGGGTGCTAACGGGACCCTATTACTAAGCCTCCGCTGTCCACCTGTCTGTTTGTCTCTGTCTGTCAGCGGGCTCTATCTCAGGTAGAGAGTTGAAATTTTCAATGTAAGCGTAACTCTATTGCCGCTATAACAAATATAAAAAAAATTCAAAATGACAGGTATGTAAATTAAAAAAAAGTACGATGTTACAGAACCTTTCGTGTGCGGGTCCAACTCGCACTTGACCGGTTTTATTTAACATGAACCTCACTCTGGCCACTGGAGTTTTTCGGACGAGTTTTTCGTTACGGAACTTCAACTGACCTTTTTTTAGTCCCTACGTTAGATTTTGAAAGGTTTTCCGTTCGAAAACCATATCTATGTCGAAAACGAACTTATACTAGGTGAACCGATATCCATATTCCATTCCCCGTAGTTCCCGGTAACGAAACCGTAGCACAAAGCGTTCGTAACGAGCCTGTAATGGAATCTGGCCTCGGGCTGAGAGGTGCAGAGGCGACGTGGAAATTAAACATTCAAATAACTTTGATATAATGTAGGGTGTATGGATGTAAAGCGTTTTTGTCGGCAAAAATAACAGTCGTATTGAAAAATAAGACGTACGACTGTGTAAGATTTGAAATACCACATTTTTTGCTAGCAAAGATTCAAAAGGTACTTTTCAACCTACAGCTCTTACGCACGGACTGGACGAAACTATATGGGTTCCTTGTTTTTCAACGAAATTCTAAAAATAACGCTAAATCAGAACCTGTCAGTATTCAAAAGACCTGCACCATCCATCTCTGATTTGTAATATCCGAGAATTTCTCGCCGCCTTTTTAATATTCGCTCGTGATTTGAACTTCCGGTGGCTGTCGTTTTCAGACTTTCCCAATTATTGATTTATTCAAAATGAAGATGGGCTAGGCAAATACCTAACAGCCAACATAGGTACATATATTTTTCATATACTTACACCACTTGTTATTCACCATAAAAATCAGGGCGAATGCAAAAAAAGTTTATTGATTTAAAATGTGCAGTCACATTTTTAATTTAACGCGAATAAATGCGTGGATATGGAAACACTACCTTACGCTACGAATTAGTAATTATTTACGGATTAGCGTAAAAAAAATTAACAATTTTATTTATTTTTGTGGCCCAAAAAATTGACTAAGTATCCCAAAATTGTTTTCACAAAAAAGACCTAAGTCAATTTTTCTGTATTTCCTATGGTTTTAGATTTCAGTCGTATTCACTGTAGAAGACACTCTGTTCCATGTCAATTAAGGAAAGGTCATGACCCTCAGCAATGGATACGACAGAGATAATTATATGGAGCTAAATAATACTTTTCTTTGGTGGCTTTTTTTTAGTGGGTAGCTACCCGAGTTACCTTAATTTATATTCATACTTTCTCATAATTTTCACAAAGCGCAGGTTCATAGTAGAGGGAGCGTCTATTTTATACAAACGAGGTACTTAGTTTTTTTTCACCGCAAGTTTTTTCGCTCTTTGTCCCGAGCAAGTCGTGTTCGCGAAATTAAATTTGCCTAACAAAAGCGAGGCTCTGCCTAACTACAACAAAGTAATTAGGTAGGTTGCCACGTAAGCCGAACTTTCGCAACTTGTTTGTTGCATTTTAGCTAAAATGCAACTTCGTAGCTAGTTGCATTGTAGTTAAATGCAAATCGCTTACTAAATTGGCATACTGACAATGACGTTAATTTTGTAAACTACTCACAACGCTACTTGTAATAATTATAGCTTAGATGACGACCACTCTGGCGTAGTGATGAGTGCTGTCGGAGGTGTCAGGTTCGACTCTGAATTGTCTCGAATATAGTAGGAAGTCGTGTAGAAACCAAAGCAGTAAAGGTTAAATAAAACTGCCATACCCTTTCCAGGTTAGCCCGCTTCCATCTTAGACTGCAGCATCACTTACCACCAGGTGAGATTGCAGTCAAGAGCTATCTTGTCATCAAAAACCTTTCTTTAGTCGCGGGTAGTTGGTAAGCCGTTAATTAGCGAACCGACTGCAGATGAGCTCTTTCAGAGTTGTTCAAACGCGACAAAACGGTCTCTTTTCACGAGTCACTCTCATCCCACCGCGCTAGTTACCTACATTTTTTACCGTAGGAGGTACATTTTCACTGAAAATTCCTACCTGTAACGTTCGGACTTCGGTATACATCATGATTAATATATCGCCGGCCCACTGGTGGGACTCCTCTCAGAACGAGAATTTACAAGTCCACAAATTCAAAGTCGCTCAGCGAGCTATGGAGAGGATTGTTTGTAGTTTCCCTGAGAGATAAAATCCGAAATGAGGTGATCTGCAGGATAACCAAGGTCACTGTCATAGCCCAAACCATTAGCAAGCAGAAGTGGCAGTGGGCCAGCCATGCCAGTCGTAGAGGCGATGGCTGTTGGAGCCGGAAAGTCCATGAATGAAGATCGCGTATACAAGCAAGCATAGTGTGGGACGATGGACCAACGATAATATCAAGCTGGCGAGAAGTGGTTGGATGAGGAATGCCAAGGACCGGGTGTCGAGGCGCCCTTTAAGGAAGGCCTATGTCCAACAATGGACGTCCACAAGCTGAAGACAATCAGATACAATAGGTACTGTATATTGTGCGTAATATAAAAAATTCTAACGCTTACTTTATTCCACTTTGCAGACAATTAAACAACGTTAAGCTTAATTGCTTGGCTGTAATGACATTTTTACTCATTTGCACGCTTCTAGTAGACTCGAGTGATGACGTAAACAGGAAACCGGTCAAGTACGGGTCGGGTCATGAGTTAGTAGGGTTCCGTAGTCGCTCCAATTATGAAAACTTGAACGATTTTTTATTTACATAACCAACACTAATACGACTACTAACTGCGAACTGCCGATGGATAGAATAGCACATATTGTAAAATTGTTTTTCTTCGCTCAGTGTATTTTAACATTATACTATACTAGCTGATGCCCGCGACTTCGCCCGCGTGGATTTAGGTTTTTTGAAATCCCGTGGGAACTCTTTGATTTTCCGGGATAAAAAGTAGCCTATGTGCTAATCCAGGATATTATCTATCTCCATTCCAAACATCAGCCAAATCCGTCCAGTAGTTTTTGCGTGAAGGAGTAACAAACACACACACACACACACACACACACACACACACACACACATACAAACTTTCGCCTTTATAATATTAGTGTGATTTATACTTATGAACTCAGAATATTTTCCTCTTTAATTTGATATCCCACTCGATACAATAGCAAAAAAAATTTGGGTACCCCTACTTTTTGGATGGAACATCCGTCAGGTCGATTTTTTTTCGTACAAAATATAGTCTATGTCACCCGGACCATAATAACGAATTGATTGACACCTCATTCATAGAAATCACCTCAGAAATTTAGACGCTACGGTGGAACACACAGAATCTGATATAAACATACATACATAGACTGCTAAAATCATCACCCTTCCGTTTGGCTTTGCCGTAGTCGGGTAAAAATCAAACTTCTACTACTTACGCGCGATTTCGTCCGCGTGAGTTTAGATTTTTTGTACAGATTAATTATTTATTATTATAATAGAACAAAAACCTATTATATTCGAATTGCCTCAACATTCTTAATCAAGTAGACATTCATACATACACGTTTATGTATTTGTTACGCGGAGGCGCGGTTATATCACATTATTTAATAACACTTGAGTAATGCGGCGCTATTGTTCTCTTCCTTATATTTTTCAAGCCAGTCCGTGTGAAATCTTTTATGCAATTGACTTAATGGATGTAAGTGATTACATTTCCCCCTCGCTTAGTTTTTTTTTAGGCTAGAATATATTAGTATTGATTTATTTTGTCTAAAATAAGCCATAGTTATTATTGTATGCGAAAGTGTGTCCGTTTGTCTGTTACTTTTTCTCGGCCCAACAGCTTAACCTCATTTTGAAGAAACGTAAAGATATAGTTTGCATCGGAGAAAGGCTACATTTTATCCCGGAAAATTGAAGAGTTCCCAGAGGATTTTTTTAAAACTTAAATCCACGCGGATGAGATTTACGTTTTTCGAAATCTCGTGGGAACTCTTTGATTTTCCGGGATAAAAAGTATCCTATGTGCTAATCCAGGATATTATGTATCTCCATTCCAAATTTTAGCCAAAACCATTTTGTAGTTTTTGCGTGAAGGAGTAACAATCACACACAAACACACATGCAAAAACAAACTTTCGCCTTTAAAATATTAGTGGGATTGATTTATTTTTCTTGCGAAAAATCCAAAACAGCTAATCATTTGGAGATGCAACCCTAATCGGATAATAAAATCGAAATATTTTTTCTGCGTCAGTTAAGAAACTAGGCCCCATCTTATAAGGAGTGGCGACATCAAAGCAAAACTTGTTTACAACTTACCGAATAAGCCTTTATCCTTTCTGGGTCAACGTCGTGTGGCGACCGCGTCTGCGCACGCGGTGAGGACGATACCATGATCTATGGATCACGATCTATAGATCACTCACGAGTCACGTTCAACTTTTTCACAGAACACCATATTTGGTATTGACACACTATCATTGCACTAGAAATTTTTACTGATCTATTTTTTCGAATATGAATGGCTGGGCATTTTTACACTCTGAAACTTCTTTTCTAAAACTCTAAAAGTAGAATATAAACTTATATAAATTCATTATCTTCAGTTTTTGAAAATTGTAATTTCATGTAGGTGCCTAGGTTAAATTGTAGCTCGATGATAAATAATAAACAGTTCGGAAGCAAACGTGCAATAAATACTTACGTATTATCGAAGTAATAATATCAATAATTTCAAGGAAGCTCAAATAAAATGAGAAGAGCTAGATACAAGTAGGTTTTACATTTCTAAGTATTTTGATTTATTTTACCTTCACTCAACCCTATAAAGCGACTTGTCCTTAATATTAAGGACTACACTTATTCTACTAACTAAAAGAAAAAGTTTATCCTATGAGCACCACTTTCCTGAATCCTGTCACAAAAAAACTAGGTATGCGATCTTCAGTTAATTAGCGCATAGGGGCATACTAAGGACATCAGTGACGTCATTACTAATTTGAATAGATTACGTTGGCTAGTGTTAACAATTAAACTCTCAGATAGTAAAATCAACCCGTATAATGCAATGTAAATCGGTCGGAGCGCAAACAGCAACTGAAGCCTGTCGTTCCACGCCACGTCCTCGCCCTAGCGCCATCTTTTCCGTCTCGATGGAGGGGGCTCTGACGTCACGACCACAGCATAACGACCAACACCAAGCAACACCGAACGTGAGAACGAGTTGTTGCCAACACGGCCATGCTGCATGGTGCCCGCCCCGGGCACCCCACGAGTCGGGATAAAATTACTGCAAAATAAACAACCGTTAACACCTGATTCCCATTACCTACTTGTAAGGATCCTTCCTAACTTCCTAAGGAATATTGCCCATTCATTGTCACTTATCACTTAACAATCATACGACGCTCGCAACTTAACAAGATACCTCCACTATGTACTCGTAAGATCCAGGAATATTGTCCATTCGTTATCACTCATCACAACAACAGCTTTCAATTTAAAGAACAAAACAACCGCATCTAAAGGGACTTTGCCACACTTAGGGGACCAGATTTGTCGTAGTTGAAAACCAACTGCACTTAAAGAGCGTTTCGCTCACTTAAATGCAGCAAGTTGGTCAAGACCACTTGCACTTAAAGAACATTTCGCTCACTTAAGCGTACCAAGTTGGTGAAGACCACTTGAAGATCACTTGCACTTAAAGAACATTTCGCTCACTTAAGTGTACCAAGTTCACCTTCAAGTTCCAAGCATCATAGAAGACCACTTGAAGACCACTTGCACTTAAAGAGCATTTCGCTCACTTAAGCGTACCAAGTTCGCCATCAAGTTCTAAGCATTATAGAAGACCACTTGAAGACTACTTGCACTTAAAGAGCATTTCACTCACTTAAGCGTACCAAGTTCGCCATCAAGTTCTAAGCATTATAGAAGACCACTTGAAGACTACTTGCAGTTAAAGAGCATTTCACTCACTTAAGCGTACCAAGTTCGCCATCAAGGTCAAGTATCGTAGAAGATCACTTAAAGACCACTTGCACTTAAAGAGCATTTCACTCACTTAAGCGTACCAAGTTCGCCTTCAAGTTTAAGCATCGTATTCCAATGTGATATTTTATATTCATGGTACAATATTCCCAATTATCTTTCGAATATTCTATCAAAGTTCAAGCTTCGTATCCCAGTGTGATATCTTATATCCATGGTGCAATATTCCAACTAATTAATCTTCCAAAATTTTATCACGGCTCGCTGTATCAATTATGTTGCTATACATACTTAATTTTAAATAGATTACTCAACATAATACACAAGGTAGCCTTGCCAACACGGTTTTTAATACTCCATGAATATTCTTTAAAGAAGCAATGCATTAGCACTCACGATTAAAATCAGATCATACCTCTTTACTAAATCTCAAAATTCTTTACTAAATTCTGAACACATACTCAATGCCATAGCATCGTGCACCCACACAGTGCTCCGACACTATTCATCCACGTATGCAATCACCACACTATCTTTATCTACCGCGCATCCACGCAAGGGATCACCGGTGCCTAGTTCACCATAATACAAGGTATTTGATCTCATAAGAATCATATTTGATCTCATCCATTTTATTTTAACTATCAAGGCTTTATTATTATAAACGGATCATTTGATTGTAAAGCTGGTGCTATCAAAGTTAACTTTAAATAATTATTATCATACTAAAACTATCACTTTTTAAACTAATCAATATCTTAACTGCAGTTATATTAATGATTTCACTAGTTCACTGCATTATTAATTACGAGGGTTGGTCACCAAATATAATCTTATAACCCACAAACTATTTTAATTCATGAATTACTGTAGTATCAAACAATAATAATAATTGGTATTTCATATTCCATATATGCAAATATTAATTACGCTATCTCAAATAATTATTAGTCTAATTAAAAATGATAAACAGAGAGTCATGGATTATGAGCGACACCGATGCATGCCACTGCCAAAACCAAGACTTTATTTTTAACTCATTCATCTGTCCATTCACGCAGGGAATTCATCTACTGCCACTGTATGCTATCTAATATTTCTATTCGCACAATATACTCTTACTGTCACTCTTTATTATTTTCGGCCTGTCCTGATTATAGCACAGAATTGCAACTGAGAGCATAAAAATGTTGCATTTGTCTACTCTCTTATTGTAATCTTTTAAATGAGAATTTCTCAAGTTAATAATACCCACTTAGCTATCCGGACAAGAATATTTCTTTGTTCAACGCAAATGTGAAGCTTTTACCCAAATTTGTAATATTAGGTATTAACTACCAACATAAATCATAGTTATTTTTTTTAAATATTATTCTAATTTGCATTATTAATGATATACTATGACTTTACAAACTAAATAAAGCTTCATTATCATATTATACACACCACAATCCGTAATTATTATTTGTTTTTGAAGCAGGTACCCAACAAATGCAACAAAACTTTTGAATTGAACAGACTACAGGCAATAGTTCTAACTCTGAAGAGAAATATTACTTTCATCGTTACTAGTCTGTCTGTGTCTATTTTATTAAAATATAATGTACAATCCTTTTACCTTCGTTCTAGTTCAATCTAATCGACTTGTACATGTATACAAAACGGTTCTCTGTTTGGATGGACAAAAAATAGCTAAAATGCTTTCAGAGGTCAATGTGTATACGAGTCTACTACTATTACATTACTTTTCCCGGGGATAAACCAAATCGGATCACTCTGTTACATTCCGTCCAAGCAAGTTATTACTCCCTAGTACCCAATAGGTACATACCTATAACGTAAAAATAAATTCGCTGAACGCAATTGAATCAAAAGGAATGTTAACACATTTTTTTTTTATTACCTTTTTGTAATTCTGCTAAAAACCCTTGTATCAACAAAAAAAATTCAGCTTTATCTTTAAATAGAAACCTTACGTAAAATTATTCATCTTGTATGCCAAAAGTACGCCCTAATATTATAACGATCTAGTCAAACATCATATTGTAATGCATGGTAAATTATTTTGACGATTCAAAAGCATTTGTAAAAGTTTACTTGAATTATTATATCATATTCTATTCTAGTCTAGTCTATTCTATTCTATTGTATATTGAATAGTATATCGAAAAGGGGATGCCTATGTCGATGAGCACGCAGAATATAAAAAATAAAACTAAACTTCATATGTAAATAATCTTTACTGTAATAATTTAAAGTTATTATCTATCTAATTAATTATTTACTTAGGTAGCACTAAGGTAAACCTGTACAGTACTTATTTAAAATTGCAACAAAGGCTCTTTTTTAAATATTTACTGATTTAAATAACCTGTATAGCAATAATAATAGATGAAACAAAAGAAACAATATTTAAACAAAACTAAAAATGGCTAATCCAAAAATGTTACTACAGTGTGCATGAACTATTGAATGAATATACCTCAATAATATGATAATACGATATAAGAAGATTGTAATAACTTTGTTAACCACTTTTTATTTGTAAGTACTTTTTTTTTAAAGTCTGATTAGTTATAATAGGACATAATTTGAAAACTCCCATAATCTTTATTTATATGTGACCTTTTTATTTTATTTTTATTTAATGACCATATAATTAATTCATAATTTTTGCTATTCATATTTCATATTTCATAAGAATTGTAATATTACCTTTGATTATTTACATATGTTTTACTTTGTAACGCCCCAACGGGGCTTCATGTTGTAATATTATGATATTTTTTTTTATTTATGATGTAAGACATGAATGCAAATAAAGAAAGAATAAAAAATTACCTCTATAAAGATACGAAAATTCTAAATATAAGTCACTCGTACGCGCTTCAAACTTGTATTCCTATCAGGAAAATAATAACAGGATATATACACTCCCAATTATGCTTTAAAAGAAGAACAATTACGAAAACTTCCCTAAAAACTAGTATTATAAACGTATGGATGTTATTACTTACCCACACAATTATTCAATGTAGATAATATGAAGTACTAAAATGGATACTTGATATCATGTGCGTAAGTACCTACCATTGTAAATGTAAATAGCTGTAATTCCTGATATCTAAAAGGACTGTTATGCTCTTTATTGATAAATAAATGTTTTTAAACTGAAATCCCTTTACTAACGATTTTGATATGCGCGGACAACTACTTCCGATATCTATAAACGCCTCGTGACATGTATCAAAAATATACACTTTTTAACCCCATATATTATGTAACATTTACTTATAATTAATATAATAACTTATTATTATAATATTAATATTGACATTTAATTAAGAGACATGTTACCATAGAAATTAATTCACTTTTTGGTCTCATCAGGATTATTTGTACGGATTATTCCTGATGAGTATTAAATATTTGTATGCTTATGAAGTAGAATATGAAGGTCGCTACTTAGTTATAATTTTGAACTCAACAACTGATATTCAGCAAATAAATAAATTTCATTTCATTTCAGTATACGAGTTCGGGATTGGTTATCATGATTTATATCTGAGCTAACATTTCACGTGTAAAGTTTGACTAACCTAAGACATTCTTCGATTACTTTTACCACTACCACTATAACATTTTAACTTGTTCGTCACGTATACTACCCACATGTTTAATATTTTTATTATAAAAAACTTCTATGTAAATAACTAGCTCAATCGTCACACGTTTTTAAATTATTATCTTCTAAGGACGTATATTACTGATGCTACTATAATAATTGACCCACTATAATTTAAATAATATTTTGTTCGAAAAAAAAAGTTGAGACAAACGTGAATTTAACATTTAGTTCCAAAATAAAATTCGAACAAACTAAAAATTAACCATTTTAAAAACATATTCCCTTGAATTTGGAACTAAAAGACAATTTCGTTTACCGATTACTATTCCCACGAGGACCACTTATGGACTGTACGCAATATTAAATCGTGCCAGACTTTTAGCTGATACCTTCAACTTAATTTAGTAACGAATTATCTCACCTGACTATACAAAAGTTTGAGAATACGATTTAGTAATTTAAACCATATTCACTTAATCTTTAATAATTATTCAAAGTACTCACAGTTTCGGTATCTTTACGAGATACCTTATTACGTTTCCATCGCGGCCGACGGTGTCCTGGCACTTGAAGACCTCTAGGTGGAAAAGTACGTTTGCGTTTCGACCGATTTTTCCTCAAAGCGTAAGTTACTACACACTTCTGATGTTAACAATTAAACTCTCAGATAGTAAAATCAACCCGTATAATGCAATGTAAATCGGTCGGAGCGCAAACAGCAACTGAAGCCTGTCGTTCCACGCCACGTCCTCGCCCTAGCGCCATCTTTTCCGTCTCGATGGAGGGGGCTCTGACGTCACGACCACAGCATAACGACCAACACCAAGCAACACCGAACGTGAGAACGAGTTGTTGCCAACACTAGATACCTATAGTTAAGTATAGAATAGTAAATCCGAAGATAAGGGTAATGTAATTCCGATGGTACAAGGTTAAATCTAATTCATTCGATAAGCCACAGCGAAGCCACCGTTCGCGGCGGAATATTCAAATTACGTGAAAATCAGTGAATGTAAATTGAAAACTCCAAAAAAATTGTCGAATACCTCGAAAAGACGTCGAAGGTAAAGTTTCGAAGCCATGCTACATGCTAGTTGCAAAAAACAACATGCTAAAAACTTTGGAGGTTACTATTTCTTAAACAGTAGTTTTTCCAAAAAACTGTCTAGAAAACATCATAATGTTTTTAAAATACCTATTTCACAAGGTATCATTCGAAGGGGTCAAACCAAAATTTTTTTTGACTCACGCTTTTCATGCTCTGGAGGTAGATCATCATCATCATAATCAACCCATCGCTGATACTGAGCACCTCGTTCTCAGACTCTAATTCTGAGAGGGCCTCCTCTGAAGCCCTCTCAGAATGAGAGTCTACCACGCTGGCAGATTCGCAGACTTCACACACTTTTGAGAACATTATACATAACTCTCAGGAATGCAGGATTCCTCACAATGTTTTCCTTCACCATGAAAGCAAGTGATATTTAACTCCGAAAAGTTGGAGATGCTTGCTCGGGATCGAGCCCCCGACCTCCCGAATAGGAGGCTGACGTCTTAGCCACTAGGCTACATCATACATGGCTCTTTACCAACTTGTCTTCGAATAAAAAAAACCGGCCAAGTGCGAGTCAGACTCGCGCACTGAGGGTTCCGTACTCAGGTAATTTTCCGACATTTTGCACGATAAATCAAAAACTATTATACATAAAAATAAATAAAAATCTGTTTTAGAATGTACAGATAAAGCCCTTTCATATGATACCCCACTTGGTATAGTTATCTTACTTTGAAAATTGAAATTTGAAACACATTTTAATTTTTTTTAATTATGTAACCACAAATTTGCGGTTTTCAGATTTATTCCTGTACTTGTGCTATAAGATCTACCTACCTGCCAAATTTCATGATTCTAGGTCAACGTGAAGTACCCTATAGGTTTCTTGACAGACAGACTGACAACAAAGTGATCCTATAAGGGTTCCGTTTTTCTTTTTGAGGTACGGAACCCTAAAAATGATTGTAAATTAACACTATCGTTTTTACAATGTTATCTGCTACAACTAAATCCGATTTTATCTCTCAAATTAGAATGTTTTAAGAGCTAGCTCGTTAAAAAAACGGAATCTCGAACTCTTCTATTGTGTTTTACAGTTTATGTTAATATTATTGTATCCATAATAACGGTATCGAATTGGTTTGATGATCAAACCGTAACAGAGATTGGTGCACGGTTAAAATGAAGTTTAGTCCATAATCTATAACCAGTAGGAAATGGCACGCACCTCTTAACTTTTCGGAGTTTGTGCGTTTGAAGCAATTAAATACAGTTTTACTTTACGGTGATAAAAAAAAAATGTCAAAACCTGGATACCCGAGAGTTCTCCATAATGTTCTCAAAAGTGTGTGGAATCTGATAATTCGCACTTGACCAGCAGACTATGGCATTCTGAGAGGAGACCTCTGACAGTAGGGGTCCAGCGATGATTTGGTCATCAAGCTCGTCTGTCAAGTCGTACTTAGGTACGACTTTTCAAAGTCAAAAAGGTTTATTTTAAAATAGTGCATAAATAAGTATTTAACTTGTAGTGATATCGTAGTGATAATTTTAGTTTATACTATATATCTGTCTGTATCTTTAGTCTTCAAGAAGAAAATAACAAATTCAGCATTTTTATTTATAGACGTCAAAAACAAAAGGAAACCCATCCGACGATGGTGTAAAATGTAATAAAACGAACGGTAACCTAATAAAAAACTCGTTTGGATGTAACATTAAATTATACGTTTAATGTATAACACAGTCAAGCTTGAGCATACAGAGTACACCTACTCGTTGAACATAAGGTAGGTATACCTAGGTTTAAAATCAACACTGAGTTAATTTGCTCGCCACTGTGCCCCTTTCAAGGCCCTGCGGTTTGTATGAACAGGTTAATCTGTATGACTGGGTATAGTGATTTATATGTCCATACAACATAATATTAATAATGTCTTCTTCGCCGACAAATACCACAGACTAAGCATACAATATACAGAGATTTAATGAAGCCGTCTAGACAGAGCAGTTGTGCGGCAAGTCAGGACCATAGATAAAAGAAGTGATCTGTGGTCAGGACAAAGAGCAATCCAAACTGCCCTGGACCATTCCTGGACGTAGTTAGGGGCCTATGTTAAAGGGTCGTCTTGGTCGTCATTTACAAGATCAAAGACGTCGGATTAATGTGTCTCTCTCTATATTCTGCAAATAATATAAATCCGCCTTTTACAAACGTTCGCTAGATTGCAAAATATCAAAAGAAAATTGTCGGCATGCCTGTGAAGCAATCAACTATTTGCCGAAGATTGGGAGAGCAGCCCTAATTGACAGCAGGGGTCTATGTTCTCCGAATAGGCATACCAACCTAATGTATGAGAGAGTCATAGCTGAAATCATTTGGTTGAACAGTCACAGAGTTGCGAATGGGACTAGCTGCGTACGGGACGACTTGCTAACAAACCTCAAAGGCAAATGCAAGTAACAGTCTAGAATATTGATAAGTTCTTGATAGTTTCGTAAGGACGCCAATCAGGAAAATGAGTTGGGAAACCCCACATCCAACTAGCACTGAATTACTGAGTATGTACGACGTACGTAGCTTCTTCATTTTAATTTCATGCACGTAAACGTGAATTAACATTTTATTACGAGTTTCACGAATACCATCGGCAATACCCATCACTCAATCAGTCAGTTAGCTTTTCATTTTATATATTAAGAGCCTTAGATAAAGTATGCTACTTAAGTAAACAAGTGTAAATTAAAAATTTATAACACCCCCGACGATCCAAAGTATTTGAGTTTTCCAAAACATCATTTTCAAATAAATAATTATGTATTTAGGCAACGTCCATCTTGACAGCTTGACATTTGTCTATTGACATAATATTATGAACCTAACGGTTATGTAACCTTCTTTTCTACAAGAAAACTAGAAAAGAGCTGATAACTCTTAAACGGCTGAACCAATTTTTTTAGATTATAGCTAAGAACACTCTCGATCAAGCCACCTTTCAAACAAAAAAAACTAAATTAAAATCGGTTCATTCGTTTAGGCGCTACGATGCCACAGACAGATACACAGATACACAGATACACAGATACACAGACACACAGATACACAGATCAAACTTATAACACCCCTCTTTTTCGGTCGGGGGTTAATAAAACCAAAATGACAGAGTATTGTGTTTTTCTTATAAACGTCTTATCATCATTGTATATTCCGTTTGGGATATTGATAACCAAGAATGCGACGTCGATAAAGTTTATCGATATCTGAGATTATTATCTCGTATCCTAACTTTGATATACGAAACTCAAGACACTACATAGGTACATAGTTCCTTGGAAATGTTATTTCAAAATTGTTGCCAGAAACTAAAAGATATACGATATAGTACGCGACAGGTTGAGATGGCAATCGGGATATGTTCCATACCTTCGACCACTACTCATCTACTCAGACCTTTCGAATAGAAGGCTGACCTCTATTCGAGCTTTTCAAAACCGGATCGAATAACATTGTATGTCTGTCTGTTTTATTCAAAAATTATCAAAGCTGTAAAACTTACATGTAAAACAATTACAAAAACCTAGCTCTGTGTTCAGTAATCTCAGTTCAGATTCAATTTTACCTGGCGCGGGCGTTATCCCCTTCAAAATATCGAAATAACATCGCGAGTATCAGAGTTATGTTTCATGTGTGGAAACAGTCTTATGTCGAGTCAATATTGTTTACAAGTACCTAACATCTGTTGTTGTGAAGGTTACACTCGATAACGAGTATAATATTGTATATTATAGATTATTGTTATCAATTATCATATTGATTTCATCCAGTGTTGCGTGACGCATAATGTATAATGCAAAATTCTTAAACCTAAATAGATATGGACCAAAAATTATGTGATGACTTTACTATCTCCCTACTATCACCTGTGATAAGTTAGAAGATTACCTCGGTATCTTCATTTCTTCGGCATAAGCAAAAGTGTTTCAACCTCTCCACAGACATGCAACATTTTGAGGTATCCAGTAAATAGGCGTTCAAAGTCTGAATAATTCTCGTCATTATCCCACACTTGCATTTACTTAATTAAAAAAAACACACACCTCTGCAATATTTCTTTCTGTTAAATATACCCACTATAAAAACAAAGCACTCAAAGCCTCCTTTAATTATGAAAATTACCACTATATTTTTTATCTGTTTTTAAAACTAATGTATTTTTAATCTGTCACAACTTAAACTTCATTTTCCGCGGAAAATATTCGCACTCGAAAAAATGTTATTAAAAGCGTAACCAATTTGGATTTTTTACACAGGAAAAATATTGTTTCCAGTAGGCACTTTGGGATGTTACTTCTATTTTTTTGATATGAATAAGGTTGATATTTTATCTAATATTAACTTCTTTTTTGTACGGAAAAGGTTGTTTATAGTTATCACTTCGGGAATTTTCACAACTTTTTTTTTCACAGAAAAAAGGGTTGTTTATAATAGGCACTTGCGTTTTTTTGCACAATAAACTTTTTTTATGATAAAAATATGTAAAAATGGCGTGTGTTCGGCCACATAAGTCATCAAACACTGTGTTATCAGAGGCTGGCTATCTCGATCCTCGAGTTTGTCACGGCAGATATTGTTCCGTCGAGTTGTGATGTTGATAACGGAGGTATTTTATAGTGTCGCGTTCGGTTCGGTTTGTGTTTCTATTCTAATAACACAAAAGAGTTTAAGCGAATCGGTAAATATGCAAATTCGTTTTGTCTTACGATTCGTTTGCGGCATTATTATTTTTGTAGGTGATACTTAAGTATACGAAATTATTTTCAAGGTTATTTTAAATTATAATAATATCTAGATGTTTGGTAATTGATCGTACTAAAATATTGTCTTTGCGTTTATATTTAAAAATTGTATAAGAACCTAAATTAATTACCTAATTTATATGAACCTTGATTTTAAGTGTATTAGTGTAATTTTGTAAATAATAAAGATAGAGTTTGTTACAAGGGTACCAACTTGGTTAGATAACTATACTATCACATCTAAAAGTAGTGCTGTTCTTTTCACAACGTTCCTTATCGAGAAAGCATTACTTTTAGACGTGTCAAGTTTAATTTAAAGATTGTGTTCAACACCACTGCACCAATAGTGCACCAGTTGTGACTGTGTGCACCAATGTAATGGTTAAAAAATGGGGAGCTCCCGCTTCACCTTAAGCTGCATTTTCACAGGCTTTTGAAAGGCTTAAATAAACCGGTAAACAATACAGTAATTTTTTTGGTGGGAGGCTTCGGCCGTGGCACAAGTGACAACTATCCATCGAATAAAAAAACCAGCCAAGTTCCTTGATATAAATTGTAATGATAATAATTATAAGCATTACCTATATAAAACCTCCTTTCAAGTTGATAGAATCAATAGTTAGATACTGAAATAAACAAGTGTGACAGACTGACAGTCGAACAGATAGAATGACGGTCCCTTTTTTACCACTTTTAATACGGAACTCTAAAACAGACAAACAAACAGCCACACAACACACACAACCTTCAACCCTAAACGAATGTCACCATTCCGTCGTGGGTAAAACTAAAAATAGAACACCCCGGCAAAATACGCATAGATAGGTACTTAGGTATACATAAAGAGCTGAATGCAGGGGAGGCCAACAGTCTTTATGGGCCATTCTAGCACGCATTCAAATACCTACCCACTTACTGCCGGAACAATTTAGGTCAAAACGGCAGATATGTGCAACTGTGACATTATCTATAGCTGGGAAGCTGGTGGAATATTTTGAAGAGCTGCTTTTGAAACCACCCAGCTTGCTTTTTGGAAGCTTGGTGCTACTTCAAATCCGTGTTTTACGACAGGCAATTTAAAATGTCTTCTTTTCTTCTATATTGTAAAAGAATAACAGTGACAGATTACAGAGTATAGATACTTATTAGTTTTCGTTACCTGAATAAGAAAAATTAGATCTTCCAAGCCTTTTGAAAATTCCTTGGGAACTCATTGATTTTCCGGGATAAAAGGATCCGGGATGCAAGCACTGTACCTTGTAAAATGGGTAAAGCGGATGGGCCATAAAAAGGTACCATACAGACCAACAGCTACACACTTTCGCATTTATAATATTATTAAAAGGTATATGTACTTAAGTCTGAAACACATTATTACGAGTATTCTGCTTATAATTTATTTTGTTATTTCTTATTTTATTCATTTATTTGTAATCCACAGCGTTACAGCTAATATAATTTTAAATTTTTAGAATTTTTAGTAATTGTACTGTTCAGCTCAATAATATTGTAAAACCTAAGGATCGAAATCTCGTTCTCCTAGTCAAGTTGTATGCGGAAGATTTTGGGCACCCGCCGCATTATAATCCCAATAGAACTTCTACCATTATGTGATTAACGAAAAGGGGTCACGGCCCTCAGCAATTAGGGATACCACTAAAAGAACAAAATTCAGCTTTTAAAAAGCACCTCCGCAGAACCCACCGCGAGCTCTCCGAAAATGCAACAATAGTAGTCTACATCTTTTAAAATTCAATTTAAAAATATTTCCATTTTTATAGTTCTTTGTGAATGCAGAAAATAAAGATAAGTAAAAATAGATAGCTATGCGATTACACAGGGGACACATTATTGTATCAAGACTTTTTATCTTGCCGTGTTCTTTAAAAATATATTCTCTAGTTATTAGAGTAGGTAGGAGAAGGTATAATATTTTATTTTTATATGGTTCTTTGCGAATGCTCAAAATGTAAGTAAATGTAAGTAAATGTAAGTAAATGCTTTGTATTCTCAACATTAACATAAATTAATTCATACCGAAACTTGTATTGTTTCAAGACTCTTTGGTTCAGTTTCCTTAAAAATATCAAAATGCCTGACGATTTCCAACATTATCATAAAATAATTCAAACAGTAACTTGTATTTTTTCAAAATTTTTGTTATGTCTTTAGAAAATATAAAAATGGGACCTCTCTAACACTACACTAAAAAAAAAATTGAAATGAGTTCTTTGTCAAAAAAAACACGCATTAAACAAAGAAGAGAAAACTTTTCTTTTTGAGCTCGCTTTTTAAGTTCTTATCACACAAAATCTGTCAAGTTGATATCACGAAATCAGCTAAACTTTTCTATCGATGTCTTACAAAATGGGATAGTTTAACTTTTTGCCGACCGACATGTCTTTATTCCGATCTAGCATTTTAAAAAGCTTGCCTCTTGCACAAATACGTCACTTTGCAAGCGAAATGGACGGCATTCATCACGGGCGAATCGGAACTTGCCTAGATAAAAGAATTCTCAAAATAAAAACGTCATAAAGCATTATAGCATAGAGATAAAAACAAGTCTCTAATCTCTATGCATTATACGAGTAGCATAGCATTATCAAATACGTGTGAAGGTTTTTTAACCAAGACATCGTATTCCTCAGTAATCGTCAGGATCCTTTTCACCAATTACATAATGGTATGGGCTTTCATGGGATACTAATGCAAAGACCCGTCATTGATTTCCAGCTCTACCTGATAATCACACACCGAAATAATGAAGCTGCTATCTCTAGCATCAAAACCAATGTAAATTAAACTGTAACACTATGCAAATACGTCTGCTATTGCAGTACCGTGCACTGATGCTTCATTAGTCATCTACGTGACAACTTCCACCACTTCTGTTACTATGTCAGAGTGAGGGAACTCTCGGTTTGAACCCCAATCGACATTATGTCAAACATTAGGCTATGGTGACGTAAAATCAAGGAAAAATAAGGCTACTTTAGGGCTACCTGTGTAAAATGTACTAACATTTGACGCCTGCCAATGACGTCGAAGCATCGACGTTTTGTTAGAAATTCTCTAACTATGACTTTGTCTACATTCTTTGGATTAATTTATTATAGGCTAGATACCTAATACGTGGGAGACGTGAAAACCGACCAAGACTGCGAGTCAGACTCGCGCACTGAGGGTTCCGTACTCGGATTTTTTTTTTCGACGTTTTTCCACGTTTTCATAACAGACATGACAGACGGACTGACGAACAGGCAGACAGACAACAAAGTAATCCTATAAGGGTTCCGTTTTTCTTTTTGAGGTAGGGAACCCTAAAAACAAGATTGTTCTTAGCGGAATCGGGTAAATTACGAGACTTGCATGGAGCGAAATACTAAGAACTGTAAACCCTAGTTCGCACAGCTATGTTAGGTAATGCATCTGTAACCTAGATAGCCCATAAGACCCAGCTGCCGCACCTGTTGGCAGCCATTCGTGACACCGGGCGCGTTCTAAAAATAGACTGAAAGTTCGCGAGATAGGCTGATCTATTGTTAGACTTTATTGCTACAGGAATACAACTAGCTATTATTTCTATAAAACAATCGAAAATAGCTGTACGAAAAAAGATAGAGCACGCTCAAAGGTAAAAGTTCATCGCTGTCAACACAAAATAGAGACTCTAAGGCCTCAAAAATATGCTCCTGAGAAAAGCATATTATACTATCGAAGATTATGTAAATGATAAAAAAGCGTGGATCTGACCTGCAATTCGCTCCAGCAATGCGCAGGACTTCAATTGCTTTTATACATGGCATAATATTGTATATCAAATCTTTGAAAAGAGCAACCGCCGAGTTTCTTGCTGGTTCTTCTCGGTAGGAAAGGCATTCCGAACCAGTGGTAGATGCTTTTGACGATTCAAAAGAACTTGTAAAAGTCTAATTGAATAAATTATTTTGAATTGAATTGAATTGAATTCATTCGACCAGGCGTTGAGCATACAAATTGACATTGAGAAAATACAAAGTGCGCGTTAAAAACCGTTGACGTGTGAACAGATACCTACTTGGGAATGCATTTGTTCTATTTGAACGCTTTTTTAACGGACGTTAAAAAAGCTCTCGTGCGAATGAGGCCTACTTCTGGCTTTGGGTTCTGGATTGTATTCCAAGTATACCAAATAATATGCGACAGGTTGAACTCGGTGCGGGTGTATGGGGCGTCTCCCCACCACATACCCCGATTGCCATCTCGACCTGTCGCGTACTCTGTATAATTAAACATTTTTTGATTGTCAAATATGTTTGTAAGAAAATGATGTCATGGTGATAATAATCGATCACGCAAACTTAAAACTAAAGCTACGAGGGTTCCAGACGCGCCCAAACCTGAGAAGAGTGCGCAATAAATTCAGCCGGATATTGTTTTTATTATAACCACTTCACACTTATAAATAAACAACTCCTAATGCCAGTATGGACTTATGGTATACATTTCTTTCAGTCAAATCCGTGCAGTAGTTTTTGCGTGAAAGGGTGAAAAACATATACACATACAAACTTTCGCCTTTATAATATTAGTGTGTATAGACTCGTTCAAACCAAATTAGAATCTTTATGTAACAATAAACATACTGTGACCTTTTAGGTACTTTTGGAGTCTCAAATACCCGTAAGTGGATTATCCCATCGTAAACAACCCGTATACGCTGAGGCTAACTTTTTTCACGTTTAACGGTTACCAGACGGACATACGGGGTTTTATACATACGTTTTATTTATTCGTAAAGGGCCTGGAAACGGCAGATAAAAGGTTTTTTTATACCACTCGGAATAATTTATGGGTCCGTAATACTGGGTCCTAAGTTCGTACATGGCTATTTTGGCTAATTTTATTTATAGTCCGTAGTGAGTTGTTTACCTACCTAGGACCTTTTTATGCGATCACGGTGAAATAAAACTCAAATTAACTGACAGGGATACTACTGCCCGGAAAAAATGTATTTTGAAGCCTTTTGGATGTAATATGTAATAGTACATGTATAGATAGGTACTTAATGTAAATATGTACAAGTGTAAATTAAAAATTTATAACACCCCCGACGATCCAAAGTATCTGAGTTTTCCAAAACATCATTTTCAAATAAATAATTATGTATTTAGGCAACGTCCATCTTGACAGCTTGACATTTGTCTATTGAGATAATATTACGAACCTAACGGTTATCTAACCTTCTTTTCTACAAGAAAACTAGAAAAGAGCTGATAACTCTTAAACGGCTGAACCAATTTTTTTAGATTATAGCTAAGAACACTCTCGGTCAAGCCACCTTTCAAACAAAAAAAACTAAATTAAAATCGGTTCATTCGTTTAGGCGCTACGATGCCACAGACAGATACACACACACACAGATACACAGATACACACGTCAAACTTATAACACCCCTCTTTTTGGGTCGGGGGTTAAAAAGGAAACTATAACAGCTAAGTAGACTTTACAAGTTAACGAGTAATAGTCGACCAACTTATATAATGTACCCTACCTACTTGGAGTCATAAGAATTTCACTGAATATGATGATTTGATTTCTTTTTGATTTAAACTAATATAAGATGAAGTTATTATATTTTATCCTATTTGTTTTCCTTCACCAATGCTGTATTATGGCAACAACCATTCTAGGAAACTAGTGCTCAAACGAAGTCTGCAGTGGTTTTAGACACATCGAGCTGGACAGTGGGGCATAAAAATTTAATTAACATTCTTGCCAGCAAGGGTGAAACGCTATATTGTTCCAAAACTTTACCCTGGACCATTTTCGCCCACTCCTTTTGTTAATACGGGTGAGTTTACTGAAACTCTGAAGGTATTTTTTTAAATAATTAATCATGTAAAATAAAGTATGAAAAACACTCGTTATTTGTTTTTGATTGTAATGGAAAAGGGATGGCGGCAATGTAAAAAAAGGTTTTTCATTTACAGGACTGTCCATAAATAGGAGTGTAGGTACCTACATAATTTTTATGTATTTGAGTTTCTTCATTCCACCAAATGTTCTAAATGACTGAACAGATTTCTATGTATGTGGTGGTCATCCTGAGTGTTGCCTATAATTTTTTAGGGTTCCGTACCTCAAAAGGAAAAACGGAACCCTTATAGGATCACTTTGTTGTCTGTCTGTCGGTCTGTCCGTCCGTCGTGTCTGTCAAGAAAACCTATAGGGTACTGCCCGTTGACCTAGAATCATGAAATTTGGCAGATAGGTAGATCTTATAGCACAAGTAAAGGAATAAATCCGAAAACCGTAAATTTATGGTTACATCATTAAAAAAAAAAAAAAAATTGTTTAAATTTTCAAAGTAAGATAACTATACCAAGTGTGGTATCATATGAAAGGCTGTATGGCGCCTTTTTTTAAAAGTGGATTTTTTACTTTTTAGTCTGGCATCAAATCTCGGGCCCCGAATTGATAAGAGCCGACTTCTTAACCACTAAGCTATTACATGTAAATACACCTTTAGAAATCCGTACGTGTGTAAATGTACGTAGCAAGCCCCTCGAACAAAAAGTATAAGTCCTCTGCCTCATAAAAATACTAAAGGGAAGTGTATTAATTAAAATCCTGTTAAAAAGTCTAAGCTTGGCCCGTCATGATACTTTAAGTTGTTAAAGAAGACAGAACAAACGAGTTAAGCTCATAAGCACAACACTGAGCTCGCGGTAGGGTTGACACTTAAAACGAAAAAAAAATGTAAAATTAAAAATTCTAAAGCGTTTACAGTAAAAATATTATGTGACAACCCTACGTGCGATTATAACAGTTGTAAACGTGAAAATTCGTACTCTATCAATACTTATCATTATGACGATGAAATGCACTAAATGAGTCGTAATTCGTAAGATACGCTAAGAAGTTTATTGGTACCGTTTACAGTCAAAATACGTGACAACCCTACAAGCGATTGTAAAAATTGTAAGCGGCGAAAGTCGCAACCTATCAATACTTTTTTGATGACGAAATTAAGTGAATGGGTCGTAAGATGCCTAAAGGCCTTCAACCTACACAAAGCGCGGTTGAAACTGCACAGCTGGACATTACAGCTATCTTAGGTAAGTTTTAGTGAATTTCATCTAAAAAGTATTGATAGATTACGACTTTCATCGCTTATAAGTGACAACTTTTATAATCGCACATAAGTTTTTAAACTTTAACGATTGTAAAAGAAATAACTTAAAATTTAAAAAAAAATCCCGACACAAAAACCTCTATAAGATAACTAGAAAAGGGCTGATAACTTTCAAACGGCTAAACCGATTTTCTTCAATTATAGCTAAGAAGTAAGAACACTCTCGATCAAGCCACATAAAAAAAAAACACATTTAAAATCGGTTCATTAGTTTAGGAGCTACGATGCCACAGACAGATACACAGATACACACGTCAAACTTATAACACCCCTCTTTTTGGGTCGGGGGTAAAAAAGAAACAATCTAACCAATTAGCGCAGTTTTTCATTTGAAATTGCGTCAAAGGCAGCTAAGCACAAAATAAGGTAATAAATTAAAAACATTATGTGTACATAATCCTAAGGTTATATAACCTTAGGATTAACCTATACGTAATTTATTCAATTTTATAGTTATTACTCAGTTTTACACGAGGACTCATAATCTAATTCAATTATTTACTTACTAAATTACCTATAATATTATAAAGAGGTAGTTTGTTAGTTTGTTTGTAGAAAGTAATCTCTGGAACTACTGAACTGATTTCGAAAAAAAAAACACCGGTAGGATGCTACATTATTCCAGAGAAACATAGGCATTATTTTATAGAGATCCCTGCGAAAATTGTAATAAGCTACCCTTGAGAAGCTGGGGCGGGTCGCTAGTATTGATATATACCTATGTACTACTACTATATAGTTGAGGATCGGTGATAGTAAGCCTAGTGGTTAAGACGTCGGCCTCTTATTCGTAGGGTCGCGGGTTGGATCCTTCTGACTTTGACTTTGACTGTAAGTATGTGCGTTTTAAGCAATTAAATATCACTTGAATTAACGGTGAAGGAAAACGTCGTGAAGAAACCTGTAGAAACCTGTATGCCTGAGAGACCCATACCCCTGATCGTTTTCTACGCGGCATCGTGCCAGAAAGTTAAATCGCTTGGCTGTACGACTTTGCCGATAGGGTGGTAACTGGCCAGGACCGAAACCGCCCCCCAGACAAATCCCATGACCGCCACTATGAAAATCTACACTACTATGCAAAAACAGCATTATGTATTCTTAATACGCACACAGTACACAGCAAAGCAATCGAGGAAAAATAAATCGATTATACAAATGCATTATACGATTCGATAAGTAGCACACGAGAATATCGAATAATCGACGAATATCGATATCGGATATTAGTGATATAATGCGTACTGAATACGAAATTAGGTTCTCAAGGATAAGTGGACTATTAGGAGGAAAATTAGCTTTTTAGCGCAATTTATTTAGAATCAACTGAAAAGAGCAACCGCCGAGTTTCTTGCTGGTTCTTCTCGGTAGGAACGGCATTCCGGAACAGTGGTAAATTATTATTATTAAACGATTCAAAAGCACTTGTAAAAGTTTATTTGAATAAAAATCTATTCTATTCTATTCTAAGAAATTCCAAACTTAGTGATAGATAGGCTTCATTGGCCTTCTCTTCGGGGGTCCAAAGTTTGATCCCGGGTACGCACCTCGAAGTTTTCGGAGTTAGAAACGAGCGGTTTTAAGCAAATCATAGTGTACCGTATAAGTTGCTTTAACGGGACGGAAAACATCGTGAGGACGCCTGAGATTTGACCATTTAAAGTTCTCAAAGGTGTGCTAAGTCTGGAAATCTGCACTTTGCCAGCGAGGTGGACTCTGGCCTAAACACTTCTCATTTTAAGAGGAGACCCGTCTCGCGACGATTTAACACTCTGTGTCCGGCAATCAAGAAGTTTTGTAATTAAAACAAGTAGGTACTAAGATTTCCTTGTTTGTAAATCTTATACGGCGTGCATTCACGTATATTTCTGTGCAAAACAACTGGTTTATTTATCTTTTAAGTCAGCCAGGGTAAAATAGACTTTATGATATGAGTTCAATAGTTTTCAATATCTCGTCCGGGAAAGTTGGAATTTAATATTGCATTCAGCTACATGTACCACATTCCCGATATTGGTATTCGTCTATTCAGCCGATATTCACTCTAGAAACGTATTAAAGTAGACTATCTATAGACTGGGTTATCCTACATTAGTTTTAGACTCAACTATCAAGTACTAACTTGCTAGTTTAGGTCATATAGATAAGGGGTACCAGCCAGGTAACCTGAGTTGTGCCTGAGTGTTGCGGGTAACAGCAGCGCTTGCCGGTGTACCCTGGTAACATAACCCGGGTTATACCCGAATAGATACATGCACGGAAAATCCGTAACCCAAAATAGGGTAAAGGTTATCTCAATACGATTAATTAATTGATAAAAAGATTCAAAATGTTCGTACTCAGTAGTTTTTAAACATTTAGGAAATTTTTAAGTCAACGTTTCGCAGAACTCAAAGGTCTAGCACTTAATTAGGTTAAGCTAATTAGCCTCGCTAGGAGCGGAGATCTTTTCATAATAGATAAATCCTACTTTCTGAATTAACCAACCCTTTCCCTAAATCCAAGAAATAATCCACGTGTGTTGATACATTTTCGCTGTCTCAAGTACAGGTGACCTCCGTGGCGGCTGGAGTGGCAGCCACTAAGGCGGAAAGGGCCAAGAGGTGCAAATTATGAAAATATGGAAAACTAGCTGACGCCCGCGACTTCGTCCGCGTGGATTTAGTTTTTTCGAAATCCCGTGGGAACTCTTTGGTTTTCCGGGATAAAAAGTAGCCTGATATTATCTATCTCCATTCCGAATTTCAGCCAAATCCGTCTAGTAGTTTTTGCGTGAAGGAGTAACAAACATACACACACACACACACATACACACACACATACAAACTTTCGTCTTTATAATATTAAGTGTGATGTGATGTGATGATACTTTAATATTTATGTGTTTTGGGGTGAAAACCATGGGTTCATGGGGAGAGGATGCCAGATCCTTTTCTAAGGAACTGTCATTCCGTCTCGTGGAGTCCACGGGTGACCCGAGGTCTGGCAGTTACCTCGGTCAGCATATCAGTCTGGCCATTCAACGAGGTAACGCAGCCAGCGTTCTGGGCGCCCTGCCTCGTTACAGTGCTTTGGATGACATTTTTATTTAAGTATTTATAGTATTAGTTAAAATTATTAAGTTTATAATATTATTATGTTTCGTTTTTTTTTTTATCGTGCGAAAAAATCTAGTTCCAAGCGCTTTCTTATCAAGAAAGCTCTACTTTATCTATACTAACTTTATAAAGAAAGAAAGAAAGAATATTAATTTATATTAATTAATATAATTAATAATTATTTAATTAATAATGGGGGAATGTTTGTGTGTTTGTAATCAATAAACAAGTTTTAACTATAATAATAGGCACGCTTCTATTTTTGTTACGTACTTTGGCGCTATGTGTGACAACGACGGGACTAACCATTGATTGTTTAGGAGCATGGAAGTATGAGTGAGGTTGATTCACCATTCATTGTTTAGGAGTTGTCGCCATAGAGACAGACAAACGGTCACGTACTTCCTGCTTCCTGTAGTGTTGAATAATATGCCCATACATACGCACTTGTTCGATTACACTACAATGAAAGGGTGCATTCATAATGCATTTAGTTTCATAAATCCTACCACCTACTAATTAAAATCTTACTGTTATAAAAATGCGAATGTGTGTTTATTGATTTGTGTTGCAAGTTTTATTTCAAGAACAGAAAGGACATTGGTTCACTAATATACCTAATTAACTATAGTTAATGCCCTCGGCTTCGTCCGCGTGGATTTTTTTAAACCCAACAGAAACTCTTTGGTTTTCCGAGATAAAAAGCAGGTTATCATTCTCTAGGTCTTTAACAGCTATATCCATGCAAAAATTATATCGATTATGCGATGTGATCGCAACGGAGCAACGAATCGATATAATTTTTGGACAAACCAACGCATTTATAATATGGGTAGTATCTGGATGGAATAACTTATTGTATTGGGTTGTATACCTGAATGAAATAAACTTTTTCCACTTTGAATAACCACATCGAAGTTTTATAAAAATCGTTAAACTTTTATAAAAATCAAAACCGAACATAAAGTTATTAATAGAGCTATACGAGGAAATGCCGAGATGTTCGACAGTTCAAGTTAAAGCTGAGTGCAAAAGTTTTCGAATTTCGCCTTGTTTAAATCCTAACAGCTCAATGGCTCGTAAATCCGATAAAGAACTTCACCGGAGAACCACACCATTTACTTTTACCCGACTGCTGCGAAGGAGGGTTATGTGTTTGACCTGTATGTCCGTTCCTCTCAACCACTAAACCGATTTTGATAAATGATACGTCATTAGATTCATCTTGATAGCGCGAGTGTCTGGTACATTAAATTCTTAAAAAATCAAAATGGCGGACTTTATGTGCTTTAATTTGCGGGCTGAAAAAATTCAATGCAAACCATATTAAACTCGTGCAAGAATAGCTTAAAAGGAATAGCTGACTAGAATAATAAACTACAACAGCAGAATAACTTTCAAATATGTATCATCATCATTATTAACCTATCGCCGCCGGTCCACTACTGAGCACGGGTCTCCTCTCAGAACAAGAAACGTTTATGCCATAGTCTGCCTCGTAACAACGGATATAATTGCTTAAACGCACACAACTCTGAAGTTAGAGGTTTGAGTCCGGGATCGAAGCTCCAACTAACCGAGTAGGAGGCCGACGTTTCAACCACTAGGCTATCACCGCATTTTTTCTGCTTACCCTTTAATATCTTTAAAAAAACAATAGCTTAAGATTTCTTTTCCAAAATACAAGAAGAAAATCTTGTTCTCAGCGAATTTCAGGGAATTTTCTCGATATTTTTCCATCATCCATTGTTTAGCTGACACAAGGTTGTAAAGCTTAACAAACTGTAAGTTCAGACTGTGGGGCGCGCTGTAAAGAGTGTTTGACTTCTATTAGTAAGAGTCACCAGTGCATTAAGTGCATTAAGTGAGGGCTGCAAATTCTATAGCGCTTTGGTTGCATGTTTGCATTGCTAACATGTTACATAATGAAAAACATTTTCTTTTATGAAGAAACTTCGAATAAATGGAGGATTTTAGGTAAATGCCAGGAAGAGAAGTGGCAGTGAGCAAAGCGCACAGTTTGAAAACCCTATAGCCATTGGGGTCTCAAGATGCAAGAATGTCAACCTCGTACCGAAAAGCGCAGCGTTGGTGGGCATAACATGAAACGAGTTGCAGAGAGCCGCTGTAATTAGGCGGCGCAATACCATGTGGAAGTCCTTACAAGAGACCTATGCCCAGCAGTAGACGTCTATCGGTTTTTTAAGCGAATTTCAGGGAAACCTTCGTCATATTTCCATCGTCTGTTGTTTAGCTGACACAAAGTTGTACGGAGCTTAACAAACTGTAAGTTCAGACTGTAGGGCGCGCTGTAAAGAGTGTTTGACTTCTATTAGTTTGAGTCACCAGTGCATTAAGTGAGGGCTGCAAATTCTATAGCGCTTTGGTTGCATGTTTGCATTGCTAACATGTTACATACTGAAAAACCTTTTTAACCCCCCCAAAAAGAGGGGTGTTATAAGTTTGACGTGTGTATCTGTGTATCTGTCTGTGGCATCGTAGCTCCTAAACTAATGAACCGATTTTAATTTAGTTTTTTTTTTGTTTGAAACGTGGCTTGATCGAGAATATTCTTAGCTATAACCCAAGAAAATCGGTTCAGCCGTTTGAAAGTTATCAGCTCTTTTCTAGTTAGCTAGTTACTGTAACCTTCACTTGTCGGGGGTGATATAATTTTTTTATTTACACTTGTCTTTTATGAAGAAATTTCGAATAAATGGCGGATTTTGAGAAACTCGATATTTTCCTTCGCCCAGTGTTTAGCTGGCTCAAGTTGTTATAAGTTCAGACTGTAGGTCGCGTAGTAAAGAGTGTTTGACTTCTATTAGTTGGAGTCACCAGTGCATGAGTTGAAAGCTGCAAGCTCCCATAGAGCTTTAGTTTCATGTTTGCGTTACTAATAACATGTTACATAATGGAAAAGAACCATTTTCTTTTATGAATATTCTTCGACTAAATTGAGGATTTTTTGTCCGAAATGTCCCATCTAGAGCGAAGTACTTCTACATAAAGGTCGTGGGTAATTATTATAAAAAAACCGGCCAAGTGCGAGTCAGACTCTGAGGGTTCCGTACTCGGGTATTTTTTCCAATATTTTGCACGATAAATCAAAAACTATTCAAAAAAATAAATAAAAATCTGTTTTAGAATATATACGTAAAGACCTTTCATATGATACCCCACTTGGTATAGTTATCATACTTTGAAAATTAAAACACATTTTTTTTTTAAATGATGTAACCACAAATTCGCAGTTTTCAGATTTATTCCTGTACTTGCGCTATAAGACCTACTTACCTGCCAAATTTCATAATTCTAAGTCAACGGGAAGTACAGATAGGTTTCTTGACAGACACGACGGACAGACAGACAGACAACAAAGTGATCCTATAAGGTTCCGTTTTTCGTTTTGAGGTACGGAACCCTAAAAACTGAGTAAATACACTGTTTACAATATTGATAATATTGACTACCACGTGACTGAAGCACACACCAACAAACAAACACAATTCCGTATTTATAATATGGATAGTGATAATTTAACGACAATCGATAAAATATATAACAAATACGTAATAATATCCAATGAACGTTGTTAATATGCATTGGATGTACATGTTTTCTCGTTATATGTATCACATACATTATTTACAATGACATATTATCTTGTAGTATCTAATCGTGTTAATGAGAAACATGGTACAGATGGCACAAGATATTTACCTTGGGCACAACATTAATTGCGTAATAAATAATAATACATAATTTATGATATTCTATACATATACAGTTAAACAGCACTAAAAGTCTACAAGTGTAAATTAAAAATTTATAACATCCGACAAGTGAAGGTTACAGTAACTATAAAACAGCTGATAACTTGCAAACGGCTGAACCGATTTTCTTGGATTATAGCTAAGAACACTCTCGATCAAACCACCTTTCAAACAAAAAAACTAAATTAAAATCGGTTCGTTAGTTTAGGAGCTACGATGCCACAGACAGATATACAGATACACACGTCAAACTTATAACACCACTCTTTTTGGGTCGGGGGTTAAAAACCCAACTACTGCCCGCGAACCGCCGATAGATAGCGATAGGTATAAAATTGTGTTTCAGTCGCCTAGTGTATTTTAACATTGCACTATATTTATATTTATGAAGTCAATTTTTTTTCCTCTTTCATTTGATATCCCGCTTGATACAATAGCAAAAAAATTTTTGGAGACCCCCACTTTGTTAGATGTAACATCTGTCAGGTCGATTTTTCGTATAAAATGTAGCCTTTGTCACCCGGACCATAATAACGAAACGATTGATAGGTACCTCATTCATTCAAATCGTTTCAATAGTTTAGGTGCTAAGGTGGAACACACATAAATACAAACCTACATATATACATAGACTGCTAAAATCATAACCCTTCCTTTTGGCTTTGCCATAGTCGGGTAAAAACCGTGGTGGTCTAGGAAAAAGAACAACGTGTGGCATATTTGCGACGTTGCATATCAATAGATAAACCGTGATAGCCTAATGGTTAAGACGTCTGCCTTCTTATCTAGAGGTCAGGGGTTCGAACCCAGGCACACACCTCTAACTTTTCGGAGTCATGTGCGTTTTTGAGCAATTAAATATCACCTGCTTAACGGTTAAGGAAAACCTGCATGCCTGAAAGTTCTCCATAATGTTCTAAAACGTTCCTCTCAGAATGAGAAATGCTGAAGCCATAGTCCACCACGCTCGACCAATTGCAGATTGACAGACTTCACATCCCTTTGATAACATTACGGAGAACTCTTAGGCAGCGATTACACCTGTAAGTTTTACTCACGTAAGTTAGTAATTGACTTACGTTATTAATTGACAACAGTTCTAAGTTCTAATAAAGAGTGTCGTAAGTTCACCACGTAAGCTACTTACGTGAGTAAAACTTATAGGTGTAATTGCAGTCTTAGGCATAAAGGTTTCTTCACGATGTTTTTCTTCGCTCTTAAACAAGTAATAATTTAATTGTAACTCACTTATCTCGGAAAGGGGTGTGTGAGGGATTGACTCACGGGCCGACTGAATAGGAAACCCTACGTTTTAACCACTAGGTTATCACCTCTTTTAACCAAATAAACGTGTCTTTATTTCTAAGTGGCATTTACGAAACCATCATCACAACTTTATGTAACGAAAAGAAGTTACTCAAGTGCATTCTTCGAAACTTGCGTGTATCGGCATACGTTCCCACATCACGTACCTATCGATTCTAACTCAAACAATTGATGACGCAACTGTATTATTTATACACGGTATTCTTTTATTGACAGTACCGTCGCTTTACAATGGGTCCCAACGAGTCACACCAAATAAAAGTGTGACCCGTTTTTCCCCATCAAGTTGACCCATACAGTGTGACTCGTTGGAAATTACAATGGATAAAAAGTTGCAATTAGTGACACTGTGACTTTATGGGGAAAAAATCGATTAATTTGCACTACCCAACGCGTCACACTCTATTTTACCCCCTTAGGGGTTGAATTATTAAAAATCCTTTATTGACATACTCGTATCAGTCAGTCAGTGCAGTCAGCTTAATCCTTTTAGGTTTGTGTAGACTATCTACGAAGACATTCTAGATTTATCCATACTGCGAAAGTGTGTTAGTAGGTATTTTGTTGGTTTGTCCATCAACGTCACGTTGCAACGGATCGACATGATTTTTTGCATGGATATAGATGAAAACCTGGAGAGTGATGTAGAGTACCTTATATCCCGGAAAATTTAAGAGTTCCCATGGAATTTTATAAAAACCTTAATTCACGCGGACGAAGTCGCGAGCATCATCTGTTTAGAAATACGAGTCTGTAGGTATATTATCTTTGCCCGAGCAAAGCCTGGGGTGGGTAAACTAGTCTGCTAGTCGATTATCACATAATGCTGTAGTATTCGTACAGTTGTCTACGCAACAAGTGTGCCGAGCCGCCCGGGACCGGTTTCTGGCCCAACCTGTATTGACCTACTATGGTTGTTTCTATTCACGATATTTCCTTGATACTCTGTAGTAAACAGGCTTTGATCATAGAATTTATAATATTGAAGTGGTAAAAGAGCCAATAGGTTGCAATTTACAATAAATTACATGCCATTGAACTATCGTGAGTGATATTATCACTACCCACTATTTTTAATATGGGTAGTTCCCCATATTATAAATGTAAAATTGTATTCGTTTGTTGGTTTTTGCTCAAAGCACGCCACAACGGTGCAACAGAGCACTGGCGTGATTTTTTTTGTAATAAAGATCAGGAGAGTGGCATAGGCATATATCCGAAAAATCAAAGAGTTCCCACGAGATTTCAAACCTAAACCCACTCGGTCGAAGTCGCCGTCATCAGCTATAAAGTCTCAACCGCGACGCATCTGGGGTCCTTTTTCCCTACGAAAAAGGATCCCAGATGGAAACTAGTCGGGCTTACGTCGACTAACACGTAAGTCCATCCGGATTCTTCTATGTTTATAATCAGTTACAGTTATTCATAAATGTATCCGGTGAGCTCAAACAGACATTTTTTGTCAAAAGTGAGCTTGAGACTAGATTTTTTACATAAATACCTAAATATTTTGTTCTCTTACTGTTGTTTTATAGACCTACATATTAGTTACCATAGTATTATTATTACTTTGGACTATGTTATTTAATTAATTTATATTTTATTTGTGCTAGAGAGTTGTAACAATAAATAGAAAAGAAAGAAAAGATGGACAGGGAATCTGTATAAGAGATCTCTACCAGTAACCCTTGGCAGTGCGAGAGGTTGTAAAGGGAGTAGAATGGGTAGTTAATGTTCTTTCGAGTTTTTTCTCGACATTAAAAAACTGTCTAACTGACTTCTCACATAGTAACATTTTGTATAAGTACACATAGTGCTATTTAGTGTTTAAGTTATTTAAAGTACGTCCATCTAATTATGCAAATTAATTAGTTTGCTAATCAATGTAGTTTAAACAATTGCACCAATTAGCTTAATTAGATGTAAATGTTGCAAATTGCGCCATTCAAACAGTGCGACTAAAAACTAGATATTAAAAAAAACATGTAAGACAACTAGTGTCTCTTAGGGCGCCTTCAAATTTGCCGTAAAGTGGCCGCGCGGGTGTAGCGATGCAGTCGCTATTTCGTTTGTATTATAATTGCAGTTTATTTATATGGATGTACAAAGCAGCGCTGCCACTTCAATTGTCAATAATTTAAATATCTACTTATATTTAAAAAAAAAATAGTCCCAACTCACTGACTGACTCATCAACATTCAACACCCAGCCCATGCACCGACCTGTGGAACTAGGAAGCTGAAATTTTGCACAAAAGTTCTCTTTATAATGTAGACAAAGAATAAGACCGGATTTTCCGAAATTCGCACGGAATCTATTATCTTTTATCTATTAATATTATAAAGAGGAAACCTTTGTATTTTTGTATGTTTGTATTGAATAGGCTCAAACACAGGACCGATTTCAAATTTTTTTTTTTACCATTACTTAGAGGGATTCTTCCGAATCCGTATAGGCTATATTTTATCCCGGAAAATAGAAAAAAATAAATGTCCACCCGTGCGAAGCCGGGGCGGGTCGCTAGTAGGGAATAAAGAGGACTTACATTTTCGCCAAGCAAATCTGTGGGCGGTCGCTTACAATTAGAAGGAGAAATTGTACTCAATTCTCAGTAGGATAAAGAAAAGTAAGGCAACGCATGCTTACTTTGCAGGCCGTCAACGATTGCAAGACGTTTCTCTGGCCCTTATTGCTTGGTCTAACTCTAATGTATAAATCCTAGATGATACCCGTAACTTTGTTTACGAGGATTCAGTTTCTTTTTTAAATCCCGTAGGAACTCTGGTTTTTCGACTAAAATTTCGAATAAGATAGATAGATATATAGTTTGTTAACTTAGAATATAACGTGTTTTGAATTATTATAAAGTCACCGTAGCTTTAAGATTATGTTTTTTTCTGTATTTATATGTACAATTGTTCTCATAGTGAAGCTTTGTTCTTTTTGAGAAAATAAACTCTTTAAACCTTCTTGCGATGGATCGCTTACCTTATTGTATCGCATTCGCGACCTTTTTACGGTTGTATCGCTACTGTATTGGTTCAAAATATCGCAGTGGATCTGGTTTAAAACAGAGTTAAAACGAGACAGATTGTTGTATCTAACTACTTTAATCTGTCTGCATATAGAACGGGACAGATTTACGTCTCTACATAAATCTGTCTCGTTTACAGATCTCAGCCTTAAAATCTCACAAAGCGCGTCGGTTATGTGTTTCTCGGTTAAGTTATTTGCAATTTATGTAACTTTTATGTTAAATAAGGAAAAATAACTTATATCTATAAAATCTAAGCATAACTGTTATCAGATTTGAGCTAAAATTAAGGTCGACTATTATTTAAGCAGCAAAATTATCAGTGCATATCTTCAACCATATTTGGCAATAGAATATTTTTATATCTAAACTCTAAAGCAACTGTTATCTACCCATATAATAGCTGTATAATTTAATTGCGTAATAAACTCAGTAAAGTACCAAAGTAATAGTATTTTTAGGGTTCTTTAACCGAAGGGTGCCAACGGAACCCTTTACCCTATTATTATAGTAAGCGGGCGGCCCAGGTGGGACCGGGTACTCTTGCGAGGCGAACAGAGGGCGTTATGCCATACTTTCCATCAAACCTTCACTCTGATCTGCTCTATTATCCAAAACTTGTGAACCTATTAAAGGTAAAAGGTTAACAAATAAGTACATTGAATACAACATTGTAGGTAGGTATAATACTATATTTAGATCATACACATAGCAGAGCAGGTACAAAAACGCACTGTAGGTGCCACTCGGCACCCGCTCTCGAAAAAGACACCATCCGCGCGTCTGCCTTCCAATTTGTTGAACTAATAATAAAACCCGCCCACCCGCTCTCACCCTGGGCCACCGACTAAGCCTCCACTGACCGTCCATGCGTCTATCCGTCCGTCCGTCTGTCTGTCTGTCAGCAGGCAGTATCTCTTGATCTGTAATAAATAGAGAGCTGAAATTTTCAGAGTGTGTATTTCTATTGCCGCTTTAACATCTAATAATAACATACCAAGCTGGCCAATTTCAAAATGGCCGCCTTGCAAATAAAAAAAACATCTAAAATATATTATACTAGAGGATGCCCGCGACTTCGCCCGCGTGGATTTCAGTTTTTTTAATCCCGTAGGATCTCTTTGATTTTCCGGGATAAAACGTCGACTATAGGCGGGATCCAAATTTCATTAAAATCGGTTCAGTGGTTGGGCTCTGAAAACGTGGCAGACAGACAGACAGACAGATACACTTTCGCATTTATAATATTAGTATGGAAGTATGGATTGTATCTTGTACGATGATATGCAGACCTTCTTGTGCCAGTCCAACTCACTTTTAACCGGTTTTATTATATCTGAAGCAACAGTTACCAACAGTTAACCACGTAATAGTATAACGTAACCCAGTATAGTACCAAAGTAATAGTATTTTTTACGTTTAGGCAAAAAGCATGACTCATTCGAAGGAAGGTCCAGCAGCCAAGGCGAACAGCAATGTCACAGAAGTTACTTTTTATAATCATTCGACACTTTTTGTACAATACGGTACCGATAGAAAAAAATAAGCGGATACAATTTTACAGTCACTGCATATTTTTTAAGTAAATCCAAGGAAGAAATCAATAGCCACACGGAGGGTTCCGTACCTTTGTACAAGATATATCTAACACTTTTATGTAGAACAAGTTAGAGCAAGATAATGACGGGCTACGCCATCTGTATTTTATTTAGTAAATTAATTTTTTCGTTAATACATTTTAATATTTTTTGTGTGATGTAGTTCTACAAATTCACGTTTTTCGGATTTTTTCCTTTACTTGTGCTATAAGACCTACCTACCTGCCAAATTTTATGTTTCTAGGTCAACGGGAAGTACCTTTATAGGTTTTCTTGACAGACACGATGGACAGACGGACAGACAAACAGACAGACAACAAAGCGATTCTATTAGATTTTGAGGTGGTACGGAACCCTAAAAATATCTGCGAACTCTTTTTAACTTAACCCGCTAGCTTTCTTCACTTGTTCCGCATAACTTGAACGCCGCTAGAGCATCGCTAGAGTATCTACCTACCTATAGGTATTATATAGAATATAGATACTTAGTAGATAGTATCCCAGAATGATTACGTCAGACGTTACGTAATAGCGGGTTAAAGCCTTCATTCGTGGCCTCGGATATCTTGAGCGCAAGATATTTTGGACGCTACAATATTGTGTAGGTACTGCAACTTGCAAGTCACACCTAAGTTTAAACTTTGGCCAATGTCCCTTGTCTATTAATGCAAAACCAGCAATATTTGGTAAAAAAATGGCCGGTGCGGTGTATGTATTTAATATAAATATTATTTTTTGTTATTTTGTTAAAATGTGTCTCCAGAAAACAAACTGTCTTTGGTTATTAGTTCAAGTATCTCGGTCATGTAGTAACCGACAGCCTGAGGGATGATAGTGACATGGAACGAGAGCGCCGGGCTCTGTCGGTCCGAGGCAATATGTTAGCCCGCAGATTTGCGCGCTGTACTGGGCAAGTAAAGCTGACCTTATTCAGGGCTTACTGCCAGTCATTCTACACGTGCAGTCTGTGGACGGACTACAGGCAGCGGACCTACAGTGCCTTGCGTGTTCAATATAACAATGTGCTGAGAGCGGTGTTGAGGAAGCCTCGACACTGCAGTGCGTCGGCAATGTTTGCGGATGCTCGCGTGGATGATTTCTACGCGATCATGCGCAAGCGTGCCGCGTCCATGATGCGCAGGCTAATGAGTAGTACCAACACTCTTCTCAGCGCATTGGCCAGGAAACTAGATAGTCCTCTCTGGAGGTGCTGGGGGGGTGCGCACATAGGCGCCAAGAGGCTCCCTCGGGCTTTTTAGTTATAGTTTTTAGTTATAGAATTAGTTGTTAAGCTAGAAATAAGTACCTACTAACATAGTTTAAGTTATTTGTCATACTAACACAATTATGGGTCTAATGGCCTGAAATAAAAGTTTATTTATTTTATTTATTTATTAGTACATAGATCAGTTCAGTGCTCTACATTTTAGAATTTAAAAGGAGTTTTTCGTAGTGTACTCCATACAAACGTGGTTTAGTTTTCATTTGAATGCTCCAACCTCCAATGAACCAATCAAACTTAATGAATTTTTTTCTAGACACATTCTAGAAACTCTATTCTAGTGTCTATGGTTTGCCAGATTTCGAACTCTTCCAGTCCGAGCAATAGTCTGCTCCATAGACAGTCGGAGGTTTAATTACGACAAACGAGCTAAATTCAAGCAAGTATAAAGCACATGTAGTTTAATTTCAGCCCTACAAGGTTACCCTGAACAAAGGCATAATAGTAAATTGTACTAAAGTTTCCATTAGTACAAACTCGTCAGTCCTCCGCGCAGTGTCGACAATTGCTACATAATGTTGGCTTCATTAACTTAGAACTATTATGGCCGTTTTACATTATTCTAAGAGCATTCCAATCTGAGCAAGAGAACCAGAGTAACTTTGGGGTCCCAACATACTAGAATGGCAATCTCGCGCCGGAAAACGCACACACACACACTCGCGCACACACATTCTTATAATGTTTTAACTTACATAAATTGTAATTTTTTAAGAGAAAATCTGCAATTGTCAATATTTGTGTAATTAGCTTTAAATGTATTAGAATAAGTTAGCTGTAGATTTTCATGCAATAAATTTAAAAAAACTAAAAAAAACGCAGACTCCCTACTAGGGCTGACAGACGACATCAAACGGATCTCAAGGAGCCGTTTGGGCGGCGCTAGATCGTTGCGCATTGAGGTCCCTAAAAGAGACCTTTGTCCAGCAGTGGACGTTTCATCATTATCAACCGATAGACCACACGCCATATTTGATCACGAAGAGAAACTCGAAGCCTAGCTCTCCCAATTTTTATTTATTTATTTATTTATTCGAATTAATTTTACAGGGCTCTTACATTTTCTTACTCGCCAAACTGGTGGGTCAGTAAATGTCTCTAAGCTTTCTTATGAGGCCCATAGTTAGTGACCCTGTTCGAATGCATATTAATTATGTCATCACTGGTAACACGCACAGTGTGAAGATTTTGATCTTCAAGCACTGAAGAATTGTTGAAGAGAACACATCTCGCATTGCGTAATTACTAATTACCTCAACAAAATCCTTCCCATTATGTATTTAATGAAACAAATTACGAATCACAACTTCTAGTGATGAGGAAAAATATGTTGTAAGAGATCTGGAATGACCTTACTGGATCCAGCAACTTGAATATTGTAAACCGGCCGTTATAAATACTAGACTCACATAGCTAAAAGGGACAACTGGCATAGAATTCTATTTCTACATTCCTTACATTTCAAGCTAGTTAGAGTTAGTTAATTATTTTAATTTTTTTACTCAGCGTTTTCTGTTAACATTTTATTTTCCTCTCTTTATCTCCAGAGTTTTCATCTATAGAAGACGAGAAACTAGCTGACTGATGTATCATTGTAGAGCTTAGTCTCAAAGGTCTCAAATTTTGAGATTTTATATGTACTCGTAGGTAAATATAGGTAGGTAGTAGGTAGGTATAGATAACGCAGACCTTCACTGAAAGGATTTTAACAAGATCTTTGAAAAACGACGAACAAAGCCGCGGGAAAACTCGTATTAAAACAAGATATCAAAACGTCTAAAACTTGACTGACTTCATCAAGTCTTGAGTGCAATTTTTGCCTACAGCTAGTCGGTCTATCAAGTATACTACAGAGGTCACTAGATAAAAGCTTTGAGAAAAGTCAGGTTCCGCCGTCGACATTTTCAATATTACTATAAAAATTCTAAAAACGTGCTTGCTAGTTATTTCTTAACGATCGTTTTAACCTTCTAACAAGCATAGCTCGCTGGGAACTGACCTTAGAAATAGTTAAAGGCTGCTTACAGCTTAGAGCAAGATCACTGTACCTACCTGAGCGACTGAGCTTTGCTTGGACGCAATGTTTTACCCGACTACGGCAACGCCAAAAGGAAGGGTTATGATTTTAGCAGTCTGTGTAGGTTTGTATTTATGGTTACACATTTTGTATGTTTATAATGTATGCCTTAGGGGTTGAATTTCTAAAAACCCTTTTTAGCGGATGCTGGCGTCATAACAGCCATCTGCGTGCGAATTTTGGCCCGATCCGTTCGATAAGTAGTTTGAGCTGTTCATTGATAAACCAGTTAGTCAGTTAGCTTTTCCCTTTATAGGTATATTTAGATAAATAATAATTTGTTATTTCTATCAAGTTGTATCAAGATCTGTACAGAAAGACTAAAGAAACATTTTTGAAAGTAAAAGTTTCAAACTCTTACTTGAAGTTCAATTACTTACTTAACAGGGCTCTCTCCGTCACTGGTTTCATACAATCGTAGTTCCAATTTCATTTGAATATTAAGCAACCAAAGTCCGTGAAATTTTGCAGACATATTCTAGAAACTAATATCTATGTCTGCGGTTTTCCAGATTTCTGTTAAAATATTCCGTTTCAAAGTTACGCGGTCTTAAAAATTTTCATACAATTCTTTGAGCCCCTGTAATTTTAAAACTACATATTTTTAGAAAAATCTAAAACACCACAGACACAGATATTAGTTTCTACAATATGTCTGCAAAATTTCATGGACTTTGGTTGCTTAATATTCAAATGAAATTGGAACTACGATTGTATGAAACGAGTGACGGAGAGAGCCCTCTTAAGTCATACTGACAGTGGACCTCCACAAGATTGCTTATTTAACTTCATAACAAAGATGAATTTCAGTATTCCTGAAAACTTTGCAGTCGTATAGGAAAGCTAAAAAGTAATTTTCGCCGTACAAGTTTTGCATATTGTGTGACGAAGAGCTCTTTTCTTGGTTATGTGAGACAAATACAAACTACAAAGAATCCGTAGACAAATAGTACGTGACAGGTCGAGATGACAATCGCGGAGGGGAGGCCCCGCACAGCTCCCGCGCTAACCCAGTGCGGGAGAGCGCGGGTGAAGTGCGGGTGTGCGGGGCCTCCCCCGCTTCATACCACGATTGCCATCTCGACCTGTCGCGTACCTATTATACCTAAATTAACAGGCTGGGGACATATTTTTTATCTTTTTATTTAAATAGACATTAGTATCATTCGATAGTTAAAAAAAAAACGAAAATGTATAAAAAACAAGCAAAATTAGTAGGATCTTTCTGAAATAAAAGTTTTCGCTTTTCTGTTTGTTTATTTTTGCAGAAATTGCAATATTATACGTTACTTTCATTTCGCAAACCGGAATCAAAGTATACTAATCTTCAAAAGTTTAAAAAGTTAACAGTGTTATTTTCTTACCAAAAGTTAACCTAATTTGTAAAAAAAAAATTTTCGAGAAAGTTGATAGGCATCCCGCATTCGATATGGAAAATAAGGGCCAGAGCAGTCGAGTCTTTTTATAACTACCCTAACTCAGCTCTTTATAGTACTATTATATTATATTCTGTGCTACAACGGTATACCAACCGTTAACATTGGTACGAGGATAGGTACATGGAGTATACTGAAAACAAAACATAGAAGACGCGTGACGCGCTCTTGGGTTTATATGCTCCGCTATGCCAAAGTAAAATAAAGCTTAGTTTAAGTTGAAATCAAGGAAGACGCCGCGCCCTCCTTGCGCTGCTGGCAGGGCGTGTGCTATGCGCCTAAGAGCTGTCTAAGATTAGCGATTTTGTTACACACGTACACGCGCCTTTTGTCACACGCGCATCTCATGAGCCGTTTCTCGAGCCACGAATCGGAATTGGGAGCCTTATCAGTGGGAGGTCCACGGTTCAATCCCCGGCAGGAGTTTTATAATTTCTAAATCTCTAGTCTGGGTCTGGTCGAAGGCTTCGGCCGTTGCAAGTTACCACCCTGCCGGCAAAGCCGTGCCGCCAAGCTATTTAGAGTTCCCGTGCGATGCTGTGTAGAAACCAAAGGAGTATGGGTTTAATAAAAACTGCCATACTCCTTCCGGGTTAGCCCGCTTCCATCTCAGACTGCATCATCACCTACCACCAGGTGAGATTGCAGTCAAGGGCTAACTTGTATAAGAATTAAAAAAAATAAGTCAGCGATCTACAATTACGTCCAAATGCGTTATACGCGCAGAAAAAACGTTAGTCTGTAAACGCCCTAAAGAATTATTAATGAAATTAATAAAAACCTGTTTTAAAGACAGGTGCGTTGGGACATACTGCAGGCGTTGGACCGTTTTTTGCGCGCGAATACCAACGGTGGCATATCCGTTTATAATAATCAATGGCTAACAGAAAAATAGCGATGGCAATTTTATGTTTCTATTTCAATTATTATTGGAGAAAATGAAAACACCTGCAGCAACTTATTTAAGTTTTTCTATAAAACTGAAAACCGACTTGCACTCAGCCCAATAAATGTCAATAAATGTGCATAAGGTCGGAGTTTCGCACTCATCGGTCGAGACGGTCCAATTTTCAAAAATCATTTGTTACGGGATGTCTACGGCATAATGGCTATCTGCATGCCAAATTTCAGCCTAATCCGTCCAGTAATTTGAGTTGTGCGTTGATAGATCAGTCAGTCAGTCAGCTTTTCCTTTTTTTATATATTTAGATAAACACCAAACAAAATATGGAAAGCCATACTGCTTGAAAGTCACTTGTAGCAGGCATAGGCGATATCTCATCACCCTCTTCCACTTTGACATTTAATAAATATTAGAAGGTAATGCCTTCGAGGGCTGTCCCATTAATTTGTGGCTTATTGACATTATCTTGACATAGTTACTTGGCAGCTGTATCGAGTATATGCCTTTGTATAAAGGCCTGCACAAACGAGGGAAAGTTCTCGGAGTACTTTTTGTTCGTCAAAATAGATCGCTTACAACTGCATCAAACAACGTACATGAGGGATTAAAAGTACCCCGTACAAAAATAAATTAAAAAGTTTTCAAAACCCCCGACTATGATTTGCGCTGCATCTTTTTCAGCCCGCACATTTGAGCATATAAAATCCGCTTTTTTATTTTTAAGTATTTTATGACATTTGCGCCATCAAATCGAACTAATGACGTATCGAAATCGGTTAAGCCGTTGAGTAGTTACGAGCGGACATAGGTACATACTTACTACTAGCACGCACAACAGACGGATACGTTTAAGTGCGGAAACCAGCCCAGAGAGAAGAAGGTACATACTTAAATACATATAGGTCAAACAAACGCTCTTTTTTGGGCATCGCCTCAGTCAGGTAAAAGGTCTCCCGAATACCCGAGGACATCGACAGAAAATTATGGAGGAGCTCCAAAAAAATAGAACCAACTTTCCAAGGCGCGTCAACCACACAATAGTTTTTGGTCCGCGTTGAGCGCTCGAGAATTTTTTCGCTTTTGGTAAACAAAATGATCGCACATCACGTGTATTGAACCATGGACATTTTCACCCGTATTCACAAACGTTACTATGAGGTCTCATAGTGCGCTCAAACGCACAGTGCAGGTTCCACCAATCAGATGACTGTATGACGTCAATTTACAATGATCTGATTGGTGGAACCTACACTATGCGTTCGAGCGCACTGTGAGACCTCGTAGTAATGATTGTGAATGCGGCCGTATATCTACGTTTCGGGGACTTATGCCCCCCGCGGAAAAAGTCCCCCGTCTGCGTAGGCCCTAAGCCAATATTTCCGCACACAGAACACGCGCGTCAAATGCTCTTCAAACTGGATTTGTTAACATATGCAAAGGTAAACAGTAGGGTTAGTATGTCTTCGTCAGTGTTGGTTGATCGACAAAATACTATAAAGTCAGAGTGAAATGAACCTCAGCGAGATTGTTTTAAAGTAGAATTTTTTTTTTTTGTAATGTTTTACAATGTTTCCGCACGAAGCGCTGGATGAAGATGCAAAATGGTCCTTAACTTCCTTGTTTTTAGTTCGAGTATATATGTGTGTGTGTGTGTGTGTGTGTATGTAGGTGTTTCTGTACGCACATACTTGAACTATAAACAAGGAAGTTAAGAACCATTTTGCATTGACGTCAAAGCGTTTCGACGCTCGAATTCTAGCAACGTTAGCGACCTGTAAAAGCTCATTCTAGTTAAAAGTAATACTCGGTGTGTGCAATGCAAAGGCTCAAAAAAATTAATCGTCAATTTAACATCATGTTAAATTGCCAACGTTAATTAAAAATTCACGCCGTATGTTGCCTCATTGTGGAATTAATTACCCCAGTTAAAATATTAGTTTAAGTACGTAGGTTACCTACATTACATTTCACGTAACTAACTTTTGTTAGGTAAACAGATTTTTGATTTGCATTAATTAATTAAATTACCATAAAATGTTTTGACGACCTTTTTGGCGGAGTGGTGATCTAAAGTGACAAGTACGGGAATCGGTTCCCGGCAGGAACTTTTTAAAATTTTATAATTTCTAAATTGGCTTTCGGCTTTAGATAAGCATAATTATAATTGATCATGATCATAGCATAATATGCAGTATGTTCTTGAAAATTTGTAAATTAATTTATAATCTGATTTTTAATAGGGTGTAATTCTGACAGATGGCATTTTAGCCATTGGGTTATTTGTATGAAAACCAGGGTAACCACCGGTTTTACCCTAAACCCCTGTCAATATAAAAGAGCCATAAGCCGTACCTAATATACTCGTAAGGGATTTCTTTAAAAGTGGAAATCCTTAAAAAATTGTGACATAATATTATGCATCCTTTCTTGGTCTGGATTGTTGATTTTTTTTTCTCCTACATAAAATGTTGATATTTACGCCGCCACAGCCTATTTTATTTTTATTAATTATTACCTTAATTTGTGGGAACTGTTTTATATCTGGTAACATTAAGAAAAGTCAGAATTCCACGGAATTAAAATTCAATAGGCAGGTACTTTACCTTAAGACTACTTTGTTTTAGATGTTCCATTTTCAGAACAAGCTAGGTATTCCAACGTAAATGTGTAACTCATTTCAAACGGGTCTTTCAAAAGAGAGTAGATACGTAAAAGCCTGTTTGAGTAAAGAATAATTTGAATTTCGAAGAGCAAGCAACGTCTAATTCAAAGGGAATTATTTCTCGATTTCCAAATGGATAAAGAGTGGCTACGCGATATCTAACGCATTAACCATTGACTTAGTATTAAAAGCTTGTATAGCCAATAGCATTAATTTATTTAATTAATGAAGTTGAAGTTCAATAAGGTTCGATTAATAAATAAAGCATAATATTTATATATATGAGCGTCGCTCATACGAAATATTATGCTTTTGCTTTGTGCGTACATCGCTCACGTCGATTTAGGTTTTTTTGAGAATCCCTTGAAAACTTTTTGATCTTTTTGAGACAAAAAAGTCTATGTGCATCCCTGGGACGCAAGCTATCTCTGTACCTTTATTACAAACGGCCCAAGGATGGGCTGTGAAAAGACAGACAGACACATTTTTGCATTTATAATATTAGTATGGATTATTTTCTCTACTAAATATTATAAACTATTATTAATGTAAATAATATTGCAAGACTGTAAGCTTTCTTTTTGGAAGCTTTGTTTTTAATAAATAGGCAAGTAGATAGGAAAATATAAATTTTTTTTTTTAATATAAAATAATATAAGGTCAAGTGGGGTAAGAGAAACATACTTTACTGGTTTGTGAACATTTTGGCCATCAGCTATCAAAATTATACATTTATTTCGATATTAATTGAAACAAATCTTCGCTTTTGAAATATACTAACATTTTTTTTGATACAGAACTAGATTGTTCGTATAATTACGGCACAATTTAGCAACAAAGCTAGATCATAAAAATGCTCCTCTTACCCGAGATTTGGGGTAAGAGGAACACTCTATACTTTTAAGTAATAACTCGTGTTTTTAAGTGTTTATATAGCATGTATTAAATTTTTTTTTGAGTTAAGGGAATGAAAACCTTACCTCGTTTAAAATAAGGTCTTATTTAGGCTGACAGCATACAAAAACGAAATTTGGGGTAACAGGAACATATAGGTAAGGTCAGAGGTGCTAAACTTTTTCTGGTATTAAATGAACGTATTAAAAACTAGCTTTCCGCCCGCGACTTCGTCCGCGTTTTGGTTATATCGCGCTTGGCACAATTTTTCAAAACATGACCCCCTTTAGTGTCCCGTGATCGGTTAAAATGAAGCCTATGCCCCTAGCCCCGGGTGTCAAGCTACCTACCTTCCAAATTTCTTAAGATTGGTTCAGTGGTTTAGGCGTGGAAACGCAACAGACAGACAGACAGACATACAGACATACATACAGACAGACAGACAGACAGAAAGACAGACTTTCGCATTTATAATATTGGTCGGAATAGTTGGGATAGAAATGTATTCTAAAAACAGATATGGTTTTAGTAAATTTCTTTACTTAATTACAATTTAAAAAATTAACTCGTAAGAAACAAAACAAACTTCTAACAATTTTGAACTTTTCTCACTTTGGCCTATACGCGTAATTGTAAACAACAATGTATCACAACAAAAATACTGTCACAAACAACAACATTCGTAGTGAAATACTACTATCGGTCTTTCTTTCGTAAGCTCGAGGCATTTTGCTTTTTCTGTAACAAATAAACAGTTAAACAAATCATGGCTATTTACGGAACGTGTTATACCGGCTGACTTTTTAAGTCCTGGCCAAAATTTGTAGGATAAACCTTAACCTTTTGTATGGGACCAACTTTCGTACTCGAAAAAAAATCTACTAAGTATTTCATACATTTTGGTCACAGCTGATCGATACTTTTGTATGGGACAGCTGACTTTTTATTTAGAAAAATTTGTTCATATTCATAGGTAGGTTTATCCTACAAATCTTGGCCAGTACTTAAAAAGTCAGCCGGTATTTTAGTGGATTTTAAAAATGTTTGTTACCCCCTGAAACCGGGAAAGAGGAACATATGTTTCTCTTAACCTAGTACAGCCGTTCCTCTTTCCCAGCTTGCCATTTTGAAGGTTATGTTTTTATTGACATCGAAAAAGCACTAAAAACACACACTACAAACAATACAATACGTAGAAAATAAAGATTAAACGTAATAATTACACTTACCATAGCAATCAACCGCAAAACTGATGTTTTTAATATTTTAATAACACAAACAAGGAACGCCGCTAGGTCTTGGTTTTTTTAGTTTGACAACTGATTTTTTTTTCTCTCTTTTACTCGCTTATCTGCCGTGTTGTAGCACCATTTATCCAAGAATATATGAACTACGCCTAATACTGTTATATCAACGTAGTGACCATAGAGCTCGCCGTTATAGTTTTCTTTTTACTAGTTACAGTTTCTCTTCCCCCCGCGTCCCTCTTACCCCACCTGACCTTAAGTATGAATTAAAAATAAATCCAAAATTAATCAAGTTCAATTAAATCTGGATCCAGTAGATATACCATTACGATGCACTTAAAATTTCAATTCAGTTTTAATTGATTAAAGCGGTTGAAATTGAAATACTTTATTCCTGTATTTATTTTTGGTTAATCGGCAATTGTGTTGGGGCTAAAATATATAAAATAAGATAATATTTAAAATGAGATCGCTTTAGCAATAAAACCACCTTTGCAACTTTCTGTACAGTTTCTTTAGTGTATTGATAGTGTATTTTTTCCTGTATAGATATGTGCATTGATTTCTAAATAAATAAAATAGCTTAGTAAGTAGAGTCTGCTTGTGGTAGAAAAACAAGTCATAAAGTGACAACGAACTGACGGATTAGATAAAATATTTCATTTATTAATCGCATGTAAAATGCAAAATTAAAAAAGATTTGCTACAAAAGTAAATTAAAAATTTATAACACCCCCGACAATTATTGAAGGTTGCAGTAACTAGAAAAGAGCTGATAACTTTCAAACGGCTGAACCGATTTTCTTGGATTATAGCTGAGAACACTCTCGATCAAGCCACCTTTCAAACAAAAAAAAACTAAATTATAATCGGTTCATTAGTTGAGGAGCTAAATGCCACAGACAGATACACACACCCACACGTCAAACTTATAACACCCCTCTTTTTGGGTCGGGGGTTAAAAAAGAAATCGCTAGCCCAACTACTGAGCACTGGTCTCCTCTCAGAATGAGAAGTGTTTAGGCCATAGTCTGCCACTCTGGCCAAGCTTCACATACACCTTTAAACACTATGGATAACTCTCAAGCATGCAGGTTTCCTCACAATGCTTTAATTCACCGTTAAAGCCAGTGATATTTAACTGCTTAAAACACACAACTTCGAAAAGTTAGAGGTGCGTGTCCGGGATAGAACCGCCGACCTCCCGAATAGGTGGACTACATCTTAACATTTAGGCTATCACGCCTATTATACTCTAACAAACAATAAAATAAAAATAGAAAACATGTAGGTAAGTAAATAAATCTACATTCAAGTGGTTGCAGTAAATTACCGGTAAATGGGAAATAAATAGTAGGTAAATACGTACATATCAATGTTACCCATACCTAACCTTGTTTTCCGAGCTGTATGAATTTCCCCGGGGACCGGAAACTGCAATTCGGATGAATTTACTAGTTTATGGTGATAACTTAGCGAACTTGCGTCTCTGAGTTGAGACAAATATTGGTCGGGAAACTTTAAACTAAGTTTTATTGTCGAAATTCTTATCTTTATTGAGGTGATAATTTATCCGTGACAAAACATTACCATCTATTTTATGACTGTACTAACTGACTCGCCCCACCATCGCTAGAAGAGTGGAATTTCTTACGGAATAATCCCTTAGGGATGGGATTTCTAAAAACCTGGAACTGGTATTTGCTCATTTTTAACCGAAATCTAAATCAATATAACTTGAAAATAACGGAATTCCATTCAAATTTTCATCCTTTTAAAGAGGTGGAATTATCAAAAAATGCTTTCTTAGTGAATGCCTTAACCTTCACGGTTTAGACTTATTTTTTAAGTTCGAAGACATTTGAAATTTCTAAAAATCCTTGCTATGGGTGTACTTATTCGTTTTTATAAGTTTAACTTAAGCCGGCTCTACACTCGCACGTGAAGTCGCGCCGTTATTTCACGCCGTGAATGTATGCCGCGGTCCACGCGTGAAATGTGTCCCTCCACACTCGCAAATCTTCGCAGTCTTGTTCGTGACTATGGACGAAACCCTTTGTCGCGGACCAATAACCGATACTGATCGGGGAAAGGCGCGAAGCGCGAACGCGAAGGCGTGAACAACATCAACACTCGTGATTCGCAGTTGTCGCGGGCTTTCGCGGCCGTTCGCGTCGCGAATGTAGAGCCCACTTAATAATTTGGTAGCGATTGTCAGATAAAACAAAACACATATCGAACCTATTCACTCGAATTGAATGTCACAATGGTATATTGAGACATGGAGGCTGACCTTACGAAACAGCCGCGTGAATAGAATAAAGGCTAATTGTCATAAATAAATACAAACACACACTCGCGCCGTGCCATTGAGATACCCTAATATCTTTTGGAGGAGCAAACCTCATGTACTCGGAAAAGTTGCATTAAGGTTGCTACATTTTCATTTGTGGTAAGTGATGATGCCGTTTAAGCCGTTTAAGCCTGCCGTTTGCATTTCAGCCAATAGTGAAAGAGAGTCGGCCAATCAGAGGCAATTACTTCATTGTAAATAGCTGTTATTTGACCGCAATCAAATCCCGGGGGATGACCGCCGCGCCGCAGTTTGACAGCAGTAATTATGATAATCACAATCATCTCTTGGCTGATACTTACTATTTAATTGCTCATAAGTACTTAAATTTGTAGGTACCTATAAAATAGCTATTTCGAACGAATATGTTATAAGAATATGTCAAAATTAATATGATCAACAAATGCCTAAAAGGCCGGCAACGAATGGGTGGTTCCGTTGGTGCTACAAAATATGTTCGTGTAATCACTTAACATCAGGAAGTTGTAAGCAACTTTTCAGGAAGTTGTAGCTTTGTTCGGAATGACCCGTCTAATGCGTAGTACTTACTACTCGAATTATGGATGCTATATTTCTGGTATATATCTATTCTCTACATAGTACAAAACAAAAATCGCTTTCGTCCGTCTGCCCCTATGGTAGGTACGATTAGATCTTTTAAACTTCGCAACGGATTTTAATGAGATTTTCACCAATAGATAGAGTGATTCAAGACGAAGACTTTTACGTATTGTTTAGTGTTAATTTGTTGAAATATGACGATAATTGTTCATTAAGAAATCAAACCGACTGAGAACTTTAATCGGTGACTGATTCTTTTGAAATATAACAAACAATTAATTATGTATGATGGAATTGTTCCTCTTTATTAGGACTACTACAGAATCACTCCACATTAATAGGTATATTGCACCCGTGCGAGGCCGGGGCGGGTCGCTTGTGTATCTTATTTAAACCTCTAATAAATAATATAACTCTATGGAGTGTACATACGAGACGTAGGTAATACACCTACAATCGATAAGTAATATGACAAAACAATACATTCAACGATGACTGTGTGACACTAGGTAGGTTTAATAAAATAAAATTAAAAGTAATTCCATATGCAAATTATAAATTTCAAAAAGGTGAAGTTAAATTTCAAAATCATTATGCTCTAATTTCAATTATGTTAAATTTCAATTTCAAATTCGAACAAGTGTAAATTAAAAATTTATAACACCCCCGACGATCCAAAGTATCTGAGTTTTCCAAAACATCATTTTCAAATAAATAATTATGTATTTAGGCAACGTCCATCTTGACAGCTTGACATTTGTCTATTGACATAATATTATGAACCTAACGGGTATCTAACCTTCTTTTCTACAAGAAAACTAGAAAATAGCTGATAACTCTTAAACGGCTGAACCAATTTTTTTAGATTATAGCTAAGAACACTCTCGATCAAGCCACCTTTCAAACAAAAAAAACTAAATTAAAATCGGTTCATTCGTTTAGGCGCTACGATGCCACAGACAGATACACAGATACACAGATACATAGACACACAGATACACAGATACACACGTCAAACTTATAACACCCCTCTTTTTGGGTCGGGGGTTAAAAAGAAATTAAGTATGCAAATTATAAAGCCGCAACACCAATAAAACGTTATATAATATAGTAAGTACCATTATAACATTATCTTGTATCGTACGTAAGCTTGTAACATATTTACGGCTTAGCCGCTAAAATGAACTACGAAATTCAACCCAGAAATAGGTAGGTATTTTGCATTCTGCAAACTAATTATTTACAAAGCGGGCAACATATCGACACCTCCCACGTAAGTTGTTGTAAGCCACAAAATTGCCATTTTGCGTTTTTTACATAACAATGTCTATTTTTATCTATTTTATATGTTCAATTAAAAAAAATCCTAAAAATGTTGTTTTTTAAAGTACTTATGAGGCGTATAATGTTGTATTTTTCAAACGAGGACGACGTAAAATATCATATCGACCTTTACAACGTTTTATGTGGGGTGAAGTCGCACGTTTGCGCCTCGTATGTAACAGATACAACAGATCACGCCGGAATTCAAATGAAATGTTTGTAACTCAAAACACTGATATGTCACGGTTGTGTTTGCATTTTTTTATTTCATTATCGTATTTTAGTAATTTAATAGTGATGCCAAGCTAAACTATTGTATAGATTACATACAACAATTTACGTCGTTGAGGACACCCAAAAACAGTATTGTATGATGACATACAACTGTTTACGTTGCAGAATTATAATAAATTTTGTGTTAAGTGATACATACAACATTTTACTTCGGTATTTATTTCTCAAAATTTTGTTGTATGATTACATGCTATATTTTACGTTGCTATGACATTGTTTTTTTTCTTACATACGACATTGTATACAATAAAACTATGTTAAAATTTAGTTTGATGGCGACGTAAACCTATGATAGTCAATGAAATAACTAATCGGCTCATCATACCACTAGGTTACCATATACATAATTAACAAAAAAATCACTACTACAATATATTATTTCAGAGCCTACCTTTCCAATAAATAGGCTGGTAGAACCTGCCAGGTGGTGGAGTCCAATTTCTTTACGGACTATCGTCCAAAAATAACAAATATTTTTTATGATTTTAAAGCTCATGGCCAGAAAAAGGCCAGAAATGATACTGTAGTCTTCAGCAGATGCACCTACCTACTGGCAGATCTCTATTGTACAAACACGTGACTTATGGATCTTTAATTTCGTTTTAAAGATACCATAGAGCGGAACAGGAACTCAAAATTATTCACGAAAGATCTGTCTACTAAACAGGGCCTGCTGATACGACAAAAAACTGACAACACCTCATTTCAGCTAAACTTGAGCTCTTGAAATAAGTTGAGAAGTTCTATGGACAGTTATACACCACAATACAAAGACTTGTTGAAGATTTGGCTAAAGATCCCAGAACTAAATTGACGGGACACTATACCCAAAATATCCCAGATGCCAGTTTATGCGAGATAAGTATGGCTCTCAAAGAACTCAAGGATAAAAATTCGCTCGGTGATATCAGAATCACAGTAGAATTCCTGAAAGCGGGTGGCAAACCAGTACTTAAGGTCTTTCAGCGATTTTCCAATAATAAATAATAAGTAATGGTTTATTTGTTGCAATGTAGGCACAAAAGGTTAGTGAATCTTATATTCAAATTAATCTAGTTCATTGCATAACGAAATTACAAAGTTACAAACATTACTCAAGAAGAGTCATAGACTCATCTCGCTGCTAAGCCATGTCTATAAGCTGTTGTTATCGTAAGTCATTATGAATCGTCACAATAATAAGTTCGATGACTTTCAGCATCCCTAACGAGCTTGATTCTGAAAAAGCTTAAGCACTATAGGTCACATTCATAAGCTGAGACATGTTATGCATAATATAACTGAAGGCTATTATAATAATCTGCCTCTTTGCTAAGTGTTTATTAACTATGAGAAAGTTTTTGATTTGGTGGAAACTGGGGCTGTATTAAGGTCGCTATTGAGATGCTAAAACAACTGCCTGTTCATACAAATGCTGAACTAGAATCCTATACGAAAACACCATGACAGTCGACATATAGGACCAGACTAGGCCAGTCCAATTGCAGTGACAGAGTGCACATTGAGACGTAATTCTCTGAAACTCTTTACCGCTGCTTTGGAAGACGTCAAGTTCATTCCAATCCAAGCTTAAAGATAAGGTTAAGCTTGGATTGGAATGAACTTGACATTAACATCAAAAGAAATTCACCTTCGATTTGTCGATGACATAGTCACTATCGCAGAAACTCTGGGAAACCTCATTAGGTTTCCCAGAGTTTCTACATTTACAGCTCAATGACCTTTGCAAAGTTTCACAACAGATGGGCCTGAAAATGAACATGAGTAAGACGAAAATTATGTCTAATTCTTATGTCTCGGCCCACCCAGTAATCGTTGAGGGTTCTGCACTCGAAATTTTAGAAAATTGTGAGCCTGGAACAGGTACCTGGACCAGGTAGGTAAGTGCAATTTCAAGAAACAGGTCAGCCAACGAATCCGACTCGGCGGCAGCGTACGGAAACTAAATTAGTCTTCGAACAGTGCGTGTTACCAGTGATGACATATTATGGATCCGAGATAATATGGTCCCATATTATAATGGAATTCATAAGAAAGTTCAGAGTCACTAAGCGGGCAATTAGAGAGCTATATTTGAAGTTTCTCTACGTAATCGAATCTGGAATGTGGATATCGGTAGGAAAATCAGAGTAACCGGCATAAATGGGTTGCGAAGCTGAAGTGTAAATGGCCGGGGCACATAATTCGAAGGACCCATAGACGTTGAGGTCCCAAGGTGCTGGAACCTCGCACTGTAAGGCGCAGCGTTGACAGAATCCCACTAGGTGCACAGACGACATCAAACGAGTCACAAGGAGCCACGGGATTCAGGTGGTGCAAGACCGTGGCATATAGAAGTCCCTACAAGAGACCTATGTCCAATAGTGGACATCCATTGGTTGAAAATGATGAATCGGACTATACATACTACATTTTTTTTAAATTTTAAACGACGTACACTGTTGTATTTAACACATACGATGACACTCAACCCGTTTTTTCCAGCGTAATTTGTTGTAAGTATCTTATACAACATTTTACAAAGATGAAACACGCCGTAAAATGTTGTATGAACAAAATCTCAGAAATGTGAAGTATTTCTATAAATTATCTTTCAGAATATGTTAAAGTACTGTAAACTATAACTAAATACCGAATTTCACAAAAATATATTGAAAAATGGAGCTTTAATTTCAATTTATATCTTCAAAACGCTCTACTGAAAAGTTGTAGTTTTGGGGATACAACAACTTACGTGGGAGGTGTCGATATTATTATTAAGTACTTGAAAATTACAAAATTCTTTGGATGAGGTCACGCTTAACAACTAGGCTACCTACCATTATAGTGACCATCTCAATTTCGTTATTTTTTTTTTTCAGATTTCAGATGTGTTAAATTTCAATTTAAGTTGAATTCTATATAATTGAGAATTATATATTTTTTGTCATAATAAATAACCTGCCGTAAAATTCTCGGCACAGAGCAATAATTAACACGCTCACGAAATCACGACATAAACATTTCTCAATCACAAATCACGACATGATAAAGCACCCAGCCATTCATATTCGAAAAAAGAACACACATTCAAAATGGACTTAGCACTGACGCACAGCTGTCAAGTGGGAATTGGAGGGAAATCTAACACTAACTTTTTCTTTTTTTTAATACACGAACGTCGACTCGACGCAAGGTTTCGCGGCATACTGGCGTATACCAGTTTCCGACTTTCCGCCAGTCGCTCGACCGGCCGCCCTAAACACAACCTAGTTTTAGGCTGGCCGCACATTGGCTACTATCAATCGCTCGTCGCTTGAATGTCGTTCGAAATTCTATCGAGCATTGATGATTATTATTGAATTTTTTAAACGTAAAACTACTTTGGTCATTTTAAACAAAAAGTATTGGCAGACATAACCTTGTTCAGTATTTTTTTAAATACAAGTTAACTAAGCTACTCTATCGTCTACCCAAGCTGTAGAATCCTTTGTGGTGTTTATTTTTTAAGATAATTTTTTGATTTAGAAAGTATTTGTCATTGCATAAATTATTCAAACTGTGTTCTACAACATTTTTTAAGTAGTGGTTATTTTACAATTTACTTAATGACATATGAAAGCAATCGGCTTTGCATTGAGCAGCCCATAAATAGTGCAATAGTTACACTATAATATGTATTGTACATCTAACATTTTGTTACATTTTGCTTTTTAATAAGTGGAACTAATGTCCAACTTTCTTACCAGCTCTTCTCAGTAGAACTTCACTTGCTTCATAAAACGGCGATAAAGTCCTGACATAATATTATCATAAGTGGGAAAAGTTGTTCTACCTGAAATAAATACTTTACTTTTCATTTGTATAAAGTAGCGTATTAAAATAATCGAAGAGCTGGTGAACAAACTGCTGTAATTGCACAAAAATAATTAATTAATTATAATATATATAATAAAATAATAATTAATTACATAAAATTCTACAGGAGTAGGAAAACTGAATGAAAGCTGTTGAAACTTAACTGTTACCATTTCCATAGAAATCATGAACTATGAACTCAATTATAGCACAGTTTTAGACAATTGTGCTTGAAATGTGTTCTTTGTATGGGCCAAAAATATCCGGATTAGAGAAAAAAGTATTTTAATCAGAAGTGTACTAATCACACTGTTTTGTTCACCAGCTCCTCAATGATTTTAATACGCTACTTTTACAAATAACATGAAAAGTAGAGTCATGACATTGTAGAAAATAATGCAGTATCAGGACTCCACCACCGCTTTTTTCACTCAAGTTGCTCAAGCGATGCTAGTTGGTCAATGTGCGACCCGCCTTAAACACAACCTAGTTTTTCGAAGCACTCTCTTCTCCTCATTCAATGAGACCCGAATGTATAAATAAATAATATTCTTTGGTACCTATCCCATTAGCATAATTGGTTCAACTTAATTTTTATTCTGTATACACGATACCGCTATGATTTATCTGTTTTGATGATTGCGACAAAAAAAGAAAAACGTTTTATCGGAGCTTTGAAGACTCTCCGCCGATTCTATATTTTTCGGGTTCTGTAGTAAAAGAAAGAACCCTTGTAGTTTCGTCCAGTCCTTCTGCCCATCCGTGTTCATCTGTGAATTTGTTACCACTATAAGGAGGCATATTTATTTGCCAAAAATATTAGGATCTCCTGAATCTGATAGGTACTTGCATAATATTTAAGTATCGAGTTTTTTATAAGAACAATGGTCAAACATAAACTCTCCGTGCCAAAAAATGTTTTGAAACCGACTTTCGAAGTTTCGTGAATTGAAATGAATACCGGTTCGGAAAGAAAATTCTACTGAGAAGAGTCGGTAAGATACTAATGGAACCCATTGAATTAGATATTATGTACTGATATATTATATATTTCCTCAAAGATGGAACCAGGGAATTTGGTCGAAATCAGTAAAATGTTCTCATAAAAATAAAACTTTTTAGATGAATTAGCAAATAGTTATGAAATGGTTATCTTTCCAAGGGAATAACCCTCCAGGCAAATGAATCTACTGATCCAATATGATATCTATGTTTTACTATACTTGTTTTACTTGTGAGATATCGAGGGAAGGGCCAAAGGGCAGTACCCTTTCCAAAGGGCTTTCTACCCACAGAAAATGGATACCTCTATTACGACAGCTCTTTGGCGCAGTGGTTAGCGTTGGGGTCTTATAAGTCGGAGTCTCTAGGGATCCAGTTCCGACAGAAAAATCTGTTGATATTTAGCTATAAGGTTAACTTTGTGAAAGCTCAACATAATCACACACATTTTTTTTTCTCTCAGATAAGCAGGTAACGTCTGGCAGTCTTGGGAATTTGCTCTATAAAATTCTTGTCAAACATAATTTGGTGAATGAAAAATTTGCCCAAAATCTATATATACCATTTGATTTTATTCATTTCATTTGAATATACAGATAAATGGAAGCTTGCAAAGTTTACTTTGTAAGCCATGGTTTTTGGCAAAGTAAAGATTGTTTCAATAATGTTTCAATTACAAAAAGCGCTTGTCTAAATCAGAATCATATTTCGTATTTCGTAACAGGCATAATGAGCTTTAATTCGAGGCTTTATTACGCATAAAAGCTTTCGTTTACGACTTTCGGGCTTTGATATTGAAACACAGTCACAGAAAGGACGAACGGTTAAACTTTTAAGCCAAAAAAAGAGTTATTGGGCATAAGCCATTTGGCTGCTTTTCACTGCAGTGTTTAGGTAGTGGTAGATTAACTAGTGCCTGGGTAGCTTTTCTTTACATACGTAATGCAATGCAAATACAGACAGTTGTATATACAAACAAGAGTTTGGAATGGTTCATATAAGATCTATTTCAGTAAGTAGATTTGACGACCAATGCCGCCAATCTTTTTAAGTAAATATAGGGTTTAATGACATTCTTCACATAAAGTAACATATCAAAAACTTTTTTACGGCGACACAACTAGAAATTTTGTGCTAGCGCAAATGCTTTCATCATACTACAGTCTAAAACTAATTCTATCCTTTTGAACAGTCACAAAGAGACAGACAGCACTTTGTTTGGCCTGCCAATTTAGTTAAGAGATTATGTACAGCCAAATTAATACCAATAACAGCTTACATATCAAAATATTTCTACTGTCCGCTCTACACCCAGCACTCTCCTTTAAATCTCTATGTAATTCGGAAATTAATTGGAGTTATTTCTTGTTCATTTCACTTATATTATTTGGAGTATGCGAAGTTTGTTTACAAATGAGAGTTTTATTGCGAATTAAAGGCCGGTAATTGCTTACGGGTTTTATAGAGCCCCCATTTATTGGGGCATTATTTTTAAAAGGAAAATTGTTAAAGGTCTTCACACACTAAACAGACTCGACGCCAACTTTACTCCGACTTCACTTTGTATATTATAGGTCCACGCTTTGTGCACTTTTTCTAGTTCAACTACAAGGAACACGATGATGTAAAGCTCACATTTTCAGGCTTCTTCAGCGTCTTTGCGGGCGAAGACGAGTTCCTAGATTTCTAACGTCGCTCGGATGTGGACTCATGCCACGACCTCGGAGGCATACGGCATGTCCAACCAATCCACACATCCCAACGTCATCCTAAGGCATGAGCCGTGACCCAACCCCACAGAAAGCACCCTTAGGAGAACGTTGCCTCCCGATCTCTCCAATTATATTTTTTTGGCTAACTCCCAGGCGGCGCTCCACGCTCGTCGCCCTACCCGTTGACGCTGTAGCAGCCAATAGGTACACAATTCGAAACTATATAAGGCTTTTACTGTGAGTCGAGTCGGAAAGGAACCGGAGTCGAGTGCTATGTAGTGTGCGAAGAACTTTAGTGGGATATAATTACTACCCATATCACAAATGCGAAAGTGTTTGGTTGTTGGTTTGTTTGGATTGTCCTTCAACCACTTCGCGACAGAGCGACATATCTTGTTAAATAAAGTTTGCTAAAGCCAATAGTTTTGCATTTTCGTAGTTACTTACATGATTTATCTACGCACTTTGCCTCATTAGGGTAAAATGCATTTCGATTCGGTTTCAAGGGTCATAACTTTCAAAAGAAATATCACTTAACTATTTCTATTTAATGATTCAGAGGATAGATAAATCGATATCTAGCTTAGTTTTAGATCTAGAACAACAAACAATATAATAATAGTCCTAAATGAATGAATGAAGTGTTCTTTATTTTACACCATTATAAAAAAGAGAGACGCAAAAGTAACACAAAATAGAAGTACAAATTTTTATTAGCGGCCTTAATTTTAGCATTCTAGATACCTATTTATCTTATTTAGGTGACCCAATATAACTTTCCGAGTGGCCCCAACTGTCATACAATAAACGTTTACGAATAAACCGCTCTTTTCTAAGTAATTAAAATTCAGACACCGTCGCCATTAATGCGAAATGTTTTGCAAATTTGCTGTTATTAACGAGCAGTTTTCTGAATGTTCATTTGTATTGTTATTTACTTTGTTATTAGCTGTGACACTGCCTTATACGTATCTACCACAGAATTATAAATAAGTTGAAAAGAATTGGTATATTTTGTGTTTAATACGTAAAAGGACATACGCACGCCGATTTTGAGCAACTCGTGCGAAACTTGATCGCTCGCAGACTCGTCCAGATTATGTTCTTATAAACTTATGATGCTCAGCGACGGACAGACAGACAGACAACGAAGTGATTCTATAAGGGTTCCTTATTTATCTTGAACGAAACCCCAGAAAGGACTAAAAATCTAGTAGGTATAGGGTGACGTTCATTCTATAAATAGGTCGAGTGTGAGTCGAACTCACACAGGAAGGGATCCGTACCATCGTACAAGAAATTTTTAGTATTTAGTTATAGCGGCAACAGAAACACACATTCTGTGAAAAGTTCAGGTCTCTTCCTATTATGGTTCATGAGATACAGCCCGCTGACAGACAGGCAGACAGATGGATGGATGGTCGGTCAGATAGCGGAGTCTTAGTAATAGGATCCCGTTGGCACCCTTCGAGTATGGAACACTCAAAATAATAATATTTGTCGTTGTGAAAACCATAGAATTAAAAAAAAAACTTAATTCTCTAGAATAATGTTCTATTCTTACCTTATTTCAAGTAACACAAGATAAGTTGCATGTAGCGCTCGAGATGCTTATCCCAAAAGTGGGTTGTAGAGTAGGTAAGCGGTAAGCACCTACTTCAAGGAATTCCAAGCCAGTGTCAAAGGCGCCGAGACTTCCAGAACGTGTGTCTACCACATGCCTCCACATTCACATCTAATTCCTAAATAATTTCTAACTTTTTAACTTTCATCCATGTTCGATCAAGGTTCTATCTATCAATTATTTGTTACTAAACGATGCTCGCGACTTCGTCCGCATGTATTTAGATAAGTATTTTTTTAAAAAAGATGAATGACATAGGCTACTTTTTATGCCGGAAAGTCGAAGAGTTCCCGCCGGATTTTTAAAAACCGCAATTCATGCGAAGTCGCGGGCAAAATCTAGTCACTACCCATTATAAATGCGAAAGTGAGTAACTTGTTTGTTAGTTCGTCAGTTTATTGGTTTGTCCTTCAATCACGTCGCAACGGAGCAAGATTTTTTGCATGGATATACATTAAAGACCCGGAGAGTGACATAGGCTACTTGTAATCCCAGAAAATCAAAGAATCTCCATGAAATTAAAAAAAATCTGTCCAGGCAGAGGTTATCACGAAAGCATCATAATATAGCCCTTCTATACAAAACACGATACTCCAATTCGCAATCAGTTTAATTCATACTAGTTATTTTAACTATTGGTCAATCAAAAGCGTCAATTTCAAAAATTCAATTACCAAACTAACGTGCATCCGAGCCATTCAGGGATTTGTGAAATTCGACGATCGCTCGCAAACACGGCTGGCCTGGTTCCGTATATATAAACTTTGTACAAAACTAGAACTAGGATCGCCATATATGTACGAATAATCGGATAGGTATAGAACGTTGAGATGCAAACTTCGAATCCGCTTTCTAGATTCTAGCACGGAACAGGGTATTTTCTCTACGACTTTGCAGTTTATACCTATCTCTATATTATATACCATATCCGTATATATATTATACTATCATTGGATCATGAGGACCAGGTCACACACAATCACAACACGATCTTCAAATAAATTATAATGACAGTATCTACTAAATATATTGCTATAATTCAAACACTCCCTCGGAAAAGGATAGCACTGATAACACAGATTTAGACCTGACAATTTATTGATTTATCACATTGGCGTCGATTCTAATGTTTTCTCTAATCTCTATTGCACACAAAAGAGCAAACAGAAGAAAAGAAACAGATCATTATGTACAGAACTATATTGCATGCAAATTATCGCTTTTGGCGACAACCTTTGGAGAAAGAAGACAATATACACGGGGTGGTGCGCAACTAGACTGAATTATTACTTTCAAACTCGGTAAAAAAGACTAATCCAAAGGAATCACAAAGAATGGTAACCATAACTGATCCAAACTAAAATATAACTTTAATTAAATACCTAGTCATTGGACCGAGCAGTATAATGCTTTATTCTACTTGGTTCTCGTTTAGTTCGAGATCGACTTTTAGTTTTGTTTTGTCAGAGTTCGTTAGCAAACCTGGATAAACCAACGGTAAAAGAGCTTTATATCCCAAAGGTTATAGGTTCAAACCTAACCTAAGCTTCGTGATTATTAATATTGAAAAGTCGGAAAGAAAAAGCTCTCAGAAGACATATTGGTGATGTCTCTATTTTCAAAAAAAGTAAACTTATTGAAAAAATTTAACGTTTAAACTATCGTGAGTGATTTCCATTACAAGTTTTAATTGATTTTTTTGAAATAAAAATTAACGAGCAAACCAGCATGCGGATCACCTGATGTTAAGTGATTACCGCCGCCCATGAACACTTGCAGCACCAGAGGAACCGCCCGCGCCGATGCGTTGCCGGCCTTCAGGAATTTGTTGTTCCGCCCCTTAAATAACCCCATGTTGTAATCTAGTGGGAACACCGTCGATGGGAGTAGATTCCACAGTACTCAGTACGTACACAGTATTGTTACGGCTATACTCATGTATAAATTATGTGTGACATTAAAAAGTTACATGAAACTCAACTTTGTTAAATTATAATGCAATTTATTTAACAAACATTGAAATTTCAGTTGTATTTTAGACACAAAATTCACTATAATGTACATAATTCAAGTTTGAAATTTAAATTGCAGTTACATTTTAGCCGGGTAATTGTTAAAAGCTAACGAACTCAGCATAGATAATACAATAACCCAGTTTATGCATAAAATGGAAGTCGCCCACAGTCCACAAAGTTGGCCGGACAAAGGGCAGGAAACGACGAACGCGGACAAACACAATAGAAAACACATTGGATGAACACACAGACAGTGAAGCTAATTCGTTTGTACATATAAAACTAATGACTTTTTTTATTAAACTAGATAATGTCCGCAACTTCGCCCGCGTGGGGTTTTATTAGGGTTCCGTACCTCAAAAAAAAATGTATCCTTATAGGATAACTTCGCTGTCAGTTCGTCATTCTGTCTGTCTGTCGTGATTGTCAAACAAGGCCTAGGGAATCGAAACCTATAGGGTGCTTTCCATTGACGTAGAATCATAAAAGGCAGGTAGCAATGACTTATAGCACAAGTAAAGGAAAAAATCTGTTTGTCTGAAAAAATCTGAACCGTGAATTTGTGGTAACATCATAAAAAAATGGTACGAACAATTACTTTAGCAGATCACATCATAGATGGCACTGTACGTAATTAACTTGCAGTGTTGCACATATTGTTATATCGATAGTACGCAACCCTTCGTATTCAAGTCCTACTCCACGTCGACCACCCTGCTGGGCTTCCCACAAGCGGGTTCTACCCGGCAAGGTCGGACCACGACGGCGTGAGGACCGCTCTCAGCTCTCTCTTCCTCACTGAGGGAGGAAGCCCGTAGGCCCAAGGGCCAACCCAAGGACCCTGGCGTAGTCACGCCAGGCGGTAGATCCCGCATACAGGAGGCCATTGCCTCGGACGTGCCTCTCCCGCGTCCTTGCGGGCGCGCGAGCTTACAACCCGGGGAGTCCTACTCGCACTTGACCGTTTTTTATTCCCGTGGGATCTCTTAAATTTTTCAGGATTAAAAGTAGCCATGTCCGCAGGATGCAAACTAGCTCTGTACGAAACGTCAAAATCGGTAGGTAAAACGAATCACTGTGAAAGCTAGCAGACAGATGAACAGACACGCTTTCGATAACATATACTCCCACTACCACTAAGGAAGGATTTTCAGAAACCATAACCATAACCCAGTAACGCCGGGTTGGTCAGTTAGTAAGTAAGGTTTACCTTAAAAAATTATATTATTTTCAAACTAAAGTTAGTCGATGTGGGTATGCACGGCCTGGGCGTTTAATGCCGATACTCGATGAACTTTTAATTAACTAGGTTAGAGCATTTTTCAAATATTATTCAATAAAAATTTCAAAACTTCAGTAGGTACATTCTGTTGCTGTTGTAAATTCGTGTACGTTAGTGCCTAATACCATCGTACCATACAGTACATCGTTTTGTACTAAGTTGTAATAGATTAAGTGATAGCCAGTCTAGGCAAAGGTTAAGACGCGTGCTCAGTAATGAGCCGGCGATGAGTTCATGCTGATGATAGGAATACTGGCCGCACCGTTTGCAGAGGACGTCCTTTAACCATGGACTTATAATGTTGGAACCTATTCCTTCTCCAGCCTGTAAGCTATCCATATGCCAAACTTGCGCTGTTTTTATTATACTCAGCTTAGCGTCGTGGTATTCTGTATTTTTAATATTCAATAAAAAATTGAAATTATTAATTTTTTTTTATAGAGCGTGTTTGAATATAACATGACAATTAGGTATTTATCTAGTAGTACCACATAGTTATTGCTATAAGAGTCTTTCGTAGTCTTTGCTACTTGATAATAAACGGTCAAAGGGTTCTTCGAGTTTACAGAAGTTTTTTACGAGTTCATTTCCGCGAACAGCTGTTTTCAAGACTTTGTTTAAAACTCCAATGTGACAACCCTGTCAATTGGAGTTTTAAGCAAAGTCTTGAAGTCCTCATATCTCCCACGGGTATTACGCTACGAGGCTCATTATTTTTTGGTACATCCTACATGTTCGCACTCCACCCACCCACCTACCTCCCACTGTCCATTTTTGGACAAGAGATTGCTATTTAGCGATAAGTTATTGTACCTACATTTTAAGTTTTCTTTTTGTAACCTGACATTTGTTTTGTGGTGCAATAAAGTATATACATACATACATATTCGGTTCTAACCTCAGCTTGCAGGGATGTTACGGACGATTTCATCTCATTCACATCACACACCTTGTATTGTATCGGCTATCGTATACCAGCTGTATTTAAAGACCTCTTTGTTGGAATAACGATAAATCAAAACTCATGTCCCACCGGCGACCCCAGAACCCACTTCTAAGGCCCTAAAAATCTACACTTACCTGGTATTTGGAGAGGTTGGCGATCTCGTGCGCGGGAGGGCGAGGCGGCGCGTCCCGAGGCGCCTCGCGAGGCGGCACCGCTGGAGCGCCCCTCGCACTGCCGTTCACCTGCTGGATATGTAACATAGGTTAGACGTAACGACAGACCTACTGATCCATATGGAAGGGCTTAGGTATCTACATATATTTTTAACCCCCGACCCAAAAAGAGGGGTGTTATAAGTTTGACGTGTGTTTCTGTGTATCTGTCTGTGGCATCGTAGCTCCTAAACGAATGAACCGATTTTAATTTAGTTATTTGTTTGAAAGGTGGCTTGATCGAGAGTGTTCTTAGCTATAATCGAAGAAAATCGGTTCAGCCGTTTGAAAGTTATCAGCTGTTTTTTAGTTTTCTTATAGAGGTTTTTGTGTCGGGGGTTTTTTAAATTTTGAGTTATATTATTGAGTACTAAAATGCTGACCTGACCAAAAATATGCTCTCGCCTTATCGCCCATCGTTTAGGGCACTATCTCACTAGGACGCCAGTGGTTGCGTTACCAGTGGAGTCCTAATGAGATAATGATTTTACTGCAGTGGTCTCCAAACTTTGATACTATGTATTCTGAGATTAGGAACCGCGGGCCGGTGCCTAAAATCCGACCAGCCATAGTTTATTACGAGTCTGTAAGCCTTTTATTATAGCACTAAGTTCGTAGTGTTCGCAGGCGATTATATCTTCTCAGGATTCATCATCATCATCTCAACTCACCGGCGGGCCACTACTGAGCATGGGTCACTTTGAATAGTTCTAGATAACAATGCTCGTAATTTAATTCATAAAAGTAGGTATTAAAGTACTACCATAATACTATTACAACCTGCTTCAAAATAATAATAAGGTTAGTAAAGCTTACATTATGCTTAACTTTTTCCTTTGTTAGTTTGAACCATCGATATACATGGACGCATTACACAATAAGGCATCTGGTTCCAATTCGGTTTCCAATAACTCGTTCAACTCGTGTAATATACCTAAAAGGAAAACTGACTGACTGACAATCAAGGGAGCTTGTAGGTTCCCTCCAAGTAAACCACAACTAAAATAGGATTTTGTAAAAAAAAATGTGATATTATTTGAAATACCTACCTGAATCGACGCGAACAAAGTCGCGGTAAAAATATTGTAATTTACTACCTAAGAGAGAAAAGAACCTAAGAAAGAAATTATTGAAATTTAAATAGGTACACCAACGAGTTATTGGAAACCTTAACTTTGAATACCTCAAAGAATTGAGTATAAATTATTTATTTATTATAAGTACATAAATACAGAAGATATTGGGTACCTAATTATTACTCATTTACTATAGAATACTGGGCAAGGACCTCCTATAAAAAGTAGTAAATTGTATCAATCTTAATTTATACAATATATTATTAGACTCCCTTTATCATGCTCATCTATGTTACCCATCCAGAAATTACAGCATCAAAATACATATTGCATATAATATATCTAGCAAAACATGCGACAAATGCAGCCAAACTTATCGATAACTGACTTTTTTAGAATTTCTAGCTTCTTATTAGAAAAAAAATTGTTTTAAGCAGTATAAAATATTAATAAATATTTTGCTATTAATTTGAAAATCTATTCTTAAAAATCAGTTTACAATATAAACTAAACATGTCATGTTGGATAGATAATATTACATATTTAAGGTAATGTTATATTATAATAAATTATTTATGTATATTTGCTATCTATAAGAACCTGGAAAAAGGAATATAACACCATTAGTCCTGAAAGAAAATAGAAACCAATATTAATTAGTAGGATAACTATATTATAAATATATGGAACATATAACAAGATAAAAAAAAATTAAGAAGACAATAATATATTTTGATTATGGTAAACTACATAATATATTATTTTAAAAAATCATTTCTAATGGTCGTTATAGACAGACAAACAGATTTTCGATAATGATGTTACGAGATGTTACACTTTTTTTAAAACGTAAGTTATAACTGCTACTTAGTAGCTTTAGGCTTCATCAAATAACTATCAATATAAATGTAGGTAAGTGGTACTAATTTTTTTATTTCAGACATTTCAGACTCACAATTACTGTATTAATTTAATAATTAAATCGGGTAGTAGGTACCTATTTTTTAATTTAATCTGATAATAAAATTATTTATATTCAGTTAATATGTAATTATTATTTTATTACTGTGTAATTACCGCGGACAGAGAGCTCGGTGCAGTAAGCGTAATTTAATGATGAAAATGAAAGTGAAAAGACGATGAAAGTTACTTGTGCATAACATTAAATTATAACATAATATTATTATACGGTATACCTACCTATTCGATATTTTCCAATTTTAATTATAATTTAAACAAAAGAGGCCTAGTTTTTTTTTCATATAAATAAAATAAACTCTATAAATCAAAATGGCGCTATAAAGCCGCAATATTGAAATTTATTTCAAAAAATTATAGCTAGTCTTACTCGGGATGATGTAAGGATTCTAACGATACCCCATAGTTCTAAATCTGTTCATGGATTTAGAAGTTATGGTGGGATGAACTCACATAAATGAACCCTGAAAACATTGCAGTCCTTTATTTGGGCAGACGTGTAAAAAAATCATAACTCTTCAAATTATGAATCGATTACATAGGTACCTATTATGTAAATGCCCTTATAGAATTGTATGGTGGGTCAATCAAAATAGATTCAACAGTTTAGGTAGAGGACAGTGATCTGGGAGACAGTAATACTACATTCCTAACAAAACCGTATCTTATTTATCACCTTTATTTGATTCTACAAATAGACTAGTTACGAACCTGACAAAACAACCTCGATTCTTCTCGGAAGATATCGAGCTTTATTTCTTTCTATAATATTATAGGGGTTGTAGTTAGACATATCCCATAAACATACAGCATGTTAGTAGGCAATAGGTAAAAGTTGAAACGATGAGATGGTATAAATACTGTTAGTGATTATAATTTCTTACCCAATTTTTTATGCATGATGAAAAACAAGAATTCAGTTAACAAAACTAGGATGGCCCATATTATAGTAAAGACATGAAGGTGGTCAAATTGTAAGCACCCAAACTATTATTTTTACGTCAATAAGACGAATTCTGTCTAATGAGCCAGAGTTTTTGTTGCAAAAGCAAGATTGCTGTTAACGAAATTCTTTTTTATCAAAAATACCCAAAACCTTACCAGCATTTCCCAAATACGTTGAGTTTTTTTCAGGTTATACCAAGATCATTTAATTGTCATATCTTTAATTTCAGAATTAATCGATAACAAGCGGGCATAATCTTTTGTGTGCAGATTTTTTTTTCAATATTCATAGGTAAATAACATTAGGTACCCTAGAAGATTTAAAAGCCGCTATACCAATTGACGTATATAGCCAGCACTTCAGTCGCAAATAGATCTTGGTATAACACGAAAAAGTAAGCCCCTTATTTAGTACCCAAAACAAACTAAATCTATACCAAACCCAATTCCAGTTCCCAAACCGATGACACCATGAAGCATGCGCTTGTGTTTACCTGAAACAGTACGCTCTTTCTGTCCGCGGTACCGGGGTACTTAGGGGTGGTTTTCACAATCTGCACGAAGCTCTCGGGCACGTCTACCGCCACCTCCCTTCCCAGCAGCACGGGCGTCGTATCGTACCCCGGAGGAAGCTTGTACGACGCGTATACGGCTTCCCTGATCAGAACTGAATCAGTACGAGCTGAATACGTAACTCCTTCCCTGCAGTCTATCAAAGAATCTTCTCCATTAGAAATTAGCAGCTGTATCTTATGGTCGCTTAAGTTGTGAATAGTGTTCGACGTCACTGACGCGACGCTTTCAGATCTTTCTGAGAGTAAGTCGCATTTTGTCGTTTCTGTTTCTGAGGATGTTTTGCTTTTTTTACTGCCGAAGCTCGCTGAACCATCTGAGCTTTGGGGTAGGGATAGCAGTTCGATGGTGCTGTTGTTCTTGAAGGATCCAGAACCGTCGGAGCTCGGGCCGGATGTGTGTATGGTGCTGTGGAGGACGGTGCTCTGCTTGCTGCCGAAGGAGGTCCCGGAGCCGCCGGACGAGAGGAGCGGTTCGTCGTCCCTGGTACGGAGGCGTACCTGAGGGGGTCGCGGGGGCGGGTAGCGGGGCGGCGTCTTGTTCCTTGCGATGAAGCTGTCCGGAACGTCCACCGGCATCTCGCGATGGGGGCCTGGAATGACGGAAAAGCAGATTTGTACTTGAATGCAGCAATCATATAGCGTTCAAACTATCGTGAGTGATATAGGTACAAGCTTTTTGAAAAATGACCACAGATGGGTTTAATTTCAAAACTAATCGGGCCTACTTCAACTAATCACGTGAGTTTTAGTTAAATATTTATATTGCAGCCAATCATCATCATACTTGAGCTTGACCCTCCAGCCGCAGACTATGGAGATGATATTACATACAGAGGTTCGACGAAGCCGTCTAGGTAGAGCAATCGTGAGGTAAGTGCGGGACAAGGGAGGGACCCGAACTGGTCTACGTAGTTAGGACCCTATATTAAGGGTCGTCGGGTCGTCATTTTCCACGATAACAAAGGCATCGGACTACTGTGTCACTCTTTATATTGTGCTAGAGTGTGACTTTATCAAGGCAGCAAAACATTGCTGCAAGTTTTTGAGATACAACTAAAACTACATATTGGGGATTTAAGACTAGCTAAGTGCCAGATGTAGGTAATTTATTTCCGTAATATCAGAAGAACCAAGAAACATGTTTTGCCTCCACTCAAATGTATATTATGTCCTCAATACATATTATATTGAGAATATTATGCATAATATTATGTAGGTATATCCGTAATATTCTAAATACATGATTAAAGTTTATGTTAACATTTAAAAATAGAAATCTTAACAGTATGCATATCGATTTATATACTTAACATTAGAAAACTAAATAGACATAATATAACATAATGATTTGTTAAAAATGCAAATTCCCAGATAAATATTAGACAGCAAGCTTGATCCTCAGTTGAAAGTTGAAATTCGTGCTAAAGTGATAAAAATTAATGAAAATCATGTGAATAAATCTGTATTTATAATGATAAGGTCTTGATCCCGCATATAAAATTTTACTTTCACGGATATTTAGCAGAAACAGAAAGATATCAGATTTTTATTTTATTAGTAGGTTTAAGTACCTAATACTTATTATGAATTCTTGCAAACAAAGTTTTATTGAGGAGTATCCCTGAGATTTATGAAAATAATATTGAGCTAATGATTTACTATTTAAAAGCGTTCTGATGAATGAAATGAAAAAATCTAGTATAAAAATAAAAATCTTTAAATCCTACAAGTAGATGTCGTTAGGTACGTAGATACCTATTTACGTACAATTCGCTGAATCACGAATTGTGCAAATTCAAAATTTTTAAGTAATAAACTTGTAATAAAATGAAAATCGCGTGAATAAAATGAAACAAAAAGAACGCTATGACATCATTTTACGCCAGCAAAAGACATTTATCAAGGAATTGCGGTAGGTTTTTTTATACGGCCATCGTGCGATGCTGGAAACAATAGATTAAAGAATAAATAATTACGTCCGTCATTAAATGCACATTATGCAGTTTAGAACACTGTATCCGTTTGGATTTATAAAGATAAGATATTTTGAAGTTATTTTTAAGGATTAAATGAAATGAAAGGATTAGCATGCTTAAGTGGCAGTGGGTAGGTCATGTCTGTTGCAGAACCGATGGCTGTTGGGGCAAACGTTATAGAGTTGAGACTATGAACGCAGCATAGAAAGACTTCTAGCCCGCTGGACCGATAACTTTCAAATGAAGGCGAGAAGTAGCTGGATGAAGAAGAGAGGAGAGGAGTAGGAGACAGTAAAGACACGCTTCAAAAAAGCTGATGATAATGATGATAAAAATTTATTATCCTCTACGATTTCTGAAGCCTGTATTGGCAGAAATTTAAAAACTCAAAATTAAATATAGACTAGCTGATGCCCGCGACTTCGTTCGCGTGGATGTAGTTTTTTAAAAATCCCTTGGGAACTCTTTAATTTTCCAGGATAAAAAGTAGCCTATGTGCTAATCCCGAGTATAATCTATCTCCATTCTAAATTTCAGCCCAATCCGTCCAGTAGTTTTAGCGTGAAGGAGTAACAAACATACACACACACACACACACACACATACAAACTTTCGCCTTTATAATATTAGTGTGATTACATTGTTTAGAATAACTATATAACCCTGATTAAATCATGAACTTTTTAGAAGTAGTAGGTAGGTTAGGTAGTAGTAGGTAGTAGGAACGAGGAAAAATAATTCGTCAGTAATAAAATAAAGTTAGAAACTAGATTCAGAAAAATGAACGTGGAAGAAATGTTTTGAAATGTACAACAGGTGGCACCGGAATTTAAGGATAAATGTGATAAAGGCATAAAAGTAAACAGAGTATTTTTACAAACGGTAATTTAAAAAAAATGTTATTTTAAATATCTAGATAAAGGAAGGGAAATCGGTTAGAGTTGCATAGACTAGACAGTCAGTGACTACACAGTCAACCGACAAGAAGTATTAATGCACATAATATAAAGAGAAAATACCTAAGTAATACGAAAGGACTCCAAAGGATCCAAGGAAAAGAAGGAAGGAAAAGAAAAGGATTACAAAACAATAATTTTCATAAAAGTCAAACCCATATTTGATACGATGGGTACTAAAACTATCAAACAAAGGGTAAGATTTAAATTCTAATGATCCGGGGGGAGATTACAACAGTGAAATTTCGCGAATAGAAATAAATAAAGAAAAAGTGTTTATTTGGTGCCATAGAAAGTACAGATTAAATAATAATATAATAGCCTACTAAATATGCATTTAATCGGATTATAATAGTTGTAAGAACCTGTTTATTCATAAACCCAAATAGCAAGAAAAAAACAATAATTAGCAATACAGCACACAATTTTTGCTCGTTTTTTGCTCCATTGTTTCGCGAAGGTCACCTGGGGCACGACGCTATGCCAATTTATTAAATTAATACTCGCGAGCCCGTCTTTAAAAGGACTGTCTCATTATAATTTTTCATTCATCTCAGACGCAAAAGAATAGGTATAACTGCAATAAATTTTAGATTTTAGAACAAATACGACTAGACTGAAATGGCGCTGTTTCCGGAGATTTCAACTATCTTGTTCAGGCTATATCAGGTCATCCTGACACATCATCAGCCTCTTCTCAGAATGAGAAGCCATAGTCGCCCCCTTACCCAAGTGCGGATTTGAAAACTAATTTACACACCTTTGAGAACATTATGGGAAATCTCAGGCATGCAGGTTTCCTCAGCATCATGTGTTATGAATTCTCAGAATCCAGTAACGATGACATAATTATGTAAAATTTTCTGAATTGATTTTGGTTCGACAAATAAAACTATGATGGTTTTATGAATGTAGAGAAATAAAGCGAATAATTTGTCGAATAAAATTTGAAAGCTTATCAAATTGCAGTTATTAATATGAGAACAACACTTTCGAAACCGACCAATTTGTCGTACGAACAGAAATCTCAGTTTTCTCCTCAATAATAGATTTGATACGGGCAATCTCTATGCATAGGTACTACTAGCACAGTATAGAGAAATACAGTAGTCCAACACCTTTGATCTCGTAGAGAATAAATAACAACCACGATGACAGAAGGCAGAAGAAGAAGAAAGAGATAGCGTCTTACCGGTGTCGGAGGTGAGAGGGAGCATGATGAACAACCGTGGCGCTTTTCCTACTTGGCGCCTATCACCACTAAGATTCAGCTGAACAGAAGAGAATTAAGGAGAAAAAGATAAGTCTTACCGGTGTCGGAGGTGAGAGGGAGCATGGTGAGCATGTCGTGTTCGTCATCCGGGGGCAGACACTTCTCCTCAGACGGCGCCTGTCACCATTATGCCGGAGCTGGATCGAAGAAGAAAAAGGAGAAGGAGATAGAGTCTTACCGGTCTCAGGTGAGAGAGAGCATGTCGTGTTCGTCATCCGGGGGTGGGCACTTCTCTTCGGCGCCTATCACCACTATGGCGGAGCTGGATCGAAGAAGAAAAAGGAGAAAGAGATAGAGTCTTACCGGTGTCGGAGGTGAGAGGGAGCATGGTGAGCATGTCGTGTTCGTCATCCGGGGGCAGACACTTCTCCTCAGACGGCGCCTGTCACCATTATGCCGGAGCTGGATCGAAGAAGAAAAAGGAGAAGGAGATAGAGTCTTACCGGTCTCAGGTGAGAGAGAGCATGTCGTGTTCGTCATCCGGGGGTGGGCACTTCTCTTCGGCGCCTATCACCACTATGGCGGAGCTGGATCGAAGAAGAAAAAGGAGAAAGAGATAGAGTCTTACCGGTGTCGGAGGTGAGAGGGAGCATGGTGAGCATGTCGTGTTCGTCATCCGGGGGCAGACACTTCTCCTCAGACGGCGCCTGTCACCATTATGCCGGAGCTGGATCGAAGAAGAAAAAGGAGAAGGAGATAGAGTCTTACCGGTCTCAGGTGAGAGAGAGCATGTCGTGTTCGTCATCCGGGGGTGGGCACTTCTCTTCGGCGCCTATCACCACTATGGCGGAGCTGGATCGAAGAAGAAAAAGGAGAAAGAGATAGAGTCTTACCGGTGTCGGAGGTGAGAGGGAGCATGGTGAGCATGTCGTGTTCGTCATCCGGGGGCGGGCGCTTCTCCTCTTCGGCACCTATCACCACTATGCTGGAGCCCGACCGCCTGCGGGGCCTGGAAACATGGAGAAGTAATTTTTAATATTGATAGAAGTCTATCATTACTAAGGAAGATTAAGTAGAGAAAATAAATTTTGTAACACGCTTAACATATCACCCTAGACAACACTCAACACACCTATAGTACGCGACAGGTTGAGATGGCAATCGGGGTATGAGGCGGGGGTACACCCCGCACACCCGCACTATCTCGTATCGGGTAAGCGCAGAGGCTGTGCGGGTGTGCGGGGCGTCACCACCCCGATTAACATCTTGATCTGTCAGATACTGTAGTCTCTCCTTTCACCAAAAGTTGCCTGGGGAATGTTGCTTTGAGCAATAAGGCCGCCTTTGCATTCAATTTTTAGATTATAGTTTCTTTGTTTTGTCTTTTTCTTGTTTTGTGTGCAATAAAGTTTTCTATCTATCTATCTAACATAACTCAGCTACTCAGGGTTCCTACTCCCTACCCCTAGTAAAGAGTTTTGCTTCGATTCGCTGCTAGTGTGAATATTCCCTAAGACTGCTAAATAGGGGATGATGGGAAATACCACCGGGCACACGGCTAGTGACTTAATAATTTAGTAGATAAGTGAGTTTCTTGGCTCTTGCATATCCAACGATTTACATCAAGTTACCTACAAAGTTTAAAATGAATGAATATTTACTATGTAGGTACATTTAATTTGTTCTAGGTGCAACCACAGTTCGAATTTCGAAGGTTCGATCGAATCGAACCACAGATCCCTCCGAATAGGAGATCGACATCACAGTTTCATGGATAAAATATATATATTTTTTTCTCTCTCGCCTGGCTTTACAAAGATTAGCCAATGTCAAGTTTGTAGTTATTTACTAGTTAGGGAAACTATAAGTCTGTGCCGGCGCTCGCCGACACATGCGCGGCGCTCCTTTAGAGCGCTTCCCAGTCAGTTCCACCACCAAAAACACGAGTAAAACCCAAAACCCGGCCACTTTTAACAAAAAAAAAAACACTCCAAAAAGGCAGAGCACGCGCGCCAGCAAACGCCGACACAGACTAAGCAGGATAAAAATTAGACACTTAAAAAACCATATTAACATTCTCAAAGTCCTACGTACACTCACGAAATCAAAATCACTTTTAATCAGACAATATTAAATCAACACCACAATTATGGAAGCAAACAGAAATTGTACTGTAAGTGATTTACTACATCACACTGAGGAAGCGATAGTGATACACCCCTCTTCTTGGCGCATGACTCCATGGACAAAAAAAAATGCACAATTGCAAAGCCTTCTTTATAATCAGCAAGGCAGCCACCTTTTATAGAAAGGAGATATAAGACATTTTCCCATCTGCATACAGGACCACTGGGTCAAAAAACATAATTTAGAGACTAGAAAGTGTATCATAAAACTCAACACTATAACCCTTTACCAATATCCATGCCAAAAATCACGCCGATTCGTTGCTCCGTCGCGGCGTGATTGAAGGATAAACCAACAACCAACAAACAAACACACTTTCACATTGTTTGTTGTGTCAAAAACAGACTTCCCAAACATTCCATATTTGATAATTTGAAAAAAAAATATTATGAACACTGATATTGGCACCATTCAAAAGAAAAACAGATCAATGAATTCTAAATTAAATACTCTAAATTTTAGCAATACTCTACATAATTTAAAGAATAGGCTCACGACTGGCACCTTAAGTCACGAAGTTTGACAGTTCTAAATTAAAGTTTGTCCTTTTCTTAGTAGGTACATTGATAAGAAAAAGATGCGAATACTCTTAAATTCGGTTGCAATCAGAACTTTTCTTCACATTTTCAGACATAATCAGTGTGACATCTCGTACGTATAATTATGTATTCTGTTACTAGGCAGGTAACTTTCTATGTCTTCTCCCTAACATTTACTGTTCGGTTTTTGTTTTAGACTTTCGGTTTAACTGAAGATGCCACTGCGTGCGGCGACGCGCGGTGAAGGCGTTCCGCAGTGTGCGCACCGCTTTATGTAACGGCTTCTATCATTCCGAATTTGAATTTTTATGTTATCTTTAACGTAACATGCAAGGTTTAATTAAGAGAAGTTGTAATTTGGGTAGTTAGGAATAATGCGATTCAATGTAGGTTTATGATGATAATATTGCATTAATAGCTGCATACGGTACGTGAATTAATGGCCGATTCACACCAATTGCGTATGCGGCACGTACACGTGACACGTGCGTAGTGACGCGCGTGAACGTTCACGCCACGCAAGCGGTATGCCATGTTTCATACAGTTCCATACATTACAACGCAACGGCACGCGCTACGTCTACGCTTACGCAGCCTGTGTGAACGAGCACTAAATATCTACTACCAGCGACCAACTCCGCACGGGTAGCTTATTATAATTTTATTTTCAAAGGGAACTCTAATTGTTTGAAAATAAAATATAACCTATGTCACTCAGGAATCATCTAGTTTTGTACTGGTGAAAGAATTTTGAAAATCGGTTAGGTTGTTCAATTTTACCCCCTACAAACAAACTAACAAACTTTAGCTATTTATATTATTAGTAAGTATATGTAGATTAAAATCTACTGATCGTTTTGTTTCGTTCAGTATAAAAACCAGAGTAACCAACATAGCTCAACGGGTTGCGAAATGGGCAGGGCACATAGTTTGAAAAACCGATAGCCAGCCAGTCAGTCAGTCAGTAAGTTAGTAAATCAGTCCGTCAGTCAGCTTTTCCCTGCCATATATTTAGATAGATTTAGTAGTACCAACAAAATATGTAAGTAATTTGAATTACAAAATTAACTAGGTCAGAATGACGAAAATTTCAGAAAACAAAAGTCCCTAGTTATTTATTCAGGCAAGGCGGGAAAACGTTATGAAATAAAGCCGCTTATACGACCGCGTCTAATCTGTGCAAGTTGCTCTTAAACCTCCGCTAGTGGGAATAAAACGCACGGTAAAATATTGTGGGCCAAATTATAAGCGTTAGAGAATAAAATTACATTACACTAATACTATAAAGGCGAAAGTGTGTGTGTATATACATATATGTGTGTATGTTTGTTACTCCTTCACGCAAAAACTACTGAACGGATTTGGCTGAAATTCGTAATGGAGATAGATTATACCCTCGATTAACATGTAGGTTACTTTTTATCCTGGAAAATCAAAGAGTTCCTACGACGAGATTTTGAAAATCCTAAATCAACGCGGATGAAGTGTCGTGCGCCAGCTATTAAAAAATAGTTCAAACTGGCAATTTTTTTTTTTATTAAAGTGAATGTAATTTGTCTGATTTCTCATTACAAGAGCCTAACTCCATGATTGTTTTCTCAGGCAAGTCGAGAAAACGTTATGAAATAAAGCCGCTTATACAAGCGCGGCTTATCCGTTCAAGTTGCTCTTACAGCTCCGAGTGAGAATAAAACGCACGGCAAAATCGTACGGTCTAAATCATAAACGCTAGCGACTTAAGAATTTTTTAGGTTTCCGTACCTCAAAAGGAAAAAGGAACCCTTGCAGGATTACTTCATTGTCTATCTGTCTGTCTGTCTGTTATCCAACACATTCTGTGAAAATTTCAACTGTCTACCTATTACAGTTCATAAGATACAGCCCACTGACAGACAAACGGGCGAACGGATAGCGGAGTCCTAGTAATAGGGTCCCGTTCACCGTTGGCATCCTTCAGATACGGAACCCTAAAAAATTCTAGTCTCTAATCACTAGTCGCTACCAGTTTCGCCTTTGTACCATCGTCCCTTCACAATATTCCCAATTTCAGTGGAACACATAAACTCAAATCCCGACTGCTGGTGGCCATACTGCTTACTTAAATAACTAATATTATAAAGGCGAAAGTTTGTATGTTGTGTGTGTGTGTGTGTGTGTGTTTGTTACTCCTTCACGCAAAAACTACTGGACGGATTTGGCTGAAATTTGGAATGGAGATAGATAATATCCTGGATCAGCACATAGGCTACTTTTTATCCCGGAAAATCAAAGAGTTCCCACGGGATTTCGAAAATCCTAAAGCCACGCGGGCAAAGTCGTGGGCATCGGCTAGTAAATAATATAATCTTTTACGGCTTTCCTACTTGATGATAATATTGATGAAGTGTGCATTTAATCCTCAGTTTTACTTCTACAACATGTTATACAAGTCTTGATATTATTAGGGTTCCGTACCTCAAAAGGAAAAACGGAACCCTTATAGGATCACTTTGTTGTCTGTCTGTCTGTCCGACCGACCGTCCGTCCGTTCGTCCGTCCGTCGTGTCTGTCAAGAAAACCTACAAGGGTACTTCCCGTTGTCCTAGAATCATGAAATTTGGCAGTTAGGTAGGCGTTATAGCACAAGTAAAGGAATAAATCCAAAAACTGTGAATTAGTGGTTACATCATTGAAAAAAATTAAAATGTGTTTCAATTTTCAAAGTTAGATAACTATACCAAGTGGGGTATCAAATGAAAGGTCTTTACATTACATAACGTAGTACATTCTAAAACTGATTTTTATTTATTTTTATGGATAGTACTTTTTGATCAAAATGTTGGAAAAATACCCGAGTATGGAACCCTCGGTGCGCGAGTCTGACTCGCACTTCGCCGGTTTTATTGATTAAATGTACAGAAAGCTGAAAGGCTATTCCGAAAGAAAATCATATTGCACAAAGCTGAAATCGGCTGCCGTCCCATGGTACTACTAATTAATTCCGTGTTTAGTGAAATAGTCTAATTGAGTTGTCGTTTTAATATCTCCGGGCGTTAGCCATATCCCTAAGGGAGTTGGCTAACTCTCGTCTTATGCCATCTCGCTGCGACACCAATACCGACCTAATATAAAATGATTTTTAGATTGATAACAAAATCACTTTGCCAAAATAAAATCATCGACATTTATTATTTGCCATACTCGGAGCTGCTTCATAATTTTTTGTTATTGATTTATTTAATAATAATATCTCAGCATGCTTACAGTAAAACCAAAACGCATACTGAGTCAGACGTTACAATGTATACATGTTTTGTTAAATTCAGAGATACTCATACTAAAAATATCTAATTTTTGGTGCCGAGCAGTCAGATCGTTGAGTAAGGTAAGTGATATTATTAATTATACATCTTTTATACATATAGACATGCGCTTGACTGCAATCATACCAAATAGTGGGTGATGACTGATGATGTAGATCGCAGCCTAAGATGGAACGCGCCTGCCCAGAAGAAGAACTGAAAACCTTTCGGTTATTTGGATTCTTCCTATTTAGCTGACAAGTGTAAATTAAAAATTTATAACACCCCCGACGATCCAAAGTATTTGAGTTTTCCAAAACATCATTTTCAAATAAATTATTATGTATTTAGGCAACGTCCATCTTGACAGCTTGACATTTATCAATTGACATAATATTATGAACCTAACGGTTATCTAACCTTCTTTTATACAAGAAAACTAGAAAAGAGCTGATAACTCTTAAACGGCTGAACCAATTTTTTTAGATTATAGCTAAGAACACTCTCGATCAAGCCACCTTTCAAACAAAAAAAACTAAATTAAAATCGGTTCATTCGTTTAGGCGCTACGATGCCACAGACAGATACACAGATACACAGATACACAGATACACAGACACACAGATACACACGTCAAACTTATAACACCCCTTTTTTTGGGTCGGGGGTAAAAAAGGTAAATAATAGTGGAAAAGTCCACCATTTTCACTTCACAGAGTCACCCTTGCGTCTAACTGGGAGCCATTTGTTGCTCAAGGGCTCACAGTGTTGCCAATGTACAGTTTATTTTCTCTAAATTAAATAACTCGCAGAGCTTTTAAGGCGATCGAACTTTTTTACTCGATAACAAATTGGCACTTACCAATCGACGCAATGCTAAGGTTAAGACCTATTCATAGTGCCTACTTTGACTTCGCTCAGACTTAATTGTTGAAATCTATAAAGCGCACTTTGACTTTGCTTAGACTTAAGTTTCAGTTAAAACGAGACAGATTTATGCCAACGGTATAACGCTGTCTCGTTTTAACAGTGTCTTAAGTCTGAGCAAAGTCTAAGTGCGCTCTATAAATCTCAGCCTAACAGTTAAAACGAGTCAGAGATATAGCTGGACTCGGGCATTTAAACCCGTGTCCTTTATCTGCATGGCATGCCTACTTTATCTGTGCTTTATCTATACTAATAAATAAAATTGGAGTGTCTGTCTGTAATTTCGAAATAACTACCTCATATTAAGCTCATATGGTTATTTGAACGATACCATAACTGAATCACATGTTTTTAAAATTTTTGTCTATCTGTCTGTCTGTCTGTCTGTCTGTCTGTCTGTTTGAAAAGGCTTATCTTTGGAACGGCTGAACCGATTTTGACGGGACTTTCACAGGCAAGTAGAGGATTGACCAGGGCGTAAAATAGGCTACTTTTTTAACCGACTTTCAAAAAGGGAGTTGTGTTTTTCTACCTATGTACACCGAAATCTCCGAGATTTCTGAACCGATTTGCGTCATTTCTTTTTTAATCGATAGAGGAACTTTGCGACATTGTTTCATAAAAAATTTGGAGTCCAACTCCTCAATCCTGATGCTGCAGGGGATCTGACCAATCCACGCGGGCGAAGCTGCGGGCATCAGCTAGTCTAAAGTAAAAAAATTAATTGAGATAATTTAATTTAATATTTCCAGTTGCCAGCTGTTATGAGTTATGACTTAATATTATGGATCCGTGACATGGTCGCTGACTATGGGCCTCGTAAGAAAGCTCTGCACTCAGCGGGCGATGGGGAGAGCTATGCTTGGAGTTTCTGTACTTAGTGATCAAAGGACATCCGTAGGAGAAATCCGTTTAGTTAAGTTAAAAAAAAAAAAAACTCAAGAAAGTTTTTCGGTCTAAAAGTATGGATTACTAGCTGATGCCCGCGACTTCGTTCGCGTGGATGTAGGTTTTTTAAAATTCCCGTGGGAACTCTTTGATTTTCTGAGATAAAAAGTAGCCTATGTGCTAATCCAGGGTATAATCTATCTTCATTCTAAATTTCAGCCCAATCCGTCCAGTAGTTTTTGCGTGAAGGAGTAACAAACATACACACACACACACACACACATACAAACTTTCGCCTTTATAATATTAGTGTGATAGTGTGATTCGCTCGTAACTTTTAATATTTCATAGTGATTTATTAGGCATATCTACCTGCTTGTATACAACATTTCTAAAACTTGTGACAATCGGACTACATTTACGGGGAGAAAAACGTTATCGCTTTTTGTATGAAAATTTACAACCAGACGACATTTTATATTTTCAAATTCATGTTGGATGTTCTCGATTAATTTGCTATTCGACTGAGCGAGACAATCGAGCGATTTTCCGATTTTATCGCTCCGCGGACCGCGGCTTGCGGGCTGCGGTTAATCGAATAACGAATTTATTGTTGGTGGGCAGATAACGACGTTTTTCTGCTTCGACAGATACATAATAAACTGCAATGGCATTGAAGTGCAATTGTTGTCGATTTAATCTGTTTTTAAATTAGTTTTTATCCACTTCTAGTAATTTTATTATAGAACCTACCTAGTGTCGATTTGAAACTTTGCAAACTTGTGCAACTTTTGAATAGAATCGGGCGTTAATTTGCGGAATAAACTTTTATTCGAACGAGCTTATTCCCGCGGCATCGTTCGCGTGGTCAAACCCCTACGGATTACGATTGACGGGAGTGTGGACACCGATGTTCGCCGGAACATGTTGTCACTATGAACCGCCGCATCTAGTGGTACATTTATATCGGTGAGCAAGATAAACACACAAAAGCCACTACCTGTCGCCTCTCTATAGCCGGCAGGTAGCTATTGTGTGTAGTCTGCGGGGTACCTACTTCCGGTGTCTCTATTGACACATGAAAACGTAGAATATTCGAGAGTTGTAGAGTTTTTGTATTGTAGAGTTAAAATACCTTCTGGCTCAAGCGATGGTACAGCACGAGATACAGCCTGCTGACAGACAGACGGACGGACGAATAGCGTTACGTTGAACGCTATTCATTCTTCCATACTTAATATTATAAATGTAAAAGTGTGTCTGTCTGTCTGTCTGTCTGTTAGCTTTTCACCGCCCAACAGTTAAACCGATTTTGACGAAATTTGGTACAGAGATAATTAACATCCCGAGGATGGACATAGGCTACTTTTTATCCTGGAAAATCAAAGAGTTCTTTCGGGATTCTCAAAGGCCCATCTGTTAAACCGATTTACATGAAATGTACAGAAGTAGCTTGCATCCCTGAGATTGACATAGGAATCTTTTATCTCGGGAAATCAAAGAGTTTCCATGGGACCTAAATCCACACGAACGAAGTCGCGGACATTATCCAATTACTAATAACTACAACAATGCCAATCTGCTATCAGATAACAGTTTGTATGTAATTAAATTAAATGTAATCAAACACTGTTTGTGTACTCTGCGTGTACTGTTTTCCAGTACAACGCATAATGATACCTCTCACATGACTAGCGACACATGAACCGTGTATGTTTTAATTATCACAGATAATATTGTAACCCCGACACAGGTACTATACTACAAGGTACTGTAGATGATTTGACATGGAGTTTTACAACCAATCGCCCGCCTTTTTTTTTAATATAAAATAAACTAAAAAGAAAGAAACAAGATAGGTGCTTAGTGCTATCATCGTCTTGAGTAAGATTCAATACAAATGCCGTGGTCGTGCGTTGTCGACAGCAAAAAGAAAACATTCTTTGGTAGACAAATAAAATCTTTGGGAATGCCATCAATCAAGGATAAGAAATAAAACCATGTTTTGAATCCATATGTAATCACATCAGTGGCAACATGCAGTTCGATGTCTTCTTCACTTTGAATTCTATGAGTACAACATGTATGCATAACACGAACCACTACAATGCCCATTGTACAGCGAGTAGCAGCGTCCGTCGAAACATCCCGTGTTTGGGATTCCCACATCGCTTGTTTGATCTACAGTTAGTTTGATAAACATGACAAATCAGGTGTGTAGTACCAAATAGCCAAATAGTTAGTGTCTTAGTGCCATAGATTCTTTCGTTGTCTTTGTTACTTGACGAACGTTCAAAACTTCAAACGATCTTTCGAGTTCACAGAAGTTTTTTACGAGTTCATTTCCGCAATCAGCTGTTTACAGGGTTGTTACATTGGAGTTTTTAACAATTCCTCATATTATCTCCCACGGGTATCTCGCTGGTAATTAAAGTTTGATAGGTATCTTCTCATTTAGATTATAAGTATAAGTAGATAAAGTAAGTACTTCCCAAACCATAAAATAAAACTTTTCAAAGAAACTGCAACTTTGCAAATACACTCAAAGCATTGTTTAGATTTAATTTTAGTGATACAGAAACAAGCTTTCATCGCGGAAACCGGAAAACGGAAATAGAATGAAGTTGGCTTTCACATTAGCATGAGAAAATGGCTATTTCATAACGTTGCACGTGTCGCTTGAATACAGAGTAAAAATAAATTCTAAATTCTAAAATATTTACTATGCGCGCAATCTGGGACAGGACTCAAAAGTAGATCTTAAGTAGATACGGTAAACCCAAAGACCTTTTTAGTACTTTACTAGCTTATGCCTACGACTTCATCCGCGTGGACCTAAGCCGTGGTCTGACCCTTTTTTTTTTAAATGTATGTTTTGCTGGCAACCCTTCGACATGGTTATCGGAGACTTTGTATAGCTTAACACGGCATTATTTTTTTAACCTTGTTCTGTTCCGATAGTCATGAAACAGGTTTTTTTTTTGTACTGTGATCATAAATTCTATGCTAAAGCCTTAGTTTTTTACTTTATTCTATTAAGCTGCTATTTATATGCATATGTAACATATTATTCCATTAATATATTATATACATAATTTCTTTAGGGCCCGACCCTTAGGAGGCCATTGCAATCCAATTATTAGTAATTCTTTCACCACCCGGTGACTGTGACGGCGAAAATAAAATGCAACGCATCGATTGGACCAGCTAGGTCCCTGAGTTCCCGACCACAACCCCAGCTCGGAGACACATCTTCCTATTGTTAGTTGTTATGGTCGAGCACGCCTCATCGCTCCCAACGCCGCGCCGTGAAGAATTGTTGTATAGAAGCAGAATAATTGTTAGATTGCAGAAGTCCATGATATAAGTTTACAAGGAACCAAAAGCTTCATTTTTGCTATCATCTGCTAAAAAAACTCATTATATTATTATTTTTATATTTATACAATTTATTTGCTTTATTTTATTAGTACACCCCTTCCACTTTCTTTAATTTTTATTATCTCCTCACCCTAAGGTTGCCTGAGATCGCTATTTTAGCGATAAGGCCGCCTTTTGTACATAAATCTATAATGTTATTTATATATTACTGTCTTGTTGGTGTACAATAAAGAATATTTTACTTTTACTCTATTTTATGGCAAATTAAGCTTTTGGTTCCTTGTTTACGTGAAGAAAAATTAATTGAGCTGATAAGTGGTCAAAAGGCGGTCCATATTCGGCCTATTGGCAGTGTGGCGCGGAAATAGAGTCACGCACCAATCGTCCATTTCCGGTGGAACCTGAATTACTCGTTTTTACAACCTATCGTGTATAGGGAGAGAGCCAGCGCGTGCCAGACCTTCGTTATTTTATAAAAGCTGAAAGTTTCTCTGCGTATTGTCCCCAACACAGGGAAAACGATCATCGACTATGACTATGACTGTGATCGTGGCCGCGTGGCAATCCCCTGCCAGCCACCCTTAAACGTTTAAACTTTAAGGGTGTCTGGCAGGGGGTTGCCATGACTCTAAGTGTCTGGCAATGGATGATTTCTAATACTATTCCGAAGACAATATTTGAAAAAATGCACTTTATCTTTGACGCAAGATTTTTTACACAGTTTTTACCTGTTATCACCCAAAGCCACCATGCTCGAAACTTCATAGTCACTGATCGTTCTTCCATATGTTGGGGGCAATACACAGATTAACTTTCAGCTTTTATAAAATAACGAAGGTCTGGCCCTCGCTGGCTCTCTCTCTATATCATTTATTGTGATGTGGCTGTTTGTCATTGATGTTTTTATCAATTCGATGCTAAATGAGTACCTACTACCTAGTAACATAGTCGAGTTAGACAATTTCAAAGTGCAAAAACCGGTCAAGTGCGAATTGGGCCTTGTCCTTTTAAGGTTCCGTACAAACCCAATTATATTTGGTCAAAGCTTACAAACTACTTTATAAATCGTTGTTTGCAGTATGTATTGTTTAAATACAGTATAATATGGTACCGATATTGTATATTCCACAATGTTTGTGATACTAATGTTTTTGGGAATTTCCAAGGTGAATAGGTTAGTAATATTAGGTATTAGGTAATAGGTAAATTCCAAAAGAAGGCCAATATGCCATTCGATTAACTCTTCTCTCTGAAATATCTTCATTATAACAAAACACTCATGTTTTTGAAACTTATTGTGTTTTTTAAATTAATCTATTTTACTGTTTTGTGATAGATATAGAACTTGGCTTTTGACACACTCATATTATGTGTATTGATCCCGCCTAAGTAGTGCAGTAAGTGTTTCCATAATCCATATCCCACAACAGCTACAGATTCTAAAATGACAGGTTTAAATGATGTATGTATTAGCTATATGTCATTACCTTTCACAATGTTTCCTGCGAAAAAGGATAGCCATAATTTGAACTGTAGTTTAGTTGCAAATCCTAGTATTTACGCTATATACTATCTCTATGATTTACGCAGCAATGTAAATAAATCTGGCAAAAAGGTATTTACATGAGTCATGTCAAAGATAATAGAATTAACGCATAATTGGATTGGCTAATACCTACTCTAATCGTGAAACCAAACAAAAACGCTAATTTGACACTAAGCCCTTTAAATAAGTAGCTAAAATTAATTTTGGAAAAAGTACTTTTTAAAATTAAATACTTTAACAGCTCTTTTTACACGACTGCCAGGTGTAAGATTATCAGGGTGTATGTATGTAAATCTTTTTATTCCACCATGTCTTCTAAATGCCTGAATAGAATTGGATGTATGGGGCTGCAAACATCACTTTCATGTGGCCGCTATATGGCGCCATTTTCCAATATGATTTTTTTACTTTTTAGTCTCTTATTATGGATTCTTGTGAACTTAGTTAAAAAAAAAAATTGAAGGACCAGAAGCGAACGTTGAATTTTTGAAATAAGAATGCTCGTGTGGATTTTTCAAAAAAAAAACACGATGATCTCGTACAAATTAGGAAAAGGAGACACATAATTAAATATGTAGGTACGCTGACTAAAAAATACTAACCTTTAAGAAAAATTCAATTAAGTTCTCCTATTACATACACACAGCATTTTTATCACAATCACGTTCACCAAAAAAAATATTTACACCTCACAATTCACAACACAAAAGCTCACCTTAAAAAGAACCTTTTATAAAATTAAAAAAAAAAAAACACTACTATAAAAAGTGATAATTCGGACTTTGAATATATAAACCTCACAAGTATAACGATACGAAAAAGAGGAACATTTTATGTAAAAAAAACACTAGAATAAAAAAAACCTAATAAAAGCGTGTATTTATCGCATAATTTGGTTGTTTGAATTTCCAGTTTAATTTATTAGAACATTATTAGAGTGTTGGCACAGATCGGCTTGCAATGGCGCGCGTCCTTCTGACAGGTATGTCGGCTGACTAATTAATTAAATATTGCGTTTAAGTCGTTTGTTAGTATTAGTTAGTACTACAATAGATAACAACGCGGTAACAGTGTGACGTGAGTAGACATTACGTACCTATAATTAGTGATTTACGACACAGTGCAATGAGTAATGAAGTAATGATTTAACAATTAATATTTACCTATCACACTAATATTATAAAGCTACAAGTTTGTGTGTATGTGTGTATGTTTGTCACTCTTGCACGCAAAAACCACTGGACGGATTTTGCTGAAAGGAATGGAGATAGATTATATCTGGACTAACACATATGCTACTTTTTATACCGGAAAATCAAAGAGTTCCCACGGGATTTTAAAAACCTATATCCACACGAACGAAGTCGCGGGCATCAGCCAGTACGAGTAGGTAATAACTATTGTTTGGTTTAGTACAAACGTTTGAGAAAAATTATATTTTTAGCTAGGTAGCCACTCGAACTATAAACAAAAATATTTTTTTTATCCTTCGAATAATTGGCCTGAGTTCGAGACACGTGCGAAAAGTTTTGCAATAAGTAGCTATTTTTGCTACCCTGTATTGATTACCTACTTTAGTTATCCCATTTATATTTTACTAGCTTATGCTCGCGACTTCGTCCGCGTGGACTACACAAATTTCAAACCCTTGTTTTATCCCTTTAGGGATTGAATTTTCAAAAATCTGTCTACGTCATTATAGATATCTGCATACCTTTCAGCCCGATCCGTCCAATAGTTTGAGCTGTGCGTTGATAGATCAGTCAGTCAGCTTTTCCTTTTATAAATACAGATCAACCACCACCATCATCATCATCATTATGAACCCATTGCCGGTCCCTTACTGAGCACGGGTCTCTTCTCAGAATGAGAAGGGTTTTGGCCATACTTAGTTATAGTCTGCCACGCTGGCCCAGTGCGGATTGGCAGACTTCACACACCTTTGAGAACATTATGAAGAGCTCTCAGCCATGCAGTTTTCCTCACAATGTTTTCCTTCACCTTTAAAAAGCATTAAACGCAAGTAACGCAATATTTAGGTACCTAATTGTATAAAACGCATGTACATACCTTCGAAACGTAAAAGGTGCGTACCCAGAATAAAATCCCCGTCCACCCAAATAGGAGGCCGACGTTTTGACCACTAGGCTATCACCACTTACTGGACTTTTTATTTTTATGTGTAGGTACCACTTTCTTGTCGTTACAACTTTCTAGTTGTAACAATAAAGTGAAAACGAAAGAAAAGGTGGACAGGGAAGCAATTATCTCTATTTCAAGAGATCTCTACCAGTGTTCCTTGGTTTCAAGATAGGGTTGATTTTATTATTAGGTAATTTCGGCCGTAATAACCCTTTACCAAAATATTCCTATAGGTATAACTTGGTTGGGTAATTTCACCGCACAAGCAGTCGATGTATTAATCAAGCATCCAGTAATTGCATCCTGCAGTTTGCATGTACACTAATGTACTGAACACTTGCCACATATCCACACGATAGATATAATATATTATGTGTTAGCAACACCGACGCACAAAGCTTATTGCATAATCTCTAGAGATATCTAATGCTTAAAATAAAGAAATTATTGTACTCAATAGTTTGTCTTTTTATCTATAATAAAAAACGGCCAAGTGCGAGTCAGACTCGCGCACTGAGGGTTCCGGGGCGAATTTCCACCCCTAAGTCATCGACATTTCTTCTCCGCGCACGAAACGCTTTGCGTCAACATTTTCTTTATACGCAAGGCTTGGCTAGGGTTTGGCATACTCTTCCGAGATCAGTGTTTCCTATCAATTCCTAACTCGAGTATCTTTAAAACAAGAGTCCTATCAATTCATAATTCGAGTGTCTTTAAAACAAGAGTGAAAGGTACCTGCTAGTTAAACGCGTTATCTTAGGCTACATTATCACTTCCCATTTATCTGATCGTGGTCATGGTGCGTAGTGAATTTTAAAAAATTCTGGCAACTCTAGTGCAGGCCCTTGAACACGTCGACCTAATTGCAGCAGACATCTCATTCTCATAAAGCTATCGCAAGCAGCAGACGAGCCCGCTGTTCCCATTAGCTAGATAGAATTGAAGTGCCCTTTACATTATTCAGTTATTCAGTGCATTCAATTAGACGAGAAATGTACGAAGGTTTTGAGCTCTTTGCTCTTAGAAAATATGTACATATTTTTATATGTACATTGTACATATAAAAAACTATTAAAAAATTATTAGTTTTTTATATGTACATTGTACATATAAAAAACTGGTCAAGGACGTGTCACTACGCATCAGGTAGGGTTCCGTATCCAAGCTAGTTGACAAAAACTTTGCCAGTCATTATTTCTCAAGCCATAGTTTTTTTCCAAAAACTGTCTTGAGACATAATGTTTTAAAATATCTGGTACCACTCAATAAACCAATTTTTTTTGACTGAGTCTCCTTCAGACATTTCGTTCTCATAAAGCTATCGCAAGCAGCAGGCGAGCCCGCTGTTCCCATTAGCTAGATAGAAATTGAAGTGCCCTTTACATTATTCAGTGCATTCAATTAGACGAGAAATGTATCAAGAAATGGAGCTCTATGCGCTTAGAAAATTATACTTTTTTTATTGGGTAACCAAAACAGGTCACAATAGTAGGTATATATGTACATATTATAAATACCAAATACACGGTATAAAATTGCCTAACAATTAATTATGTGAGTACCGATATTGTATTATTTTACTTAATCATTTTATTTATAATATGTGATAAAAAAAAAAATCGACATCCGACATACCAATTTCGTTATACCTAAGAGCGACATAGGATTGTCATGTGAAGTATTATTTTTAAAATTTCAATAGCAAATATCTAATCATAATATAGACAGAGACACACAGACATTATTAACTACGGAACCCTAATAAGCACGTTTAGGTTGCAATTACCGATTTGGACGATTACTCCAAAAAAAAAACTTGTAATCTGTCACGATTCACGGATGATGAGCGTTTGTGATGAATTATTCATGTGTGAATGTTTTTTGCCTCGTTTCCGCCGTCCACGCGTCACTGCCCACCGCCAGCGCTGGGCTTCAGCCATGCATGTCTCGCAGTTAAGCAAACAATTATTACTGAGACGATTTTATCTGAAAAAATTCGTCCTAAAAATTTAGAACTCTCAGGTATATTTCATTGCTTAAAACGCACATAACTCCGAAAGTTAGAAACGCGTGCCCGGGATCGAACCTCCAACCCATTGGAAATATGCCAACGTATTAACCACTAGGCTATCACTTTTTTTTCGTAAAGAAAATCCGTCATGGATACCACCGGCCACGGGGGAGCACTGTGGTTATGTCGGACTCCTACCGACTAAAAACCTTACGTAGTTCCATCCTACCGCTGATGTGGGAGCACAAGGCACATCTCCCTCGCCCATCATCAAACTAGACAGGCGAGGGACCGGTGGGGAAGCCAGTGACTGGATGGGTGATGAAACTCATCATCCACCACCCAACACAGCCACACGCACCGCTCCTGGAGCTATGCCCCATTGGTGCATCTACTGCGCCCTCTGCTCGAGACACTCAGAGGGACGCACGGACAGCACCCTCTCCCTGCCAGTTCAATCATCTATGGCTAGCAATATCCCATGAAGAGTTTTTAACCTTGTTACCAGGGTACACCGGTCCAAGCGCTGCTGTTACCCGCAACACTCAGGCACACGAGAAGGTTATCTGACTAGGCTATCACCTCTCTCAAGTCTCAGTGCATTACAATTTCACAAGAAGATATTTCTACCTATCGTGAGTTATAATTATAAAATATGAATAGTATCCAAGTATGTCCGTACCGCATAAAGATGTCTCAGAAGACATGCTCATATTTCCCTTACAATAGCATCGCGCTGTTTCTCACAACTAAACAAAACACAATAGGTATTAAGTAGGATACCTAGGTACTCGTTCTTGTTATCTAGATCTTATTTTTCTAATCAGGTCATCTGTTTAGCTGTCTTATAAGCAGAAAACAGAATATATACGCATAAAATCCGTCATTTTGGTTTTTTAAGAATTTATTGTACCCAGTGGCACTCGCGCGCGCGTCATCAAGACGAATCTAATGACGTATCATTTATCAAAATTGGTTGAGCTGTTGATTAGTTACGAGGGGACATAAGAACAGACATACATACATGTCAAACACATACCTAACCCTCCTTTTGGCCTACTATAATGCCAGCCCCTTGTCAGTCCATTTTATTCTACACCGAAAAAAATTATAAACTGTTAAGTATATATTATTATTTATCGGTCTTTTTCAAGTCAGCACCGGGCTTTACTTTCATATCACTGCATCCTCACTGACCATCAAGTGAAACCGCCATCAAGAGCGAACCTGCTACAATTAAAAAGGCAATCTAATCTCCAACGCTTGGTTATATAAACAGAACATGCAAAATCGCGTATCATTTGAAAGTACATATATGAAAGTATCGTTTTATGGGCGTAATACACGCTTTAACTGCGTTTTAAATAATGAATATGCGGGCGGAAACGTTCGGTTGGGAATGAAAGAGATTTTATCATCATCATCGTCGTGATCAACCCAACTCCGGCTCACTACTGAGCACGGGTCTCCTCTTAGAGTGAGAAAGGTTTGGCCATAGGCGCAGTAGCTAACCAAGTGCGGATTAGCAGACTTCACACACCTTGATAACATTATAGAGAACCCTCAGGCATGCAGGTTTCCTCACGATGTTTTACTTTATGCTCTTAAAGGAAACCTTGTGAGGAAACTGCATGCCAAAGTTCTGTGGATAAAAAGTTGCCTATGCCAATTTCCGGGATGCAAGCTACCTCTATACCAAACATATAAATTGATTGAATGGGTGAGCCTTTTAGAATCCCGTGGAAAATCTCTGAGTTTCCGGGATAAAAAGTAGCCTATGTCAATTTCCCGGATGCAAGCACCAAACATCAAAATCGGTTAAACTGTTGGGCCGTGAAAGGCTAGCAGACAGACAGACACAGTTTCGTATTTATAATATTAGTATGGATTACCCAGGTATTCAACGAGCCACGCCGGCATACATGTTATGCCACTCAAATGTATAACATATTCCTTCGCCATTGTACTGGTTGCCATGCCATGAACTGTAATGGGTTTAAGTTGGATTAAAATCACAATGGCGCGTCGTCGCTTATTGAATATTGGCATTTGGCACACCCAGAACAAGGCGCGGCGCGTCAACGCGTGGGAAGCCTTTATAATAAGGCAGCCTTTTCACCAGAGGTTTGCTAAGCTGCATAACGAGGGATGTATAAGTTATCACTTATCAACTAATGGGATGCTTTGTGGGCATTATCCTTCTAAGAAATTCGCATTTTTTATGAAATGAAAAACCAATCAAGTTCGAGTCGGACTTGCACACGAACGGTTCCGTACCATAGGACAAAACTAAAATCCTTTTCCCTTTACTTGTACTGTAAGCTATAAGACATTGGCTACCTACCAAACATGATTCTAGGTCAACGGGAAGTACCAAGTACCTACCCTATAGGCTTTGATTCCAGGTCTTGACAGACGCGACAGACAGACAACGAAGTGATCCTTTAAGGGTTCCTTTTTTTTGTAACTAAGCTTTTTTTTTATAGACTAGCGGTTGGATGCAATCAGACCTGCTAGCAAGCGATGATACAGCCTAAGATGGAGCGCGCTTGCTAAGAAGATGCCTATTCGCTCTTGGCTTGAAGCGTACCTATATGAAAAAACTAAAAAAGGTAATGGTATGTAGCAGATACAACCTGCAGAAAGAGATTTTATAGCATTTGGGAAGAGACCCGTACTCATTGGTCAGCCGGATAGGTTCATTTATAGTATTTTTTTTAAAGTTGAGTTTAGTTGAGGTTAGTTGCTGAATTATTGCCGACTCTTCTCAGAAGAATGTACTTTCCGAACCGGTGGTCTTAACATATAAGTGGCACATGCTCTCCTATCTTAAATAAATAAATTCATTTCATTTAATTTGACAGGTATACCTACCAGTTATAATAAGGTGAGATCCTGTGAGATCTTCATCAATCTCAGACAGAAAAAACAAAGAAATCTTAATCATCATTTGAACTAATAAACGTCAATCGATGAGCGATGTACGAGATCGTGCGTTCCACGCGGTGGGAAGTGTTTTTATTGACATAGCCATGTCAGCCTTATATGTAGGTTATTAGGTATGTGAGATTTTTAATTGCTCTTTCTCTCATCGAAGTTTTGTTTCTTACGACTTCTTTATTGACGGCCATTTCAACTTAATTATAGCAATCACTGGATCTAGAAACATGAAATTTTGCATTTATTGTTCTGTTCTCTCTTCTATACTAATATTATAAAGAGGAAACCGTTGTATTTTTGTATTTTTGTATGTTTGTATTGAATAGGCTCAAAAACTACTGGACCGATTTCAAAATTTCTTTTACCATTACTTAGAGGGATTCTTCCGAATCCGTATAGGCTATATTTTATCCCGGAAAATAGATAGGATTTTTCGTGGTAGTGAAAATAGTGGAGTAAGGCGTCGAAAAAACTGCCGTACGTTAACGATTCTGCCTAAATGGTTAGAGATGTATGGTTGACTTCTATAGAAAAGTTGTAGAACTCAATCCACCCGTGCGAAGCCGGGGCGGGTCGCTAGTTACCCATAAAGAAAGGATTTTTAGAAATTCGTTATTGCTCGATCAATAAGCCGCACAAAATACGAACTTGAAGCATGGACGCTGGCACGTCCTTGGGTAGGCCTGCAGGGACACAAACAGGCTGATTGATTGATTGAAGGAAGTCTTAAATCCTAGAGCGCAAAAAGAAGATTTCCCATTTAAATTGCACCAATGCTCAAAATGAAGGGGAAGCATTATAAAATGGATAAGCGAATTAAATTTCCGCTTACATTCATCCCGAGCGAAATTGCTCTCAGCCGTTGGAGGGTAGAAGGAAATTGTCTTTCCTTTCTGAATGACGGCCATTTATCAACAAGCTCGCTTGACAGGTTTAATTTAGGCTAGAATTCGTTTAGGTGAACCTTTTTTGGATTTTGAGCACGCACCCAATATCTTTGTTCAATTTTTGTGTAATTGCGGTGTTACCCATGTAGGAATTCTAATTAAAGCTTCGTTTACGCCAGAGCAGCTTAGTGCGACATTGCGGCATGCCACAAAAATAAAGTCCGTTTTACGCCGCAGCAACAACATGCGACAGATTTATAACTGTCATAAATCTGTGCGTCTCGTTTTTACTCTATGTTTCTGAGGAAAGTCAAAGTGTAGCATAGTTCATGGCCTACGCCATTAAGAGTGACCCGTACTTAGTAGTGGGTCAGCAATGGGTTGAAATGATGACAAAGGAATTCTTTGATCCTAGAGTCATACCTAACGCAAATCGACGAACCAAAAGCCCCAGATTTCCCATTTAAATTGCACCAATGCTCAAAATGAAAGCGTAACAAACGTAACAAAATGGATAAGCGAATTAAATTTCCACTTACATTCATCCTGAGCGAGATTACCCTCAGCCGTGTTGTAGGGTAGAAGGAAATTGTCTTTCCTTTCTGAATGTCGCCCATTTATCAACAAGTTCGCTTGACAGGTTTAATTTAGGCTGCAATTCGTTTAGGTGAAGCTTTTTTGGACTTTGAGCACGCACCCGATATTTCTGTTAAATTTTTGTGACCCGGTGTTACTTACGTAGAACCAAAGCTTCATTTACGCCAGAGCAATTTCGGCATGCTACAGGGTCGCATGTACAATAAAGGTTGTTTTATGCTAAAGCACCAAGTTGCGACAGATTTGTCTCTTCCACTAAGTTATAGATAAAAGTAAAGTTCGCACTCCTAATACATCATCATGAAATACCCATCACCGGCCCACTACTGACCACTGGTCTCCTCTCAGACTGAAAAGGATCTAGGCCACGCTGGCCAATTGCAGTGGCACACACCCTTGAAAATATTATGGGAGTCTGTCAAGCATGCAGGATTTGTCACGATGTTTTCGCTTATTTTACTTCAAAGTATCACACTATGACACTAATATTATAAATACGAAAATAAACGATTTACGATTTATGTTTTTTGAAAGTTTGTGTGTATGTGTGTATGTTTGTTATTCTTTCACGCAAAACCTACCGAACGAATTTTCTGGAATTCGGAATGGAGATAGATTATACTCTGGATTAACACATAAGCTACTTATTATCCCGGAAAATCAAAGAGTTCCTACGGGATTTTGAAAAACCTAAATCCACGCGAAGTCTCAGGCGTCAGCTAGTGATAAAAAAATTAAATTATACCTATAAGATTTTTACTTATTGATAACTCCGAAAAATCAGAAGTCCTATCTAGAAGCGACCCTGGACCCCAAATATGAGGTTCAACGTTTATACCTACACCACTAGACCATCTAAACCAGCTAGAGGCTAAGAAAACTAAATGAGCTGATAAGAAGTCCAAAATGGGGTCTATATTCGGCCTATTGGCACCTAGTAGGCTGCAGATCATCAGTGGGGGTATGAGGCGGGGGGACGCCCCGCACCATAAGCACAGGGGCTGTGTGGGTGTGCGGGACATCCCCACCCCGATTGCCATCTCGACCTGTCGCGTATACTATAGGTTCTTACATATTACTTACGAGGAATTTAATATTTTGCGCTACTTTGACCAAAACTTCATATGCATTGCACACTCCAGGCAAAAATGCCGCTGCACTTAGAATGTTTATTATGTCATAGTCAAGTTTGCATGTTATAATACGCAGTGCATATTTTGCATGCTCAGTTGCTTGTATGGCAGATTCTTTAAAGTCCAAAGGTTTTGTTTATAAATATTATGGACGAGCAAAATATTTTGGTATTTTGTAGTTTTGTGATGTTATAATAATTTTTTATTACTAGATGATGCCCGCGACTTCGTCTGCGTGGACTACACTAATTTGAAACCCTTATTTTACCCCCTTAGGGATTATATTTTCATAAATCCTTTTATAGCGGATGTCTGCGTCATATATGATAGCTAAATATCTGCAGGAAAAAAAACCCGATCCGTCTAGTAGTTTGAGCTGTGCATTGATAGACCAGTCAGTCTGTCAGTCAGTCAGTCATCTTTTCCTTTTATGTATTTAAATTCAAATTATTTTTATTCAATTAAACTTTTACAAGTGCTTTTGAATCGTCAAAATAATCTACCACTGGTTCGGAATGCTGTTCCTACCGAGAAGAACCAGCAAGAAACTCGGCTTTATTATTTATTATTTAATTTAGACTAACTAAGTTCAGCAAGTCGGTTAAAGAAAACGAAAGGAACGAAAACGACACGCCACAGATTAAAGAATAGAATGGTTAAAATTCAGTGCAAGCACGTTTTGGAACAAAGGCTTGTGTAACAGATGTCACTGACAACTAACCGACGAAAGGTAGAAAGTGGACGAATTAATTCCAACGCCGTCTTTCTCCGTGTGAACGTTACCGTAAGTACCATGCTTTCTTTCTAATACGTAAATCCGTAGACAGAAAAATTTCTTCTGTCAGCATTAAAATTTCTCTACGCACGGTACGCAACGGCAGTGCATGCATACGCTCTTATGTTCTCTATTTGTTTTACGTAATACAATCATCATCATCATAATCGACTCATCGCCGGCTCACTACTGAGCACGGGTCTTATCTCATACTAAGAATTGTTCATTATTATTTATTTATTTATTATTTTTTCCCGAATACGGCAAAGAAAGGGTTATGATTTTAGCAGTCTCTTTATATAAGTATAATGTTATTATTTTCATTTTTCACACATTCATTTTACATTAATAAACTTATAACTAACTCAGTAACTTCATTTGAACTTATGATTTACAGTAACAAATGGGAACGATGATCCAGCAAAAGAATAAACTGTGTTCATTCCCTCCTCATGCAATATGAGAGTATCCCAAATGACTAACAGAATGGTTTGGCCATAGTCTACCACGCTGGCTAATTAGTATTGGCAGACTTCACATACTGAAAACATTAGGAAGAACTACATATTATTACGTGGCCAGCGTGGTAGACCATGGCAAACCCGTTATTTTATTCTTATTAGTTACTAGCTTTGCCCGCGACTTCGTTCGCGTGGAATAGTGACCGCGCTTTATATAGCCACGGACGCTCAGGCGCGAGACGTGTAGTACGTACTCTGTACGTTAAAAATGTTCGCCGTGATTCTTTAAATTGACATAACTTTTTTATTTATGAACCGATTGACATGAAATAAACACTAAATGTTAAGTGAAGCTTACTAAAAAATATTAGTGAAAACCGTATCTAAATCGAATAAGCCGTTTCTGATATTAGCGTGCACAAACACACAGACAAACAGACAAAAAAAAATTAATTACAATTTCGGGTTTGGCATCGATATAATAACAACCCCTGCTACTTTTTTTTTATATATTTCCATTGTACAGACACCACTTTTCTACAATTTTATTATATGTATATAGAATAGATATAGATGGACATTCTGAGAGGAGACTTGTGCTCAACGGTGCACCGGCGATGGGTTAATTACGATTATGATGTATGAGTAATGTCCCCACATTTTAGGCTTAAAGGATTAAATGCCTTATTCAAGGTCATTGACTAATGTGAAGGAAACCTATTCTAAGACAGAGCAATGACCTTCCTCAGCCTTCCACCCTGAGAAATCTAAGATGTCTCTAACTGTACTCGCACCGTATATGGAACTAAGACAATACATTACATTGTTGTACCAACAATCAATGGAGACAGTTCGTTAAGTAGGTATAGGTCATACTTTACAAAAAGCTGGAAGCTATGATATCGTATCATCATTATCGTTTCGTCTTAAGTCGTATCGTGTCGTGGACAATAAATGAAAATCTTAGTATTCTATGGTATTTTAGTTGTGCCACGTTTGTCAAGAGATCGCGGATTCTAATGCTAGGCACGCACTTCTTCCTGATAGGCAAGGAACTATACGACAACACATTCCTCTGAAAATATCATTAGCTTCAACCAGTTAAAAGCCGAACATTTTTTGGAAATACAAATATCTTCACCATCATCATCAACCGATAGTGTCCACTGCTGGACATAGATAGGTCTCTCGTAAGGATTTCCACACGCCAAGGTCTTGCGTCATCTGAATCCAAGTGCTCTCTGCGACTCGTTTGATGGGCTGAAGGGGTCTTCCAGCGCTGCACTTTCCAAAGCGATGTCACCGTTCCAGCATAGCACCTTGTAGGTGCGAAGAATCCCCACCCAATAGAAGAGTACTGAGACCGACATAACAAACACCACTGAAAAGAAGACCTACAAGAGATGGATGGATAGCTTTGAAATTGGAAAGCTTACATCATGGAAGAAGTAAAGGATAGAGAACAGAAGATGGAGGAATATCGTAAACCTTTCATTTTGAGAGGAAATCCCTGTTCAATTAGTAAACCGGCGTTGGATCAAATGGCAATAAGATAATGGATGAATTAATGAAATATGCTTTATTGTATTGTATACTACACCAAAAGAGAAATGCGAAAAAACAATAAAATAAACATAAAACAATGAAAGTACGCTTTACAATTGGCGGCCTTATTGTTATAAAGCGATCTACCACGCAACCACGATGGGTGCAATTTTAAATCTAGTATTAACTCAATAATTTACTGTATATTTTATCTGTGGAGGAAGTTGGAACAGTACCACTTTTTGCGTTTCAAACTATCAGTGCAAGCCGCTTATGGAAATATATTTTCATCCCAATCCCCAGTTTCATATACATTATTTATTTAATCCGATTAACGCTTGTGGTACGTAAAGTAGCTGTAATAATAATAAATAATTGATGCACTATTGTCTATTAGGTGAGATTTATTATTAGATTTAGATAAGAATTACACATGAGAGAACTGTGTACATAAATTCTTTTGAATAAACATGAACAAGAACTTACTCTAAATAAAAAGTAAAATACTCTTATAGAAATATGATTATAACAAAATGATGTTTGCACAATAGGCATACCGCCATATCGCTAAAATAACGATCTCTTCCAGGCAACGTTAAGGTAGAGGATATAATAAAAAATAATACTTACCTAAAAGGTTATTTTAATATCGTAACAGATGAAAAACCTTAATATTTTCATGTATTGCGTTACAGCTGTGATCATGACCGTAAAAATACCTTGATACAATTATGCAAGAATTTGTAAAAAACATATTGATAAAAACCCAGAAAAAAATGTCGACTAAATTGTAATAGATACAGAACCCATTCATTGAGATTTGAGATAATTATGCACTCTTAATAAATTAAGGATTTAACCATATCAGTAGGTCCAGTAGATGAACTAATTATGTATCCTGAGCTAATACTATGAGTAAAAGTTTGTTCAATAAATAATTGTTACTTATATTTATAAACATTAGGCTATGTCTCGTATAAGATAAAGTGTACACAATTAAAAATATTTGATATTTAACCTTTGAATTATTATCAAAATATTGGCAATCACTGGCCAATTGTTAAATCTTGACATCAATATTTTTTGTAAGCTTTGCTATTGTACTGTCCGGCAGTGTTTCAAAACAATATGAAACTTATCAGAAATTGTTTGTTTTTACGACACCCGCCTGTGAGCGCTATAATTGGCGAATACGAGCGAATTTAGCGTTTTTTTTATTTCTAGCAGAAAGTTGTGCTTAACAATTTAAAAAAAAAGAATCAGTGGACAGGGAAGCATCTATCTCTATAAGAGATCTCTACCAGTGACCCTTGGTAGTGCGAGAGGTTGTAAAGGGAGTAGAATAGGTACAACAATGATAGAAAGTATAATTTCAAAGTATCAGTTCTACTACTAAGTACTACTACTACTATCTGTCGTAGTATGTGTCGAAAAACCGATCGGCGTTGGAATTTCAAGGTGCTGGAATGGTGACCTCGCACAGGTAAGCGCAGCATTGGAAGGAACCCCCCCCCCCCCATGGCCGCTGCGATGGATGTCTATCGGTTGACAACGATGATGCTCTATCCTACTGATTGTTTACAGATTAGTAGAAGGTACTGCCATGTCTCGGTGCGTTAATTGTACAATGACGATCAGTCTACTTTTTCCTTTTGAGGTACCTACGGAACCCTAACAATAGTAGATTCTGTGTACTGCAGCGTACGTATACTATAAATAGGTGAAGAAACCTTACAAAGAAACTAGGCGATCTAGGCATAGCTCTCAAGTTACGCGTCGTGCGTCTTACAAGTCACAGTCTGATTTTCCCGAAGCGGTTGTAAGGAATATCGCAGGTCGAAACGCGTCGCGTCGCGGAACGCAACTCGGTGTCAGGTGAACGGAGCCAACGGTCAAATTGGTGTGATCCTTGAATAGTGCAACGTACTATGCGTACCAGCTAAGAATATTTCTTGTGGGCCATACTCAGACCTACAAAGAATCAAAAGCTTAATTTGCCATACGCAAAAAAGGCAAATCTCTATGGTACAACAAGCACCACCCACCCTCCCACTGCTAAACATGCAGGATAAGCCAGCCACCAAACAAGCCCCAAGTACCACCACGCAACACACACAAATCCACCAGAACCGATGACCAGAGCACGTTTCGCTCCGACACTGGAGCATCCTCAGGGAATGTACGACCTAACAATGTAAGGTCTACATCTCATGCGCAATTGGGCATTGAAGATAGTACATCACCTAAAGCGTAAAGGGCGTAAAGAATTTGGAGCATTTTTCCATAAACATGCAGGATAAGCCAGCCACCAAACAAGCCCCAAGTGCCACCACGCAACACACACAAATCCACCAGAACCGATGACCAAAGCACGTTTCGCTCCGACACTGGAGCATCCTCAGGAGATGTACACCTAACAATGTAAGGTCTACATCTCATGCGCAATTGTGCATTGAAGATAGTACATCACCTAAAGCGTAAAGGGCGCAAAGAATTTGGACCACTTTTTCCAATTTTTAAAACATAAATATGAAGTTAATTGTGTAAGTAAAAAGTAAAAAGTATCTAGAGATATAATATTTAAATCAAATCGTTTGTTTGCTGATTGTAGGTAGGTTTCGCAAATTGGTTGTTACGCGTACTTTATTTCTACCAAAGAACAAGATGGCGCATCAGGCATATTTTACAAATTCACGATTTTGGTAATATACTTAGGTGTATTTTCATTTTATTCAACTGTGGTGCCTGTTTGCCTACGTGAGTAACACCTGAGCTATTCGGCGGCATCGGGCGACCGATAAGAGCTTTGTTTACCGCATTACTGTGCCAGCGTCGCTTTAATCTTTTCCTGGAATGTTATGGTATCGCCTGAGGACGATGCTAAGGCTCAGACCCAACGTCACCGCAGCGTCACGCAATGACAAAGATCCAACGCGGCGTTTTTTGAAGAGAAAACTTCTTTATTATCGTTCTGATTTGCAACTCAATGGAAAGAAAAAGCGACACTACATTATAAAAGTCAAACACATACCTCTATAGGATTTAGCCTTGTCTGTTTGTCAGCGGGCTGTATCTCATGAATAGGTGAGCGTTGAAATATTCACAGTGTGTATTACTTTTGTCACTATAGCAACATAAATGGCCGCCATGGAACTAAAAAATATTTAAAAAGTAGGTACATACTTACATAGTTTTATATCTTGTACGATGGTACGAAATCCTTCGTGTGCAAGTCCGACTCGCACTTAACCGTTTTTTGTCAGAATTCGCAATGTACGTTGCTTTATACAGCTTACTGTATTACAAATCGTTCACGTCTTCAGTGTCAAGTTGGACAGTACTATTATCGCATAAAGGCTATCCTTGCCAACGATCCCCCGTCGATTTCCTACGTATGATATTATTGTTCTCATCTCTATCTGCCCTGGTTCGTGCATTCTCGGTTCCTAGATCGGTACATTTGTGATAACCAAATTTCAAATTGCTGTGATTGGCTGAATTTACCATGTTTTTGCTGCGACAGTGAGTTTGAGCCACTAGCGGAACAATGTTAGCCGGTCAGAAATGATTGCAATTAGTCAACCTGTTTGACGTCCGTGTTCTGTTTTCGATTACAAAAAAGAAAAAATTGTTGTTGCAATCATCAATTTTAGCAAATAGTGAAAGAGAGTCGGCCAATCAGAGGTCACAACTACCGTCACACTTTCTGTCACACTATGGCAGTAGGCATACCGAGTAATGAAAACAATTTTTCATTCTGTCTAGGTCGAAGTAGGGTTGCCACCTGGCTCTTTTTGATTTACAGGCTACCACCATCAAAAATACGGGGTTTAGATTTGAAGAAATTTGAAATTTTGAAGTATTTGAAGCATATATATATAGGCGGTGGTTCTCTCTGAAATGCATGGAAAGCCTATTTAGATATTTCAGTTTATTTATAAGTTTTGTATTTTTTCTCTGTATGTTGCCGTATCTTGATTGGTGAACTGTGTTTGCAATGTGGTTTTAAATAAAAGATTTATTTATTTAAATAGCTTTTAAAAACTCTTAGTGTTGTAAAGCAAAATGTTATACATTTCATGCATAAAATCTTCTCATTTCAACTTAAAATTACATTTAATTTGTAATTCCACCTTCACAGTATCAATACTATGGCCGTAGCCAGGAATCGATTGCGGGAGAGGTTTTATTAGGGCCGGAACTGAATCCTGTCATGAGGAAAAAACATTCGCTCAACTTTATGGGCTAATTACCTGGTTAGTGGAATTTCGCCTTTCAATTTGACAGTGAGATAAAGTACAACAATAAAAAAGCGCGAGCGCAGTGAGCGTAAGTGTTTTTGGTTCAATACAGAAAAAATTAAAGTGAAAGGGAAACGAGTGTAGCCATAGCAAGATTTTATTTTTAAAGCTTCCTATCCATACTAATATTACGAATACGACAGTATATCTATTTGCCTATCTATTTGTTACCCTTTCACGGCCCATCTTCTTTACCAAAATTTTGGTACTTACTATTCAGAGGTAACTTGCATCCCAGACATTTTTTTAGGCGGCTTTTTAGCCCGGAAAATCCCCCACGGAATTTTTAAAAATCTAAATTCATGCAAACGAAATTGCGGGGTTTACACCAAGTAATAGAAATTCAAAGCGCGAGTGAAGTGAGCGCGAAATGTTTGATATATTTCCAAAAAAAAATTGGCAAGCAAATGCAAGAAATAGTGTAAGTATTATTTTAGGCTTAGGTTTTTGACGGCTTCCCAGGCGCAGTCGCCATTTCGAAATTTCTGGTCTGGTGGGAGGCTTCGGTCATGGCTAGTTATATGGTTAGTATGGCCCTAACGGCCAAGAAATTAGACTGCATCATCACTTACCACTAGAAAAGATTAAAGTCACGGGCTAACTTGTATAAAAAAAGGCTTACATCCTCAAACCAAGCCCCGCCGCCTTGGCTACGACCATGATCAATATCGAGTGGGTTTCGGCTACGCATTGCCGCAAAAGGAAAATATTCTTTCTACTGGACATAACGTCAGTGTTGGATTTCGCCAGCCAGCTCCTGCTGAATTTGTAAAAAACCGGCCAAGTGCGAGTCAGACCCACGCACCGAGGGTTCCGTATTCGGGTATTTTTTCCGACATTTTACTCGAGAAATCAAAAACTGTTATGCATTAAAAAAATATGCATAAAAATAAATAAAAATCTGTCTTAGAATGAACAGGTAAAGCCCTTTCATATGATAACCCACTTGATATATGTAGTTATCTTACTTTGAAAATTGAAAATACTAATATTTGTTCATGAACACATGACAGACGGATAGAAGGACAAATGGACAGACGGACAGACGGAAAGACTGACAGACTGACAGACAACGAAGTGATCCTATAAGAGTTCTTTTTTGCTTTTGAGTTACGGAACCCTAAAAATATTTAGTTTTATTTGCCCCGTATTTTATATTCATAATTACAGGTTTCTGTATCCTGAAATACGGGGTAACCAGTAAAATACGGGGCCTCTGGCAACCCTATTCGGAAAACACTGTCACATTCAAGTTAATGTCAAATATTTTGTTTTCAATTACAGAAAGCTGCATCAATCATTATTACAATATTTTCTTTGTTGTGATTGGCTGAATTTTAGAGTTTCAGCCAATAAAGAGTCTATTTGCCAACTAAACGTCATAACAATATAAATGCCAGAAAGTTTAACCAAATAAAACAAACTTAATGAGAACCTAGTGAGAATGCAAACGGCACACAATTTATAATACATATTATGTTAGTCGTATATAATAGATATTATAGTAGTCGTTCACTTTGGTAATAGTCAGATTGTCATCAGTTAAATTGATATTGGTTGATGTATCGTAAATTATTGTTTCGGTGACAAATATTTTTATTATCTATTTATCTTTGAACAGAATGGAATAGAATGAAATGGAATGGAATACAATGATAAATTTTTATTCCTGTAAACTTTTAGGTAAACTTCAAAGTGTTTTTGAATGGTCAGAAAAATTTACCACTGGTTCGGAATGCCGATCCTACGTTTTCTAGGGTTTCGTACCTCAAAATGAAAAACGGAACTCTTATAGGATCACTTTGTTGTCTATCTCTCTGTCTGTCGTGTGTGTCAAGAAAACCTCTAGGGTACTTCCCGTTGACTCAAAACCATGAAATTTGGCAGGTAACCTAACTGCGTAATTTTGGGTAGTTTTTTTAATCGATAAAGAAAGTTTGCGACATTGTTCAATAAAAAATTTGGATTCCAACTCCTCAACCCTGATGTTGCAGGGGACCTGACTACTAAAGCTAATGGGATTTAAAAAGTGTCGATTATTAATTGATATTGAAGGTATCTATACCAAGTAAACACTTTGTCGTTGACCTCAACCCTGATGCTGTAAGAAATTGCATTCCTAAATCCTGGTGATCCCTCGGGATTTGAAAAGGATCATCCGTTTAAATATTCTTACGTGATACAGAAACAAGTTGCATCCCGGGGACGGGCTATTACGGAGAGGCAACTTTTGTTCTGGGAAATGAAAGGATCGGGATTTTTAAAAACCTAAATCCACGCGAGCGAAGCTGCGGGCATTAGCTAGTTGTAAATATATTTAGAAGCTACTATAAGATAATAGATAAGGTACTTATTTCCTTATATTTTTATTGTATGGCAGCGCGCGGTTTTAAATTATAAATTGCACGTCCTGTCCTTTTCTGTAATACATTTTTTTCTCAATATCTACCGCTTTATCTCATAGCAAGAGTCCGTAAGACATAATACAGTGAAAATAAGCAAAATATACAATTTTTGCAGTTTCCACGTCAGTACCTGTCGAATTTTTCTAACAGTGTAAGCAGCAGAGCTGAGTTTACCATCAAGTGTTGATATGTGGGTGTTCCATAGAAGCTTTGCATCTAACATTATACCGAGAAACACAGGGTTCTCCTTTATTTTCAACATATGATTATTTATCAATGAATTTATGTCATTTAAGGTCCTGGTATTGGGCAGTGTGAATTCAACACACTTAGATTTCTTTGCATTTGGAAGTAAATTGTTAGCAATAAATCAGAGAGTGACCTGTGATATGGCATTACATATAGTATACATTGTCAAAAATTATAATATTAAAGCTGTGCGTATTGCGTGAGGAATAGGTTGCAAGAGAGTTGCAACTTGCAGGGTTTGATGCATGCGCTATTGCCAGCAAACATGAGACATATTTTTATCTACAGGCAACGTCTGAGTAGGTAACGCATACGTCTAACGCAAGTTGAAATGTACCAGTGTATTTAGTTAGACCTATCGACAAGTTTGGAGTTGGGTGCAGTCTAAATGTGGCCCGTGTGTTTAGACTGTCAGTTTCTGTCAGTTTCACGTGTCGTCCCCCGCACTTCACCACCCCGCTTGCACAAATCGAGACAGCACGAAATTTTCAAGATTTCTGGGTGTAATTTCTGGTTTTCGTAGTTCCCACATAATTATAACAATATAAAATATATAACGATAATTTTTTTACTACATAATATTCATTAAATTTTCTAGGTCTGTGGTTTTTCCAAATTTCATTAAATTGCTTCGTTGTCTAGAAAAACGAGCACAAAGTTGGGCCTTTTTTTAAAGAAAAATACAAATCTTTGAGCCCCTGTAATTTTAAAACTACATATTTTTAGAAAAATCTAAAACACCACAGACACAGATATTAGTTTCTAGACTATGTCTGCAAAATTTCATGGACTTTGGTTGCTTAATATTCAAATGAAATGGGAACTACGATTGTATGGAGTAAGTGACGGAGAGAGCTCTGTTAACGTTATTAACTTTCGAAGCTCATTATTTATGTTGGAAGTTTTCTCGTATCAAGCCCCTTAGCTTCGTTACGCGGGATTATGTAAAGTTATGAGTTATGGCCTAATTATGGTGGCCATTGATATTGTATGCTGTAGGAACTTGAAATTATTATTTTTTAACCCCCGACCCAAAAAGAGGGGTGTTATGAGTTTGACGTGTGTATCTGTGTATCTTTGTGTCTGTGTATCTGTCTGTGGCATCGTAGCTCCTAAACTAATGAACCGATTTTAATTTGGTTTTTTTGTTTGAAAGGTGGCTTGATCGAGAATGTTCTTAGCTTTAATCCAAGAAAATCGGTTCAGCCTTTTGAAAGTTATCAGCTCTTTTCTAGTTATTACTGTAACCTTCACTTGTCGGGGGTGTTATAAATTTCTAATTAAGTACATATGTTGGTTGGTAAGTAAATATGCATGTTGGAATTAAAATTAAAATTAAAATTTGACGCCTCTGAAGTTACCCGTACTCACTTACTCGTACATAGCACTGTATCTATGGCAGATGGCCTTTCCCTTGTGACCTCTAAACGCTTACATTGGCATATATAATTTTTAATAATTATTTCATTAAAATCAACAGGTTATGGGCCCAGAAAGCCCTGGATTATGAAATCAGTGAATTAGTTAAAATTAGACCTCGCGACAACGTGCGCAGCGTTTCTCTTTATTTAACTTTTGGTTCATTGTTTTCAGATAAACCAAATCATGCAAAAAAACCACTACTGAACGCGGGTCTCCCCTTAGAATACGAAGGTTTTAGGCCGTAGCAATGTCCATCAAGTGCGGATTGGCAGCAATATAGAGAACTCTCAAAGTCTCAAGCATGCAGGTTTCCTCACGATGCAATGTTTTCCTTCACCACTTTAAAGCAAGTGATAAGATAAGATAATTTATTTATTTGCGAGAAAGTTGGTACAATAAGATGGAAATTTATGATTAGAGTCCTTAACTTTCTACTAAATTATTAGTGTGCAAATATTTAAGATAACAAAATAAATTTAAATTAATGTCAAACAGAATTAGGAGTCAAGTGCATTATTACAAATTTCATTAATTATATATATAGTCAAGTGCATTATTTCAAATTTCATTAATAATAGATATTACAATAGAAAGAGACAAAACAAAGTGACAAAATATTAAACTATGTTATTGATATCATCCTCAAAAAACTCATTTACCGAGTAATAGCACCTATTCAACAAGGTTTTGAAAAGTTTAGATTTAAAATGGCTTATATTGAGTTTTTTAAAGCGTTCCGGTAGCTTATTGTACACTCGTATGGCCATGCAGTATACGTTTTTTTGATATAAATTAATTCTTTGTCTAGGCACTACAAGTTTATTTTGAAATCTATTCGACCTTGATATTGTGTCAGCCATACTCGGAAAATAATTTCTGTGTTTATGTACGAAAACAGAGACTTCGAGTATATAGAGGCACGGGAGAGGTAATACTTTGCAGCTTTTAAAAAGTGGCTTACAAGTTTGTAGGGGTTCTGCTCCATATATATAGCTCTAATACATTTTTTCTGAACCCGAAAAGCTCTTATAACATCTACGGAATTGTCCCCATAAGATGAGACCGTAACGTAGAAGAGAGGAAACATAGCCATGATATGCGCATAGAGCTGCTTCTTTGGATGTCACTGTCTTAAGTTTGTATAAAGCGTACACAAATCGATCTAATTTTTTACAAAGAGTGTCTACATGAAGTTTCCAATTTAGAAATTTATCCATTACCACACCAAGGAATACAGTTTGGTCTACATGCTCAATATTTAAATTATTACACGTGACTTTAAAATTAAAGATATTTACCTTCCTACCTACTCGTTTAAAACGCTCGAAGATTTAGGACGCGTACCTACCTGGGTGCGAATTCAGGATCCCGTAGATTAGATAGATTAGATTAAAGTTAGGCTATAGGCAAATAATAAAAGCGAAGTGCGATGGACCGACGATATTTAATAGCGGCTAGTGGGAAGTGGCTGGATGAGGACGGCTCCTCGGGTGTGGTGGCGTTCTTTTGAGCAGGCCTATGTCCAACAGTGGACGTCCACAGGCTGATGATGATAATGATGATGATGAAAAGTAAAGTAACAAGTTACAACCGTTACAAGATGTACCTAACTACTTAAACAGAATTTAACGGTTGGAAAAATGGAAACAGTTAATCAAGGATAAACCGAAACAGCTTCAGTAACATAGAAGAAAAGATATTCATAAAAACAAAAATAGGTTAAAAGAACAATGAGCTCGCAAAACGTTACCTGGAAACTATAAAAGCGAGCATTTCTCACGAACGCCGCGCCAGGAAGATCAAACAAAGCACTCGGGCGGTAAAAAAGCCAAAACCTCCGCATTCCCAAGTAATCGTTGGAGATTCCCAAAAAAAACGCTCAGGTAGGCCGAATTCGGCGATGACGTATCTAACTGCGGACGAAGAACTTTTGGACTTTTTGTCGAGTGAACTAGAGTGAGAGAATTCTCGGTTTGATCACGAATCGATATTATGTCAAACTAGCTGAAGCCCGCGACTTCGTTCGCGTGGATGTAGGTTTTTTAAAATTCCCGTGGGAACTGTTTGATTTTCCGGGATAAAAAGTAGCCTATGTGCTAATCCAGGGTACAATCTATCTCCATTCTAAATTTCAGTCCAATCCGTCCAGTAGTTTTTGCGTGAAGGAGTAACAAACACACACACACACACACACACACACACACACACACACACACACACACACACACACACACACACACACACACACACACACACGCACACCCACACACCCACACACACACACACACACACACACACCCATACAAACTTTCTCCTTTATAATATTAGTGTGATATTTGGCTATGGCGTACTATGGCTGACGTCAGAGAACCAGAGTGAGGGGAACCTCTGTTTTATCCTGAAACGACGATATGTATATTAGGCTACTATGGTGACCAAAGACTTACAAGACCAACAGTGTCAGATTAACGGTGTTACAAAAAATGAAACGTAAATGTGTGCGTGAAATAGAGTTGTCCTGACTTTAGCATTTGTATTATCGATAGTCTTACTGGCGAAATCATAGGACACTAATGAGTTAGTTTAACGAAGTGAAGTAAAAAGCATCTTATAATCTTAAAAAATCAAATACATTTCAAATACACAAATAGTAACAAAGCTAAAGCTAGGTAACAGATTATTATTTATTAATGAAATGACTTTAATATTTTATATAAATAACTTATTAATGAATTCTGAGATACTTATAGTTATTTAAACCCCTTATAACATTTTTTATTGATATTTCGATAGAAAACTATTAAAAGACGTTTTAAAAAAATCTTTTTTTGAGAAATAGAGCAATTTTTGGGATTTTCATATAAATTACCGGAATTTGTTGGTTTTCCACCTTTATTTTTTTAATGGGTGCAAGTAAATTTAATTTGATTAATTACAATAACACTCTGATATAATGTCTAAGTGACAAGTTAATAAAAATAAATAGTATATATGGCGCTCAATTCATAGCTAATGACCTCCCCGATAAGCACTTAAATACAGTAATGTACGGGTTACCCTTAACCCTGTATATGAAATCTAAGTCACGCTAAATAAAATAAAAATTAGTGAAAATATTTATTTCGTTCTTTTCTTTTATTGGAAAGTACCTAGTGTTTTATATTGTATTTTACATACATCACATGAAACCTATCACATCAAACCTACCGGTAGACACGATTATCGACTATCGATACTTGTGACGTCATTACTTTGTCAATCCCTATCGTAAACAAACGTTTTTAAATTTTACACAAAATATCCAAAAATTCTTCATTTAGCAATGTAATTTGATGATAAGTCTTAAGGGAAACCTATCATCTAAGCTTCCAATAGCTATTTTGCCTAATTTTCAAACAACAAATGATGAAATAATGATTATAAACAATTAGTATAAATAATCAGTAATTCCCTGTGAAACGTGTATTTACGCGGATTATAACGTCTTGTAACGTCACATTCGCTCACTGAACAAGACACCATGGTGGCAAGACATAGATTTTACGTTTTAATCGTAAAATTATTTAGTAAATGCAAAAAATCACCTCGACTTGGAACAGGCCGAACTCATAAGGACCGATACTCACGTAAACAATGACTTATCGGCATCTTGTTTCGCTATCTCGCTTTCGCTCGCGGCAGTGTGTCTTATCTAACTACTCTCGCTCCCTCACTTTGTCAGTCTTTGAGCGAAGCGAAAATTGTATGTCTATGATGGTGACGTTAAGTCAAAGAAAAATAGGACTGCGTTAGAGCTACCAGTTGCGTCAAATGACGTCGATGAATGATTACGACGCCTGCCAGTGACGTCGAAGCCTCGACGTTTTGTTAGAAGTTCCCTGGTTGTGAACTTTGGTGATGTGAAATTAAAGAAATAGGCGATTCTTAGGTTTACCTAGCGTCATATGTAGGCACATTTGACGCCTGCCAGTGACGCTTCGAGTTAACAACTTACAAGTTCCCTCTGTCCTGAACTGTGTTCTCGTGTTTGGCAGGTAAGTAGTAGGCACTGGCAGCTGGATCTGCGTTTGACGATTTTACTTTTAGCTTGCTTACTTATCGCCATCTTGGCGCTGTTTTGACCCATTGGGTTAATCAAGTGATGCAACTTGAACCAAATTGAATGCAGGCAAAAAGATAATTCTAAAAAATGCAATTTTAAGAACACTTAGAAAGGCATTTTTAACCCCCGACCCAAAAAGAGGGGTGTTATAAGTTTGACGTGTGTATCTGTGTATCTGTGTGTCTGTGTATCTGTGTATCTGTGTATCTGTCTGTGGCATCGTAGCGCCTAAACGAATGAACCAATTTTAATTTAGTTTTTTTTGTTTGAAAGGTGGCTTGATCGAGAGTGTTCTTAGCTATAATCTAAAAAAATTAGTTCAGCCGTTTAAGAGTTATCAGCTCTTTTCTAGTTTTCTTGTAGAAAAGAAGGTTAGATAACCGTTAGGTTCATAATATTATGTCAATAGACAAATGTCAAGCTGTCAAGATGGACGTTGCCTAAATACATAATTATTGTAATTATTTATTTGAAAATGATGTTTTGGAAAACTCAAATACTTTGGATCGTCGGGGGTGTTATAAATTTTTAATTTACACTTGTAACTAATAAATCTTTACCCAAGTAGGGTACATATTAGAATGTGTCAACAGCTAAAAGCTCTTGTAAGTTGAAACACATGTGACCAGATTACAGAAAGCAAATCTGAAATACGTTTTAAGAAGAAAAAAAAAACGAAAGTTAAAAAAGCAAAATGCAGATTGTACTGAGAATAGCCAGCCAAGCAGTTACTCTTTTCAAAAGTCAGTTTCTTTATATACATTATACATAAATATGTATAATTATATAGTTTCAATATTATTATGTGTTCATATTGATAGATTCCTAGATACCTAGCTTTTATAGTTAAGTAGGTATATAGTTAAGTACACCCTTCGTTTTTGTTTATCAAGCAAGTTTTGTACAGCGAGAAATAATTTCCAAAACGCTTCCAGAATCAAGATTGTATTATCTGACATTGTTCGAATATTAAGACGATATCGCGGGAAATCTATACGCCTGTAGAATACAGAATACTCTAAAAATAACAAGGCTTCGATGGGAAGAAGGCAAGAAGCTATGGGTGCGGTTAACTCCCGACCCAAAAAGAGGGGTTTATAAGTTTGACGTGTGTATTTGTGTATCTGTCTGTGGCATCGCAGCTCCTAAACTAATGAACCGATTTTAATTTAGTTTTTTTGTTTGAAAGGTGGCTTGATCGAGAGTGTTCTTAGCTATAATCCAAGAAAATCGGTTCACCCGTTTGAAAGTTATCAGCTCTTTTCTAGTTACTGTAACCTTCACTAGTCGAGGGGTGTTATAAATTTTTAATTGACACTTGTTCACTATGACGTTAAATTCTGAGAGGAGACCCGGGCTCAATAGATAGATGGCCGGTGCTTGCTTGAGATGATAGTTAGTATTATAGTTAGTATTATGTATCATGTATATCTACTTAATTGATATTTAATACAAGAAAAACAATGCACACTGTTGAAAACATTCCGTACAAAGGAGTCATCGGGTAACTGAATCTAAGTATTTGATCTACTATTTTCTATTTTACGTCATAGCGAAGGATTTTAAGGTTTTTTTAGTAATATTATAGACTGCACAACTGCCAGGTGAACTTTATCTAACGGATGATAAAGTCATTTTGACAGATTCCCATTACAAAAACTGTTATAACGTCAAAATTTGTTAGATATAAAGTTTATCTGGAAGTTATGAAACCGGCCCGAAGAGATGCAAATCAAACATTTTTTAATTTTTTTTACTAAGCATTGACAGATTTTTTCTTTTGGACGTAACCCCGTGTCTTCTCTGAAGTCCTAGGCGTGTTACTCGACGTAGAACACTCGACTACACCCATTGTTTTTATAAGCACGGATCTCGAGCGATAAAAGAAAATGAAAAATATGCTTTATCACTCTCGTCATAAATCACTTTTTCACTTAACGATGCTATAAGTTACGGCGTTTGTGAAACGAAGCGGGCGGTGGGTGATTCTCGAAATAATACCAATACAGAATACCAAAGATATTAAATAGTTCCTTTAGATAGGAATAAAAAACAAGTCACGAAATCTCGGGTCTATTTTTACCCGATTACGGCAAAGCCAAAAGTCATCCTTTTTGGCTTTGCCGTTCCTCCCAACGTAACAATTTTCATTTCATACAAAGAATCAAAAGCTTAATTGGCTATAACCCGCTAAAAAGGATCGGCTTATCATGGACTTCCGCAAAGTAACGCCTGCTTCTGTAGGTACAATTTTTTTATTTTTAACCCCCGATCCAAAAAGAGGGGTGTTATAAGTTTGACGTGTGTATCTGTGTATGTGTGTATCTGTCTGTGGCATCGTAGCTCCTAATCGAATGAACCGATTTTAATTTAGTTTTTTAGGGTTTTTTATTTGAAAGGTGGCTTGATCGAGTGTGTTCTTAGCTATAATCGAAGAAAATAGGTTCAGCCGTTTGAAAGTTATCAGCTCTTTTATAGTTTTCTTATAGAGGTTTTTGTGTCGGGGGTTTTTAAATTTTGAGTTTTATACTAGTGTCACTATGTGTACTAGTGGTCAAATGCGTTCCTAATAACCGCTCTACTCTTTAAATCTCTTTGAGTTCATATTATACACATAGAATACCTATGTTCAAAAGGGAGACAATGTCAGTTTTGATACTTTCCTTTGAGACGGTTTGTTATGGGTGCCTCGTTCTCGCAGCTCGGGAATGTTTAAACGCCGGAAATTATCGATTTAACGTGCGTCTAGACTCTAGACGGATTCTTGGGAATTTACAAGTGAAAGCCTTTCGACAATTCATAAACATTAGCCGTGAGGTTCTCATTCATAAACATTAACGTTGATGCCAGGATGGTGACTTCAGACTGGAAAGCACAGCGTTTGAAGATCTCCACTAGGTCTACGGTTTTTTTCTCTCGTTTGGCAGTTCTAGGGTTGCCACCTGTCACTTCTTGATTTACGGGTGGCCAGCATCAAAAATACGGGCATACATTTTTTTACGGGAGACAGGGTTTTTACATAGATATTATTTCATTTTTTAAGAAACAGCTTTTAAGCTCTTCATTTTGTAAAACAAATATATAAAAATCTATTAATGTTAACTTAAAGTTAAAATTACATTTTACTTATAATTCCGTCTTTACAGTATGAGTATTGAGATTGAGAAAATACGTCTTATCTGAGCCGGTTCTTCAGAAATTGGTATTTCCGAAGTTTAAAAGAATAATCCAAAATACCTTATGCATAGCAGACGATCATTCTCTCACTGCGTCGTATTCCTCATTTCTGAGGGTCGTGATCCCTTTTCATTCATCATATAATGATAAACGCAGTAAACGAGCAACCGGCGAGTTTCTTGCTTGTTAATTAAGTAGAAACAAAACGATCAGCGATATTGATAATACTTTAATGTAGGAAGGATTAATTAATTGGTAATTAATTAAGTACTTAATTATTAATTAATTGATACTTAATTAATCCTAATAAAGATTAATTACTCATTTTTGTTAGCTAATTACCGTGTTAAACACGCTCATGCATGAGTACCTATAGTCTGCGACAGGTTGAGATGGCAATCGGGGTATGAGGCGGGGGGACGCCCCGCACACCCGTATGTCACCCGCATTGGTTTAGCGCAGGAGCTATGCGGATGTGCGGGGCGTTCCCTCCCCGATGCCGTAGGTACCTATAGTACCTACTATAGGTACTTACCTCATATTTTAACCTATTTGAGTAAACTCAAATAGACAATAGTATATCTTCTTTTCCTAATCCAAAAATGAGGTTAGGTATAAGTTAGTCTTATTTACATAATGAAATGACTGCAACTTTGAAAAACTCCCTCTCTCTCATGGGATAAAGGAAAATGTAGTCTAAGTCACTCTCCAGATCTGTAACTATTCCCATACAATACGAGTTACACGTCATCCGTCGCTCCGTTGCAGCGTGATTGAAAGACAAACCAACACATTTTTTTTTTATTCACTATAGGTAAGCGCTTGACCACAATCACACCTGATGGAAAGTGATGATGTGGTCTAAGATGGGACGCGTTTACCTAGAAGGTGCCTATTCACTCTTGTTTTAAAGATACCCGGATTGTAATTGGTAGGAAACACAGATCGCGGAAGAGTATTCCAAACCTTAGCCATGCGTATGAGGAATGAAGACGCAAAACGTTTCGTGCGTGTAGATGGAATGTCAACGACATAAGGATTTTCGCATATTACTGGTGACTAGTGATATCTAATTCACAGAAGAGAAAAACCTGTTTCGTATTGAAGCCTATTATTGAAAGTATTTCGTAGAATAGAAGTAATACCTACCTACTATAGATGATGATGAGAATAATGATGAATTTTTTTATTTTTTTAATTACATTGACCTTGAAGCTACTGGAGACCAGCGCAGCTATTAGCTACTTGGGCTATATTTTTATGTTTCCTTATCTGTTTTTTCATAAGATCTGAAACTAAGATGTTTTCTCACGGTATAAGTAAGTAAATATTAATCTTATTTCGTAGGCACCAGGTTACGAAAAAATTGTTACCAACGTGGACAGAAGGACTTTGACTTCTAGTTACCATGATTATCCAAAAACCAAAATCGGCCCTAATCCTTTTTGAGGATAATTACATACAATTTTAAGAAAAAAAAAAAACATTTACAATTATTTTTTGGTAGTTTTTATTAGGAATCATGGAATCCATATCTCCAGAGAAAAAGAGAACCTTAGGTATAGGACGTCTTACTTGTCTCTCTGTCTGAGTCTGCCGTGACCCATCAAGGACATCAAAACCTATAGATACTCTATAGGTTTTGATCAATTTGACCTAGAATCATGAAATTTGGCAACTAGCAATGTCTTACAGCACAAAATATAAAGGAAAATACCCGAAATTCGTGAATTTGTGGTTACATCACGAGAAAATCGAAAGTGTTTTTTCTACGATGGTACGCACAGATGGTATGGAACCCTTCGTGTACGACTCGCACTTGACAGGTTTTGTTTGCTCCCATCGCGGCCAACTTAGTACCTATTGGCATCGCCTTCTAGTTTTTTTTTTTTAATCGCTGGGTAATGCATTTACGCATCCCTCCCGTTGGCTTCCGCCAACCAGCCAGCCGTAGACCAACCAGCTAGCCAGCCAGCTGGGGAAGGGTATGTGGGACTCACCGGCCGAAATCACTCAACGCTTTCTAGACGCTTCAGTGAATAATAACCTGTTGTAACATTTTTGCTAAAGATCAATTTCTTTATGAACCGTATTTTGTGACTTCTTAATAAAAAAAAAATACTTGGCGAGATAAAATCGAAGTGATATTATGGCTGAAAAAACAAATAGAACCGATAAAAGAGAAAGTTAAACACTCAATTCCTAGAATTAATTAGTTTGGAGCCATTCTAGAGTCTAGAATGCTTACTGTACTGTATAGGTACACTGTCAATAACCTATCAAGGCTAGACGGTTTTTGTTTTATTTTAATTCAATGAAAAGAGTAGGCATCATTAAATAAAAATAAACCTGCCAGCGTATTTAATTTATCATAGTTATTTAAAAACCGGCTGAATTTCCTCCTTTTTGGATGCCGTCGGTTAAAAATACTATGATCGCTGATGCCTGCAAAATCATCCGCGTGAATTGAGTTTTTTCTTCAATCATCTAGTATTGGCAACTTTACCTACCTACGTGTTCCAGGAATATTTGGAATTTCCACCCCTTCAGCAATTTTCAAAAAATCCACTCGAGCGAAGCCGGGACGGGCCAGTCCCTTCAATTTAATTGGACTAAAATTCAAGAAGTCAAGTGTGAATGGGCATCTTCTATGCAAGCGCGCTCCATTTTAGGCTGCACCATCACTTGCCAGCAAATCTGATTGTAGCCAAGCGTTAGGTTTAAAGTGTAAATTAAAATTTATAACACCCCCAACAAGTAAAGGTTACAGTAACTAGAAAAGAGCTGATAACTTTCAAACGGCTGAAACGATTTTCTTGGATTATAGCTAAGAACACTCTCGATCAAGTCACCTTTCAAACAAAAAAAATAAATTAAAATCGGTCCATTAGTTTAGGAGCTACGATGCAACAGACAGATAGATACACACGTCAAACTTATAACACCCCTTTTTTCGATCGGGAGTTAAAAACGCCGCGCAGGGCAAATCGTGTCACTTATGCATTTCTCCGAGAAGATTAATTCTAGGATTAGTTTATCTTTTAAGGAAACTTAGAAAACCGAACTATACAAAGGAATGCGATTATCGCATCAAAGTTTCATAACATTGTCGTTGGAACAGGTCGTGACTCGTGAGTAAGATTGTGGGAGAGGCCGCGGGCGGTCATTAGTGTTTCAGCTCTTACAACGCCTGCCCTGCAATTACCGGGCCTCGGCAAACTGGGCTCTTGCCTCTTGCTGTCTTGCTTACAGTGCCCAGCCGAGAAGCCTGTGGCTGTTTTTGTTGTTATATTTTCTAACTAGCTGCAATGCTCGCGACTAACTGCGTGGAATTTGTTTTTTCTTTTCCCCCGGGATTGTTAATAAAGCGGAATAAAAAGTAGCGAAATGGGCAAATGTAGTTGGTTACTAGCTGACGCCCGCGACTTTGTCCGCGTGGATTTGGGTTTTCCGAAATCCCGTGGGAACTCTTTAGTTTTCCGGGATACAAAGTAGCCTATGTGCTAATCCAGGATATTATCTATCTCCATTCCGAATTTCAGCCAAATCCGTCCAGTAGTTTTTGCGTGAAGGAGTAACAAACATACACACACAACTTTCGCCTTTATAATATTATAGTGTGATAGTGTGAAGTGTGATAAAATTGACAGAAGTAATGAATGAATAAGCTTTGAATAAGCCCCTATTAAACCCCCATTTAATAGAATAGAATAGATTTTTATTCAAGTAGACTTTTAAAAGTGCTTTTGAATCGTCAAATAATTATTTACCACTGGTTCGGAATATCGTTCCTACCGAGAATAGTTATTTTTTCGAATAGCCGCTAAAATTTTGTCCCGGGCTAATCTATTAACTAATTGTCAAAATTAGGAAAATTATTCTGTCGAGTCTTATGCGGAAGTATCTAGGAACCCACCGCATTATTGTCCCAAGAGAACTACTATCATTATAGGATTTATGGAAAGGGGTCACGACCTTCAACAATGAGACTCTAAAGAAGTTTATTCTAAAAGTTCTATAGTTATGACCGCGAACAGGTAAGCGCAGAACGCCCTTCAGCAGGGTGGACTGACGATATAATAAGGACCGCGACACGGATGGGAAGTGGTTCGATGAGGAAGGCTGAGGACCGGGTGTGGTGGCGCTCTTTGTGAAAGGCCTATATTCAGACAGTGAAAGGATGATGATATATGAATTAATTCACTAAAAATAAAGACCCTCCCTAGTCCCTAAGATATTATTCTATCCATTCTATGACTGAGGAAAAAAAGTAAGTCACGATGACTGTCCTATACCCAAGATTAAAGGCATCTAATAAGCATCTTTGATTCAAACAGAAGATATCTATACCGCAATACCGCAAATTGATGTTACAAATTACAATCGGATAGAGAAAACTGCAATGGAAGAATCGTCATTTAATGAAATAGTTTACTCAGTTTCTTATAAATTCTGAGAATAACCCACTATTAAGTAGGTAATTTACTATTTTAAATGCCTGCATAACTTAGCTTACTTACTGCTAATTAACTATGCAACAAAAAGAGCAATTAAGTTCTAGTTTTTTTGACGATGATGCTGAGTGCTAATCGTCAAAAATAACTTTAGGAAGAAGATTTTAATTAGGTAGTCTTTACCAAGTTTAGTCATTTTATGGATGTCATTTGTTCAATAAATAGTAGTATCATATTGGTGAAAATTATTAAGTAAAAGTCGGGTGGTTATTCTAAGAGTAAAAGTGAAACTAAGGTTCAATAATAAACGTGCACTGGTCTGAGAAGTCCATGACAAACTCAGCCCGGTATTGTTTTTATTATCACCATCTCAAAATATCACTTAAAACTAATTAAAATATAGAAAACTGCTTTACAAATGCTCAATAATAGATAACTGCAACCGCAAATCTATCATTTTACTTTAACATCCAAGAAAGTTGTGAGAAAATAAAATTTTCATCGAATCTTTACGGAATGACCCATCACGAAATAGAAATCCAAGGGACACAAGTCTCGGCACCGTTTAATACCCTTAAATCGACATTTGGGAGCGAGATCGACGCAAATTATTCATTAAAACCGTCATAATTGGCCGTAGAAATGTAAATGGCCGATTCTCCTTTGAAATTAAACTTGATCGAGATTTTCTAAAACCGGTCGTTATCCGTCTTGCTATCTTGATTGACGAGGAATCTAATTCATGAATAAGCGTAAATATTCAATGAATTAACCACGTAAATAAAGATGTAACGGTATCTATACCTACGAGTATTTTATAGGTTGTAGTAAGTAAACCTAAGCAATCCGAGCCATCAAATTAAAACAATTGGTTATAACAAAGTATTCAATGAAAGCAGATAAGTAAATATGTAATGGTACCATACACATTTATAGGCTTTAGTGTGTACGCAATTTGACTGATTAAATTAAAACGATTGGTTAAAACGAGCACCTAACTCCAATTGAATAAATACGTTACCTTTTAAATAGTTTGTAATGCATCCTGAGTAATGTACTTCTTTATAGAACACACATTTCACGACACAAAAACACACACACACACAATAAAGAACAATTGTTTTTATTTTTTAAACACACATTTAATTAAAAAACACAGGATCACACGCGTATCGATCTACGCGTCCGCGCTCGAGCGAGTTTGAAAAATTCTAAAACGTGAGAAGAGCGCAGCAACCTTGCGCTCACGTGGGAAAGAGACGGGTATAAAAAACCGGGCCTCGATGCGCCGACGCAGGTGGGGTACAGGTATCAAACAACCCTGCGTTCTCGGATAGACGGGGTGTTTTTTTTACTGTTTGAAATAGCGACAAGTGTCGTGAGGGATTGCCAGAAGACTGATGGCAAGACTGACAGCACACGAGTAGATAGCTGACAGACTGCATTTAGAGATCCGCAAAAAGTATCATCAGTAATGTGTATCGATAAACAAGTCGAATATTTTATATTGGAACCGATACTTTCACAACTTATTCGATGCTTTGCATTTTCAATTTAAACCTCGATTCTAATAAATTTATTTTTTTAAACTTGTTCTGTTTCTTTTAATAATTTAATGATGGCCTTTGTATAGTTATTTCCGAAACTTCTCGAAAATGATTTTTTAACTGGCATAAGGACTTGTCTTTTCAAATAAAAATGATAGGACATGATTTGTAAAGGGACCCAGACCAGTGGTTCATTAATAAAAAACACTACTGTTAGAAATATTGTAAGTATCTCAACATCCTTCTGATTGACATTTTTGTTACTATAATTGCACCTATTTACCTGCTCTTATTGCTATCTGTTATAGATATATAATAGAACTACATATTTACATAGTACCTAAGTATGCTAGATATGGGATGCCACACTTTTTTACATTTACAATAATTTATAGGGTCACTTCGGCTTTCAGCCATAAGATAAGGATTGTCTATTCTGGAATATTAAATTTTCTTCGCGGAGCCTATCCGAGTCGTGTTTTAGATCAAAGTGCGGTGCTTACTTGTCAACATAACATTACATCACGCACATTTGGGACCCCAGCTTTGTCAAAGCGGGGTCACGCTCCAGGAGTTACGTTGTTACGTCTTATGGGTCTGTTTGTCGATGTATCGATTCAGGTATCGAGTAAAACACCGATGTTTTAAATCCCTTTACGGAACCTAGCCGAGTCGTGTGTTAGATCAGAATGCGGTGTTTACCTGTCGACGCAGCAGTATCATCACGTACAAGGCTGGGGCCACGCTTCGGCGGTTACGTTGAATACGTCTTATGAGTCTGTCTCTATGCGTCTATGATAAGAACATTATGATTATGGAATTTTCATAATGAAGAAATAGATAATTTCAATCCTGATATCTTAGAATAATCATCTCTTACTTTTTCATCTGACTGACTAACAGAGAACGCACAGCCTAAACCGGTGGATCTAGAATAACTAATTAAAATCCTTTACGTTTATTAATCTAGAAACTTGACAGAATTTTGCATGTAGGTTCTATCACCCACTCGGAAGGATTTCAAAACATTCTAACGGAATCCTGGAAAATCCTCCCTGCGGAAAAGGATTTAGGCCTGTCAATTTAGTTTAGAGATTGTCTACAACAGGATTAGACCATCTACACAGACTACTCAAACCCAGAGCAAAACTAGCTAGGCAGGTACAATAGCTGACAGTTGTAACAAAAATTTGAATACATACCTAAAGGCCAGTGAGCCAATTCCAAACATAATAGTCTACCTAATTAGGTTTTCCTAACATGACTAGTAATTTTGAGACCATTAAGTAAAATACTAATAATAAATAACTTGACGTCTCGTTCTATTGAAGATGCAAAAGCTACAAATGACTCGGCCATGACTTATTTTTATACTTACAAAATATTAACTAAGTGCTGGCCGCGTGGAATTTTTTCGTCAGTCCTTATTGATTCTTTAAAATCGTCATCATCCCTACCCATATCCCTACCCTATATATGCGAAATCTCGAAATTTTGTTGGTTTCGTCTTCGTCGGTTTATTGGTTTTTTGGCTTGTCCTTCAATCACGTTGCATCAATCGCAACGAAGCAACGGATCGACGTGTTTTCCGCATGGGGTACTTAGGTATTTAGTTAAAGACCTGGAGAGTGAAATAGTGACTACTTTTCATTCCGGAAAATCAAACAGTTCTCACAGGATTTTAAAACCCACGCAATGTGCAGTCTGGTGAAATGTACCTACCACACTTTTTTTTTTAAATTTACAGACTTACAGCCTAAAAAGCGCGCTTGCCTAGAAGTTACCTATTTTTACTCTTTACTTGAAGATGCCCATTCAATTTTCGTAAAAAATCAATACAATTTTTGTCCGGAATGATCCATCTGAACCATCACTAGACGGGTCATTCTGAACAAAAAATTTCGCGAGCTGTCCTTGTTGATGCCCAATGTTATACTAATTTTGACAGCTTCATAAAACAGATTTTCGTTTGAAATAGCTCTTTTATATGTACCAATTTGGTTCAATGCTTGTCGCCGATCGCGCCAAATGCAAACAGAAGCAAAAAGTTAACCTTTATGCCTTTCCCCGCACAGGTGCGAGAACAATACGCGGACAAACAAGAAATTTAATTGTACGCCACTGCGCATGCTCGCGTCACATACGTAAATATGTACTGGAATAACTAAACGAATACACAACGAAAAAAATTAAGTTCAATTTGCTATTATCTGTCAAAAAATACAGTTCTATGGGAGCGACAACTGTAATAGTTCGTTGAGACGGCAATCCAACATGACCGGAGAGAGATCAGGGGCAATGGATTCTGCCTGCGAAGCCAGCTCACACACCCGGCATTACATTGGTAGCCTAAGTTTGACGTTAGAAACTTAGGTTCCTTCTCCGAAAGACCCTATCGTGGCGAAAACTGAAGTTCGCCACGTTAAAACAAATAAAAATAGCGAGAAAACGAGCAGATGGGTCACCTGGTGTTAAGTGATTACATTCGCCACATTTTATCAGAGTTTTAAAGACTTAACAGAATTTGACTGAAGATGGGAATAACTCGAAAGATACATCATCACCTTTCCTAAAGCTATGCAGAAGACCGCATAACGGGATCACAATTCAAACAAGCAGATATGTCTGACCAATTATTTTATCTTTGACATTCATAATATCATTTTATTAGTTACCTATCTCGAGGTATTTTTAGCAATTTAAGTATTTAATTTTCTCTTAACTATGGTTTTAACTCAGTTTAATTTCGCGTTCTTAATTGGCAATTTAGGCAATCAATCTAAGATTCATTTATACTTCTAATTAATTAAACAGCTCTAAAGGATCAGTGTAGGAAATTAAAATAAGAATTTAATTTAAACTACTGAATAACCTTAAAAGAGAATTACTTCCTAGACTACTTGAACTATCTATAACATTTTTGAGAAACGTAGTTTTAATTTTTTTGTGACGTCCAAATTCATAGTTCTTGCACGAAGAGGTGATAACCCTAATACTTACTACCTAAAAATTAAATGAACTGTGAATGCGGAAATGATTAAGTTTCGAATACTAATTTGATTAACAAGAATCGTCGAAAAAAGATCGGTGTCACTTATAAAACTGGTTGGACAAATCTGATTTACTTTAGTAAGTACCATTAATTAAAGTTCTAAAAAGAAGTTGAGAATTTCTCTATATTCTAAAACTCACCCTTTTTCTCCAGGTCCAAGCTTATTACTCTCAACAACAGCAGTAGCCCTGATCCTATGATCAGGCTGTTCTCCCAATAGTTTCTCGAACCGTCCGTTGCTCAGGCACACTTCACTTTTATCACTTCTCACTTCACTTTCCTTCACTTCACTTTCAACGATCACTTTAACACTTTTCTCACTCGAATCCTTTTCGTGTTTCTCTGGTTCGACTTTGTCAATTTTCTCGGGTTTGTTTTCTAGGATTTCTTTCTTCTCTTGTATACCGTTCGCTATGAGTGGTGCTGGTTTCGCCTGTAACGATTTTGGTTGAGATTTCGGTGAGGATATAGTTGGTTTACTCTCGATTGCACCGTTTTCGTTTATGGATGTCACATAGACTGTGGAGTTTGCTATGTACCCGTTTAGTTCCTTGTTCTCTGGCTGCGTACGTTTCCTCTTGTTTAACTGTAAAAGAAATATATTTTTTACTACACAGGAATTATAATCTTTAACACATTATAATTACAAAAGACCTGCAGAGAATCTTTACCTTTGCAGATTTATATATTCATCAATAATGTAACCGCTTATGTTAAACTGCATTTAATCCACAGTAAAAGAGTAGCCTCCGACCGGAAAGATTTCGATTATCAATTTTCATCCTCGTCATAATATCAACCAGTGGACATACATTGCTGAACATAATAATAATAAGCCTTTTATTTTCTCTCTTCATTTCACATTTGGTTATTTTACAATATAATTATATACTAGTCATTATGAACAACATCATATTAAACAATTATAACTTATCTTACAGTAGTTTATATTTTTAGATAAACAAAAAAAAAAAAAAAAAAAAAAAAAAAAAAAAAAAAAAAAAAAAAAAAAAAAAAAAAAAAAAAAAATCGATAACACTATTGCTGAACATAAGAGGAGTTTATTCGTAGTGTACTCCAACAAACATAATTTGGCTCTCATTCATTGAATACTGACCAATCAAACTCTGAATGAAATTCTGCAGATACATATCTATATAATATTATCTATGTCTGTGGTTTTCTAAAACTATTAACAATCCCGTGGGAACTCTTTGATTTTCTGGGACAAAAGTCTGTGTCCGTCCCCGGGTTGAAATCTATCTCTGAACCTATTCCGTCCAAATTGGTCAAACGGATAGGTCTTGCAAAAGCTAGCGAACAGACAGACAGATTGTAGGAATACAGATAACAGACACACTTTCGCATTAATAATATTGTGGATATCCATGATTAGACAAATTAACGCTAAGTTAGCAGCGAGTTTATTTTAGCTATAAACTCGAGAATCTAAACTTTAAAGTTTTAATTCACTCCTAAAGAAACAGCTGCATATTATTATCATATTTATGTTATTTTGTGGACATCAGCAGACCACTTGTTGCTCCAATTCTTTCTGTCATGTCCGTCCTTCCAGTTTTTACGAGCGATTTAACTTCGAACATGGCGGCCATGTAAATCCATTAGCTTTTTGTCACAAAAAGCGGACATAACTCTGATAATTTTACGGTTCCTTATTTGAGTTGGAGTTTTTGTGATTACTTGAAGCATTTTAAACGTGACTTGTCACGGCTAATGAAAATATGTATGAGAATTTATTTTTTTGCACGATAGGCTTTTTCCTCGACAGGCATAAATAATTTTGTAGTAGGTAGCTACCCTGAACGACATAATCTCTGTTCTTGACCACAATCATGCCTAAAGAAAGCAAAGATGAGGTGTAAGTTAGAGTGAAATTGCCTATACTCTATCTGCGGAAACAACTTAGTACCTACAACGCTCTCAATCTGTTACGTACTCCCATACAAATGATAGAGACAAAAATGTCAGTGCGCGTTAACCATTTGAGTCACCACCCAATTAAAAAACTTTCGAAATTCAATTCGAAAATGCTTTCAAAAAACATTCGAAATTCAATTCAATAATGTTTTCAATAACCATCCGAATTTCAAAAAGAAAACATACATAGTTTCGTTTGTGATTGGTTGGTGACACAAAATGTTTAGCCCCGACTGAGATTTTTGTCTCTATCATTTGTATGGGATTACGTAACAGAGATAGCGCTATACTAACTTATTTGCGCGGATAGAGTATAGAAGATGCATATTCACTATTGCCTTGATTTTTTTTTCATAAAAGCCGTTTCGAATATTTCGCCACTGTCCGCGCTCGCCTGTTATTGCAGGAAGTGTACGATTTCGCGAACTGTTTTGCATTTCCTCTGAAAAAAGGTTTGCAATTTATGTCCTAAAAACCATTGTTCCTAACAATGGATTAATTTTTGCGTTCCGTTGAACTCTTGTTTGTTTACAGTTTACCTACAGTGTTATTGTTGGAATCATTTTAATGATTTGCTTTTAAACACATATTCGTTTTCGGGTTGTTAAAATGATCCAATTTTCAAATCAGTTGGGAATATTTCAACTAAGTACATAATATTATGCCTGGTTAACCTGGAAAGGGTACAATTAAGGCAGTTTTAACTATATTGTTACACCTAATCGGCTTCTACGTGGATTATCGTTTAGTGGTCGTCGTCCAAGGTCGTCACGTCTAGCGGTTGAATCGATGACTATCCGATATCGGGTCGGAGTCGGATAGTGCGAAAGCGCTCCCCATACTCACAGATAATACAACGTAATAAATAATACGTGCCAGATGTCCGTGACACAATCAGGGCGAATGTGACAATGTGCAACTGTTATAAACATTATATTATCTTACTCGCATATAATATATAGTGCGCGACTGGTTGAGATGGCAACCGGGGTGGAGACGCCCCGCACACCCGCACAGCCCCCGTGCTAACCCATTTCGGGTGTGCGGGGCGTTCCCACCCCGGTTGCCATCTCATTCTGTCGCGCACTATACCTATGAAGCTAGAGCATCGAGCTTTGTAACTGCTGATCGCCTATCTACATCATGCTCTCGATTTGAACAAAGTGGTCTATAAAACGCTACAAAAAAAAACCTTTTTCGTTTCTGTAGACAGTAAAGGAATGGCCCGTGGTAGTATCTCTAATCGAAGCCTTTCATTTCTTTTATGATATGTACATTTTGAGCGAATACTTTGATGACAGTAAAAAAAAAACGAATTTTTGTAGGATGAATACTTACTAGATTCAAATACCTTCTAAATTGGTCATAAATAAAAGTGGAGCGAAGCGAGCGCAAACATTTTTCTTTAGTTTAACTGATGGGACACTTTGCAAAATAAGTAATCCAATCTGAATTTGCAACATGGTGGTCTACGGAGGTACCGCCAAAGACACATCACAACTGGGTTTTCATTCTAAGCATCACAATCATCGATGATCACAATCAAAGGACCTAAAATTGGACCACTTCTTTTGCGATAATTGCATACTCATAAATATGGCATCGCAAGTAAAAACAAAACAAAACCTTCTATGAGTTCTACCCTAATCTTTAAAATCGTGAAACATCAGTCACGATTGCCATTGGTCGTTAAATTTTATCGATCTCTGAGCTATTGTACCACCCCGCCCGGCGTAATATAGCCTGTATGTGTTACTACAGAGTTGGTTAAAGTAAATTTAGACTATAAAATTCTGGCCAAACTCTTTGCTAGAATAAATGATCATAAATATAATACTTAAATAATTTAATAACTGTAGCTTATACAAGTGTAAATTAAAGATTTATAACACCCCCGACAAGTGAAGGTTACAATAACTAGAAAAGAGCTGATAACTTTCAAACGGCTGAACCGATTTTCTTGGATTATAACTAAGAACACTCTCGATCAAGCCAAGCCACCTTTCAAACAAAAAAAAAACTAAATTAAAATCGGGTGATTAGTTTAGGAGCTACGATGCCACAGACAGATACACAGATATACAGATACACAGATACACACGTCAAACTATAACACCCCTCTTTTTGGGTCAGGGGTTAAAAATTAAGTAGAATGCGGCCCACAACGAAATTAGAGCACTCAGACTCCACGCAGTCTTGTCTGTTCTACCCCTAGAATCCTAGATAAAGCGCAAAGCCAGAAGTTTGCGGAGGAAGTCCTGAATGAAGTGAATCAGTGACCTGAGTGAAGCAGAATGAAGTAGCAATGAAGCGAGTCTTTTGGTGTTGCCTATTTAAAATACTCTAGGGATAGGAAAGATACGAAAGCGTGAACTCAGATTTGAAACCACTTTTTAGTTTTGACTGATATTTTTTAGTCAAGAGTACTAGACTCATTAGTCAAATAGATTTATTTTTTGCAGTTAAAAGTAGTTTTGACAGGATAAGAGTTTTGACAGTAACATTTACCTACTTATGAGTTATAACAGATCATATACCTTCTATATAGGTACGTAATGCTCATCTCAGCACTCAAGTGTGAGCAATACTCGACCGAGGCTTGTCCCACAAAGCAGCGTTGTCAAACACCGAGTTAAACACTTGCTTTGATGCTTACAGAGACACCTAGATATAATGTATGTTACAGGTACTTGCTAACTTCGATATAATCCATATAACTAGCTGATGCCCGCGACTTCGTCCGGGTGGATTTAGGTTTGTGAAAATCCCGCCGATTTTTCGTGATGAAAAGTAGCCTATGCTACTCTCCGTCCTTTCAACTAAGTATCTCTGTGCCAAAAATCAAGTCGCTTGGTTGCTTAGTTAAGGCGTGAAGGAAGGACAAGCAATCAAGCAAAACACAAACTACTATAATTATTGTACTATAAGTATGTATAGACTTAGATAGATCTCCCTTCTCATTCTGAGAGGAGACCCGTACCCAGTAGTGGGGGGGAAATGGGTTGGAAACAAGACTTAGATATCTATTTGTACCAAATAGTTACGTCAATGAGGAAGACGCCTCGATGATGATGATGATGACGATGATGATGAACTTACTTCTACAGAGAGCTTGGACATGTCGACCGGCGTGATCCGTTTGAGCGCCGACAGCCGCTGCAAGCGTTGCCTGGCCTGCTCCTCCACCGCGATGAGGAAGGCATCTTGGATGATGTTGTGCCCGATGTCTGATACTGTAACAAAATATAGCTCCCTTTAGTTTGTCTATACTTGTTGATGTACACACAAGATGAATAAACTAATTTTCTTTCTTTCTTTCTTTCTTTCTTTAGGTCATAGGTAGAGGGAGCACTGAAATACATACGTATAGTGCGCGGCAAACAACTTAGACCTGAAGCAGCGTCGTGGGAGAAAGTTGGGGAATCCGCGAAGCGAAGTCGATGTATCAACCAACCGCGTGGACCCACCATTCGCCAGCCAATCGCGTCAATGCTCAAGTTGTTTGCCGGGCACTATATCTATGACAAGCTGATGCCCGCGACCTCGTTCGCGTGGATGTAGGTTTTTCAAAAATCCCATGGGAACTCTCTGATTTTCCGGGATAAAAAGTAGCCTATGTTCTAATCCAGGGTATAATTTATCTCTGTTCTAAATTTCAGCCCAATCCGTTAAGCAGTTTTTGCGTGAAGGAGTAACAAACATACATAGTACACACACATACACACATACGCCTTTATAATATTAGTGTAAAAAATTTCAAACGCATGATTTTATTAAACATAGCCATTTGTACTATTGTAGGCTAGTTGGTATAATGTTACCTTTGCCGTGAAAAGGTATAGCTACCTACCTACGTTACCTTTTCACGGCCAACCTTGCGATTTTCGCTCGTTCCCACTAGTTAAACTGATTTGACACCAAGAGCCCCGCCAGAATTTTAAAAATTTACAGAAACCTACAGACACACATATTTATTTCTAAAGCGTGTAGGCGTGTCTATAAAATTTCATTGAGTCTGATTAGTTAATATTCAAATGAGCACCAAACTATGTCTGTATGGAAAGTGCTGCGAAGTGCGCAGGGGCTACTTCTCTAGAATGAATGAATTATTCAGAGACTGAAAAGCTTGCTTACCGAAGACTTGCTGAAGTTACAGACTAAATACACTAAGGGGATATTTTCCCATCAAAATAACTCATGAAAATCCCTTCCTATAAGTAGCAAATATCTTCTAAAGTACTCAACTAGGTACGTACTTGATAATTCATATTCAATCAGCAACCCTAAATTCTTGGACTGCCAGAGAAATGACTCAAATCTTTTGCAACAACGCCATTCTATTCGCAAATAAACCTAAATTCTCCTGTAATAAGGTAGAAAATAGAATGGACAAAACAAATAGAGTAGTCGGAAGTTAGGCAATGAATGATTAAAATTATACAAGGGATTATAATCTCTATATCACGAGCGATAGTGATCAGAATCGAGTGTGGTATTTAATGCGGGAATGAGGCAAGCGTTGACTAATGTAGGTATTGTAACGCCCTCACGAGGAATATTAAATGTATAAGTGCACTCTCACACGGGCACTTGATGTTAATTTTTGACACCTTTCGTCATTTAAAAGTTAAAACACGGGTTGAAGTGTGCACTTACAGTCTTTAGATCAAAACGATGAATGGAGACTTAAAAACTTTGAAAAAATGGTCTGAAACATATTTTCATAATATAGAAGGAGCAAATATTCTTAGGGAGTCTTAAAAGTGCCCTTAGAAAACAGACTACTCAAACAGATTTAAAAAAAAACCGAAAAAAATCATCCGTACTAACTGTGCTAATATTATTATGAATGCGAAAGAATGTCTGTTTGCTTTTTACAGCCCATTCTTTTAACTGATATCGACAAAACTTGGTATTGGGACAGCTTGTATCCCGGGGAAGGACACAGGCTACTTTTTGGTGGCCATTTTTGTATAACCCCTGGCACAGATTTAAGAGAGCATGCCACAAGTATTTAAGATAATATCTCCTTCAGATGAAAAAAAAATATATATTATAAAAACACGACTGCCCTGCCACAGTGAATAAGTTTTTTTCAAAAAAATTATAGTCACTCGGGATGATGTAAGGTTTGTAACAATAGGTACCCCATAGTTTAAAATCTGTTCGGGCATTTTGAAGTGGAACAAAAAAACTCAAATGGAAAAGAAACATAATACATGAACCCTGAAAACATTACACTCCTCTTTTTGAGCAGTTGTGTAAAAATATATACTAAGTATTTACTAAAGGCGCCGTATGTAAGACCCTTTATCACAGCACACAGACAGAATAACAATCAGGGAAGATAATGCAGTCATTAATTGCGCATTTAGATACCGATATAGGCACCGCAGCTCGCTCATTCAGGGAAATATCTGCACCATTTGACATATACTCGTACATAGTATTGCCAAATGCCACGTATTTTACGGGTCACCCCGTATCTCAGGGTATGATAATACAGAAACCCGTAATTGCGTAAAAAAAATACGGGGTAAATAAATCTCCCATATTTTTTCAAATTCAACTGAGTCTGAACTGGTCTGAGAACTGAGGTAATCGTTATCTCATGTATTGTAAAATCTATTGCTTTTAAAACGGGTACACGGGCAGTCTGAGAATTCAAATATTATTTGATAATGTTTTAAGGCTTCCCAGACGCGAAACCTTAGGAAAGTTATAAAACTACCTTGGCAACGCTGTAATCTATACAAGTAGCTATACGTAGAACTGTTAGAAATCTAAGACGAGTATCTTTTATTAGGTTTTGTAACACAATGTATGCACTACATAATGTAGACGTCCACGGCCCACAGCAGCAGTGCGATCATAATGCGTAAAACCAGTTAATAAAGGTAAAAGATCATGTCAAAGGGGATTAGAGAATAAAGGCGCACCCATCCACAATCCGTGCCATTCTGACCGAATCCCGCCCTTTCCGGTAATAATACAATAATGATCGCTTTATTACAGGTACCTAGAAGCCTAAATAAAATTTATCTAAAGGATAAAAGATATGGAGGAACCGAAACATAACCAAAACCACTAAGACCCGTCTAGTCAAAAGTTCTCTACGCTTCGGAGATGTGGATGCTGCGACCAAGTGAGGAGAAAAGAATAGGCGCTTTCGAGATGTGGTATTCACACACAACACGACACGACACAAGTCCATTTTCGAAGAATTCAACATCAAGCAACGTCTATCCTCTATTTACTTACTAAACGGGCTCGTGTTCTCACTTTTTAGGGTTCCGCACCCAAAGGCTAAAATTTTCAAAAGAAAAATTACATTTAGTTACACGTGTAATGTACCTAGGTATGAAGTCGAGCGAGCATATTAAAACAAAATTAGAAATCCAAGAGTGAAGCTCGCCCGACTTCATACCTAGGTACATTACACGTGTAGCTAAACAAAAGTTATTTTTTACTTTTTAGTGTTTGTGGTTTTGAAGTCGGTTTTATTTTTCTTTTGAAATTTTTTTATTTCACAATTTTTAGTGGCCCTACTGTACTATAATATCCTATACCCAGTTAAAAACCTACTGTTTACTAAGCTATTACACTGATCGCGAGCAATTTGCTTTTATCCATTGAGGAGTTCTGTTCTCCATCTCCGAAGATATTCATCAAATCTTCACCAAATTTATATGGGACCACCTGCACAGTATATCCTTTCAAACAAAAAAAAAATATTTCCAAATCGGTCCAGGGGTCTTCGGTACTCGGGGAACATACATTAAAAAAAAAGATTCCGACGAATTGAGAACCTCCTCCTTTTTTGGAAGTCGGTTAAAAACGAAATTCCATGCAACGGTCATAGTCTCATTATCTTTAATCACAAATTATTTTAACCAAATCGTCACCCCTTTTTGTCGTTCACGACTAATGATACCTGCCTTCTACCTGAAGAAGCCCAGAATTCAAAAGATGGCCTTTCAACTGCCTTCCCTTTAGAAAGGCTTTGTCAATGGCCGGGTAACAAACTTTTCACATGATTAATTACCTGTTACCGGCAACACTTTTTGAGAATTAGCTAACCCGCTCCGACTTCGCTTGATTATAACTTATATAAATCCTGTTAATTACCTATCCCGAATTTCGAAAAATCCACCCTTATACCTTGTCTACATTCCGATCCCGAAAAATCCAGTCTTACCTTATTGTCTAAATTATAAAAGACACCTTGTCGAAAATTTCAGCTTTCTAGATTTCAAAATTTGGGCTGGGCGTTGATAAGACCGTGAATCGAGACTCTTCTTTATACTCGTACATGTATTGATTCTGATTGCCTTGTGGAATTTTGGAGAATTCGCCTTTACCTGATTAAAATGAAACAGGTCCTACTCCAGATATTTTCAGTCACACGCAAAGGTACTTAATGCCTTTTCAAAGAGTTATTAATAACCACGATCGAATTCTCCCACCAGACATCGTGATAAGGTGAAGAAGGCTATAAGACAAAAGTTGTAGACATATAATGAAACTTTCCGAAATTGTAAGTGAATTAACTTAGACGCAACTTGGGAATAACTTGCAAAATCTTCAGAAAGTTCCATCGGATTGATTTGATAGGACTGTTAATAAAACATTAATTAAGTACGAAAGTTATAGATAGGCTTGCGGGAAATACAAGTTTATCAGATAAGTGAGAGTAGAGAGTTAGAGACTAATATACTGATAATAGAAGATATATTTATTGATACATAAAAGAAAAGCTACTGAGAATGGGTCTCCTCTCAATATGAGAAGAGTTTAGGTCATAGTCCGCCACACTCTGGCCAAGTGCAAATTGGCAGACTTCACACATCTTTGAGAACATCATGGTAACCTCTATCACACACAGGCACATAATCCCTAGAGTTAAAGGTGCGTGCCCAGGATTGAATCTCGGATACCCCGACGATATAAGCCCGAAGACAACCACTAAGCATCTACGAGTATAATGTACTACAGGCACCTACTTACATAAGTGAAAATAAAAATCAAATTAAACTAAGACCTCATTGAAACCCCAACATTACAATTTACAAGCTATGATAATATTATTTTAATACCCACCTCCTAAGGATCTAAGATTAAAAACCACTTTTATTTACATAACGATATGAACTTTAACATTAGTACTATAGAACATAAATTCCTTCACGCTTGCTGATAATGATAGCACTATCAGAAAACAATCTCATTTAATGCCTTGACGTAAATTATACTTTATTACTTGACCTGTAAAGTTCAAATTTGTAAGCTTTTAAAATTAATGTTGGTCACTTAGTGCTCTGCTAACTTCGAAACCAGTTCCTTACAGTCTTCCACATAAATCCTACAAGCAAATATAATCTCTGTATATTAAAGTTTAAAGGTTAAATCATCGTGTCTCGTTTATTACGTGATGTGTGGTCAGGTATACATTCCTTAGCTGATAGAACCACAAAACGGTACATGGTACAAAAAGTAAAAGGTGTTACCGAATTATGAGTCTAGTCTCCAAATATACACGCTTGCTTTTGTTTTTAAAGATTGATAATTAATTCTTCTGTCTTGCTTTTGTTTCGTTTTATCTATAATATTTTTGTTATATCAATCAATCAGCCTGTTTGTAAAAATGTAGCAATCTATCAATCAAAGAATTTTTAGAATCGGGTCATTATTATTTCCGGAAATTACCCCCTTCATCTACTTACAAACACCTCTTTAGTCTTTAGTGTAGTGTATCGAAAAGTTAAAACTAACTAACTGACATAAGTATCAAGTGTCAACGTTCAGTTTAAAACGATGCTGGATCTAGAATCTTGAAGTGTTCTCCATATAACGTTGACCCATCTATTTTATCTACCTACATGTTTTGTTTTAGTCATTATTAAAATCCAATTTCTGTAAGTGCAATCCTCATTTATTCCACGTTCATGCATATTGTGGAATCTGCCTTCTTCTACGGTGTTTTCATGAAAATGCATATGTTGTTATTTTATTCAAGGGGCGTGTAAATAATCTACTCTCTTTGGGGCTACTTGGCTTACTACCTACCGAGAAAAAAATTGGAATAGATAGATATTCGTATATGTAATATCAAACTGTATGGAGATTCTTGCCTGGTTTTGTCTCCAATAAGTCGGTTTAGTTAGTAGGTAGATCTAGTTTAATGTTACTAATAATCCTAATAATAACAGGGCTCTCTCCGTCACTCGTTTCATACAATCGTAGTTCCAATTTCATTTGAATATTAGGCAACCAAAGTCCATGAAATTTTGCAGACATATTCCAGAAACTAAAATCTGTGTCTGTGGTGTTTTAGATTTTTCTAAAAATATGTAAGTAGTTTTAAAATTACAGGGGCTCAAAGATTTGTATGAAATTTTTTAAGACCGCGTAACTTTGAAACCGATAGTTTTAACAGAAATCTGGAAAACCACAGACATAGATATTAGTTTTTAGAATATGTCTGCAAAATTTCATGGACTTTGGTTGCTTAATATTCAAATGAAATTGGAACAACGATTGTATGAAACGAGTGACGGAGAGAGCCCTCATAAGGGTTCCGTTTTTTGCCATTTGGCTACGAAACCCTAAAAAGCAATGATGAGGTCTAGGTAGCAGCTCGCTAGCCTAGAAGAAGCCTCTTCACACTTGCCTTACGACCTGACATTGCTTCTAAGCCAGCCATATCAAAGTATGTACCTTCACTAAAGATGATCATTTCCTATACTGGCCTAGCAAGTAATGAATCCCACGCCTTCTGTCTTGCAAGAGTAATCGATCCGCTGCGCTGCTAAGCTCGTCGAGTTTGTTTGAGATTGTTTTTAGTCTGTACAGCGTCTGGCGTAAGTTAAATTAAATTTCTCAAGTTAGTTTTTGTAATGACTTGTGTTACAAAATTTTGCAGTGCTCTGTGGTGTACTTTAGCGCAATCTTTTCACTTTTAGCAGACTATTTTTAGGGTTTCGTACCTCAAAAGGAAAAACGGAACCCTTGTAGGATCACTTTGTTGTCTGTCTGTCGTGTCTGTCAAGAAACCTATAAGGTACTTCCTGTTGACCTAGAATCATGAAATTTGACAGGTAGGTAGGTATTATAAGCACAAGTACAGGAATAAATCTGAAAACCGCGAATTTGTGGTTACATCATTAAAAAAAATTAAAATATGTGTCAATTTTCAATGTAAGATAACTATACCAAGTGGGGTATCATAGGAAAGGGCTTTACCTGTAAATCTTAAAACAGGTTTTTATTTATAATAGTTTTTGATTTATCGAGCAAAATGTTGCAAAAATTACCCGAGTACGGAACAGCCGGTTTTCTTTAATTTATAAACTAGCGTTTGCCTGCAATTAGACCTGCTGGCAAGTGATGATACATTTAAAGACGAATGCAAATAAAGAAAGAATAAAGAAAAAAGATCTTGGTTTATATCGCTGTTCCGTTAGGAGTTGAAACCCAGAAGGTAATTTCCAAACAATATACCGCGATGTGGAGGAGCAGTTATGTGTCGAATGGCTGTAATGACATGGCGTGACTACGCATCTCGCCGTTACGTCAAATTGTGACTCAGATAATTGCGAGTCATGGGGATTAAAACAATACAATCTTTTCTCAGAGCGGCATTTATATTTTTAAAGTTCCGTACCTCAAAAGGAAAACGGAACCTATATAGGATCACTTCGTTGTTTGTCTGTCCGTCTGTCCGTCTGTCTTGTCGGTCAAGAAAACCTAAAAGGTACCTCCCATTGACCTAGAATCATGAAATTAGACAGGTAGGTTGGTCTTATAGCACAAATCAAGGTAAAAATCCGAAAACCAAAAAAAAAATATATTCATAAACAAAGTATTTTCGATTTTCAAAGTAAGATAACTATACCAAGTAGGGTATCATATGAAAGTGCTTTACGTGTACATTCTAAAAGAGATTTTTATTTATTTTTAAGCTTAATAGTTTTTGATTTATCGTACAATATGTCGAAAAATACCCGAGTACGGAACCCTCGGTGCGCGAGTCTGATTCCTACTTGGCTGGTTTTATTTATCTTGAGGGATCCTATAAAGATATCCATATTAATTCATACTTCCGTAGGTACTAATGTCGTAAAGCCCCTTCCCTTAGCCGATTTTGACGAGGTACTTCAGTTTTTCCGGTTTTACCCCTAATCAGTTTCTAGGAGACTTCGTGCCGGAACGCTAAACCGCTTGGTAGTAAGCCACGGCAAAAGCCTTCCATTACACAACAAACAACAGTGATTAATCTTACAGAACAACTATGTATTAATAATGATCGTGACTCATGCGTTTTAACTGGTTTTATCAGTCATCAGGAAAACGTAGTTGTATTGCCACGTACCTAAACAACTGGTTACCTATGCCTAAAATATTTTAAAGATGAATAATAAAAAAAAAACGACTCGCGCTTAAATAGGTATGTATTCGAAATCGAAAAATCCCACATTACAGGAAAATTATTAAAAGGTGAACATGTTTTTTCAGCGGAGGTATTATCTGCCTACCTGCAATGACAAAAATTCCTATGCCATTGAACGTTTTCGTGGTTTTGGCCAGAAAACTGCGGAATGTCATTCAAGGCTTTTACAGGAGAAAAATTAAAACCATAATGTGTTAACAATTAAACTCTCAGATAGTAAAATCAACCCGTATAATGCAATGTAAATCGGTCGGAGCGCAAACAGCAACTGAAGCTTGTCGTTCCACGCCACGTCCTCGCCCTAGCGCCATCTTTTTCGTCTCGATGGAGGGGGCTCTGACGTCACGACCACAGCATAACTACCAACACCAAGCAACACCGAACGTGAGAACGAGGTGTTGCCAACACGGCCATGCTGCATGGTGCCCGCCCCGGGCACCCCACGAGTCGGGATAAAATTACTGCAAAATAAACAACCGTTAACACCTGATTCACATTACCTACTTGTAAGGATCCTTCCTAACTTCCTAAGCAATATTGCCCATTCATTGTCACTTATCACTTCACAATCATACGACAGCTTGCAACTTAACAAGACACCTCCACTATGTACTCGTAAGATCCAGGAATATTGTCCATTCGTTATCACTCATCACAACAACAGCTTTCAATTGAAAGAACAAAACAACCGCATCTAAAGGGACTTTGCCACACTTAGGGGACCAGATTTGTCGTAGTTGAAAACCAACTGCACTTAAAGAGCGTTTCGCTCACTTAAATGCAGCAAGTTGGTCAAGACCACTTGCACTTAAAGAACATTTCGCTCACTTAAGCGTACCAAGTTGGTGAAGACCACTTGAAGATCACTTGCACTTAAAGAACATTTCGCTCACTTAAGTGTACCAAGTTCACCTTCAAGTTCCAAGCATCATAGAAGACCACTTGAAGACCACTTGCACTTAAAGAGCATTTCGCTCACTTAAGCGTACCAAGTTCGCCATCAAGTTCTAAGCATTATAGAAGACCACTTGAAGACTACTTGCACTTAAAGAGCATTTCACTCACTTAAGCGTACCAAGTTCGCCATCAAGGTCAAGCATCGTAGAAGATCACTTGAAGACCACTTGCACTTAAAGAGCATTTCACTCACTTAAGCGTACCAAGTTCGCCTTCAAGTTTAAGCATCGTATTCCAATGTGATATTTTATATTCATGGTACAATATTCCCAATTATCTTTCGAATATTTTATCAAAGTTCAAGCTTCGTATCTCAGTGTGATATCTTATATCCATGGTGCAATATTCCAACTAATTAATCTTCCAAAATTTTATCACGGCTCGCTGTATCAATTATGTTGCTATACATACTTAATTTTAAATAGATTACTCAACATAATACACAAGGTAGCCTTGCCAACACGGTTTTTAATACTCCATGAATATTCTTTAAAGAAGCAATGCATTAGCACTCACGATTAAGATCAGATCATACCTCTTTACTAAATCTCAAAATCCTTTACTAAATTCTGAACACATACTCAATGCCATAGCATCGTGCACCCACACAGTGCTCCGACACTATTCATCCACGTATGCAATCACCACATTATCTTTATCTACCGCGCATCCACGCAAGGGATCACCGGTGACTAGTTCACCATAATACAAGGTATTTGATCTCATAAGAATCATATTTGATCTCATCCATTTTATTTTAACTATCAATGCTTTATTATTATAAACGGATCATTTGATTGTAAAGCTGGTGCTATCAAAGTTAACTTTAAATAATTATTATCATACTAAAACTATCACTTTTTAAACTAATCAATATCTTAACTGCAGTTATATTAATGATTTCGCTAGTTCACTGCATTATTAATTACGAGGGTTGGTCACCAAATATAATCTTATAACCCACAAACTATTTTAATTCATGAATTACTCTAGTATCAAACAATAATAATAATTGGTATTTCATATTCCATATAAGCAAATATTAATTACGCTATCTCAAATAATTATTAGGCTAATTAAAAATGATAAACAGAGAGTCATGGATTATGAGCGACACCGATGCATGCCACTGCCAGAACCAAGACTTTCTTTTTAACTCATTCATCTGTCCATTCACGCAGGGAATTCATCTACTGCCACTGTATGCTATCTAATATTCCTATTCGCACAATATACTCTTACTGTCACTCTTCATTATTTTCGGCCTGTCCTGATTATAGCACAGAATTGCAGCTGAGAGCATAAAAATGTTGCATTTGTCTACCCTCTTATTGTAATCTTTTAAATGAGAATTTCTCAAGTTAATAATACCCACTTAGCTATCCGGACAAGAATATTTCTTTGTTCAACGCAAATGTGAAGCTTTTACCCACATTTGTAATATTAGGTATTAACTACCAACATAAATCATAGTTATTTTTTTTTAAATATTATTCTAATTTGCATTATTAATGATATACTATGACTTTACAAACTAAATAAAGCTTCATTATCATATTATACACACCACAATCCGTAATTATTATTTGTTTTTGAAGCAGGTACCCAACAAATGCAACAAAACTTTTGAATTGAACAGACTACAGGCAATAGTTCTAACTCTGAAGAGAAATATTACTTTCATCGTTACTAGTCTGTCTGTGTCTATTTTATTAAAATATAATGTACAATCCTTTTACCTTCGTTCTAGTTCAATCTAATCGACTTGTACATGTATACAAAACGGTTCTCTGTTTGGATGGACAAAAAATAGCTAAAATGCTTTCAGAGGTCAATGTGTATACGAGTCTACTATTACATTATTACATTACTTTTCTCGGGGATAAACCAAATCGGATCACTCTGTTACATTCCGTCCAAGCAAGTTATTACTCCCTAGTACCCAATAGGTACATACCTATAACGTAAAAATAAATTCGCTTAACGCAATTGAATCAAAAGGAATGTTAACACATTTTGTTTTTTTTTTTATTACCTTTTTGTAATTCTGCTAAAAACCCTTGTATCAACAAAAAAAATTCAGCTTTATCTTTAAATAGAAACCTTACGTAAAATTATTCATCTTGTATGCCAAAAGTACGCCCTAATATTATAACGATCTAGTCAATCATCATATTGTAATGCATGGTAAATTATTTTGACGATTCAAAAGCATTTGTAAAAGTTTACTTGAATTATTATATCATATTCTATTCTAGTCTAGTCTATTCTATTCTATTGTATATTGAATAGTATATCGAAAAGGGGATGCCTATGTCGATGAGCACGCAGAATATAAAAAAATAAAACTAAAACTTCATATGTAAATAATCTTTACTGTAATAATTTAAAGTTATTATCTATCTAATTAATTATTTACTTAGGTAGCACTAAGGTAAACCTGTACAGTACTTATTTAAAACTGCAACAAAGCCTCTTTTTTAAATATTTACTGATTTAAATAACCTGTATAGCAATAATAATAGATGAAACAAAAGAAACAATATTTAAACAAAACTAAAAAAATGGCTAATCCAAAAATGTTACTACAGTGTGCATGAACTATTGAATGAATATACCTCAATAATATGATAATACGATATAAGAAGATTGTGATAACTTTGTTAACCACTTTTTATTTGTAAGTACTTTTTTTTTAAAGTCTGATTAGTTATAATAGGACATAATTTGAAAACTCCCATAATCTTTATTTATATGTGACCTTTTTATTTTATTTTTATTTAATGACCATATAATTAATTCATAATTTTTGCTATTCATATTTCATATTTCATAAGAATTGTAATATTACCTTTGATTATTTACATATGTTTTACTTTGCAACGCCCCAACGGGGCTTCATGTTGTAATATTATGATATATTTTTTTTAATTTATGATGTAAGACATGAATGCAAATAAAGAAAGAATAAAGAATTACCTCTATAAAGATACGAAAATTCTAAATATAAGTCACTCGTACGCGCTTCAAACTTGTATTCCTATCAGGAAAATAATAACAGGATATATACACTCCCAATTATGCTTTAAAAGAAGAACAATTACGAAAACTTCCCTAAAAATAGTATTATAAACGTATGGATGTTATTACTTACCCACACAATTATTCAATGTAGATAATATGAAGTACTAAAATGGATACTTGATATCATGTGCGTAAGTACCTACCATTGTAAATGTAAATAGCTGTAATTCCTGATATCCAAAAGACTGTTATGCTCTTTATTGATAAATAAATGTTTTTAAACTGAAATCCCTTTACTAACGATTTTGATATGCGCGGACAACTACTTCCAGTATCTATAAACGCCTCGTGACATGTTTAAAAAATATACACTTTTTAACCCCATATATTATGTAACATTTACTTACAATTAATATAATAACTTATTATTATAATATTAATATTGACATTTAATTAAGAGACATGTTACCATAGAAATTAATTCACTTTTTGGTCTCATCAGGATTATTTGTACGGATTATTCCTGATGAGTATTAAATATTTGCATGCTTATGAAGTAGAATATGAAGATCGCTACTTTAGTTATAATTTTGAACTCAACAACTGATATTCAGCAAATAAATAAATTTCATTTCATTTCAGTATACGAGTTCGGGATTGGTTATCATGATTTATATCTCTGAGCTAACATTTTACTTGTGAAGTTTGACTAACCTAAGACATTCTTCGATTACTTTTACCACTACCACTATAACATTTTAACTTGTTCGTCTACCCACATGTTTAATATTTTTATTATAAAAACTTCTATGTAAATAACTAGCTCAATCGTCACACGTTTTTAAATTATTATCTTCTAAGGACGTATATTACTGAAGCTACTATAATAATTGACCCACTATAATTTAAATAATATTTTGTTCGAAAAAAAGTTGGGACAAACGTGAATTTAACATTTAGTTCCAAAATAAAATTCGAACAAACTAAAAATTAACCATTTTAAAAACATATTCCTTTGAATTTGGAACTAAAAGACAATTTCGTTTACCGATCACTATTCCCACGAGGGCCACTTATAGACTGTACGCAATATTAAATCGTGCCAGACTTTTAGCTGATACCTTCAACTTAGTTTAGTAACGAATTATCTCACCTGAATATACAAAAGTTTGAGAATACGATTTAGTAATTTAAACCATATTCACTTAATCTTTAATAATTATTCAAAGTACTCACAGTTTCGGTATCTTTACGAGATACCTTATTACGTTTCCATCGCGGCCGACGGTGTCCTGGCACTTGAAGACCTCTAGGTGGAAAAGTACGTTTGCGTTTCGACCGATTTTTCCTCAAAGCGTAAGTTACTACACACTTCTGATGTTAACAATTAAACTCTCAGATAGTAAAATCAACCCGTATAATGCAATGTAAATCGGTCGGAGCGCAAACAGCAACTGAAGCTTGTCGTTCCACGCCACGTCCTCGCCCTAGCGCCATCTTTTTCGTCTCGATGGAGGGGGCTCTGACGTCACGACCACAGCATAACTACCAACACCAAGCAACACCGAACGTGAGAACGAGGTGTTGCCAACAAATGTGAAGCGCATTTAACCGTCGGACCCCGAGCCAAGGTTGACTGGTTTTTGCCATCATGTCGATATTATTATTTTCATTTTTTAGGGTTCCGTTTCTCAAAGGAAAAAAGGAAATCTTATACGATCACTTTGTCCGTCTGTCTGTCAACTTCCCGTTGACCTAGAATCATGAAATTTGGCAGATAGGTAGGTCTTATATCACAAGTAAAGGAAAAAATCCAAAAACCGTGAATTGTGGTTACATAAAAAAAAAGTGTATATGAAAAAAATATTTGCTAAATCACATATAGGTAGATGGCGCAGTCCGTCGTTAACTTGCAGTGTTCTGCATAAAAGTGTTAGATTTATCTTCTGGTACGGAACCCTTTGTGTGCGACTCCGACGCGCACTTGGCTGGTTTTTTTCGCTAAGCCGGTTCGAACTTCGAGTACAGCCCCGTAATTCCAAGGCTTTTGTTAGGTAGGTATCAGTAACTTTTAATTGAAGATAACTTTTAATTGTAGATACGTACCTACCTAACGTTGAATTCGTTTGTGATCAAAGACTTGAAGATTTAAAATTATATTTTATAGGAGCTAATTAATAGGTGTCTTTTTTACAGGCTTATACATTTCTGAATGTCAGCCTATAGGTGTCTGAATCTCGTTATTTTAATGCCTACCTAAAATACCACAGTTTTATGATGATACGCGGCGATAGCCTAGTGGTCGGCGTCCTAGTCGGGCGGGTCGGGGGTTCGATTCCAGGCTTGCATTTCTAACTTACGGAGTTGCCTAAGCAATTAAGTGTTAAGTTTAAGTTTTAAATAGGTATCACTTGCTTTAACGGCGAAGGAAAACTGACAAACGTAAGAAAACCTGCACCTGAGAGTTTTCCATGATTTTCTCATAGGTGTATGAAGTATGACAACCCGCATTTGGCCAGTGTGGTGTGCTATGGTCTAAATCTTTCTAATTTTGAAAGGAAATCCGAGTTCTGTGGGCAGGCGATGGGTTAAAAGAAGATGATATGGGTTTAGTTTAATGACCAAAGTTTGTTTGTTCAAAAAATTTACTGAACAGAACTTGATAAAACTTTTACAATCTAGGGCTATAGCCTAAGATTTCTATATATACTCTACTATTAGCGACTAATGTTTGAAAATAGTCTAGATATATAGATAGGTAGTACTTAATTCGAATAAATAAGTATCTAAGTAGGTATTATCAATTACATAATTATACTTAGGTATGTTAAAAACTTGGCATCATTAGGTAGTTAAAAGTAGGGCATAAGTATCGATTTTTTTATATGGATGCTTGGACCCAGTGGTAGAGTTGCTTGGTAGAGCAATTAATTGCTCCCCAAAATGGGGTGTAGGTTCGATTTGTGTTTCGAGTAGATGCGATTTCAGTTAGTCTAGTTACTTATTACCTAGGTGTATCTATTCTTTATTTGTGGTCTTAGTAAATCTAGTTATACAAGTATTTTTTTATATTTTACCTAGGTTTATTTGTGGTCTAGCTAAATCTATTTATACTTGCTTAGGTACTCATTGCCACATAAGTAACGGTATACGTACAGCTACCTATCTACTGCAGTATTTTAAACTAAATTTACGACGATAATATTGTCTCTAATTAAATTAAATAAAAAGAACATTTAAATACCTCTATACCTTACTTAGAGCATTAAGTTATAACTGTGAAGAGCACTACAAAATGCAGCGAGCGCCGCGACCAGGAGGTCAATCACCCCGACCTGGCCATCAACTTTCCACCACTGACCACTGAGTGACCATCACACACCACTGGTAAACCCAAGTATTGTTCACAAAACACTGGTCTCCAACAATAATATTCATTTAAAGTAACACTGACTCGCGACTCGCGAACGCTGACTCGACAGTCGACAAACCGGTGCTGTTTCTCGCTCACACAGGTTTTTGAACGGTGTTGCTGCGTAATCGATTTAGTTTTACTCGTTTTCTAATAGGAATCTTGTTGGAAGTGTAAGTGTAAGCGTACTCTTCAGCTAGGATGGCCAGATGCCCCGTATTGTACGGGTTACCCCGTATTTCAGGGTATGATGATAGAGAATTACGGGTGTAATTGCGAAAATAAAATACGGGGTAAATGAAGCTCCCGTATTATTTCCAAATTCAGCTGGAGGTGGCTGGTGAAACCAAACCCTGACGTTTTGTCCAGTAGAAAGAAAATTTTCCTTGTGCGGCAATGCGTGGACCAACCCACGTAGTCGAAACCGACTCAATGTTGATACTGTTAAGGCGGAATTACAAGACGTTAAATTATGTAATTTTAAGTTAACGTGCAAAAAGCTGTTTTTCGAACAATAATTATTAAAAAAAATCTATGTAGAACAGTGTTCCCGTAAAAAAATCTAAAACCCGTATTTCTGATGCTGGTAACTCGTAAATCAAGAAGTGACAGGTGGCAACCCTTTCTCCAGCACTCTTTATTTGATTCCTTTATGAACATTAACGTTTCGTGGTCCTTTTAACAGATTTTGACTGTATAAGGCTTTTAAGGAACACGTCCTGGAAAGTTCCTCACCGTCTAGCTTACTCAACAAACCCACTAACGAGGCAAGCCCAATACCGCTGACAACACCGGCCAAGCAACCTCAAAGGCTATACGTATGACCGGCGACTACGTAGCCCGTACTATACCGCGAATACAAACCACCTGCGATACGGTTCTAACTACATAACTCTTCACAGGTTATGGAACTTTGTCGCAGTAAAAAGTTCTCTTTGTTTTACTGGATTTGAGACTAGCCATTTACAGAAGTGCCGTTTAAAGACACACCTATTACAAAGTACCTAATAATCTGTATCTGTATTATATAAAAAGAAAAGCCGACTGACTGACTGACTGACTGATCTATCAACGCACAGCTTAAACTACTGGTGTGATCTGGCTGAAATTCGGCATGCAGATAGCTAATAACATAGGCATCCTAAGCTAAGGCTAAGAAAGGATTTTTGAAAAATCAATCCCTAAAGGTGTAAACCATTTGAATTTGAAATTTGCGTAGTCCACGCAGATGAAGTCGCGGGCTTAAGCTAGTATATAAACAAGTGTAAAATATTAAAAATTTATAACACCCCCGACAAGTGAAGGTTACAGTAACTAGAAAAGAACTGATAACTTTCAAACGGCTGAACCGATTTTCTTGGATTATAGCTAAGAACACTCTCGATCAAGCCACCTTTCAAACAAAAAAAACTAAATTAAAATTGGTTCATTAGTTTAGGAGCTACGATGCCACGAACAGATAACAAACTTATAACACCCAGCTCTTTTTGGGTTGGGGGTTAATAAAGTGTGAAGTGATAGCTTTAAGCCTAGTGGTCTCCTAGTCGTAGGTTTGAGACCGGTAAGCACCTCTAACTTTTAGCTTGAGCATCGTGAGAATATCTGCATATGAATGACAGTTTTCCATATGTTCTCAAAGGTGTGTGAAGTCTGCCAATCCACACTGGGACCGCGTGGCAGACTATGGACTAAAATCTAAGCCCTTCTCATCCTGAGAGGAGATCCGTACTAAGTACTCAGTAGTGAGTCAAGTCATTAGACCTATGCCGTGACGTCTACCTATCGGTTTCTGATGATGATGGTGGGCCTTAAAACTCTGTATGTCTGTAGGCGACAGCAGTTCACTTACATATTACTATGAACAAATATCTATACTAATAAATAAAATTGGAGTGTCTGTCTGTAATTTCGAAATAACTACCTCATATTAAGCTCATATGGTTATTTGAACGATACCATAACTGAATCACACGTTTTTAAAATTTTTGTCTGTCTGTCTGTCTGTCTGTCTGTCTGTCTGTCTGTCTGTCTGTCTGTTTGAAAAGGCTAATCTTTGGAACGGCTGAACCGATTTTGACGGGACTTTCACAGGCAAGTAGAGGATTGACCAGGGCGTAAAATAGGCTACTTTTTTAACCGACTTTCAAAAAGGGAGTTGTGTTTTTCTACCTATGTACACCGAAATCTCCGAGATTTCTGAACCGATTTGCGTCATTTCTTTTTTAATCGATAGAGGAACTTTGCGACATTGTTTCATAAAAAATTTGGAGTCCAACTCCTCAATCCTGATGCTGCAGGGGATCTGACCAATCCACGCGGGCGAAGCTGCGGGCATCAGCTAGTCATTCAATAAAGTATTAAAGTCGATAAGAATTTAGTTTCACATTTTTGTGATGGTAGCTAACTATTATGAATTTCAATTGAGAAGACATCGCCACGGAACTTCGTTATTGGCAAACTTACATGATAAGTACTCGTCGTGGTATCCCGCTATTTACATAAGTATTAGCTGGTATGGTATTAGAATAGGCCGGTCAAGTCAACGAAGGGTTCCGTACCATCTTACAAGACATTATAACACTACTTATGTGCCTACTTTTTAATTAGCATCGTGGCCATTTTGAATTTTTTGTTATCTGTAGAGTTGTGCCAATAGAAATACACACTCTCTAAAAATTTCAACTCTCTACCTATTACGGTTCATGAGATACATCTGACAAACAGGCAGATGGACAGACTGCGGAGGCTTAGAAATAGGGTCCCGTACAATTGGTATCTAGAAGGGAAGGGGACCTAAAAATCAGAAGAACAATAAGGAAATGTCGAAATTAAGTTCAAGTTTGAAATATTGCAATGCCCTTCATAGTTGAAACGTATAATACGAGAGTGACTTAGTTTACAGTATGGAAGCCATTCGTGTTAGTTATAATCGCATTAGGAGGAAAGAGCAATGCGATTGCATTAAAACGGGAAGCGTAGGTATGAAGTATGAACGTTGATAGTACAGACATACAGTTACATAAGGTGCACCGCTCAACTATCTGTATAAATATATTATATTCCCTTCCACTTGCTCAGTTGCCATGATTTAGCCCATAGATAACCCATTTTAAAAGTCAACCAGTCCGATCGTTTCAGTTAACTAGAACTTAGAAACTTGCTCAGTTTATTTCGTTTTATTGACGTGACAACGTCTTTTGACGTGACAACGTCTTATAATTCGATAGAGCCGGCTGCACGCACGAAAAAACATGACTCATGCGGCGTTACCTCGCTCTGAGGCGTTCCATGTAAGGCTTGAAGTGCAAGCGAGAGCGCGGAACGAGCGACAAAGAAGCACAATCGGCCTTTGTTGTTACGTTCAACTATCGTCAGTAAACCGACTTTACAGACAACCAATTTTTTTTCCTAGACGTAGGTATAGCTCAGTTCACCCTGTCAAAGTTCAACTTCAAGCTTTGACTCTACATCTTTCCTTCCTTTTTTATCAGAAAACTTTGGCTTGGATTCTATATTTCCAGCAAAAAGTTAGGAATTAAGGTAATTAATACAATATAATTATAATATATTATGTAAACTTACATAGTTTAGTTTCACTCCGTCTCTTCACACGAAGTTTGATGACGCATGAAGATATGCACTGAAACAAAAGAAAATCATTATTATCTACTTACAAAGGTAACAGCAATTCGACACGACCGGAGACAGATCAGTCGCAAGAATAACGGCTTTACGTGTTTTCCAAGGTACATTTTTAGATATAGGCTGCTAAAGTATCTAATTCTTGTCAGAAACCCCGAATAACTCTCTGATGCGACAGTTACTAAGTAATTTCAATAAAAAATGCAGAAACAAGTCTAAATTAAAAATTTATAACACCCCCGACAAGTGAAGGTTACAGTAACTAGAAAAGAGCTGATAACTTTCAAACGGCTGAACCGATTTTCTTGGATTATAGCTAAGAACACTCTCGATCAAGCCACCTTTCAAACAAAAAAAACTAAATTAAAATCGGTTTATTAGTTTAGGCGCTACGGTGCCACAGACAGATACACAGATACACACGATAACACCCCTCTTTTTGGGTCGGGGGTTAAAAACCGTCACCCTGACGAAATAAAAACCAATCAAGTACGAGTCGGACTCGCATACGACGGGTTCCGTACTATCATAAATGATATTACTATACTATACTATACTATACTATACTATACTGTACTATACTATACTATACTAGTACGTCTAACACTTTTAAGTTAATGACGGACTTCGCCAACTACCTATACCTATGTGATTTAGTAAATTAATTTTTTCATTAACACATTTTAAATTTTTTCTGTGATATAATCATAAATTCGCGGTTTTCGGATTTTTCCTTTACTTGTGCTATAAGACCTGCCTACGGCCTACCAAACATGATTCTAGATCAACGAGAAGTACCTACCGTATAGGTTTTCTTGACAGGCACAACAGACAGACAGACACCAAAATGATCCTATAAGGGTTCCTTTTTCCCTTTTGACGTACGGAACTCTAAAAGTGATTAAAGTTATAATAAGTAAATTTGTTTTTAAACACAATTTCCTTGAAAAAAGTTAAAGTTTATTACTCAGCGTAATTTATCTAATGATGATCTCGTAGAATTTTTCCCAAAGTCACGGCAATTTTTAATAAGCTGACTTTGGATACGTGTAAAACGTCAAATGACGTGCGAGATCAACTTGTAATCATTTTAATTTCGCCAACTTTCTAGCAAATTAATTTTTGGTGAAGCAATGATAAATGAATTTAGGAATCCATTTATCATTACTAAGTAAATACCTACGTTATTCTTACGAGACATTTTACAGCGGCTAATTGCCTCATTTGGTGAGAGGAGGGCGGGCTCATTTTTTGCGCAAAGGATCAACCTGACTTTTTAGTGCTGAAATACTGCCAATATTCTTGGTACCATACCATGCGGGTACTATTTGTACAATAATAAACAGATTAGGATAGCTATAAATTTTAACTTCTTTTTTTGTATCTGACTTTTATCCGACTTCAGATTTTTTTTTTAAAACATCAGTTTTGTAATTCTATTCTTGACGATAACTCAAAAATTACTTTTTGCTAGCCACTTTATAGCAAACTCTTAGTTATTAGTAGGTAACTATAGTAGTATTGGCTACCTTCCAAAGCCAGCTGGCTTTACTGTGACTCTACAAGTCTTGTAATAAATCCGCGTTGGTGTTTTGTATGTATTGTGCTATCACATACAGCTCCGTACCGTATAGTAGGTACTATTATAATATTCTGTGCCCGTACTGTATTTTTTTTTCTCGTCTGGCTTTACACTGATTAGCCAATGTCAAGTTTGTAGTTATTTAAAAGTTAGGGAAACTATATGTATAAGTATGGACGCATGAACGGATGACCTATACTATTTACGTTAGGTCTAGTGAATTACTACTGTTTCTCTTTACTTTACTTTATTTATTTATTTATATATTTATTTGTTTCATTGCTGTCATGTACTAATAACTATATAACTTAAAGCTAAATAAGTATAGTTATATGACGCCCTGTCAGGGCATCGCAATTTACAATCATTAAATTGTTATCTACGACAGTTATAATCATTATAAATTAAGATTAATTTTAATGTTACATTATTATTAAATTATTAAATAGTAATATTATCAATTTTATTCTTTTTTTTTTACTAGTACGAGTATAATCTTTCCAGTCGTCATGATCAACCCATTTCCGCCCCACTACTGAGTACGGGTCTCCTCTCAGAATGAGAAGGGTTTAGGCCATAGTTTGCCACGCTGGCCCAATGCGGATTGGCAGACTTCACACACCTTTGAGAACATGGAGAACTCTCAGGCATGCAGGTTTCCTCACGATGTTTTCCTTCACCGTTAAAGCAAGTGATATAATTGCTTAAAACGCACATAACTGAAAAGTTAGTGGTGCGTGCCCGGGATGGAACCCCCGACCTCCGATTAGGAGGCGGACGTTCTAACCACTAGGCTATCACAGCAGCTTTCCAGTCGACTTGTTCTTATATAAAATTAAGATTTCTCTTTATTATTTAAAAAAAAAACATTTCTATTTATTAAATTTAACTATATGTTACGATAGTACTACTGAGGGCAAATCGTTCTGCTGCGGGCAGACAACCATTAAAATTTCGGCTTGATACTCTGGACTTATCTTATTGTAGCTGTACTATGAAAGCTCATATTTTAAACATCAACCGCATCTGGTGTGAACTGAATTGTATCGTATATCCTACGCTTGGCACTAAGCCAGACCCAGTTGGATACACTGTGCCTATACAAATTGCCTGTTTAATGCCTCATGGTGTTGTATTTTGATTTAAACTCTGATAAAATGAGTAAATCTATAATTACAATGTTAGCAAAGGCCCCTATATTGAAAATTTTGTGACTTTTAGAAACACATTATTTGAAAAAAAAAATCACACTTTTTAGTGGCCCCACTGTACTGTAATATGCTATGCCCAGTTAAAACCCTACTGTTAACTAAGCTATTACACTGATCGCGAGCAATTTGCTCTTATCCATTGAGGAGTTCTGTTCTCCATCTCCGAAGATATTCATCAGATCTTCACCAAAATATGGGACCACCTGCACAGTATACGCTTTCAAACAAAAAAAAAATCGGTCCAGGGGTCTTTGAGTAATCGGGGAACATACATAAAAAAAAAAAGATTCCGACCAATTGAGGAGCTCCTTCTTTTTTGGAAGTCGGTTAAAAATCATCTCTACTGTAGAGCATAGATAATAATTTTCTAATTAATTAGATTCTGTAGACTACTTATGGCGGCTCCTAAAGAAGAATTTTAAAACAATTTTTTAATTTAATTTTAAAGAAGAATTTGAAAAATCTGCTGAAACATCATTTCAAAGATAAAAATCTGCTGAAACATCATTTTAAAGATAAAAATCTGCTGCTAGAATTCACTGGCAAGTTATTTTCTCCTTCACCGTAAAAGCAAGTGCTATTAAATTGTTTAAAACGCACATAACTCCGAAAAGTTAAAGGTGCGTGCCCGGGATCGAACTCCCCACCTCCCCAAAAGAAAGCCGACGACCTAACTACTAGGCTTTCACCGCTCCATATGTAATGTAGTATATGTCGTAGCGAAATGGCATAAGACGGGGGATGGCTATATCCCTAAGTAGGAATATCCCGGGAGATGTTAAAAAGACAACTCAACTTAACAAATCTAGTGATATCATAGAATACTGAGCATTTTTTATGAAATGTATTGACGGACGGACTGAACGGACCGACTTGCTTCGTTCGTCACGAAAATATGATAGGATTAGGTAAGACTGCATGTGGTCGGGATGATCAGATTTCGAATCTAGTCTATTGAAACACTAATGATAAAAAAATATTGCACAAGAGAACCTAACGCTTTATGTTGTAGCGGTTGCCACATTCGCAAGAAGATGTCGCTTCTAAACTCAATGAATCAACAACGCTCGAAACACTAGATGGCAGCACGGGTAGCCTAATTGAAAACTCAAAATAGAACACGCAACTTTCAATCGCAATGACAGAGCGTTTACCAAATTGCACTATATATAGAAGTTTCAACGTACTTTCGTCGGCCCAGCTGGCGCCACCGAGCACAACACCGCTCGGTTGGGAAATTTCCCTATTGCTACGGTCGAGCATACACACACAGCTCCCGTACAATGTGATTTCGCTACGACATAAAGATACGCTAAATTCAAAGCCTACCTCATGTATGTGACTCAGGACCTCAGTCCGAGTCATGTCTTCGAGCCTGGTTTCGTTCACGTCCATAATTTCGTCCGCCAGTTCCAGGTTCTCCCAGTTGCCTGCCGATGGTGATCCTGGATAAACAAACAAAACATAGGTAAGTATTGTATAGAAGCAGGCGTAACTTTGCGGAACCAAAAGCTTAATTTGGTATAATCCACTGAAACAGACAGAAAAACCAGCGTTGGAAAACCCCCCACTAGCTGGATGGATCACGACCTTGTAAGAAGATCTTGGACCAGCAGTGTTTTTTTTTATTCCTATACAAGTCATCAGTCCTTGACTGCGATCCCACCTAGTGGTAAGTGGATGATGCAGTCTAAGATGAAAGCAGGCTAACCTGGAAGGTATGGCATTTTCATTAAAGCCCATACTTCTGGACGTCATCACACCGGAACGCTATCGCTTAGCGGCACGGCCTTGCCAGTAGGGTGGTAACTAGCCACGGCCGTAGCCTCACACCAGACAGATTGATTGAAAGTGAGTTTATTAATGAAGTTATCAATATCCGTAAGTTTCTCTTTTATTTGGGAACAAAACATTTCGATACCAAGCGAGGAAATGGAACGTCCACTAGGCCATTAATTATTATGAATGGACAGACTGACATTGCGATTCCTCTGTAATAAATAAACTTATACAGGCTGTTATTGTAACAACGGTCAGTGAGGCTACAACTAAACCTAAACTGGCGAGCAATTATTGTTACCAAACTTCAATGAAATGAAACTTTGCGACATTGTTCCATAAAAGATTTGGATTGCAACTCCTCAATCCTGATGCTGCAGAGCACCTGACCCCCAAAGCTGATGGGATTTAGAAACTGTCTGTATAAATTGATATTGAAGGTATACCTACAAGTAAAGACTTTCGTTGACCTCGAGGACCCAACTCCTCAACCCTGATGCTGTAAAGAATTGCATTCCTAAATCCTTGTGATCCCACGGTATTTTTAAGGGATCATCCATTTAAATGTTTTTACGGGTACAGAGATACCTTGCATCCCGGGGACGGGCTATTACAGATAGATTACTTTTGTCCTGGAAAATGAAAAGTTCCCACAAGATTTTTAAAACCCTAAATCTACGCGGACGAAGTTGCGGGTATCATCTGTTAGACATGCGTGTCCGTGATCGAACCCTCGACCCCCGGAATACAAAGCCGACGTCATAACTGCTAAGCTATAGCCTCTCTCTCTTAGATTCGGAAGTACATATTTAATTTTTTTAATCATTTTATCTCAAAATACTACTAATGAATTCCTAGTTTCTATTTCACTGGCCTAGGTATGAGCCTTTCCGAAAGAGTAACCAATAATTCAGTAGGTTTTTAGGGTTCCGTACCTCAAAAGGAAAAAAGTACTTAACCCTTGTACGATCACTTCGTCTGTCTGCCTGACTGTCTATATGGCGTGTCTGTCAAGAAACCTATAGAGTACCATTGAGCTAGAATCGTCAAAAGCAGGTAGGTAGGTCTTATAGCACACACCGTGATTTATCGACAAAAAATACGACTATAGCTGTAGGGAACCTTCGATGCGTGAGCCTGACTCGCACTTGGCTGGTTTTTCTTTTAGGAGATGAATCAGGAAAATTGTTACTATCTTTCTTTTTTCGATTCCTAACTTAGTTACAAATAACTCAGTAGTTCTCCAGTTACTAATCGAATTCTGTTTATAATAGGTAGTGTTAGACTACGGTTAGCGAAATTAATTTTCAGGGTAGTACCTACCAGAGAATAAGAAAAGGTTGAAAATTTTAAAATGGTAGAGATGGTGGACAAGAAAAAAGATAACATAACATTTTTTAATTTTAATTTTTATTAACGTGACATTTTATTTATATGTAATTACTTTGCAGCGCCCTGACGGGGCTTCATGTTGTAATATTATAATTGTTTTTTTTTTTTTCTATTATGATGTAAAACATGAATGCAAATAAATAAAGAATAAAGAATAAAGAATAATTATACCTATCTACCAAAAAAAGAAGAATAGGTGGATATGCACAACAAGGCAATGAATAAGAAACTTAGAACTTTTAGCGAAATATAATTGCTAAAGGTAGAAATAGCTAACTAGTGGTTAGGTAATTGGTAAATAGATCACTTACCGTACAATTTAATTTTATTATCCTTCGTTTGCACCACTATAATAACATATCCTTCCAAATCCACGGATTTACATTTGACCGTTGTCATTTTGTCAATCGAATTGATTTGCGTCGTTGGGGCGTTGAACGAATTCATTTTGACCGGTTACAAAAATAAACCCTAACCTACTGACCGATTTAGGTAAAAAAAACCTATTTGCCTTTAAATTTTTGTAATTATCTTCGTTATTTTTATGAGTCATACCAACGTTTCCGCCAGCACCACTTTAACCAATTTCTTTTCAAAATAAAACTATTTGAAACAAACATTTTGTCTTCAATTAATAACATAATCTAAACATCAACCCGGTGGTAAAGAATCGGCCATAGTATTTTCACACGCACGAAAATGCTATCCACTGCATCGAAAATCACGATTGGAAAACATTTGCTAAGAAATGACGCAGATTGTCTGCTAATTTCCCATTTTCTTTAATTCTTGAGCGTATTGTACGAGTCTTGATAGAACTTTTATTGGTTTTCCACTATGTCATGTCACATTTTAAGGGTTTAAGGTTGTAATGCACTGTGTTTAGCGATCTATTAGGCTTTCTACGATGTATTGTGCGCGAACTTGTCGTGTAGGCTATTTAAGTGATATTTTGGTTAATTTAACTAAGATTTTAAGGCGTTTGGCGTGGTTTGAGGTTGAAAATCGGTCCCACGTCCCGCGGGCTGGGTGGTCGCCGCGAATGGATACGGCCATCCCATTTTCGCGCGATCAATAATGCTCCCTACCCAGCATCCCTACAACACCCACAGAGAACTAGCGCGCGACTTATCAAAATCTTTTCAGATTTCTTACTTGTCATACTTTACTTAGTTACTAGGTACTTAAAAATTATATTAAAAAATCTTTTGGCTCGAAAAAAATTAAATCACAAAAAGGAAAACATGAAGGTCCCACCGAGATTTGAACTCGGATCGCTGGATTCAAAGTCCAGAGTGCTAACCATTACACCATGGGACCGGTTGGATTGAAGGACGAAATTAATGTATAAAAGAGAATGGTTGATAAGAGAAATATTGTTTTATAAATTACAATTTATTTAGTTTGAATCAATGCTTCAAAGTATTACAATAAATGTTGAAATAATCAACATTTGCATAAATCTGGAATTAGCTACCATTTCATTTTTGAACTAGATGGCAGTGCAAGAATTCAAATTGTTTCTTTCTCTACCTACGGGCCCACCTATTAGCAGCTACCGCCATCTATGCTCAAACCCATAAACTAAAACTATGTTACCAGAAATAAAATAAGGAAAAGTAATGATGGATTACAATAATAGAAATATAAATAACGTAATGTTAACAGTGATCTCCACAAAAAATTTAATAAGCAAACACTAAGTTTAATTAATATTAATAAATAAAACATTAGATTGCAATGATTGCATCATGGAATATTAGATCTGTGACATGTCAAATGATAAGAATTAAAATCAGGCAACACTAGATGACAGTTTGTCACTGACTTCGCTTCGGTATGGTTGTCATTTCGTCCATCTATCGAATAATTTGATAGGTGAGAGGAGATTAATTAACATCATCACAGCGGGTCAAACAATAATCCTTCAATTACGAAAACGATCGCCGCGATCGCGCCAACGAAAGAGTGGTTTCCGTTAACGCTTGGACACACCGCCATGATCGATGTGGGAAACAAAGATGGCGGAATAATACGGTGATCGTAAGCAAGACAAGTGTTGTGGAGTGTAGTTATGTGCGGTGGTGGGTGGAAAACGCAGCGTTGTCGCGGCGCCTGAGCGTGGAGGAGGGCGATGGCGCGGCCGGGGTGATGCCGCCGCGGCCAGCGGCCGGCCGCTCGGCTATGGCGGCAGAGGAAGACCGCCCGCCTCTCGCTCTGTTTACGGCCGTCTACGACTACGTAGCTCAAGGGGAAGATGAGCTGTCCCTTCGGAGAGGGGAGATCGTCGAGGTGCTGTCCAAGGATGCCAACATCTCGGGGGACGAGGGCTGGTGGACGGGCAAAATCGGCGATCGCGTTGGCATCTTCCCGGCCGTGTACGTCACCGAGGACGACCCTCTGGCGGTCACGTCGGTGATCGGGGACGTGGACCCTCCTCGAGTGTCGTATTCGGAGCTGAAACTCGAGGAGGTCATCGGTTCGGGCGGCTTCGGAACGGTCTACCGCGGATACTGGAACGACGAGGTCGTAGCGGTCAAAACTGCTCGGCTAGCGAATGAAGACATCGATGTGATAAAGGAAAGTGTCCTGCAGGAGGCCAAACTGTTTTGGATGTTGCAACATGAAAATATTGTGTCGTTAAAGGGTGTGTGTTTAGAGAAGCCCGATTTGTGTTTGGTGATGGAATATGCTCGAGGTGGCCCGTTGAATAGGGCCTTGTCGGGGCGCAAGATAAGGCCCAGGATCCTCGTCGACTGGGCTATTCAGGTTGCCCGTGGGATGGCCTATCTCCATTTTGATGCACCTATATCGCTCATCCATCGAGACCTTAAAAGCTCTAATGGTAAGTACTTTGAGATTTCAGAAATTGTAGATAAACTATCACATTCATACCAATTTTTATTGTCCACAAAGAAGCTCAATTAAAACTATCCTTCTCACAGCTTTCTTGTGGTAGTGAATAAGGTAGGTAGTTAATTAAGTACTTACTAAATTTAAATTTTTGAGCCCTGTTGATTTATTTATTTGCCATGCGAACATTCTAAATGTGGTTGATTTAGTATATGTCATTCTCTATAGTCTATGTTATATAAATAAAAACTTTCTATAAGTTTTTTTAGCAATAACCAATTAGCATAAATCCATGAGACACCCATTGTACAACAAAAAGTTCAGCCTTGCTGTCCAGGTAAAAGTTATGCTAACTTTCAGTACTGCGGTGACATTTTTTTAATAATGTGTTTAAAATTACTCTGTTCTAGCCCTTTTGAGCGGTGACCTTACAATTTGTAACCTAGAATTATATCATTTTGTATGTCACTGGTTGGTTAATTTGTCCAATGTAATTTTCCTTCCTTTCCATAAAAAAATGGAAAGAAAGAAAAACTTGGTTTTTTTTTGGTTTAATGGCCTTACATGCACAGACTAAAATGTCTGAAAAACTCTACTGTTCAATGTATAGTGTGTTTCATCGAGTAGTACCTATGGCGTTATGTTGGCTCCCCTGTCTGTTGGGTGGTCATTGGCACCATATTGGCATGAGAAGACGCAGATTTTGTTTATTTTCATTTGATTTTCATTTCATTCATTCAGGAAAATCAAATGAAAATAAACAAAATCTGCATCTTATTATGCAAATATGGTGCCAATAACTTGGACAGACAGGGGAGCCAACATAACGCCATAGGTACTATTTGATGAAACACACTATAACATAAACCATTAAACAGTAAAACATTTCGCCACTGTTGTGTTCTAAAAAGGCACACATGTAAAATTATTATTGGCTGATATATTACATCACCTTTAACATCTGACTTTGCAGGTAATCTAAATACATGATTACATATAATGACAAGACAACTGACTGATCTATCAATGCATAACTCAAACTACAGGATGGATCGGGCTGAAATTTGGCATGCACCTAGCTATTATGATATAGTCATCCACTGAGAAAGGATTTTTGAAAATTCAACCCTTAAGGGGTAAAGTGGGGTATAAAAGTGTCTACATAGACAAAGTTGCAGGCTGTTAAGCTAGTTAATTATAGAAATTGATACTCATCAAATGCCATTGACCTACCCACATGAGGCTTATTTGCTAATAGTGTGTGTAAAACAAGTAATCTGATCTGAACACAAGGTGTATGACTGGTATTATACAAAAACAAACATCACAGCCCACTCCTGTATATAATTGTTAGTCTTTGACCTGCACAAACTGCCATGTTGCAACTTCAGATTGGAATACTTGTTTTACATATATTACTATATCTTGTTATCCAAGTAACAGAATTGACAGGACTAAATTAAAGTATTAATTTTAGCCATCTATCAAGCATTAATGAGGTAAAGATATAATGAACTATTTTTAAAACTTGTTTATTTTACGAAATCCTACTTCCTAATCACATTTAATAATGAATTATTTGATTGGGTTTTATGTTTCTGTCTTTAAGCAAAAAATTGCCTAATTTAATGTTTATTTTACTTACTTACTTTACTTAATTAATTCAGTATACTTCATCCAATTAAGAACTTGGGAAGTTTCCAAAATTTTGTTTTTATGGTAATCACTAGTCATTTTATTTGCTTGGTACAAATGCCTAGATTTTACACAAGACATTCTTGGATCTTCATCAGAGACTAGATTATGTCTTACCATCTATCTAACTATTCATCCATAAAACACTGATAGCAGTGATGTTCAATTCTAGGCATTCCAACTTTTCGGAGTTATGTGCGTTTTAATGAAAATATCGTGAAAAAACCTGTATGCCTGAGAGTTCTCCATGTTCTCTAAGGTGTGTGAAGTCATCCAATCCCTATTTGACCATAGTGGTGGACTGTTGCCTAAACTCTTTTCATTCTGAGAGGAGACCTGTGCTCAGTAGTGGGCTGGCGATGGGTGGACAGTGGCTTTATGATGATGATGATAATCTATCCATACTACATACCTTGTGCTATAACCTTGCTACCTGCCAAATTTCATTATTCTAGGTCATCAGGAAGAAGTCTATAAGTTTTGACTCCTTTGATAGGTCTTAACCGACAGATGAGAAAGTCATCCTGTAAGGGTTCTTTTTTATCTGGAGATATGGAACCCTAAAAATTGGAAGCTGTTTATTTAAACAGTGTGAAGGCAGTATGTCCACATTGCAATGTCAAGTAAGGCCCTTATGCAACGCTGGCATTATGGCATTGTTCAGCCCACGTGGGCTTTTAAATAATGCTGCTCCCACACATAAGCTATTAATCAAAATTAAAATACACACTCAATGCATTTCAGATTTGACCTCTTGACTTGTCAGTTATTGCACACAGTATTTTAGCAGTTGGTGACCTCTGGTTTTAGGCACTTGTCCGACCGCCGACGATTAGCTAGAAACAAGCTAAAAACTAGAAAAGAGTTAGCGAGTTACGAGAATTGAGTGTGGTTGGGATAATTTTGTTTCTGGAATAAAGTGCATAAAATCTGCCATTTTGATTTTTGAAGAAATGTATGTGCCCAGTGACACTCGCGCCGTTAAGACGAATCATTTATCAAAATCGGTTGAACCATTGAGTAGGGGTCATAGGAACGGAGGTACATACATATAGATCCCGACAGGTCGAGATGGCAATTGAGGTGGGGACGCCCGGCACAGCCGCACTGCCCCCGCGCTAATCTGGGTGCCTAGTGGGAGATTTTTAACCTATTCGATCGCGTAAAAGTTAACTGCGTTTTGTATGGAATTGAAACAGCGCCATCTTCTTGTCACTAGATGGCGCTGTTTCATACAAAACGCAGTTAACTTTTACGCGATCGAATAGGTTAAAAATCTCCCACTAGGCACACTGGTGCAAGATAGTGCGGGTGACGTGCGAGTGAGCGGGGAATTCCCCAGCAACATACCCCGATTGCCATCTCAATCTGTCGCGTACTATACATAGGTAAAATACACCCCGCAGGTAGGAAGGGTTAAAATACATAACCCTTCTTTTGCCGCAGTCGCGTAATAACAATTACTTATAGCTATTTACTTAATTTACAGCTAAGCCCCGGTTTTACACTATAAAATCCGGGGGTTTTGAGCTCCTTGTCCTATATTATAGATTTTCCAGATGGCAACCCTACATGCAGGCCTCCCTTGGCACCCTTTCAGTTTCAATCAACTGAAAGCTTCCCGTCGTCCGCCCGCAGCCTCCCGCTGACGGGATGTTGCGCTGATTTGATAATAATCAGAAGTGGGATGAGGTTGTTTCTCAAATAAATGCTCTTGCTTGATGAACCGTAGTAGGTATACAGTTGAAATTTTCACAAAATGTGTATGTCTAGTTATTTCTTGTACTACACGTACTTTCTGGTACGGAACCCTTCGTGTGCGAGGCTGACTCGCATTTGACTGATATTTTATCATTTTGGTACACAACCAAAAAAAAAAACAACCGGCCAAGTGCGAGTCAGACTCGCGCACTGAGGGTTCCGTGCTTGGGTATTTTTTCCAACATTTTGCACAATAAATCAAAAACATAAAAATTAAAAACATTACATAAAAACATTAAATACATAAAAATAAATAAAAATCTGTTTTAGGATGTACAGGTAAAGCCCTTTCATATGATACCCCACTTGGTATAATTATCTTATTTTGAAAATTGAAATACATTTTAATTTTTTTTTACTGATGTAACCACAAATTCGCGGTTTTCAGATTTATTCCTGTACTTGTGCTATAAAAGACCTACACCTACCTACCAAATTTCATGATTCTAGGTCAACGGGAAGTACCCGATAGGTTTCTAAATACGACGGACGGACGGACGGACGAAGAGATAGATAGACAGACAGACAACGAAGTGATCCTATAAGGGTTCCGTTTTTCCTTTTGAGGTACGGAACCCTAAAAAAGTTTGGAATGCTGTAAATCTTGAACTTAATTTTCCAAATTAAAATGTACGTAACGTTAACACTCGGTTGTGCAACGGCGCGCGTAAGAATAATGTTGATTACCCGTGATTACCACTCTCATTTTACATATTGCTCTCCACATTTATGTTTTAAAAGTACGGAAAAAGAGTAAAAGGCACTTAATGTCACCCGACATCTACCCTTTGATATTTCAAGGTTGAAATTCATAAACTAAAATCCGTCCAGATAGAAATACTTAAGTACCTACTTTATTAATAATTTTACTAATTGTTTAACAAGTAAACTAAAGGAAATTAAAGTATGTATATGTATATAACAAACATGTACACCCGAATAACATTCTCCTTCTGGTGCAGTCGGGTAAAAGAGTATTATGGCAATAAGGCACTTAATGTCGCCTGACGTTTGCCATTTACTATTTCAAAAGTTCATATTTCATGCCTCGAAAGTTATGATCCGCGGATGGTTTATAGTTCCGAGGAAAAACGTGTAAATCTTTGCTACTTTGTAAAATATTTGTTTGGCGTTACGAATGTCGTGAATAAAAACATCCTAGGTATATTTCTCTTAATGTTAAGTAGGTAACCTACTTGTCTGTTTTTTAGATTCTAGGAGTACAGTGTAAGGTCTTTAAAAAGATGTACTTGGTGATGGCTTGTCTATTTGGTGCACTTGAATGCACTATTCCTTTGGAAGGTAAGTAACTATAAGCTTGGAAAGCTGATCGGAGTGGGTGAAGTCGAGGGTATCATTTATTTGGTACCGAGAAGACCTGCATCCCAGGGACGGATGATAGGCTACTTTTCATCAAAAATCAGATTTTATTACGAGATTTGCATGGTTATGTAGTAAAAGACCTGGAGAGTGATATAGTCTACTTTTATCCCAGAAAATCAAAGTTCCAACGGGATTCAAACGAAGTGGTGGGCATCAGTTAGTCATGTATAAAGGCGATGTTAAAAAAATCGGTCAAATGCGAGTCGGACTCGCACACGAAGGATTCCGTACAATCGTACAAAATTACCTACTTTTAGGTTTTTTGAGATTCAGGTTGACCATTTTGAAATTTTTATTGTTTGTTGTTATTGCGGTAATAGAACTACACATTCTGTGAAATTTCAACTAGAGAGTTGAGATATCGGAACAGACGGACGGACGGACAGCGCATGGCTTAGCAATAGACAACGCTGGCACATTCGGGTAGGGAACCTTAAAACCCCATCGAGATGCTATTAGTCCGTCAATTAGTGGGCGGTCGCGATCATTATGTCCATGGTGGGGCTTTTTCTTGCATTCCTCTCGCCTTTTGGCGTTGTAGGTCGCGGCTGCGTCGCGTGGCGGCCCGCTGTCAACATGGGGATTTTCCTACGAGTAACTTGATACCTTGTTGTCTTGACTAGTAGCTGTGAGGTAAGACGAGTAGCTTCATCTAAACAATATGCGCCTAAGAAGTTAAGTACATAGTCACATACATAATCCATACTAATACTACTTAATTTGATTCTTCTTATTCTGAGAGGAGACCCGTCCTCAGTAGTGAGCCGACGATGATGAATTTATGATGATTATTATAAACGCGAAAGTGTATGCTAGACGACCCGCAGGCGGTATTTCACGGCCCAGTACCTATATCAAATCTTTGAAAAAAGCAATCGCCGAGTTTCTTGCTAGTTCTTCTCGGTAGGAAAGGCATTCCGAACTAGCTCTTGACGATTCAAAAGTACTTGTAAAAGTCTAATTGAATAAAAATATTTTGAATTTGAACCGATTTTTACGAAATTTGGTGAAGAAGAAAAAGCTTGCATCCCGGGGAAAGATATAATGTAGCCTACTTTTTGTCCCAGAAAACAAAGAGTTGCCAAGGGATTTTCAAAAACCGAAATCCATGGCGATTCAATTGCGGGCATTTATTATCATACAGGGATAGGTTGCATTAGGAATGCGAACATATAAAAATATTTTAATCCAGGCAGACGAAGTTTAGGGCATCATCTAGTCTGGATTAGAATAACTAATTCCCAAAACCGGTTTTTTATTTTATTTTATTCAGATATAAGTTAGCCCTTGACTGCAATCTCACCTGAAGTGATGATGCAGTCTAAGATAGAAGCGGGCTAACCTTGAAGGAGTATGCCAGTTTTTGTTAAACTCATACCCCTTTGGTTTCTACACGGCATCATACCGGAATGCTAAATCGCTTGGTGGCACAGCTTTGCCGGTAGGGTGGTAACTAGCCACGGCCGAAGTCTGCCACAAGACACTGGGAATGAAGTCCTAAACATAAGCTCGCACTTGGCAACAGGGCACAGCTGTGGTCAAAAGCCAAAACGTATTATTATTATTGAATTTTGAAATATTGCGTGCAGTATCAAGATTCGCGATCAGCTGGGACCCCGACCAGGGTCGGGTGGGTCATAAATCATAATAATTAGGAGATAATTACACGGCTCTCTGCCTTTTATAAACACGTGGCGATATGAATTTGACCCATTTCACATTGTTAGGGCGAGAAGGAAGGAAGGACACAAACAAACGAACGCACTTTCTTACTAATAATATTAGTAGGATTTTAGTAATAATGACCGCGTCGGCTTAACGTGCTCTCCAAAGCACAGAGGAAACGAAAAGCCCAAATTCGGACCTCCAAAGCCGATTACCCATCCAGTTACCGACTTCAGTCATTGCAATCGATTGATTAGCGTTTTCACAACTAGGCCACACGTCCCTCAATTCTTACGTAGATAGCTCCTAAGCTTATTATTGAAACATACGTGTTCATAACAATATGACAGACTAGATAATATGACGTTGTACCTACTCATATGGTTATACCTACTTATCCGACATACATTTACAGTGATAGGTATTTTAAGTTAATTAGGTATAAATAATACTTATTACGTTTATGTTTGCAATCGTAAGCGGTGGCTGGTCACGTAGATAGTTAGGTAAATAACGCACTACAAGCTTAGATAAAAATATGCAACCTTCATAAATATACCTAAGTTACCACATTTTAGGTAGTCACATACAAAATCTGACCGAAGGCGAAGTGTAGCTTCCAACTTAGTACTACAATAATTTTATAACTGGAAAGGAGTTCCTATCTCTATGTCAAACAGAGCTCGTAAAATTCCGATATTTATAAGAAGACTTCAATGCAAAACTTGGATCATAAATCCTTTATTTTGCCCGAAAACATGTAACAACTAACTATAAGGCATGATGACAACATGACAAGAGCCTCGATAGCTCAACGGTTGAAGAGCCAACTGAATTCCAAAAGGTCGGCGATTCAAACCCCACCCGTAGCACTATTGTCGTACCCACTCCTGGCACAAGCTTTACGCTTAGTTGGAGGGGAAAGGGGAGTATTAGTCATGATTAGCATGGCTAATATTTTATTTTAAAAAAAGGGTGTTAACAATTTTAAAGGTATCTATCTACTTGTACCTATTACTATCAATGTAATCTGCCATTTCTGGCATGCAAAATTGTCCTTAATATCACTTTATCGTGTACCATTCATTACAACATAATACAATTTGAAGTAATCCAAAATGGAATTTGCAATGCGCACGCGTTTGTTCGATGCTATTATAATAATCTCCTTTGATAGGTACAAACATTCGGGAAATCCGACACGGGTAGAGTTAAACATTCTTTATTTTTGTATAATCATCCGTTGAAACATCATCGAAAGACATTCCTTTCTCAAATAGCTCATCGAAATTTTAAATAAATTAAATTTTACTTAATAAACTTTTTGTGACGTAACCACAAGTTCACGGTTTTCCAATTTTTCCCTTTGCTTCTGCTTAATACCTACCTACCTAGTAGTACCTACCTACTCAATTTCATGATTCTAGGTCAACGGAAAGTAGGTTTTCTTGACAGACAGGCAGACAGACAGACAACAATGTGATTCTATAAAGGTTCCTTTTTCCTTTTAGGTGCGGAGCCCTAAAAATGGCGAGTAAGTTCTCAGAATGTACGCACTATACCTCACATTTGTCGCTTTTGCATAACTCCTCATTAAATTCTTCACAATCACCTGCCGCTGGCATACCACATACCAGCTGTATGAATAAGTGTTAAAATACGACTTCTTTATGAGGTTGTTTTATAAAACCGAACCAAGAAGTGATGTATGCAATTTTAAATGAAACCCGGTGGCCCGATTCCATCTTAGACTGCATCATCATTCGTTACTTACCGCCAGATGAGAATGCAGTCAAGGGATAACTAATTTGTCTTGAAATAAAATAAAATAAAAGTACTTTACCTACTACACGCGTGCCTATACCTTGCACGTTTCACTCCATAAACGAAGCACCGCAGCATTAGATCTAACCTAAAAATACTAACTTGAATCCCCTTTTGTCGATTTTTAGAATTCTTTAGGTTATTGTGGATTCGCTTATGGTTTGATTTGTTCCGTGTCAACCACCTATTCGGAAGTCTGGGATTCGATTCCCAGATGGGGCCATGGGGTTTTATTGAAGCAATTAAATATCACCGGAGAGAAAACATCGTGAGGGAACCTATATTACGCGACAGGTCGAGATGGCAATTGGGTTAGGCGAATGTGTCCTACCCTGCATACCCGCACGACGCGACGCCCGCGCTAGCTGCCACCGGGTTGGCGCAGGGGATATGCGGGGCGTCCCCCACCCCGATTGCCATCTCGACCTGTCGCGTACATGCCGAGAGTTCTCCAAAATGTTCTCAAAGGTGGGTAAAGTCTGCCAATCCACACTTGCTCCGTAGCCTTCTCATTTTGAGAAAGGACTGCGTGCTCACTTGTAAGTTGATGACGATTTTAAATTACTTCATATCGCCGCCTCACTACTGAGTACGGGTCTCCTCTCATAAGAGGAGGGTGAATTATTTATTGAAGTTTTAATACCTAATGCTGTTGAAATATTCATTATGGAAATTAACTCTAATGTCTCTATGTTAAGTCTCAATAATTTAAATGCTTTGATAGATGATAATTATGCAGGTGTCAAGTGTTATAAGGAGTGCAAGAAATGTTGTGGTTAAGTAATCTAAATTATGCAGAAAATCCGATTGTATATGGAGGCACCTAAGGCCGTGGGAATATTGATATTCTCAGTAAACGTGCGTTTTTTCCTAGAACCTGCGTCACTGTCAATTAGGTGTTAGTTGCAATAACAACATACAACTACACTATATAGTATTAAAGATTAGAGGCCAATGTACGACCAATAGAATAGAATAGAACAGAATAGATTTTTATTCAAATAAACTTTTACAAGTGCTTTTGAATCGTCAAATAATTTACCACTGGTTCGGAATGCCGTTCCTACATAATGCTTTAATCTGTGCATGTAATATAATCTAACTGTTAATGGTTAACCTAATTACTTACCTAGTTGATGGCTAAAACGTATGGCAAATATTTCTGCAATTATTATGACCTATAGTAGTTAAGTAAGTAAATAAAATCTCATTCATCATCATCAACGACCGATAGATGCTACTTCTGGACATACGTTTCTTGTAGGGACTTCCACATGTCACGGTCTTGGGCCGCCTATTATTACATACTAAATCATTGCGGAATATTTACCACAAGTTAGGGTGTAAAGCCAGCCTTTTTTTTTTTTTAAATTATATAGACTAGCACTTGGCTGCAATCAGACCTGCTAGCAAGTGATGATGCAGCCTAAGATGGAGCGCGCTTGCCTAGAAGTTGCCTATTCACTCTTGACTTGAAGGTACCCATATTATAGGTAGAAGGGAAAACTGACGCCGGAAGGGCGTTCCATATCCTAGCGGTTCGAATTAGGAAAGAGGAAGCAAATCGTTTCGTACGTGTTCGAGGAATGTCGACTACGTACGGATGCAGACCTTGACGATGCCTTGCAGTGCGATAGTAGAAAGGTGAAGGAGGAACCAGATCAAAGAGTTCTTGTCAGCCTTATCACTACTAGTGATCTCTTCCAGGCAACCTATGGAAGGAGATATAAAGTTGCATGGAAAGTGTTTGATATGTGCACGCAAGTAGGTACCTACTGCATAATGAGTGCCAAAATCGACTTAAAATAATCGTATTATTACGATAATCATAATATACCGTTTCTATAGGCAGGCATTACAATATTTTGAGCACCTAAAGTACTTAACATAAAATCACAATCTTGCAGTAATCTGTAACGATGAACGGAAACACTTAAAATACCTTTCAAAAATATTACTAACTTTGCGATCAAGTGAACTTTTCAAGTGAAGAATTTATTGAACACCATTAAAATTCCTCGGAAATGTTTATTGCACATAATGTTAATAATTCGATAAAGGTGAATTCTATGATATAAAGAGGGTGAAAGTAGCTGCTGCATGAAACTGAGGGGGTGTGACTGTGGTTGTACTCAATTGGGAAGGTTAGCACAATAGTAGGGAATAGAGAAAAACTTATTATAAATTATAAAGAGGTTAAGTTTGTAAGTTTGTTTGTAGGAAGTAATCTCTTGAACTACTGAACCGATTTTGAAAATTCTTTGACCACTAGAAAGCTACATTGTTCCTTGGTGACATTTATATATTAGTTAGTTATATTTTATTTTCTTCAAAAAAAATTGAAATCCCTACGAAATTTTAGTAAGATTCCCGTGCAAAGCTGAGCAGGGCGCTAGTAATAAATATTTTAAAGATTCTCAACCATGTAAGTTGAGTGTGTTGTTTAGATTTAGTTCTCGGTACAAACATTTACATAACCCACTCTTCGCGTAATAATATAATTTGAGGAGCTGGCGACACAACCATAATATAATTAAGTCCATCAAATTAAATAAGTACAGAAGAGCAAAAAGCTGTTGAGACTTTACTTGTGTTGTGTTTTGTGCAGTAGGTACAACAAGTGTAAATTAAAAATTTATAACACCCCCGACAAGTGAAGGTTACAGTAACTAGAAAAGAGCTGATAACTTTCAAACGGCTGAACCGATTTTCTTAGAACGCTCTCGATCAAGCCACCTTTCAAATAAAAAAAAAAACTAAATTAAAATCGGTTCATTAGTTTGGGAGCTACGATGTCACAGACAGATAAACAGATACACACGTCAAACTTATAACACCCCTCTTTTTGGGTCGGGGGTTAAAAGTGTTGTGATCGGAAGCGTACTCTGGTTCTGTACATCAGCTCCTCCTTCTAAATTTTCGTTCATGGGATCGGAAAGGTGGTTTTTATTACGGAACGTTTTTAACATTTTGCCCAAACAGCAAAGGCCAAAAAAAGGTAAATTATTTTCAGAATTCACCCTTTATTCATTTATACATTATACAATATATTATACTACTAAATAAATTCTGTGTATTGCTTGTTAGTACTATCCAACACACCTAGTTTCTCCTTTCACCAAAGATTGTTCGGAGCAATAAGGCCGCCTTTGCATACAATTGTTTTTTCTGTTTTCTTCTTTCTGTGTTGTGTTCCTTTACATTACATACTTTCAGTTAACCCATAATGATTAATTCAAAACATCCCGGCCACTTCAAGATGTCTCATCGGGCTCCCCGTGGACCATTAATAAAATTGGCTACGCACCAACACATAAGTGCTTTTTACTACGAAATCAATCTTGTGTGTCTGATTCAGTTTGGTCCAGAAATCGTGACGATGATTCATTCAAACCACTTTCTATTTCCGAGTAGGTTAGCTCGCTTCCGTACCAAGAGGTCACAGGTTCGCATCCCGGATAGACATAACTAGTTATCTAAGAATGCATGGAAGCAATCGACTGCATTAAGCTGTGATATTGCCGTTTTTAGGGTTAAGTACCTCAAAAGGACATACCTAAGGAACCTTTATAGGATCACTTCGTTGTCTGTCTGTCGTGTCTGTCAAGAAACCTATAGGGTACTTCTCGTTGACCTAGAATCATGGCAGGTAGGTAGGTCTTATAGCACATATAAGGGGAAAAAATTCGAAAACCGTGAATTTGTGGTTTCATCGCAAAAAAATAAAATAAAATATTAATAAATTAAAATCGCATTTAAGCTGTCCTTTGAGAAGGTTAATGGCCCTATAAAGGTTACTCTGAATTGTTATGGCATGCACTGCCATCATTATAGGTATTTAGGTGTCAGAACAAAAGATTGGTGGGATTGTAGGCATTTATCAGTGTGATGTTTTGATATTATAGGCCATATTAGGCACACCGGAATATCAAAACTGTATTTTATTTTGCACACCTTTGACTGCTCATCAAAATGATGTACCGAGCTATAAGTTTGTTGCAAGATACAATTAACCAGAACTAAATTTGGTCAAGTGCGAGTTAGACTCGCGCACGAAGCCTACCGTACCATCGTACAAGAAATACTTCACTTTTAATTTTTTTAATTTTCATGGCAGTTATTTTAAAATTTTAATTGTGTGAAAAGAAAATTCAACTACAGATTACAGTTCATAAGGTACAGCCCGCGAACATACAGACAGACAGACGAACGGCCAACGGAGACATAGTAATAGGGTCCCGTTGGCACCCTTCGGTTACGGAACCCTGAAAACATGTGTCAAAATCCTCAGTATTTTAAATATTCTACTGCATAGCAATAAATCTAAAGCTCAATGCAATAATCCACTTATCAGCTCTATCACAATAGTCAATAAAATCTAGGTGAGATTGTTTCGTAATTTGCCTCGGAGTGCGAAAACTCTCGTGTCATGATGACCGCTGGCTTGGCGACACCGTTTGTGGACAATGACCCCACCCTAGTGCCTATACTACCTACCGAAAAACCGGCCAAGTGCCAGCCAGACTCGCGCACCGAGGGTTCCGTACTCGGGTATTCTTTCCGACATTTTGCACGATAAATAAAAAACTATTGTGCATAAAAATAAACGAAAATCTGTTTTAGAATGTACAGGTAAAGCCCTTTCATATGATTCCCCACTTGGTATAGTCATCTTGCTTTGAAAATTAAAACACTTTTTTTTTGTGAACCACAACGGTTTTCAGATTTTTTCCTTTACTTGTGCTTTAAGACCTACTCTACCTGTCTTTTATGATTCTAGGTCAACGGGAAGTACCCTATAGGTTTTCTTGGCAGACACGGACAGACAGACAGACAACAAAGTAATCCTACAAGGGTTCCGTTTTTCCTTTTGAAGTACGGAACCCTAAAAACTGTGGCAAACTAGGATTACTCGCAAAATGCTTTGCATACATACCTACATACTTTTCTCGCTGATAGTAAGAATTACTTAAATAACGGGTTATTTTAGTCACGGTTCTTGGTTGGTTAGGTTCCACCCATCAACGAGTTATCGCTTCGATGAAGCAGGCTCTTAAGTAGTCTGGACAAAGTCATGGTAGATGTCAGCCTAAAAGATCTAAGTAGTTATCAAAAGTTCTATCATCTTCATATCTCACCAGCGGCCCACTACTAAGTACGGGTCTCAGAATGAGAAAGGTTGAAGTCAAAGCCAATTTATTTACACTGTTTTCAATTTGATCATCGCGACACCATAAACTCTTGTACTCTTTTTAATTGTCAATTGTTGAACATCTGAGATAATTTAGGTAATGGTGATATAATTAATTAGGTAAACTTAAAACTAAAGCTACGAAAGTTCCAAATGTGCCTTGGTCTGAGAGAGTTTAAGTAACAGCTCACCATGCTATAGGCTAAGTGCAGATTGGCTGACTTTACACACCTTTGATGAATGACCGCCTATGTAGAATTATCAGGAATGCATGTTCCCTCATGGTTCCCTCACGATGTTTTCCCCCATTATATTATCTGATCTAGGAAATAGGATATGGACAGATCTAGGAAAAATATTTTATAGGAATCCGCATAGCCAGTTAGTAACTGTCTAGCGTAATGCTGTCTGCAGCAAAGTAACCTTGATAGTCCGTACCTCGCCCGGCCTGGCACAGCTTGAAAATTTATAAACGTACCTAGGTATATACCAACCGAATGCCATTAGCGAAAAGTAGGTATTTTTCTCTACTTTGTATATCTCTATAAAAAACCGGCCAAGTGCGAGTTAGACTCGCGCACCGAGGGTTCCGTACTCGGGAATTTTTTTCCGACATTTTGCACGATAAATCAAAAACTATTGTGCATAAAAATAAAATCTGTTTTAGAATGTACAGGTAAAGCACTTTTATAATATGATATCCCACTTGGTATAGTAATCTTACTTAAAAAGTAGAAAACTTACGTTTCTACTAGGCATCATACCGGAATGCTAAATAGCTTGGCGGCACGGCTTTGTAGGGTGGTAACTAGCCACGGCCGAAGCCTCCTACCACCAGAAATTATGAAATTCCAAACCCCTGCCGGGAATCGATCCCTGGACCTCCCACTAATATGTCAACAGTGCTTACCACTGTGCCAGGGAGGTTGTTAGGACTGACAAACAGACGGACTTTTGCATTTATAATAGGTACTAGTAGTATAAATATGTTGTTGTAGTTATTTAACTGGTAGTACAATCGAAGCAGTGGGCAGCGACCTTTCCGGAGGGCAACAGAAAGCGTCTATCGGCGTCGGCTCTTAGAAAGGTGTTCGGTAATTAAGCAGTAGCTAGGGCAAGGCCTTCGTCGCTTTCCATGTAAAAGCTTTCAAGGTGTTCAAACTACATATCTAAACGGGCGTGTGTGTAATGTCTGTTCGCGACAATGACGCGTTTTAAACAAGTTCAAAAGGAGATGGCTCTCAATTCGACTGTATATTTTTTGTATGTTTATTACACGATAACTCCGTCAATATTATATTAATTCATTTTGATGAACCTTTTTTTGTTTGTTAGGTCACACTTAATAATCATAATAATAACTAACAATGGAGGTGGTCCCATATAAATTTGGTGAAGATGTGATGAATATCTTCGGAGATAGAAAACAGGACTCCGCAATGGATAAGAGTAAATTACTCGCGATCAGTGTATTAACTTAGAAAACAGTAGGTTTTTGACTAGGCATAGCATATTTTAGTTCAGTGGGGCCAGTAAAAATTGTGAAATAAAAAAAAACCACAACTTGTAGTGTTTGCGGTTTTTGAAATCGGGGGATTAAAAAAAAAAATATATGGCTTTGGCTAACTAGTGTACATGTGATGCTTATTATTAACTTCGAAAGGAGCCATATTCTCGTGATCTCAATAACGGCGTGAATCCGTAGCGGTCCGTATTCGTCGCGACTTATCCAATTTTGGAGTGTTTACGTGCCAAAGCTTACAATATCCGAGACGGCGCGGGGCGTTGAACCGCGATTTCCGTTTACAAACACTTGCGGCGCATCTTGAAAGTGATCCAATATCTTAATGAGCCCTTTGTCTTATGAAGGTGTCTACCTGTCGGGTGTATGCAAATTAATGCTTTTTACATGTACCGGTATATTCTAACTCTCAAGACATACGAGTGGATTGTATTCATCACTAACATGATCATCTCGTTGTCTGACCACTGCTGAGCAAAGGTCGCCTCTCAGAATGAAAAGGGTTTAGGCCATAGTCCACCACGCTAGTCAAGAGCGGATTGGCAGACTTCAAACGCGTTTGAGAACATTGTGGAGAACTCTCAGGCATGCAGATTTCCTCACGATGTTTTCCTTCAACTCCGGAAAGTTAGAGGTGTACCTGGGATCGAACCCCCGACCTCCTGAAGAGGAGGCAGACGTCTTAACCGAGTCGCGAGCATAGCTAGTACTTACATACAAAAGGAAAAGGTGTCTGACTGACTGACTGATCTATCAACTCACAGCTTAAACTACTGGATGGATTAGGCTGTTGGCAGCAGATAGCTATTATGACGTAGACATGCGTTAGGAAAGAATTTTGGAAAATTCAACCCAAAGGGGGTAAAATAGGGGTTTGAAATTAGTGTAGTCCACGCGGACCAAGTCGCGGGCATAAGGTAGGTTTACAATTCTAAAAGTGCGACATATTGTAATCAAGGTAAAGTCAACTTTACCTTACAAGTCAGTTTCACTAACTTTTAGCTTTTTATTGATTTATTTAGTCAGACATTATTATTTTTGATTTATGTAGAAAATGTCTCGTTTCTGAGACTGTTTTTTTCCTGTCGTTCAAAAGTCAAATTAATTCGTTAAAAAGTGACAGAACACTTGTCAAATATCTAAATATAGCCAACGTTCTCTCGATATATTTTAATGCTGGCTTCCCATGGTGCGTGATTCTGCGGATTATCACGCACGGTTGGCGACCACGGACAGCCACGCGCCGCGCAAAAGGCTCACACGATGACGAGTACTTGTCTGCGCTACTACCGACGATACTCTTAGTATGGTGTGTCGGTGCGGGCTGGTCCATGTCCGTCCGTAATATTATCACGCACCGACGGAGTTGATATTGTAGATCGACGCATCGTGGCCTTGGAAGAGTATCGTCCGTACTCCGTGGTAGCGTAGCTATACGTCGCATTGTTGGCGTCGTCCGAGCCGTTTGCGCGGTGCGTGGCTGTCCGTAGTCGTCGGCCGTGCGTGATAATCTGCAGAATCACGCACCGTGGGAAGCCAGTATAATACCCACCTTATCACTCCACGTTATCTTTGCATTAAATTTATTCTTCCAGTTTGTCCATAACGGTGTACGTTGGATTATTTATTAATAATTTATTTTGATCCCATAATAGGATTCTGGCTTATAGCGCGTTCTCATTATTACTGTAGCGGCGCGGCGTCTACATAAAAATATGTATTTAATTAGATGATGCTCGCGACTTCGTCCGCGTGGATTTAGGTTTTTAAAAATCCCGTGGAAACTCTTTGATTTTTCCGGATAAAAAATTTCCTATGGCAATTTCCTGGACTCAAGCCACCTCTGTACCAAACATATGAATCGGGTAAACAGATGGGCCTCTAAGACTCCCGTGGGAACTCTTTGATTTTCTTTGATGTTTTTTACTCTGTACCAAATTTCATCGACAGACACGCTTTCGCATTTATAATATTATTAGTAATAGTATTGATGATTATCTTCTATTTTAAAACGGCACGGGAAATTATTCGGATCTGTCTAATGAAAACCCGCTCAAGTATTTCACTCGCATGCGATGTCGATGACTGCAGTGTAAACTATAGCACTTTAAAAGTTTCACCGCCCCGCTTCTTGTTTGTTTATCGGGGTCCTGATTTATTGCTGGCGTTGTTTGAAAAGTTGAAGTCAGTTCCAACCTTTTGATACTCTCACTTCTTAACTAAGTAGATACATTCTAGAACTACTAAATTACTTAAAAACAGAATTCAAATTTTTAGGGTTCCGTACAACAAAAGCAAATAAGGAACCCTTATAGGATCACTCTGTTATCTGTCTGTCGTGTGACCTAGAATCATGGGATTCGGACGTTAGGTAGGTCTTATAGCACAAGTAAAGGGGAAAATCCGATAACTGTGAATTTGTGCTTACGTCAAAACAATTGTTTTTTTTTTGTACGATGGTACGGAAACCTTCATGTGCGTTTTTTAAATTCATTAAAGGCACATGCTTGACAATCACACTTGATGGAAAGTGATGTTGTGGGCTAAGATGGGACGCGTTTACCTAGAAGATGCCTATTAACTCTTGTTTTAATGATATCCGGATCATATTTGGTAGGAAACAGTTCGCAGTAGAGCATTCCAAACCTTAGCCATGCGTGTGAGAAATAGGCAAAAATGTTTCGTGCGTGTAGATCACAGGTGTAGATGAAATGTCGACGACATAAGGATGGAAACTCGCCTGACGTCTTGAGGTTTTCACAAGCAACAAACATCCAGACATTATAAGGATTGGGACCAGCAACTTACGTATGAACTGTAGATTGGTATGTCAGTCAGTCAGTTTCTCATTATTATTAATTTATAATTGACAATAATATTGCAATAGGCATATTATTTTATGATAACTTAATAATACCTTATTTGTATGCGCCTATTATTCAAACTATGCGTGGGATTATGGCACGGGCGATAGATAAAGCGACGGGCGCCGCGGCGCGACCTCAAAGAATGTTGCAAAAATCCGGTCAAGTGCGAACCGGACTCGCTCACGAAGGGTTCCGTATCTAAGGGTACAAGATTGTGTACTTTTTATTTATTCTTAATTTGCATGGACGCCATATTTGTTATAACGGCAGAAGAAATACAAGACGCTCTTCACGTTTCATGAGATATAGCCTACTAACAGATAGACAGACGGACAGATAGTAGAAACTTAGTAAGGATCCCATTGGCCTTCGGGTACGGAATTCTAGAAAGTAAGCTTACCTTAGAGACATAAAGTACGGTCGTACGTACCTATTTATTGTTATGAAAGTACTTATAGTACGCGACAGGTCGAGATGGCAATTGGGGTGGGGACGCCCCGCACACCCTCGCTGACCCGGTGTTGACGAGTGCGGACATACACCGATTGCCGTCGCGAACTATAACTACTTATCTTCTTTACTCAATTCGTATGAAATAGTACAGTAGTATAACATAAGCGTCTAGACTCTAGAACTCTAGATCTTTAGATATGAAATCGTTGCCTCATTAGCAGTAAAACTTCTCAATAAATCCCTTTGTCCGTGTGTTTGTCAGAGTTGTCTTGAAAAGAAACTCGTCCCAATATGGAAGCTTGCTAGTGAAGGCGATGCCTTCACTGCGGGTGAATGAATGGACTACCTACCATTTTGTTTGTAAACAGCCGCATGGAGCCGGTTAGTTACTTGCGTCAGTAACTATCTACTGAAATGTGTGAGGTAAGTACCTACTACTGGTCGAATATTTAATTGAACTGACATTTCAAATTCAAAATATTTTTATTCAATTAGACTTTTACAAGTTCTTTTGAATCGTCAAAAGCATCTACCATTGGCTCTGAATGCCTTTCCTATCGAGAAGAACCAGCAAGAAACTCGGCGAAAAGTATTATTATGAGTGTCATTTCTATCAAATAAGTCGAAAATAAAGTAAGAAGTCCTAAATTCGGTCCTGAAACCTGATCGTAAACGTCGACCGTGCCGCACTGCTCTATAAAAATAACAAATTCAGCAGCCGCCTCGTGCAAGAAGATATTTTATGGGCAATACCTATTGCAATGTATAAAATGTGCTACGGGAAATAAACTGACTACAACGATGTCCCAAATACTGAACCTTTTGCTCCAAATAAAGATGTTTTCATCCTATTCTCGTCCTTTCTATTCCTTTAGCATCATCATTTGACTATTTCCCTGAGGCGGTCGTGAACGATTTGGTCTTTTGAGCAGCAGGTCTTGGGCTCTTGTGTTAATAATTCTCAATATTTTGGATACGCACATCTACATAGTTCTCTAAATTTTGTTCCATTGATTTATATTTTAAGTTCACCCTACTTATAGTACTATTTAAAAAAGTACAAAAAAAAATTACCGTTACAGGAAATTAAAAAAATAATCACGACTTTTGGAAGAGATTCAAGGATCTACTCTTTGTAAGAAAAATTGTTTTCAGTCACGTTTCTACTCAGGTCTTTATAAAAAAAAACTTGCAGTCTACGTGTCATAATTTTTAACTTGTGGGTTATTAAATACCGCAATAACTACTGATTTGTACGCAAAATAAATACATGTAATGTTTTAAGTAATCGCTAGACGCTTAATATAAGTGTGGTACTTATTTAGCTAAGCAGTTTATTAGTCATTGACCTTCGGAAAACATTTGACGACGGATAAAGGAAACAGGAGGCACTCGCTAAAACATTGACAACTTCTGCTTATTAAGTGATATTTTAACAAACTACTAAAGTAGGAACTGAAGTGCCATTTAAAGTTATAATATAAGTAAGAAAACGCGTTACTTATTAGTTACAGGTTTCCGTAAACATATCGTTTTTTAACCCCCGACCCAAAAAGAGGGGTGTTATAAGTTTGACGTGTGTATCTGTGTATCTGTGTATCTGTGTATCTGTCTGTGGCATCGTAGCGCCTAAACGAATGAATCGATTTTAATTTAGTTTTTTATGTTTGAAAGGTGGCTTGATCGAGAGTGTTCTTAGCTATCATCCAAGAAAATCGGTTCAGCCGTTTGAAAGTTATCAGCTTTTTACTAGTTACTGTAACCTTCACTTGTCGGGGGTGTAATAAATTTTTAATTTACACTTGTCCCTAAAGCATTGTAAAATTAAATTGGAGAACAACAACACAATGTTTCCTATGACAGTCAGTACAAAGTAGAAAACACCTTACTTACCATGTTATCTACCCCTTTGCACGAACATTCCTCTACGTTGCCAATAAAAAAGATAACAATGCCCCTCTACACCCCATCCTCCCCTGTAGTACATCCAATATGTCTACCAAGTTGCACTCCTCGTTCACCCTCCAAACATGCAGTTCACGCTAATATGAGTATTAACTGCTGAGAAATAAAGGTCATATTTGCTTAGTTAATTTCTATAGCAAATGAGGGTACTTTTAGATTTTTAGTCTGCACTAATGTACTAACGATGAAATATTGCGTGGCATAAAGGATCATTAACAGGAGTAAAGCTGAATTCACGCTACACCAAGCCTCGAAAGGATCGTAAACATATTTTTGCTATTTTTAGGGTTCCCGAAGTGTGCGAACTGGACCCTATTACAAAGCTCCTCTGTCCATCTGTCTGTGTGTATATTATGAACCGTAATGGGCAGAGAGTTGAAATTTTCAGATTGTGTATTTCTATTGCCGCTCTAATAACAAATAACAAAAATTTCAAAATGGCCGCCTTGCAAATTAAAAAAATAAAAAGTACAGTGCAGTACACCATATAAATATCATCATTTATATGGTGCGTTTTAAAGAATACAATCAAAACAGAAACAATCAGCGATAACAATCGATTCAATTGAACTTTTGAAATGCGACTTGAAAAGCCAATAATAATAATTCTTCCACTGAGGCTCTAAGTTAACATTTCAAGTTAACGGTAATTGAGCGTAAATCTGTCGTTTACTATGAAAGCGAATGGGACGTAAAATATGGTGATTTGATAATCCCATGCAATTTTAAGTAAATAATGGATTTACACAGTTTTCTTCAAAAGTGACACTCGGGGGCTCGATCACGGTAAAATATCTTAAATTCAAATTATTTTTATTCAATTAGACTTTTACAAGTGCTTTGAATCGTCAAACGCATCTACCACTGGTTCGTAATGCCCTTCCTACCGAGAAGAACCAGCAAGAAACTCGGCGGTTGCTCTTTTAAAAGATGTGAATTGCGATATATATTATGCCATGTATAAAAGTGATTGAAGTCATCTCTCTATTAACTAATTGTAACGATCCCCATTTAAAAAATAAATAAATATAACAATCTTGTAACATTACTTAGTGTTTCTATAAATAATGTATACTTTTTATGGAAGCACTATCATACCCTATTGATAAGTAGACGGAATGACACACATAACGTAAAACTAAGTGGTTTTTTCGTTGTGTCAAAAGCAGACTTGCTAAACATTCCCTGTTTGATAATTAAAAAAAAAAAAGTGCTTCCAATCTAAAACTTAAGATTACACGAGACAAGCCAGAAGTAAGTTCACAGACATTTTTAAAAGTCTATTTGTGCAAGATTTGCAGTCTACAGTTTCAATTTTCCGTTTGGCGTATTTTGTGAGGGAACTATCACCATCTCCCTGTTCTGAATCCCCCTGTATATCGATTGAGACAATCCGCTTTGTCATCAAAATAAATGGCTTCAAAGCACCCTTAAGTTTGATGCCATGTTGTTGATGTCTGATTGATCACGAAAGTCCGCTGCGGTTAATTTGAGGCAAATGGAACCAGGATTTGAAAAACGTTTTTTAACCCAACTACGGCAAAGCCAAAAGGAAGGATTCTGATTTTAGCAAGTATAAGTCATTGCATTTATAAGTCGTTGTTATCTGCCTGATTCTAGATCAACAGGAACTATCCTTAGCTAGTTTTTGACGGGTCTTGACAGACAGATAGACAGAGAAACAAGTGATTCTATAAGGGTTCCTTTTTTATATGGAGACACTGAACCTAAAAAGAAATATTTCCTGCTCCAGGAGAAAAAAGTTAATTCTTGGGCAAAGACCGAAGGGATCACGTCTTCCCTTTCGGTATGTGACTCGTTGCACTCGGATGAAGGTAATGAATAATTCAGTCGGCGTGCGTCGGGATATGAAGACGAACAGGATATAGATCCGGTCCACCCCAGTCGCAAGCCTTTAATAAGTCTAGGAACGGAGTTGAACGATTTATTAACGACTTTACGACCATAATAATATTGTATAGAAGCAGGCGTTACTTTGTGGAAGTCCATGATATACAAGAAACCAAAAGTTCAATTTACTATAATCCGCTAAACCACACAAATCTGTATGGTGCAACACGCAGCATGCGATAGGGATACACCACCCGCCCTCCCACTGCTAAACATGCAGGAAAAGCCACGAGTCTACAGTGCTTCAGCAAGCGCTTTCCGATTATAGAGACACTTGCCGGACTCCTAATTCTACATAGTCGTACTTCCGACATTCCCTTCCTTTTTGTGGGACGATCGTGAGGTATATGACGATCGTCTAGTCGTGCTTCCGAACTTCGCTTCCACTGCGTGAGACGTTGATAAGGGACGCGGCTCTCGTAACTTACTCGTACGATGGTATGAATATAGATACGTGTAACCCACGAACATCGATCATTCAATTCTACCGTCTCCGCCGACCTCCCCGTCTACTACGTTGGAATCTGTTATAACATATCAATTATGTTATATAACAATATCAATAAATAATTTATCGAAATATTACGTTATTATTTTTCTTGTCTCCAGATTTTGCTCTGTAATATATCAACCATAATTTTGTTGCAACTTATAAGGTACGCGGAGAATTTATATAAATCGTTAAAAATAATTGATTGCAACTCTGTGCACTGGAAAGGCAGCGTCGATTATAAGTGACCACCCAAAAAGGAGGCTTCAAGACGATTAAAATATCCGAATTAAATCCTCAGGGGATACATTATTTATGGGTATTAACCCATGCACTGAATATGGGTAGACGTGTGAATTTCCATGGAAACTAAGTTTTAACTGCAAAAAAATACGGGTTTTCATACAAAATGTATGAACGGAAAAAATATCCGATTTCTCTTCTAAATGTTAACATTTAATTTCATCATATTGTAATGAACCAGAATAATTTTAATGTTACATATAAGATTCACTAATCTATTTGCACACCAATACCTGCTAGAATGTGTAATGTAACTCAATGAATGTAAGACCTACTTGTACACACGTTCCAGCGAATAAACCATTATTTATTTATTTAATAACCCTTAGAATACTGTCAAAACTATTAAACTGGAATACAATGTGCACGGCATATGTAAAGTATGGACGCAAAAACCTCCCAAAAAGTTTTTGGACAGCAAACCAGGGGCCAAAGATGCTTAGGAAGACCTTAGAGGTCGGTTTCTCTCTCACTCTCCTAAATATATATCCTGTAGAGTAGCGATAGACAGGAAACTTGAGATGAAATATGAAATGTAAGTACATACAACGGAATATGCTACTGTATCAAAAACTATGTTCAAAGCAAAAACACAAATGAAGATACATTAAAAATATTTGAGTACATTCATTATTTTAAAGCTTAAATGCCGAAACAAAGAGTATCACAATTTAAAACGTTCCAACACTAACTGTTTTTATTTGCATCTTCATACCATTAATAAACACATTCTGGCTTGCGGCCATACTCATAACAATAGTTACGACTTGTGAAATCTGTGACATCTTAAAAGACTAAGCTGAGATACTGTGTAAAGTTCTGTGCCCACTGCACAGGATGACGTGACTATAGAGCGGAATTCACTTTACGAAATTAGTTTCATTATCAATTGCACGTGTAAAGTAAACGTCTTATAAATAAGACGGTTATCAATTGCACGTGTAAACGTCTTATAAATAAGACTTAATAACCTTATTAGTCTTATTAATAATTGATAATGAAATTATATAGTGAAACTAATTTCGTGCCACTAATTTCGTAATGTAAATTCCGCTTTAACGTCAAATCATGATAATTATCGACTAAACTAATATTTGAATCACATTGTACGAGATAAAATCTTGAAACGAAATCCTAGTATATTTTAACTCATTAGGTTTTTGTCAGGCTCTCATCAAGCGCAAACCAATGCATTGGGGTAATTAAAGTGTTCTTGAACTCTTGTTCTTTTTAACATTTTTGCCAAAGATTTGATCCGAGTTGTATAATATATTATAATATATGATTAAAAATAGCCTTTGTCACTCTCCTGGCCTTTAAATATACCTATTTATCCATACAAAAAATCAAGTCCGATCCGTTGCTCCGTTACGTAAGATTGAAGGACAAACCATCAAACAAACTTTTGCATGATATCAGTTATACCTAGTGATGAGTAAGGATACTGTTATATTATATGATTAGACAGCTTAGTGGATCATTCTACTACACCTTCAAGGATCTATACAACTACATTATTTTCACGTAACGTCGGCTCGAGTTTAGTTACATGTATGTTTCTTATTCAAACAAGGTATGGTAATGGTGCGGTATTTCAAAGAGGACAGATGCCTTATAAACCTTTAATGAATAATGATAAACGGTAAACACCATGGCTATGGAGCTAAGTGTACCTATTTGCTACTTATTGGCAAGTCTACACGAAGTATGCAGTTTCTCGTTATGGCCAACATTCTAAACCGGATATTATCGCAAACTGACTGACAGCTGACAGTTCCAAACAGCTTGTAAACGCCTTTTTGGACTGAAACATAACGAAAACATATTTGATTGACTTCAAACGCAAGCTTATACCGTTTTTCTCGTAGTAAAGCTTTTTAATGAGAATACCCTAAATGCCTCTCAGACAAGATCTTGTCGTTTAGGAGAGACAAGTACTAACTGCATGGTGGACTTATTTAGCTTGTAGTCTACTGTACTGATTAGTATCTAGTAGGATAGGTACTTTGTCTAAAAAACCGGTTGAGTGCATTATTAAAGTAAAGTACGCGACAGGTTGAGATGGTAATCGGGGTATGAGGGGGGGGGGGGGGGGACGCCCCGCACACCCGCACGTCACCGGCGTTCATCCGCAACGGATAAGCGTGCGGGGCGTACCAACCCCGGTTGCCATCTCAAACTGACGCGCACTACAGTCGTTTCATAAACTACTAGCTGACGCCCGGGACTTTGTCCGCGTGGATTTAGGTTTTTCGAAATCCCGTGGGAACTCTTTGGTTTTCCGGGATAAAAAGTAGCCTATGTGCTAATCCAGGATATTATCAATCTCCATTCCGAATTTCAGCCAAATCCGTCCAGTGGTTTTGAATTTTGCATGAAGGAGTAACAAACATACGTGACAAACTTTTGCCTTTATAATAGTAGACTAAGTATCTACATTTGACGTCTGCCAATGTAAGTGAAGCCTCGACAAGCTTTATAACTGTCGTGAACTGCAGTATAGCTGTATAGCACATCTCTGGTGGAGGAGCAGCCTTAGTCCCATGTAAAGTATTACGATCAGCTGTCAGTAGGACAGCCGGCAGGCGCCGTCGCCTCTTTGTGCAACTCCGTGATGGACGTATGAATCGATCTCACGCGCGAGATATTGTAGTACTTTATGCTGACTTGTACTGGAGAGCTTTGTTATAATAAGAACAACTTTGAGTGACGGTTTGCAGTTAAGAAATATATTTACATGCAAACCCTTGAAAAAAATAAAATATTTGAGGTATACTCCCCCTGATAATTGACCCTAATTATAATGTATAATTAGTTTATAGTCTTATTATTATTACAATAGCTATCTAACATATTTTTTTCGTGCTTTCGAGGGTTCCGTACCTCAAAAGGAAAACCGAACTGTTATAGGATCACTTTGTTGTCTGTTTGTCTGTCTTTCCGCCTGACGTGTCTGTAAAGAAAACTTATAGGGTACTTCCTGTTGACCTAGAATCCAGGTAGGAAGGTCTTATAGCACAAGTAAAGGAAAACATCCGAAAACCATGAATTTTAGTTGTTAGATCGCAAAAGAAATATGTATTAATGAACAAATAATAATTAGTATTTTCAATTTTTAAAGTAAGATAACTCTACCAAATAGGGTATCATATGAAAGGACTTTACCTGTACATTCCAAAACAAGTTTTTATTTATTTTTATGCATAATAGTTTTTGATTTATCGTAGGTACAAAATGTCGAAAAAATACGCGAGGACAATACGAAACCTTCGGTGCGCGAGTATGACTCGCACTTGACCGGTTTTTTTTTAATCTCAGTATGGATACGATTCGGACCTCCGTGTGGTCAATCGATAGTCTCTGAAACATTAAAAAGCGCCAAGATGTTAATTTTCAATGAGACGACCACAGTTTTACGATCCTATGCGGAGCGCTCGTAAAGCCGTTAGTTATGTTCACCGCTCACGTCACAATATGTAGGTACGGGAAACACGCGCGCGCGCTTAACTGTTCACCCGAAGGTCACTCTTTCTTTGGGCTTTTATGGTTTTAATCACCATTTAATCGCCCACGAAACCACATTGTATCTTATTTGTATTTGGAGTCGTAACTGTTTTTAAGTGTTTTTTGAAGAACAACATAATAGGCTTAAAGATTTCGTATAATATGTAGAGGAAGCGATCAAATATGAAAAGTATGCTTATTATGGAATAATACTACCGTTTAAAATACTTAAATATTCCTTAATAGCACTCTATTCGAAATTGTAAGCTCCTATTGAGATTACTTCAAGAAGAAGGAAAGAAATAAAAAACGCTTATTCTTTGAAAGTTGTGCCACACATCACCAGTTGTACCGATCTAAGGGTTTGTTATCCCAGCGCCTCTAACACGGGCATTAAAGTATTATTTCTAGGCTTTCGGGAGAGGTTTGAATAGAAACACAGTCATACCGTTACAAGCTGTATTCCCACTGAATCACGCATCTACATATTATAACACAAAGCATTCACAAATTCTGAAAATCTGAGGTTGTCTTGTAGATAGATCGTCTTTGCACCCTTGCGTAGAGTTTCTTCTGTATCTTGTATTGTCTTCCTGTGCACAAAAAGATAAATAAATGAACCCTGGATTAGACATAATAATATTTCCATCATTCCTTTGGTCAGAAAACTTACATTAAAAACTCAGTTGCTCACGAACTTGTAGAAGATTGTGTTTCTTGACTCAAGGCAATACAAGTTGTATGTGTATTTGCCTAAATATTGAGTCAAGAAACATTTACTTTGCTTAGCAGAAACAGTACCAACATCTATTTAGATAAAAATGCACAAGTCAATAAAGTGCAGACCTTGCAAATATTGGGTTCCAGTAAAGACTTTTTATAGCATTTCTATGTTTAGTTCGGCCCTAACTTCTAGCGATTGACCCAAATGTCACAAATCGATTTCCAATGAAAGTTTCAGCTGAAGAAATTGGCTGCTTGATAAAGGTCAAACCTATTCCTAGAATTTCTTGGAAATGAGAAATTCCAATATTTGTCTTGCAACTGTCTTCGAATAAGATTTTATAAAGAAGCTACCCCACCCACTTTTTATCGGTGAAATTACTGAAAACCTTTTTTCAATTTGGAAAGCAGGCGGGCCACCTGATATTAAGTGATTACCGCCGTCCATGAACATTACGTACATAAATGAACGTTTGCAGCACTAGAGGAGCCGCCAATGCCTTTCAGGAATTTTTTGATCGTCCCTTGAATAACCCTATGTTGAAATCCAGTGGAAACACTGCCGAAGGGTGTTGTTCCACAGTTTGTAGGTATGTGCGTGGAAAAAAGATGGTGGTGATAATTTGGCGCAGGGACATCTTACTTACTAGGATTTGGTTAAAATGTTGCAGTTATTTGGGTTTTGTGTGATTCTTACCCAATAAAAATCCAACGCTGGCTAATCTCAACGCTTATTTAATTTTATATTCGTACACCGGGGGATCGTACAGGTCTGCCCCTATATAATCGAAATTCCACGGAACCATACGAAGTGATTACCTTCCATGTTTCTAGTATGCACTGCTAGAAGAATATGGAAGCCTGTTTTTGAAGTCTACATAAATTATAATGTTGGCTATTTCATTCTTTTCAGTTCTGCTGAGCGAGGCCATCTTAACAGACGACACGCTCGAAGACAAAACCCTGAAGATCACAGACTTCGGCTTAGCGCGGGAGGTGTACAAGACCACGAGGATGTCGGCGGCGGGGACGTATGCCTGGATGCCACCTGAGGTAAGAAAGAAAAATGCTATTAACGCTATATAATATATATATATTCGTCGGAACATATGGCCAGTATTTAACCAGGTGATGACGGCCTACCTGGCGCAGTGGTGAGCGCTGTGGTTTATTAGTGGGAGGTCCCGGGTTCGATTTCCGGAAGGGGTTTGGAATTTTGTAATTTCTAAATCTCTGGTCTGGTCTGGCGTGAGGCTTCGGCCGTGGCTAGTTACCACCCTACCGGCAAAGCCGTGCCGCCAAGCAATTTAGCGGTATGATGGCGTGTAAAAACCAAAGGGTATGGGTTTAGTAAAAAACTGTCATACCCCTAAATGTTTAATCCGCTTTTATCTTAGACTTCATCACTTACCACCTGGTGAGTTTGCAGTCAAGGGCTAACTTGTATCTGAATTTTAAAAAATCTCATTTTTTGTGATTGGCTGAATTTATGGTATACTTGCTGCAGCAGTGCATTTTAATCAATGGTGAGAGAGTATCAGCCAATCAGTTTATTGCGATCGTAATACTCATGGCTATCAAATGTCAATCTACGGCAGTAACCTCCAGCTGTATTTTCTGTACTTGCATCTGGTTCCACGAAGTGCCTGGAAGGAAAGAAACAACCCTAATAACAAATAAATACATAACAATTTAGAAATAAAGTAAAAGTTAAACTATTTGCCCAAATTCCGACTACCTTCGAACCCTTTCTATTCCAGGTGATAAAAAACTCAACTTTCTCGCACGCATCCGACGTTTGGTCCTACGGTGTGCTTCTATGGGAGTTACTCACAGGAGAAACGCCATACAAAGGAATAAACGCCATGGCTGTGGCATACGGGGTGGCTGTCAACAAACTAACACTACCAATACCCAGCACGTGTCCCGAATCTTGGAGAGTGCTGATGGAAGGTGAGCTATATTCTTTAAGAACTAGATGTCAATGGTTGGAAGCATGTACGAATAAAACCTGGTCTCCAACTAAGCGGAGTGAATGGGAGATTTGTTAAGTCGAGCAAACAGATTCTTAATAAATGGCGTAGAAAAATTTCGTCATCTATTAAATTTAACATCATGTTCATCATCATTACTTAAGATGCACATAAATGAAAAGTTAAAGGTGCGTGCCCGGGATCGAACCACCGACCTCTGATCAGGAGACGGATGTTTTAACCACTAGGCTATTAACGGTGAAGGAAAACACCGTGAGGAAACCTGTTTGCTTAAGAGTTCTCCATAATGTTCTCAAGGGTGTGTGAAGTCTGGCAATCAGCACTTGGCCAGCATGGTAGATTATTAACCCCTTCTCATTCTGTGAGAAGACCAGTGCTCAGTAGTGAGCCGGCGGTGGGTTGATCATGATGATTATGATTAAATATCTGAGTATCTTAAGTGCTAACCGGGCCTTACCAAGGTGAATATTGTGCTGTCTATTAAAATCGTTTGAACCTTTGAAATTCCCTTGCCCTTGAATTGAACTTTATTTCAAACGTAGTATTGTATTGCATAGTTGCCCCATTAGTAGATAATGGCATTTCACCAGCAGTATGCACATTGCGTAAGCATTTCTTAAGTCACTTAAAGAGTTAAGGCCGGCTTAGGAGGGAGACCTCGACCTTGTATCTATCATATTAAACTCTTATGTAGCAAACTTTCATCACATGTTTACCTTATTTGAATGCGTAGTATTGAACTGGAAACTCTCTCTATAGTCGTATTCCTCAATACTGAGGGTCGTGACCGCTTTCCATATTAATCCTATAATGGTCCTTCCGCATACAACTCTACTAAGAGAACGAGATTTCGACTCTTAGGTTAATTAACAGTAATTATTATCAGCGTTATGTTAGTGATAATAACCGGGACCGATAGCTGAACGTGCTCTCTGAGGCACGGAGTAAACGGTAAGGCCAAATTCGGACCTCTGAAGTCGGTCACCCATCCAGTTACTGACTAGGGTCAACGTTGCTTAACAATCACAATCGATTGATATGCTTTGTAATAACTAGGCAACTCGTCCCTCCGGTACTGGCACTGTTAGATGTAATATACTACATCTAACAGTGTGAACAGTGACATTTAAACGTAGGGTGAGCGATATTTGTATATTATATTATATTTCCGTAGTTTGAAGGCAACTTTAGTGTTTCTCTCAAATTGAGTGTACATTTTACTATCCAGATAATAAATTATGATAATTTGTTTTCTAGAACTGTGTTGAACATATTTCCTTTACCCATTGTTTGTCTCTAAATTTTCGAAAAATTTATTCCCTCCAGCGTGCTGGCGCTCCAACCCTCGGGAACGGCCGATGTTCCCGGAAATACTGGAACAGTTGGAAAGGATCCGGCAGTCAGAGTTCACGCGAGCGCCGCACGAATCCTTCCACACCATGCAAGATGGATGGAGGCTGGAGATCGAGGAGGTTCTACGGGATCTCAGGAGAAAGGAGCAGGTAAGAGCAAAAAACTAAATAATAACATTTTTGGAAGCGAATATACCAATCAAGTCCGTCCGTCTTTATTCTTGGATAGTAAATTTCCAATATAGAATTGAGAGAATTAAAAGACAGCTAGGTATATTCATGATTAATAATTAATTAAAGTAATTCTTGCTATTAAAAAACATTTAGAAAATATTTTATTGCTAGATTTTTCATAATATGTACCTAATGTAAAATTTCATCTTATTCCATTATATTAGAAAAAGCTTTACTGACAAGTAATTATAGTAGTGGAATATCATTTAGTGAAAATATTCTATGAAAAACCACAATCGTGAAAATCAATTTAAATATTTATATACTAGCTGATGCCCGCGACTTCTTCCGCGTGAATATAGATTTTTAAAAATCCTGTGGAAAGTCTGTGATACTCCGGAATAAAAAGGAGCCTATATCACTGTCTAGGTTTTTAACTGTACCCATGCAAAAATCACGTCAATCCGTTGAGTTAAATAAATAACCAACATACCAACAAACGAACACGTCTTCATTCCTCATACGCATGGCTAAGGTTTGGAATACTCTTCCGCGATCTGTGTTTCCTACCAATTACAATCCGGGTATCTTTAAAACAAGAGTGAATAGGCACCTTCTAGGTAAACGCGTCCCATCTTAGACCACATCATCACTTTCCATCAGGTGTGATTGTGGTCAAGCGCTTACCTATAGTAATTAAAAAAAAAAAGAACACTTTCGCATTTATATTATGGGTACTAATAAAAGGAAAAGCTAACTGACTGACTGATCTGATCTATCAACGCACAGCTCAAACTATTGGACGGATTGGGCTGGGCAGGCAGATAGCTATTATGACGTAGACACCCGCTTAGAAAGGATCTTTGAAAATCAACCCTTGAAGGGTTAAAATAGGAGTTTTAAATTTGTGTAGTCGCGGACGAAGTCGCGGGCATAAGTTAGTTTGATTATAATACCATTGTAAAATTGTAAATGTTTTGATTAACATGAAAACGTTGTTATTAATATGGGCCTGTATGTTCCTTCATAATGCAACATAGGAATGCAAAACAATAGAGGAGGTTAGTGTACCATGTTGTCACCTTGGGTTCTTATGTTTACTTTCGCTAAACATGTTTATTCGCTTTGTTATTGATGTTTAGTGTTTATTTTGATACTTTTTGATTTAATTTGAAACTAAGCTTGTTATATACGTTTGATACCAAGTAGACAAAGTAGACCAGGCTTTGTGACCAGATTCAGAGTGTTATACGGGGGTTAACCAGAACAGCAAAACGAAATATAGTACCTACTGATGATTTTTATGACATTAAAAACTAAATTGAAAAGATTCCTGTATTTTTTAAAAGTTCACAATACATTACAAATAAACATCTGACTGACGCTAGAGGTTCGTTGTATTGTACATGTCTATAACAAGCTTCGTTTTAAATCTTCATTCTAGTTCCGTTAGTGTATTTTTTTATGGGTTGTAGGTCTTCTTCCGACCTTGAGCCGACGCTTAAATACCATGTACACTGGTCTAAAATGTTTCAAAACACACCCTTCCTAAAACGATCGTTTCAGGAGCTAAGGTGTCGTGAAGAGGAACTCACCCGGGCGCAGTTACAGCAAAGGCTAGTGGAACAAAACCTAGCCCAGAAGGAGCGGGAGCTGGAGATGAGGGAGATCGACCTCGCCGCTCGGGAGCTTCATATCCTGATCTTTGCGAGCAACATGTCTCATAGCCAGCCGCCGCAGCCCAATAAACGCAAGGGTGAGTTGGTTGAACTTTCAGCATGATCTGAGGAGTTACAGCAAAACCTAGACGAATAGAAATTAGCCCAAAAAGAGCGTGAAATGGAGTTTCGGGAGATCGACCATAGCCTAAATACGAGGGTTAGAGTGGCTGAACTTCTAGCATGTTCTGAGGGGTTACAACAAACACTGCTGGAACAGAACTTAGCCAGAAAGAGCGGGAGCTGGAGATGCGAGATTGCATTGGATAGTAGAGATATTGACTAACTAAACTTTTTAAATCGTGAGACAACGTGCTATTATTTCAATTCTCTATTTATGTAAAACCATTGTTAAATTTGCAGGCAAATTCAGCAAGATAAAGTTGCTCAAGAAGGACACGATCTCATCCCCGCTCGACTTCAGGCACACCCTCACAGTCCGGCCCTCAGACGACGAGTCCAGCGTGAAGCAGTTGGTGGCAGTCGCTACAGACACGCCTCCGGGCTCGCCCGCCATCATGAGGGCTATTGCTCGTGAGTACACACGATCTCATCCCCACTAGACTTCCGGCACACCCTCACAGTCCGGCCCTCAGACGACGAGTCCAGCGTGAAGCAGTTGGTGGCAGTCGCTACAGACACGCCTCCGGGCTCGCCCGCCATCATGAGGGCTATTGCTCGTGAGTACACACGATCTCATCCCCACTCGACTTCCGGCACACCCTCACAGTCCGGCCCTCAGACGACGAGTCCAGCGTGAAGCAGTTGGTGGCAGTCGCTACAGACACGCCTCCGGGCTCGCCCGCCATCATGAGGGCTATTGCTCGTGAGTACACACGATCTCATCCCCACTCGACTTCCGGCACACCCTCACAGTCCGGCCCTCAGACGACGAGTCCAGCGTGAAGCAGTTGGTGGCAGTCGCTACAGACACGCCTCCGGGCTCGCCCGCCATCATGAGGGCTATTGCTCGTGAGTACACACGATCCCATCCCCACTCGACTTCCGGCACACCCTCACAGTCCGGCCCTCAGACGACGAGTCCAGCGTGAAGCAGTTGGTGGCAGTCGCTACAGACACGCCTCCGGGCTCGCCCGCCATCATGAGGGCTATTGCTCGTGAGTACACACGATCTCATCCCCACTCGACTTCCGGCACACCCTCACAGTCCGGCCCTCAGACGACGAGTCCAGCGTGAAGCAGTTGGTGGCAGTCGCTACAGACACGCCTCCGGGCTCGCCCGCCATCATGAGGGCTATTGCTCGTGAGTACACACGATCTCATCCCCACTCGACTTCCGGCACACCCTCACAGTCCGGCCCTCAGACGACGAGTCCAGCGTGAAGCAGTTGGTGGCAGTCGCTACAGACACGCCTCCGGGCTCGCCCGCCATCATGAGGGCTATTGCTCGTGAGTACACACGATCTCATCCCCACTCGACTTCCGGCACACCCTCACAGTCCGGCCCTCAGATGACGAGTCCAGCGTGAAGCAGTTGGTGGCAGTCGCTACAGACACGCCTCCGGGCTCGCCCGCCATCATGAGGGCTATTGCTCGTGAGTACACACGATCTCATCCCCACTCGACTTCCGGCACACCCTCACAGTCCGGCCCTCAGACGACGAGTCCAGCGTGAAGCAGTTGGTGGCAGTCGCTACAGACACGCCTCCGGGCTCGCCCGCCATCATGAGGGCTATTGCTCGTGAGTACACACGATCTCATCCCCACTCGACTTCCGGCACACCCTCACAGTCCGGCCCTCAGACACGCGTCTGGGTCTGAAAAAGATGTAGTCGAATTTTAATTTAAACAACCCAGGGAATGTTAATTTGCCTTGTTTAGTTAAAAAATCTGCTATAGTAATAAAGTTTCAGTTCAATAAAATATGTTTGTTTCAGTGCCAGCGGACGGCGTGAAGGGGAAGACTTGGGGTCCGTCGACGGGGCACCAGCGTGCGCGCGCCCACCTGCCTCTACCCGCGCTGAGGCCGCGCGCGCACCGCCCCTCCACCTCCGCGCCGCACCTGCCGCCGCACGCGCCGCGCGCCTCGCCGCCCGTCACAGGTACCCCGCCACACTACACAGTACACACCATGCCACACCTCACCACACTCCAACCACACTCAACACCTGAACAAACTTTAAACCACACTCCATATATTATTTCATCATATACCACACTTGACATCTAAGACAACATAATTTAAGTCGACACCACTTACGGGTGTTAAGAACCTATGTAAATATCCAAAAGTTATATTGATTTAAAAATCACATTTTCCACCATACTCCAAGTTCCAACCACTGCATGTGTCACCAGTTCACCACACACCACACCACACTCTATGCTTCTCCACACTTTACACTCAACACCTGACCACAATCGACACCAACCACACTTCTCACCACACATCGACCACTATGCATGCTTCACCACAATCTACACCTCACCACACTACACACCACACTGTATTACACTACACCACTGTCCATACTTCACCACACCACACTCTATACTCAACACAATTCTACCTCACTCATACCATACCACATTTCACAGCTCACCATATTCCACACTACACCCGTAGAACACTATACCACACTCAAAGAATGATAACCCACTTACTACTATATATATGAATTGTATCTTAATCTTTTTATCCAATAATTTTCAGAATATTTATACAGAACATCTAAATGATTTATGGATTTAATGAATTATTAGATCGACTAGCTGTATATTCTAACTTGTCTATTGATATGTGTTCATAGTAAACATATAAGTTGCTCGCTTTTGGGCATACATCACATGTTGCAAGCTATTTAAAAAAAAATTGGGAAACATGCCATGGGTGCCTTAACTCGTAAAAAATTTAAACATTTGCTTTAGAAACCAAATTATAAATATATTATAATCCTTTAGATATAATGACGGGTATGCAACCATTTTAAATATCTGTTTAAAAATCCATCAACCTGTATGTTTACATACCTAGTAAATGTAGTATAGTAGTTGCATAGTTACTTTATCGTATTAGTGTTTTGTCTTCTTCTTTCAAGTGTCAATTTACTGACGACAGAAAGAGTAACTATTCATTCGCTATACAACGTTTTTTAGCAAGGCAGATAAAGGGAAAAGATAGACCGATAAAGGTAGAAAGATACCACTGCATGAAATAGTATATAGTATATAGTAGTATAATATTGTTTTGACTTTTCAGTCAGGCCATGAAAATCTCAAAACAATATTAAAATATTATTACTTTAAGTTATGGTAGTGGAACCTCTGCTCTTTTAAACCTTTTGCATTTTTGAAAACTTCCGCGATTTAGAGTAGGTTCGATCTTTTTTCAGACTAAAGTAACGTGCAAATGTCACTATACAGTGTAACAGTTGTTCTGTTTGGTGGCCAAAGTATGGCCGCCAAACAGAACAATTGTTTGACAATCTTTTATTGACGTTGTGCCAAGTAGTTAGTGCCATAGATTCTTATCTCTGCCACATATAATCACATTTCCACCGAAAATGCCCGCCTAAAAGAACAGCTGTATTAAAGCCGCAATCTTTTATCGTGATGTTTAAGTACCAAGTAGTTAATAGTAACATAGATTAAAACGAAACTTTCAAGGATTGTCAAGGATCCCACTGATAAACATGCTTTTTCCCGAAAACTCCGTCTAACTTTTCCCTATTCTGTACTTTAGGCTTCTCTCAAAGGATTAGTAAAATACGAATTAAACTGCTTACTATAAATATAAACCGCGGGCACAGGGCACATAGCAATAGGCGCGATCGAGGAGACGAAGCGAAAACCGCGAAAGTCCAAATCGCAAGTACGAACCACGAAGAAGGCCGACATGGCGAAAAAGAGGTCCGGCAGCCACGACGACCTCCTCCACGACAACGAACCGCGCAAGAACCGATTCCTTCTTTGCCCCACCTTCACCTCCACCGCCGATTTACCCCACCACTACGACACGGTCTTCGACACTCCCCCATGTCGTAAAGGAAGCGGGGAAGTCAAGAGGAACTTCTTGAAAAGCATAAGGTCGAATAGCTTGGCTGGGTTGTTGGCGGTGGCGGGGAATTTATCCTCTGAAACAACTGAGTTGCTTAGGGACGACTAGGTTTTTTTTTTAATATTTAGAAGAAAATAGGACGGTTTTTTTTTTTGAAAATTTTGATTTTGATTAGTGGAAGAGAGTTGTTTTATTTTTTACTAGCGATCTGCCCCGGTTTCACATGAATAGGACTGATCATATCTATAGGTGAATGACTTCTGGTAGATGGACAGACATCTAATCTAGTACAGACAGCTCAAAACTTTTGGAGAGGAACTATTATTGTTTCTTCTATCTTTTTTTTACAAAAAAATTGTAAGAAATATTAGTTTTTTTTTAAATACGAGTATATCTATATAGCTATAGCATCACATCTTTTGGAGGTTTCTGATTTTTTTAATTTGTAACGTTTATTTAAAAAAATAAATCAACTCTTTTCAAACTAGCAAAATATCTGAACTCTGAACAGACAGGTATAACCTATCATGAACACTGAATAGGAATTAGTAAGCGAATGTACAAATTTTGTTGCCATATCAAAGACATATCATTTTATTAACATTCCTCGTACAATTTGCATTTGATTTCTTTATAAATTGCCCTGTTATTCACTTCAACAATATAAACTTCGGCATGTCTTTAAAAGGAACAATTTTAATTACGTCACACGTAAAAAAATTACCTTGATTTATGAAAAATCCTAAAACTAATAATAGGGATGATGACTACTAGTCAAATCAGCAACTTTTTATCAAACCTGAAAACGCTCGCTTAGTATGGACTTCTTTTTAACCCCGACCCAAAAAGAGGGGTGTTATAAGTTTGACGTGTGTATCTGTGTGTCTGTGTATCTGTCTGTGGCATCGTAGCGCCTAAACGAATGGACCGATTTTAATTTACTTTTTTTTGTTTGAAAGGTGGCTTGATCGAGAGTGTTCTTAGCTATAATCCAAAAAAATTGGTTCAGCCGTTTAAAAGTTATCAGCTCTTTTCTAGTTTTCTTGTAGAAAAGAAGGTTAGATAACCCTTAGGTTCATAATATTCAAGTGTCAATTGACAAATGTCAAGCTGTCAAGATGAACGTTGCCTAGATATACATCATTGTTTATTTGAAAATGATGTTTTGGAAAACTCAGATACTTTGGATCGTAGGCGCGGAATAGTCCAAGAAAATCGGTTCAGCCGTTTGAAAGTTATCAGCTCTTTTCTAGTTACTGTAACCTTCACTGGTCGGGGGTGTTGAAAATTTTTAATTTGCACTTGTCGTCGGAACAACACGCAATAGAATAACGTTCTAAGATGGTTGTCGTAGTAACTTTTTTCTTCACGCCCATTCAACAATGTTTTCATTTTACTCCTAGCCTTTTATATTTTGAAAAGGATGCCAATGCTAATTGCTTGCTAACTTTTGGTCAGTTTAAGTTTTGTAAACATAATATTATGCCCTTTGCTGTACATGATGAAAGACATTTTCTGTTATTTATTAATTATTACCACACTTGTAATTTTTATTGAAAATAACGGTTTTCAATGTCAACACCAAGGCAACATGAAGAAATAGGGTCAAAATTTCTGTGACGTAATTAATAGATAGATAGTCCCTAAATGAAATACTTTTACTATCATAACCTTACTCGTCCCTAAGCATCATTTTGTGTAATGTAAATTATTTTCACTCGAAGTTCCAAGGATTTGATACTAGTATATAAGATTAGTTTAAGATTAAAAAAGAAATAAAAAAGACTTATTTTTCTTAGGTATATTAATTAGTCGTAGCATTTAGAACCAGTGTTTTGTCCGTGTCTCCCAGACTATATCCCCAAAACATTGATTGAAATGCAATAATTCCTTACTTTGTAAGTTGCAACCGGTATAAATACGAAAGGAATTGGCGTAATGTTGTCTATATTCAAACATAGCTTCCCCGTTTAAAATATCTCCCGTTTGTAACGCATTTATCTCACTAGGTATAGTTTTGAACTGGGTTTCTATTCAACAGACAAAATTTAAAAAAGCAAGCACTAACAGATTATGCTAAACTTGAATTTAAAACAAGTAATTTATAATAGTTTTTAAAACCCGACTGCGGGTTGCATCATCAGACCTGGTGTTTATAATTAAAATGTAAAAAAATTAAAACGATTATTAGAACTGCCCTTTTCAAATTAACTACATAATGGCGTCGATTCAAATTTTTTTCTGTTTCTTTTTAATAGTGCTAAAAAAGGACAGAAGATGAATTTTAAATTTAAAGACTGAATTTTAGTGCACTCTACAATTAATAGGCTCACGACTGGCACCTAAAGTCACGAGGTTTGACTGTTCTAAATTAAATTAGGCTTGTCTGTCCTTTTCTTATTACATTGGTATGAAAAAGATGCGAATACTCTAAAATTTAGTTGCGCTCAGAATTAGTACCAATATTGGTTTTTGCATCAGTTAGGTGTGATTTAAATTCTACCCCCTTAAAAAGATTCAAAATCTAGATTTTTTTTAAAGTTTTTATTTGTGCTGGGTGTAGACTTACTTTTTGTTTTGTCTGTCGATTTGAAATCCGGTTTTAGATTAAGGGTATTAATGTATTGTTGATTGAGTACTTTTAGATTATAATATTTTGTGTTCAAGATGTCGCCATTATTTTATCTTTTGATTTAAAATCGGAAATTTAAAAAAAAATTGGCTATTTGCTGTGTTAGAAATGTTTGGTAAGAATGGTTGGTGTTTTAGCATATTATAGCGTAGAGTTATAGGTTAGAAAATCTTATTAAAGACTTGAATGAAATGTTAATTTAGGCGGACTGAAATAAACTTTTGCATCTTGCCAGTTTAAAAAGTTACATGTTGCGTTTTAAAAGGTTAGTTCAAGCAAGAAAATAGAGAAAAAAAATGACAAAAAAAGTTTGTTATTAACCTTTTTCGATGGCACAGTAACTTATTTATTCCTAGATAAAGTTTTTTTTTTCAATAATTTTTGTTTTGTTTTCTCGCTGCACTAAAGGAACCTCTCAAGATAATCTGCCATACCCTTGTAAGTACATATATTGCCTTTTCAAATTTATATTTTGCTGTAATGTTATGTGATGTAAATAATTTCGGTTGATACAGAAACACAACATTTTTTAATGAATTTTCTTCAAGTACAAAAGTAAAGATAAAAACTATAAATGTACAGTAGTAACCAAACAAAAACTAATGTGTTAAATAATATATTTGATTGTTACTATTGATTTTAAAAGGATTTAACAATTTATTGAGTATCAACGGTTTTTAACCGACTTCCAAAAAAGGAGGATTTTTTTTTTGTTTAGATTATGTCTAAACCAAAATTATTTATGTTGCATCTTAATTTTTTCCAAAGGTTTCTAGAATGCTAGACGACATCATTAGAAATTGATTGATTTAAACTATACCGCACAATAATGTCACAAAAGTGCTTACAAAATTATTAAATATTGGCTGTTTTTAAAATGTAAACAAAAAATGAAAAACTATATTTTAGGTTAAATTTTGTTTTTAAAAATGAATGCTGTGTGATACGTCGAATTTGTTTTATATTTGAGTGCGTTTTACGTAGAATCATATTAGTTTTTATCGTATTTTTATTGTATCTGTATTTTATATTATTAGTTTGACAGTTGTTTTTTTTTTATAATTTGTAAATTGTAAGCATTTGTTTGCTTCCGGCCTGAATTTTCGTATATTTAGTTTAAAATAAGTTGCTATGCATGCTTTTCAGTTCATAGTTACGCTAAAATACGTTATATTAAGTCCAAATATTATTATTATATATGTATTTGTCGTACTTACTTATTCGTTAGTTAATTTTCGCTTCGACTCTTTTCCCCCGACACGCTTTCAAATGTTTACAATGGTATAGTAATAATTAAATGATTTTGGAAGTCTATATGATTTTTGTAAAAATATACTTAATCGATGAATTATTGTCTTTGATATTTTGACAAATCAATCTTTTAATTTAAAAATTAAAAAGATTAGACAAATTGAAATTTATAATTTAGGCAAAGAAGCACGTTTCACTATTATTATTCTGGCTATATTATTATGCGCATGATAAAATTTTAATTTAAAAGTAAAGTCACACTACAACTACAAGTGACGTCACACATTATTTCACACCTTTTTCATAAGATTTGTCTTTGTGCAAATTATTTTTTACTTTTAACATTTTTTTCTAAGATGAGTCCTATAGGCTTCCAAAACTAGTTTTTAACGGTAGGTAAAAAATGTTTAATATGATAGTACAAAACAAAACATCCGCTGTAACATCCGATAACAGTTCCTCTGGTGGTGGAATTGACAAAACGAGAGGCTCAGACGATATTGACCAGCCCCCTATTGCCAAACGTTGTCACAATCAATGCGACAATCTCCATCTCCCGCTGATATTTTTCCACTGTTGGCTGTAAAATGCATTTTTATAGTCTTTCTGTTTAACCACAGCCTAAATACATGTAGTGAGTCAATATCAACGCACTTCATATTAAAGCGGACGAGCCGGTTTTTCGGTCGTAACATCTACAATATCGAAGACTACTAAAAAAAAAAATATTCTGCAGACTGCTGTCTGTCGGTGTAAAAAAGTAATTACAAAGATTTTTATTAAGATTAAGAAGAAGTTAATTTACAAATATTTACAATTACATACGATTTGATTTATTATATAAATCTTTGAGCCCTAATAACTTTGACACTATATATTTCTATTATTAACGAAAATCTGGCAAATCACAGGCAGATATTAGTATCAATGTGTCAACAAAATTTCATTGAATAAAAAGTTTGGCAATAAGGGTGACTGAGCAGTAAATATTTAAAAAAGTAATTTGTCTATTGTTAAATTGATTATAGACGAAAGAAAACTCTTTGGTGATCTGGTTCTCTATAGTTATAATTATTAGTACTTTTTTATATATCAAATAAACCTTTTCCATAAAATCTACGCTGGTGTTATTCTTTTAACATGGGTCTACTAATCTAATAGCTACTAACTTACCCCTAACATTTAAAAAAATATTATAGAATTACCTACCTACCCTCCGAATTGGCCATAGACAGAACCGAAATACAGAATCAAAATGATTAAAAAAATAATAAACGGTGAAGGTAGATGTTGAAAATTTAAATTAAAAAAATAAATAAAACAGCTTGCTTATCTCACTCCGGCTATCTAATAGGGAAAGGCAAAAATCTGAAGATTTCTACAAATTAATAACTAAACATTGATAAATATAAAAAAAAACCTAAGATATACAGTTTTCTAATGTTCTCCTCACAGAGACTAAAATTATAATTTAGCCCTTATTTTGTTACTAAAATTAGGCTAGGCTATATAGACGTTAGCTATAAATTAAAGTCATTACTTTCGTGACATAATATTTGAAAAAAAAATATAACAAATAATATAAAAGGAGGATTTGTTTTTCCACTAAAATATGTAATGTGTAAGAAAATAGGATCACCTTTAGGAGTATTCTTTTAAATTCAGTAACTGTGCATCTTTGGTTTTTATATCAATGAACATATTAACAAAAAATAATATTTACCGAAGTTTAAACAAAGTGCCATGACCAAAGTTTTTTCGCACATGTAAGTATGATAAACTTTGATTTATTTATACTGTTGCTTTTTATGTTGCTTATTATTTAGATTTTAGAATGAACTGTTTGGCATGCGTAGTCATCCTTTTCACACTTTGCATGTAGTTTGATAACAGTAGATTATATAGGCGAGTTTTAAAAATACTTTTTTTTGTGTATTTTTTTCTGTTGTACGATTTTTTTACTTATTCTGTGTCCAACAGGGCATATTTGTTACTTGAAAATGTATGAACCGATTGATTGTAATCATTGCATTTATTAAATCTATATATTATATTTATTGTAATTTTTTGTCCCACTTTAACCTATTTTATTTCACAGAATGTTTTAATTGTATGGAAAATTTAATTTTACTGAAATTTTAAGTTATTGTATTAACAATAACATAAACTTTTATAACATTAATATAAACCTACAATTAATTATGTTTCTTGTTATATTATTTGACAAAAATAGGTGAATTTTATATTTTAATTTTTTATTACTTTCGATGTAAAAATGAAATGTGACAGTTTTAAAATTAACCATAATAAGCATATCTTATTAATTTAATATTAAGTAAAATTTTTGATAAAATTTTTTTCTTCGCTATGTGTTTACGATACGTAAAAAAGCTTTAGTTTAATAAATTTGCTTGATGACTTTGAACTCTATGTTTGTGATCACATAACTCATTTTTACACACTCATCGTAGCACGCACTAAGTACTGGTCGTATAGAAATTTTCGATCATGTAAACAAATGGACAAAGTTTTCGAAATTCTATTTCGAAAATTACGGTTGCCTTGAATAGAGACACTAAGGTCGATGATTTAATTTCGTTTATTTATTTAGCAAATAACCTAGTACATTTGCACTATTCAAATTGAATTATCAATACTTTTTATGGATTTTAACATACATCTTTGGTATCTTTTGATATCAGTAAAATTTTCAATTGGGATCTCATCATTAGATGGAGAAAAAGAAATTGAAAATATTGAAAATATTTTTTTTGAGTTGTGGTACTTACCAACTCTTAAAGATTTTGTGCATCAAACATATAACATTAATTTTAAAATTGTGTATCCAGAAACCTAACCCCTGTTTTATAATATATTTGGCAACCAGTTTTTTCATCACAAAGTATTTAGTAAGTATTTGGGGAAGATGGGAACAATCGTGAAAAAGAAGAGTGAAAGGCCTTCTAGGCAGGCGCGCTCCACCTTAACAGACAGACAGCCAATGAAATGATTCTATATGGGTTCCTTTTTACCTTTTGAGGTATGGAACCTTAATAACGAGTCATAGTCTTGTTTACATGATAGTAGATATCTATATGACCCGTCTACAGCTATGGTCCACTAACTGGTATGTTTCTCATTCACCTAGGTTGTTTTCTTCCTTACACAGACTTCAGTCCGGACGACTGGGGGCCCGAATTCCCCCTCAGTTCCTCCTCGAGGTATACGATACCTATGCCCACGCTCTACAGCACTGAAGGTGAGATCATCCCATAGTTTTTTTATCTCTTCCCTGTGTTTTCCGAAGTCAACAATTTTAGATGGCAACAGTTTTTTTTGGAGGTAAATTATTATTTTGTTTCTGGACAAAAAACTACTTCCACCATAAATCATTTTACAAAAAATGTAGAAGACGAATAATTATAAGTGGAAAGCACAATGTTGAAATAGCTTTTTGATGTAAAAACATTCGCCTTTGATAGAATATGAACGTTTTGAGTACACAAATTTTTGATTCAGATTAAAAACGAAAAGTTCAAATTCTGGAATCATTAGTTTCGATAATTCATTCTCACGAATATCATTGTAACTCCGTAAGCTCATCTGTATTGTCAGAGTTGCCTCGAAAACTAAAAACTTATGAATACCAAATAAAAAACTCACAGAATATATTAATGTAAAATGAACTTAGGGCTGATCGTTCAATCGTCAAATAACTTTTATCTGAGGAATAAATTTAAGTTTTAACAGTTTTTGAATAGAAAATCTGTCAAAACATCAAAATTCTTTAGATAAATTTTTTGTAGATTGAAAATCAGACCTTAAAAAACTAAAGTAGGTACACATTGGTTCTTTAACCGTACCTAATCATAAAAGTCCGCCTTTTCCGTTTATTTTTATAGGCTGTTATGTCTTTTTCTCTTTTCTTTGTTTTAGTGTTGTCTAAAGCTTTGCTTTTAACACATTTCAGGTTATAAATACAAGAAGCCTAGTATAATAGAGCTCGTGCTTTACAATATGGCCGCTCTACTGGGCGGCGTGGCGGCCGGCTATGACGTCAGAGTGTCCAACGTCAGCCCACTGCATCCCACGCTGCAGCCCCACAGGTGAGCACGATGAAATCTAAACGTCACACAACGATAAATCTCTACTAGTGGACATAGTTTTCTAATCTTGTGCGTTATATTTTTCTGTTTTCAGGGCAGAATTAGAAACGGAAGTGATACCCCCTTCCATTTACGAGGGGTACGGATTTGCACATAACACCTACCACGGACCCACGCGGCACTTGCGGGCGCCCCTCAACGCCATTACTGGCTCTCCTGTAAGTGCCTTATTTCCCTCTACGTCTGGCTCTCTGTAGCTTTTTTTTCTAGATCAAAGGGAGCGACTGCCGATTTCTTGGTTAGAAAAAATTGTTATAACCAACTCCTATCTTGACACATCAGCAACTATTTGTGAAATTTCTTATGACCCATTTCGAAACCGAAAATGTCCAGAACGTAAATTCCAAGCTTGCCTTTTTTCATTTCAGATAACGAGTCTCCAAGCCGAGGAACAAAAACCAATGCGGTTTACAGACTCGCCAACACACTATGCACATCCATCTTCTTCATCTGGCTACGGGCATTCTGTCCAACCCCTTTCCGGAACTTCTGGTCTTGGCACCAATTATACTTCTACACAACCCACCCCGTCCCCTAGGCGGACTAGTTCCTCTACTTCTGACCATCTGGCAGACCTATACCATAACTATAGAGAAAATTTCCAACCTTCACCTTCCCAAGATCGCGTTCAGGATTTTTACTATCGTGCAGAACCTTACGCCTTCGACAGAACAGCCGATTATGTTGTCAAACACCCTTACTACGGCTACGACGAATGCTCATTCGACTATAGAGAACCCACGTCAGACTATCGACCCCAGTTCTTAACCCACAGACGAACACCCTCAAATTCCTCGGCAACTAATTCCCATCCCGAAGAATTCTCCCCTTCAAGACAGTACAGGGAAAAGTTTCCCAAGGACAGAAAGGAGGAGTTCCGAACGCCGGAGTATCCCAGAAAAAACGATTATTCGTTGCCAAGAGATTATTTTAGACAAGAATCTCAGGAAGAGAGTGAGAGACCGGCGAATTTGGGGTTAGAATTAGCGCCGACGAAATTACGGTCTAGTCTTAAAAAGTATAATAAGAAAACGAGTGCTTCTGGGGGGAGTTCTGGTGGGGGAACACCCACCAATCCGACACCCCCGGACAGTTTGAGTGAAACAGACAGTTCTTATGTGTCCGCGAGGGACGCGTCCAGTGGTTCGGCGTCCCGAGTCCGGTTCAGCCCGGACGCGTTAGGGACTGAAAGGCGACCGTCGAGACACTCGTAGCGAAGGCTTAAGAAGTTCGACGACTACCTCGTATGATCGGAGGGTGATCACCATCTGGCAATCGTTGCGATCACCAATCATTGCCCCAATGCTATGATCATTGATCACGTAAGAAGGGTGTTGCTTATCACCTGAGAAGATTTGTTATATGTATCAGTCACAATCTCAAGAGCTATGATCATTACACATCTGTGATCACAACTCTGGTAAAGTGATTATGTCACGATTTCGGGAGTTTAGTGATCAATTATTATCACAAGTGACCACCATCTGTGGATTCTCATGATCACTTGATCATTATTCATTGATCACAATGATCATTACAATTCTTCGTAAGTTACTATGAGTATCTGGGAGTTTAATTTCACGCATCAATGATCACAGAGCATCAATGATCACCGCCGGGGGAAATCAATGATCGGTGATCACCATCTAGAAATGTAGTTCGCGGGTAGCGTGGAACGCTTTTTGTCTTTAGTGCGCGGAACGTGCTGGACGCTGGAAGTGGCTTTTAATGTATTTGCGAAGTGAGTGCGAGTTCTTTTGACTTTATTGTGTTGTGGATTGGCGGGGATTTGGTGTTACTTTGCAATGGATTTAGTTGTAAGGTTTCGAGATAAATTAAAGTGTATATTAGTTTAGTCATCTCATTGTGATTAGTCAATCTTCTTATTATATAAAACACAAATTTTTTTTCTACTTACCTGTCTTGAAACCATGCAACCAATGTGCCCCAAACAGGTTTCATTAGAAAGGCAATAATGCGAAGAGTTTTTAGCGCAGTAGCACACGCCGGGTATCCGGCTAGTAAGTTATTAAAAAAATGAAAATTATTTTGGTAAAAATACGCAAACGTTGCAATAGTTGTTGGTTTTGACCATTAAAAAAAAGATTCTCAATAAATCAGTGCGTATTTTTTTTATTGTGTATAGATAGTTTTTTTAAAATAGTGTAAAATGGTCAAAATTCGATTATTTCAATTTTCATAACCTTTAAAAAACTAAATTGTATTGCAAAGTAATTCTACCTCGCATAATTTATTTCCTGAGAAACTGTTCAAAGTTTAGCCATATTCGAGATATTTTAGTAAGGTGTTCTTTTTGGCAAATATGTACTTTTATTATTTTCAGGGATATATTTTTTTTACTGATGAAACTTTTTTTAAATTCGCGTAACGATTTTGGAAATGAAAATAAAATTATGGAATTGATATCAAATAATCTACTTATTCGATAAATTTAAAAGTATATTAAAAAAGTTAAGAGTACCTAAGGATTATTTAAAAAAACGTACTTATGATCTATTCTTCAACTTAAAAATTAATCAAAATACGGTGACCTTATGAATTAAATGGCAGTTAAACGTTGTGTTCATATTTTTGTAGTTTATTTGTATATTTGTAAAACTAAATCGAATAATTATTATTTTAATATTAAACTCGACATGTCTAATGTGTAAACCGGAGTCTCGATTGGGAATCCGCAAAACTTGTTCACTTGAGTTTGCGTTAAATGTCAATATGTATGAAAAAACTGGCCAAGTGCCAGTCAGACTCGCGCATCGAGGGTTCCGTACATTTATAGTCGAGACTCTATTATACGTTATAGTAACTATAAAAGTAAAAAAAAGCTTTGTCGGAAAATGAACAAATGTACTCAAAATTTCAAGTATCGGCAGAAATATTTTAACTATCTTAAACGGATATTAAAAGAGCTCTTCAAATGATGAGTGAGAGCCTTAAAACACAGTTTAGCAATCATATAGTAGGTCAATTTCTTAAAACGCGTGTAGCTTTCGTCATCTTTACATAATATTGTATAGTCTAGAGCTTACAACATTCGTTCGATCCCAGAAATTAAAGAAGACCAGAAAACAAGATATATAGATTGCTATACTGTGTTTAAATCATAGTTTTTTTTTTTAATAATGCGTCGATTTTCGAATGGTTATCCAGGGTCGCCCGATTTATCTGTTCACACACAACTGAACAGGCATTCGATAGGCAGGGTTGGACACAAAACAGTTTTTTTTTTCTAAAAAGAACTTAGCAATTTTGTTCAAAACTAAGTTTTTTTTATAAAAGAAAGTTTTTTTAAGAGGTGATCCTGACATTGACAGCTGTCATTTTACCGCAATCGAGCACGCTGCCCTGCCTGGTCACTGCGCGGTTGTGTGCGCATATTACATACTTTAGGCACAAAATAATAATTGTACAAATGTAAATACCGCGTGCCCTGTACAAGCTTTTTATTTAACCGACATTTTGTTTTTACGTTACGTCATAGAATGCGACTTTTTTAATTTTTTTTTTTTACGTTGATTTATACATAGTACAAATATATTTTAAGACATCCTGTAGATTTTATTGACGTGTACAATCGATCTGATGTGATAATGGCGATCGGTTTTGTCTATATTTGAGAAAAAATTCGCCAAAATGACTTTCGATCTTCAAGTGTTCGCCATATTTTAAAAACTTGACGTAAATTTGAATGTTATTGTTAGATTTCTTACATACCTTAATTTTTTTTTAATCAAGCAATGATTGCTGCTGGCACTAGTTTGGCGAATTTATACGAGTTAATAAGTTGAAGGTTTTCTCAATATTGTTGGTACACATTGTAGATTGTATCCATTCACTATGTATATTTTGGACGAAAATGCCGAATGGCGTTATCAAATCGGATCTACGTGTAATCAATTGTGTGTATATTTGAACTAACATTATATCGTGTAAATCTAATTATTTAGTAAGTTGTATGCATTTTGTACAAAATACAAAAAAGATCAAATATAGAAATATGATATTTTTTACTAAAATATCGAGAAAAGTGAACGTAGTTTAAACGTAGGCAGCTTTTTGTATCCCACAAGAAAATGTACACTAGTAAAATGAAATGTACCTAGTCGAGATTATTGCATATCCACATATATTATACCTACGTCAAAAGTATCTGTGTTACTTACTGTCAGCTAGAAAATATAATAGCCAATCGAACTATAAAAAGTTATTTGAAAAAAGGTCCTAACCAGGGTTTAGCATTGTTTTAAACAAAGTACTGTGATACTCATGTGGGTTAGGACCAGGGTTAGAAAAAACAAAGCAGTTTTGTTTAAAACATGATTAAAAACATGTTTGAAACTGTGTTTGTGAAATAATCACCATTTTTGGTTGAATTTGGTGGTACTTAATCCAAAAATTTATCAGAAGTTGATTTGACTAGCACGAGGTACATAGGTATTTCTGACGGCTATAAAAAAATGATATTAAATTGTATTTGATATTACGCTTAACGTAACCCGAAAACTTTATCAAAATCGTCACAGTAGCTTCTCTATAAAGATTTTATTGGTATAAAATTTGCAATTTTAATTATTCATGATTTTCTACAATATTGTCGATTCACACTAACCTACTTTTCTTACGTGTAATTGAAAATTGAGAAAAATAGGCTTTTTTTTTATTAAAATGCTTGTTCTTAGAAAACTAGTTATTTTACTCGAAAATTAAAAGTACATAATATGTAATTACTACATGTACATTTGTAATTAATAAATTGCTAATTCTTGAAGTAAAATGAATTAATAACACTTACACGCGTATTCACAAACGTTACTATGAGGTTTCATAGTGCGCTCGGACGCACAGTGTAGGTTCCACCAATCAGATGACTGTATCACGTCAATTTACAATGATCTGATTGGTGGAACCTACACTATGCGTTCGAGCGCACTGTGAGACCTCATAGTAATGATTGTGAATGCGGCCGTTATTGTATGTACCACAAAAAAGAACAGATATGTAGTTAATTAAACAGGTTAGATAGCAGGTCCATTTTGACGGTTAAATGCTGCAATATCCCCTTAAACAAACCAAATAAGGTAAGATTTTGCTACCGAAAAGATTCTATTAGATTTAGATTAGATTGGCTACTGTGATTTGATTTTTTAAAAATTAGTACCTAAGGGGGCGAAACGTACTCTCACGTACTCCTAATATCATAAATATGAGATCAAAATTAATCGATAAGATGTATGTATATCGGGAAGTTAAATATTAAAATTAGCTTTGATATTATTAGCGAATAAACCAGTGCCTAAAGTTTGCTGGAACGATTTTAATGAGATTTCGTCATGGATATGTGGATTTTGAAAATATTTTCAAAAATTAAGGCTTGGATAAACAACGCGCGATGGCTGCGCGACGCGACCGAAACGTAGCTCCAATAAACTATATCTTAAGTCGGAGAGGGTAAAAAAGAGTATGTACAGACTTTTAAAAAAGTGTTCTTTATTTAAATTTTCAAAACAGTAGGTTTATTTTCTTTTTGCAGTAGATGCATAATAATTTTGCGTTTTAAAAATTATATTACAATTCTACATTCTTTCTAAGTTCTAATTTTTTAGCAAATTTATTATTATCAATTTTGTGACGACGTTTTCCCTCAGCTGATTTTTACACTAGAAAAAAGTTACAGCAGTCGTTTCCAAAACTTCTAAAATAATTATAAGTATTTCTTAACAATTTCTACAACGTGGTTAACAATATTATGAAGGAGGCAAAATAGTCTGAAATAATGATAGTATAATGCGTACAAAACTAGAACTCACTCGCCATTTTAGCTTTGTGTCAACTGTCGTGTCAAATTTAACATTTTAATCCTTATTTTAAAGGTGAACCTTTCTCATTTTGTAAGGACTATACTTACATGTTTCTGTCAAGATATGTCGAAAAGTAATATAGTATCAACTTCTTTGGTGTAAACCTGAGATTATAACGTTCAGTGGGAACTGGGACGTCCTGTTAGCAGTTTCCGTCGCACGGCGCCGCTATCGCGTCTTGTTTGACCAGGTCTTATTATGCGGCCAGGCCAGTAAAAGTAACACGCTATATAAAGATTATTTTTATTTATTTTTTATTACGTGCAATATGTGGTAATTGTTTGCGTCCATTATTTTTTATAATTTTTATTTTTTTATTATTATTTGTGAAATTCGTCGTGAATTAACAGTATTTAAGTACAGTATTTAAAATTCCTATTTAAAATATTATAAAAACTTTTGTCTTGTGCGTATGAACTATTTATGGTAGGTGTGAAGTTAGCTTCTGTGCCAATTTTGCAGTTTCTTTTTGATTACTTATGAATATAATTTATTAAGAGGGCCATCTATAGTATGTCACATGTTGAGGCTTAGGTTAGGCTGAGGTCTAAAGAGCGTACGTTGACTTGTCTCAGACTTAAGTCAAAGCGAGACAGACTTATGCAGAAATATAAGTCTGTTTCGTTTTAACTCTTTCGTCTTAAGCCTGAGCAAAGTGTGCTCTAGGAGATTTCAGTCTGAGATATTTTAAAGCATACTTTGGCTTTGTTGAGACTTTACATTAAGTTGATCTTAATATATCTTAAGTCTGAGCAAAGTAAAAGTAAATCTGTAGCTCTCGACTTTAGGGTCAACTTAAAGGTCTTTAAATTGTAAAGAAAATGAAGTTTAATATGATGTGGAAATCATACACAAGCGGACTTTCACATTTCTTAATTAATTTTTTAACCTTTAAAAGCTGGCATTGTGTCAATTTGTGGATGAAACTATGGTGTTAATTCGGTTGTACGAATATTTAAACTAAATTCACCGGTTAAATCCTTTTCATATCGAGTTTAAATTGCACTACATTTAGACCTGTAAAGTATAATTTTACGGCGCAGAATTAGCACCGTTTCCTCTTTGCTTTACTATAATGTACCCAATCTATATTTTTTAATACGTAACAAAATCACGAATCTCTGTCATAATGGATTTGTCAACGTTTTTCTTGTTGTACCTAATTTATTACAAACTTATTATAATATTATGAATTATTTGTACACTGTAAATAATATCGAGATTCACGGCGCGTTTACTTAAAAAAAAACTCTAGTCTTGAAATATTTTTATTTAATATTGTAATCTGGCAAGTGTTTTGAGTGGTTACGGACTGGCGAATGGCGGAAAAATGGCTTGGATTGCTATAAACTGCGACAGCAACACGACCTAAAGGTGTACCTATTCGTGCCAATAAAGAGAATATATCTCTCTCACTTACACACTAGACTGGTACTGTAGTGTGTAAGTGAGAGAGATTAACGCCGCCATTGCGTCTTGCTCGCACATTACGTCCAAGTGTAGTGTATAAGTGAGACGCAATGATTATCACGGTTTCGTTTAGATCCGATTCTTGATTGGCACGAGTATTAATTGTATAAAGCCGTTCATATTACAGCACGTCGATTACGAAAAAGCTGCATCCATTGCTGTCTCAATTGCTGTGATTGGCAGAATTTATAGTATTTTTGCTTCGTTCTAAGCATTAGTCGTTCTGCCGTCGCATTTTACGTCTTTCCAGGCCTTAAGGCTCGGACCAAGCTTCGTATTTATTTGTATGAAAAATGAGCAGCGTTTTACAGAATAATGTAGGGTCACGTTATTTTTCAATAATCTGATTGGTACTACTAATGAGACCTAGTAATGATTGTGAATACGGTGCAACTGATTGGGTCTCAGGCTAAGATGTTAAAACGAGACAGCGTTATACCGCTGGCATAAATCTGTCTCGTTTTAACTGAAACATAAGTCTAAGTAAAGTCAAAGTGCCCTCTATAGATATCATCATCATAGATATCATGAGTGGGGCGCGTCTTCGTGGATTTGAATCTATATCTGATTTGTTTAGGTCCCTCCTTCCCCTTTCAACTTTCATTGCGTGTAACAAAGAATTGAAGTGGATATGATTTACGTAGCTCGAAGGTCAGTAGGTACCTGTATTAGTCAGTAACTCTAGCAACTTTTCAAGTAACTTTAACTATACTCAAAGTCATTTTTGAAAGATGTGTTTACACTAGCGAATTAGGGATTTTCCTGTGAGGCTAGATGTAAATTGTAAATTAAAAATTTATAGCACCCCCCCGACAAGTGAAGGTTACAGTAACTAGAAAAAGAGATGATAACTTTCAAACGGCTGAACCGATTTTCTTGGATTATACTCGTAGCTAAGAAGACTCGATCAAGCCACCTTTCAAACAAAAAGAACTAAATTAAAATCGGTTCATTAGTTTAGGAGCTACGATGCCACAGACAGATACACAGATACACACGTCAAACTTATAACACCTCTCTTTTTGGGTCGGGGGTTAAAAATAAATAACTATATGACATGGACGCGTAAATGTCTAGTTTCACATCTTATAATTGAGGTCGATTTACGCACAGTTAACGTTAACCCAAAAAGTTACTAGAGCCTCATAGATGTTAATGCTTGACGCTTGGGTCCGAGCCTTATTATATGGATTATTTGTAATTGTAATTTTACATTTTGGCATTCCATTGTGTTTCGTGTAAACTGTTTACATTCCATATTGTTTGTGGTCACGTGATATTTATGCTCAGTTAGGTCAGAGACACATTTGCAACATACTACGCCGCGAACGCAAATCAAATCCTATAGTAGGCCACTTTTGACAGTTGTATGGCAAAAAATATGCGCGCTTAGAGTTGTTTGAAACTGGAAATAAAGGGTCTAATATATAATTGTCTTGCACTTGTCTGTATAGGTAAGAGTAATTTTTCGGTGTTCAAAAATATAACGTGACTGCAGGTACCTACTCCGATAAGTAAAATATCAAAAGTAGCTTATTAAAATGGATTTCTTGTAGTGTTTGCTCAGAAACGCCAAATCATTAACAACCGACATAAAGTCACGTTGGATGTTGGTAGTGTGTTTCTGAACATACAGATACTAGGATTTGATTAGAGTCATTAGGCGTGGCGTTGTATGTTGCGAATGTGTTTCTGCCATTAAGAGATTTTAGGCGATTGTAATGTATCGATGGTTCTGTGTGCCAATGACATGAGATGATGGGAGGTTGCCTTAAGTCTGTACGTTAAACCGACAAATAAAAAATAGATTAAGCTTCTTACAACTTCTTTTATTTACCTACCCTCATTTTCTTACCTCTTATAGCAGTTGCCGAAAAATCTTCTGCAGTCATCTTGATGAGTGGGTGTTTGAAATCCAGGGCTGGAATTTGGTTACATGGTTCGATTCCTGGTTTGTAAAGTATGTACTTACGTCTTTGAACTATAGAGAGCAACCGCCGAATTTCTTGCTGGTTCTCCTCAGTAAAACCATTGCGTACGGTCGACTGGTCGCCCGGCAACTCGGTCAACGGCGATCGTTAGAATTTGTAAATTATACAGTGTCTGATTACCGATTTTTTTTAATGAACTTTGTGGAAATGGCAGCCATTTTAATTTACGATATCAATCATAATATGGCTTTTAATTTAGCAGAAAATTACAATTTTCTGCATCGTTTATCGTAAATCGTTTTATTTATTTCCGTCCATATTACAGGATGTTCATAAAAGGTCATATTCAAACTGTCATAACTCCTAAACTATTTGATTTAACGCTTTCATTTTGGTGTTAATTCTTAGAAAATAGCTTGTTCTATCTAAAACATACGAAAAACAAGCAGGTTAACGACTTAATTTTCACAAAAATCTTAAAAATCAAAAAAGAACTTTCTCAACTTCGTGCGCATAGACACGGCGACTTCCATATAAATTACAGATTCTAACGATCGCCGTCGACCGAGTTGCCGGGCGTTACCGTGCGTAAAATGGGTCGTTGTAAAGGGTAGAATGGAGATCCATGATCTTGATTGGTTGCTGAACACATCTCGTTCTCTCTTCTCTGCTTTACATTCGAGAACCTCGAATCTATGCTATCAACCATTTGTAGGTACTCCAAGGTTGAAATCTATAGAGTCCACTTTGTCTTAGCTTAGACTTAAGTTAAAAAGAGACAGATTTATCCAGCGGTATAACGCTGTCTCGTTTTAACAATGTCTCAAGCCTGAGCAAAGTCAAATTGCGCTCTATAGGTCTCAGCCCAAGAGCTTGACGTAGGTAGCATTTATGTTATTATACTTATCATCATGATCAACCCATCGCCAGCTCACTACAGAGCACAGGTCTCCTCTCAGAAGGAGAAAGTCTACCGCGCTGGCCAAGTGCGGATTGCATGGAGAACTCTCAGGTGTGCAGGTTTCCTCACGATGTTTTTCTTCGCCGTTTAAGCAAGTGATATTTAATTTTTTTTTAAACGCTCGTAAGTCCGAAAAGTTAGTGGTGCTTACCCGGAATCGAACCTCCGCCCTCCGATTAGACTGTAACCAATAGGCTATCACAGCTTATTATTATATCATACCCAGTGGCGTAACTATATCATCTAGGGCCCGTGGCAAATTCTTTTAATGGGGCCCTATCAGTAAAAATCGACACGTTGTACTCAGTTTAATTTTAATAAACTTCGAGAGTTTCAGCATACGGGCCACTCAATTACACATTGTACCTACATATCCCACTAATGGCCATAGGCAAGGCCGTAGCCAGGACAGCCGTTTCAATTTGACAGCAAGATAGAAAACAACAAGATATAGGAGCGCGAGCGCAATTTATTTTGTTTAATACAGATAAAAAAGCGAGAGATGAACGAGCTCAGCCATAAAAAATGTTATGTTTTAAAGCACCTCACTCAACTTTTCTAATGAAAAATAAAGAGTTTCTAGGGATATTTATTAATGTTAACCCATGCGGATGAAGTTCCGGGTAAGTACTACAATAACAACTAATACAACAAAAGCGCGAGCGAAGCGAGAGCGAAATTTTTATTAATTGTATTTACAAAAATCTATATTAATACTAGCTGACGCCCGCGACTTCGTCCGCGTGGATTAAGGTTTTTCGAAATCCCGTGGGAACTCTTTGGTTTTCCGGGATAAAAAGTAGCCTATGTGCTAATCCAGGATATTATCTATCTCCATTCCGAATTTCAGCCAAATCCGTCCAGTAGTTTTTGCGTGAAGGAGTAACAAACATACACACACACACACACACACACACACACACACACACACACACACATACACACACACATACAAACTTTCGCCTTTATAATATTAGTGTGATATAAAACCTTTTCAGGGCTTATCTTCTTGGGCAAAATTTGGTACTATTCAGTGGTAGCTTGCATTGTAATTGGTATAGGTATTTTATCCCAAAAAATCAGAATTTCCACGGGGTTTGAACGAAGGTCCGGTAATCTAATACAATAAAAAATCGCGAGCGAAGCGAGCGCAAAATTTTTGATAGATTGTAAATTCGAGAACTAGTTATCATGCATTTTGAAAACAATTTCTCTTTGTCTGGGATTTCGGGGCCTCTTGGGCCGGGGCCCTCTTGGGTCGGGGGCCCGTGGCAATTTGCCAGCCCTGCCACCCTATTGTTACGCCACTGATCATACCCAAATGTACATAATTATAAGTGGCAATGAACATACGATGTAGATTGACACTAGGTAAGTAGTATAATATATGAAAGATGCTAGGCAGATACTTCATGCACTCTTAAGTCTTGATACTGTAATATGAAGAATTCTTAGGGCCGGCGCACATATGGCGGAGCGCAGCGCAGAGCATTTTTCACAGTCAAAGTATTATCGACATTGTCATCATTGAAATAATATCTAAAATCAATTGTGCATCCGTGCGGATACTCGCGCAGGCCCGCGCGTGCTCGCGCATTCTCTGGTGACATTCGCGTTGTGTCACGCGATTAGAAAACTTCGCGGACATGCTCTGCGCTGCGCTCCGCCACATTTGCGTCGGCCCTTAGAAATAAAACAAAAAAATATATTTTATATAAAACAATTTTATTTCATAATTCATCAATTATCATAGATTTTCATAATACTATGAAGTGCACGTAAAAAATATAATATAGAACTTAATTCTAAAGGTGTTCTTACCAACTACCTAATCATTTAATAAATGCCTACTTACAATGTTTCAAGAAAGTTAATTTATTTATTTTAATCTACGATCTAGGTATCGCTAATTAAAAAAATACTTTTGTTTTAGATTATGAAGGATTTTCATGTACAAATTGTATAAAACTACCTACCTATCTTAGTTACATAAAAATTTAACACTAGTTACAGTACTTACGACCCTATTTATATGACCATAAAGTATTTTTTACTAAAACTACGCATTTGTGTGCTTGCCACTGAGCTTTGATACAATTTGCTTCAATTTCATTCCAAAATATATTAAAAAATTAAAACAAAACAAATCGTAGTACATACAATAAGATTTCGAACCCTGATTTCAATAATTTTGGTTTTGAACCACTCATAAAAAATATCTTAAATCTATTCACTGGAATACTCCAGAAATATCACAATTATTGTATTTTACGTGTATATAATCTACCAATATATCGTTACTTCTATAGAAGTAGGATTTAAGTCTATATGACTAGCGGAAATACCTTTTAAATGCAACATTGATTTTACGTAAGTGTCCAAAAATAGCGTTTCATTACCGAGCGCAAAATTAAACATTCAATTGTTTAAGTACAAAAAGCATCTGGTAGTAATTACCTACAGTCATTTTATATTAATATTATATTTACAATTTTATATATAAGTTGTTATGCACATACTAAAGAATATATTCTAAAGAAAAAACCGGCCAAGTGCGAGTCAGACTCGCGCACTAAGGGTTCCGTACTCGGGTATATTTTCCAACATTTTGCACGATAAATCAAAAACTATTATTATACATAAAAATAAATAAAAATCTATTTTAGAATGTACAAGTAAAGCCCTTTCATATGATACCCCGCTTGGTATAGTTATCTTACTTTGAAAATTGAAACAGATTTTTTTTTTAATGATGTAATCACAAATTCGCAGTTTTCAGATTTATTCCTGTATCTGTGCTATAAGACCTACCTACCTGCCAAATTTTATGATTCTAGGACAACGGGAAGTACCCTGTAGGTTTCTTTACAGACAGACAGACAGACAGAACACAAAGTAATCCTATAAGGGTTCCGTTTTTCCTTTTGAGGTACGGAACCCAAAAAACTCAAGAAAACTCCTACTATTAGGGATACGAATAGGGATCGTGCCCCTCAGCAATGGGGAATAGGCAGAGAGAGATGGGAACGTTTGATTGTAGTTTAGTCATGGATAGTCAGTAAGTATAGGCCATTTAAAGGTCGTAGTTCACTTATACGATACAGCTCCCACACGGTAAAAGAATAAGCATTCAAATATGGGCTTAAAGTCGTACTCTGTACCATACATTTTACAGTGACAACATACTTTTCCAACGTCTCGCTTACCACGTGCTTCAAGCACACTTCAAGCGAGCAGCCCAGTTGGGCTAACATAATGCCGACGAGATATCACGCGACGAGAGAGAGAGACATATTGTCGATGTCGACTGTTTTCTCATTTACACTAACATGGCGTTGTACAGCGTGCGGACCATTCGAGTAAGTTGTAACGCGCTCAGTAAGGCGACGCTACTGCTAGCAGTCATCACGTGGACAGCGAGCTTTCTGGCTTTTCCTGCATGGCAGTGGGAGGGCGGGCGGTGCACATCGTATTCTGCATGTTGCACCACACAGATTTGTCTGGTTTAGCGGGTTACAAGCAAATTAAGCTTTTGGTTCCTTGGACTTCCGCGAAATAACGCCTGTTTCTATACTACAGCGAGCTTTCGAGCTTTCGAGCAACCTAAACACAGGTTTTTCTACCGAGTTTAGGGACAGTGGATCAATAATTTGTGTCTAGTTTTGTTAGGTTTAACTAAATTATTCTAAATTATATTAGTTGTGAGTGCCTTAGTAAAAACTTTATAATTAGTAATTCGTAAAAAACTAGTCGTAAGCTGCTTTCAATAAAATTATTGTTTATTTATTTATTCTGCTAGCTGTCAGCGCGTGGACAACTAGCGGTCACTTCGATTTGAGGCGGAGCCGTGCGTGTGTCGTGTGGGAACGGTGTCGTGTAAATGAGCTACGACCTTAACCGTGACCGTACCTACTCGGCGATCGTCAGTCAACGGCCATGCCTGGCGGAGTGCCATCGTAACGACGTATGGCGTTACTAACGCGCCTTGTTGGTGTTTTTGTCTATTTCACGCGTATTTGTGTGATATAAATATGCAAAAATAGACAAGAACATCAACAAGCCGCGGGCTTTGATGTGAGTTTACTTTATTTAAAACTAGAGGATGCCCGCGTGGATTTCGGGTTTTTTAAATCCCGTAGGAGCCCTTTGATTTTCCGGGATAAAAACTAGCCTATGTCCTTCCCCGGGATGTATCCCAAGTCTGTACCAAATTTCATTGAAATCGGTTCAGCGGTTGGGCCGTGAAAACGTAGCAGACAGACAGATAGACAGACATACTTTCGCATTTATAATATTATATATAAGTATAAGTATGGACTACACATCCCACTTCTGAACTTACAATCCTTTTTTAGTTAGAAAAAATAGTTGACTACTTAGCTTTATCATTACAGTACCGCACTCAAAGGGTGCCAACGGGATCCTGTTACTAAGCCTCCGCTGTCCGTCCGTCCGTACGTCTGTCTGTCAACTGGCTGTAACTCGTGAACCGTAATAGGCAGAGAACTGAAATTTTCACAGAATGTATATCTATATCAGAATGTCGGATACAGGTATAATAAAATATGGTCCAAAGGTTGTCCATCGCCATTCAGCGGGGCAATGCTGCCAGCTTGATGGGCACTTTTGGTCCAGGGGCAACCAGGGGTGGTCTTTTTGACGACGATAACTAATATTAATTTAAATTTATAAAAAATAGTAAAATTTCATGGCAGCAATGAAAATTTTTAAAAAAAGGTCTTATTTCTTAAATGAAAGCCATCAAACTCATTCGGCATTGGTTGGTTCTACATTGCTGCTTCACTAAGCGATATAAATATAATATGTCGTAGCGCTTTCATTCAGTGATGATCACTGAGTTAGCGAATCACCTCACAGGTCATAGGTCCGAAAAATCGAGAATAACTAACTCATTGTCCGATCTACCCTGCTTCAAACGAAGACGAAAACTTACCTACTTAAATAAATACTTGAATATTAGAGATAACATTATCTTATCATTATCAAATAATCACTTTTTTATCCATTATTATAAGGGCCATTTAAACGAGCCGAGAAAAAAATGGCGTATTCACAAAAAAAAAAATATTTTCCTGGTTTTTTAAAACATTAGTCCAAAATTGGTGTTTAATATCGGAAAAAAATAGTTGAATAATTACATAATTAACGTTTTTACTTTTTAAATAAGCACTCGGTATTTTCTTATAATTTCATATTTTGGCCGGAATGTAGGTAATTGGGGGCACTTCAAAGGCTTCCTTTTAACGAGTGTTGTGTGTACTAAAATTGCGTCCAAAGTTCATGATTTCGAACACTAAATACATATTTGAACTTATTTTCAAGCAAAACGACATAAAACTGAGCTAAAAATGAGCCCAAAACTCGATTTTTTGATCAAACAGTACGATCACAGCAGTTTTAAAATCTGATTGAGTAAATATTTCGTGTAATTACACTGTTTTGTTCGCCAGCTCCTCAATTGTACCGAATAAGACACATTATAATCCCCAAAACTGAATAAATAAACTGGACCCATAACTTCTAAATCTGCAGGTTATGGGCCCAGCATCTAAAGTTTCTGAGTTTTCTCGCCTTTCTATCTCACAAAATATCAATTAAATAACTATGACATCAATTTCACAAATCATATCACCTTTATCAATGTAGGCTTGTACACGTACTTAAAAGGAATACAGATCTGAATGTTAAGGGGCAAGCGACGGGTCTGCCCGCGAAATTCAAATTTAATTTGGTTTTTCGCAATTTGTAATCTAATACGACAACGTAGGCTTATGGCACTCTAGTTGCGACAATGGCAGTATCATTTTCACGTGTTTAGATAAAAATCTTTACTTGACAAGGTCCAGTTTAAGAAATTAGCTCTAGTATCGACTAATTTGTGAGTTACAGTCGATACTAGAGCTAATTTTTTAAACTGGACCCTTTCAAGTAAAGATTTTTATATAAATAGGTGGGGATGATACTGTTATTGTCGCAAATAGAATGTCATAAGTCTACTTTGTTGTATTAGTTTACAAATTGCAAAAATCAACTAAAATTTGAACTTCGCGGGCAGACCCGTCGCATTCACCTTAATACAGTAGGTACAATAGCAGTAATGAGTAATGACTCACAGACATACAGGTTCGCCGAGACGGATTACGAAATAAGTATTTGTTTTGTTAACTTCCAATGACGCATGGCGTAGTTGTGACATCGCATATCAGTCAATCGAGCTGGGTAAGGAACGTTGACCTACGTCGGTAACTGGATGACTGATTTTGGTCGTTTTGTTTCCTCCGTGCCTCGGAGAGCACGTAAGCCACCGGTCGTGGTTTATTGCCACTAACATCCTATAGTCGATATATTCCCATACTCTGTATCTACTCTTTCTAATCGTAAGCGGTAGAAGGAAAGGGGTCATACCCCTCAGCAATGAGGAATAAAGTATATTGCACTAATGAGGTCATGATTGATAGAGATAAAAATTAAACAAGTGCGAGTCGGACTCGCGCACAGAGGGTTCCGTACTCGGGTATTTTTTCCAACATTTTGCACGATAAATCAAAAACTATTATACATAAAAATAAATAAAAATCTGTTTTAGGATGTACAGGTAAAGCCCTTTCATATGATACCCTACTTGGTATAGTTATCTTACTTTGAAAATTAAAACACATTTTGATTTTTTTCTGTGATGTAACCACAAATTCGCGGTTTTCAGATTTATTCCTGTACTTGTGCTATAAGACCTATCTACCTACCAAATTTCATGATTCTAGGTCAACGGGAAGTACCCTATAGGTTTCTTGACAGACACGACGGACAGACAGACAGAACAAAGTGATCCTATAAGGGTTCCATTTCTCCTTTTGAGGTACGGAACCCTAAAAACTGCGGTACGGTATAGTCCGCGACAGGTCGACATGGCAATCGGAGTGGGGAATACCCGTACAGCCCTCATGCTAACCAAGTGCGGTATACCGCGGGTGCTATGTGGGTGTGCAGGGCATCCCCCCGACTTAAACCCCGATTGCCATGTCAACTTGTCGCAAATTATAGATATCTAATGAGTCTCGAAGGTGCTCGAAGTCTGTAGTCTCAACTATATAGAAGATACAGTAAAAGTAAAGTAAAAGTAAAATATTCTTTATCGTACACCAACAAGACAGTAATATATAAATAGCATTATAGATTTATGTACAAAAGGCGGCCTTATCGCTAAAATAGCGATCTCTTCCAGGCAACCTTAGGGTGAGGAGATAATAAAAAATTAAAGAAAGTGGAAGGGGTGTACTAATAAAATAAAGTAAATGAACATAATGTATATATAAAATTTAAAGTAAATAATTAAGTAAATAATAATAATAATACTACAGTAAATAAAGGTAATTGAGATTACAAAGATCGTATGTTTAAATGATGGTAAAGAAAGCTCTACCTACTGATAGTGGAGAGAGCCACAGAATTCAGACCGTGTTTAGAGATTTATATTATCATATTTATAATTCTGTGTGCTCATGCTTTTTTTTGAAGTCAAAACTAATCTAAAATTCTCTAATATATGTAGGTAACTAACCTAATGTATTCATATTTCAGAGGTCATAGAATAATTATAAACGGCCAGACGAAATTACTTTAATATTAACATAATATTATATCCAGTTTTGACTTGGCTATCATATCATTAGTATTTCTCACATATTCAGTTAGTAGTTCAGTCATTTGGTAGATTTAGATGGATAGTTTTGGATGGATTTTGACGTACTCTTTTAGAATTTTAATTTTGCCACCTCGTATATTTACCGCTCGCGTCGCCATCTTGGAAAAATAGCGTCCAAAAACAGTTTTTCGACGATAATTTCTTTCCGACTCATTTTACGATAAAAATGGCTATGTAACAATTAAACTAGAGACAATTTCCTACAATTTATTCAGTCACTTTTTTTGTAGACTCAATATTTTTAGCGTACGAACGCCACAAAGCCCACTCCAACACTCATTTGGGCAAATAACTCATTTCCACACCACCATGTTGAAGAGTGAGTGGCGCGGTTTTTTTTTATGGTATCTCCAGACGACGGTAGTCACCTTCAATTTTAGCCATCACTACGTCCAGAGAAAACTAACACTCTTCAGAATTCCGCTGCTAATAATTCCTAGTTATTTTAATGTAGCAACCGATTGTACGTGCGATTTACAAATCACTTTCCGTGAAAAATCACCTGTGAAATCACTGTGAAGAAAAAATCATTTCCCCAAATGAAAGTGATTCAAAATTAGCAACCATGATTCATCGTTAGTAGAAAGGGCACAGAGTAGCGGAAAGGGTACATAACATAGTAGGATAATACGCCTGGCAGGTGACGAGTCGACAGCAGCTGGTAAACGCATGCCTTTGCCATGTTTTAACTTTATTCACTTTAAAAAAAATAGCCTCTTTCATGTAGGTACCTATTTACTTTATTAATATTCTTTCTAAATATATTAATAAATAATAAATTAAGGGGCTCATCGGACATAATTAAGTTCTAATAATAAGTTCTACTGAAATCCATATTAGGTACTTTTAAGCTTGTTGTTTCTTGGTTTATCCTTCAATCACGCGACAAACGGAGGAACGCGCAACGGATCGGCGTAATTTTTTGCAAGAATATGCTAAGTTAGTTAAGTTAAAAAGTTAATGATCTGGAGAGTGACATAAGCTACTTTTCATCCCAGAAAATCCAAGAGTTTCCACAGGATGCGGAATAAATAAAACCGAGCAAGTAGATAGACCGAGTTTCATGCTCATATTTACACGACTGCCCAAAAAAAGGAGTAATGTTTTCAGAGTGTATGTACGTGAGTCTCTTTATTGCACAATGACTTCTAAATTCCTGAAAAGATTTAGATGTATGGCATCGTTAGAATCCTTACATCATCCGAAATGAAACTGGCTATAATTTTTTGAAAAAAAAAAAAAACAATTTGGCGGACGTAGCCTGTATGGCGCCATTTTCTAATGTGAACTTACTTTTTAGTTTTTTTTGGAAGTAGAGTTTTTTTTTAATAACGACTAGTTTTCGGTATGGGAGAATTGCTCCTGTCAAGAAAAACTAGTGGTAAATTAATTAACTACCAATAGATAGAATTACACCTCAACTCTACTACCTACTCGACCGGTTTCAACTTTATATCGTTACCTGGAAATATGATACTTTTATTCCTACAGGATTAAAAAAAATTGGCTAAGTGCGAGTTGAACTTGCACACGAAAGGTTCCGTGTCATCACTTTTTAACTTTCATGGCGCCCATTTTGTAATTTTTATTGTTTGTTATAACGACAATAGAAATACGTTATGTGAAACTTTCAATTTTCTCCCTATTACGGTTCACGAGACAGACAGCCAGACGGACGGACAGCGCAGGCTTAGTAATAAACCCCCGTCGGCAGTTTAGCATCCTTCGGGAATCGGGTACGGACCCCTAAAAACGTAAATTCACGGGGATAAAGTTGCCGGCAGAAGCTATACGTACACACATTCTGAACAAAAACACTTAGAAATTTAAAAAGAATGGAACTAAAGTTAACTACAATACTCGTAATAACAATAAAAATTAAAATACACTTAGCTCTCAAGGTCTCGCCAAGTTACTTAGCTGTTTAAAATTATATAAAAACTAAATTTTATCTGTCTTTGCTATGAATTTGTGTTTTGTTTTGTCTGTCTATCGGTTAGCGCAAAACTTTCTATACTCTATAGTTGTTGTTGGCGCTTGCGATGTTTCTGACATGGCCTACTGTCAGAAACTTCGAATTGGTGTACCTATACCAGAGTGAACTAGAATGAGGGAATTCTCGATTTGATCCTAAATAGAGAATATGTCAAATATTAGGCTAAGCTGAGTAAAATCAAAGAAAAATAGGGCTCATTTAGGGCTACCTGCGTCCAATGTTACTAACATTTGACGCCTGCCAGTGACGTCGAAGCCTCGACGTTTTGTTAGAAGTTCCCAACTGTCATCTTGAGGAAACCTGCACGATTGAGAGTTCTCCATAATGTTCTTAGAGGTGTGCGAAAGCCAATCGTTACTTGGCCAGCGTGGGGGGCTCTGCCTTAAACCCTTCTCATTCTAAAAGGGGACCTGTACTCAGTAGTAGGAGTAGGTATTCCGGTGGCGATGGGTTGTGATAATGACCATCAACTTATAGTTCGCGACAGGTCGACATGGCAATCGAGGTGGGGACGCCCTGTACACCCGCACGGCCTCCGCGCTAACCTGGGTCACGTGCGGGTGTACGGGGCGTCACCCCGCCTCATACCCCGATTGCCATCTCGACCTGTCGCGTAATTTAGGTACAAATAAGCGGCGCACGATTAGCACTGCAATTCGCAACGCATATCGAGCAATAGCTAGTATTGAAATACATAAAATAAAATAATAATGAAAACGTTTTCGCATGTTTTTTGCCGTTTCTACGCCATATACATTAATTATACATTAGATGGTAAACGAGTTTCCTGGCTCGTCATTCGATTAGGTACGTGTAATTCGAATGTCAAGTCCGCGATGATAAGATCGCGATATTACGAATTCGGGACGAGTAATGATAAAAGTGTTATTACACTACTAGCTGACACCCGCGACTTCATCCGCGTGGATTTAGGTTTTTGGAAATCCCGGGACAACTCCTTGGTTTTCCGGGATAAAAAGTAGCCTATGTGCTAATCCAGGATATTATTTATCTCTATTCCGAATTTCAGCCAAATTAGTCGTGTTTTTGCGTGAAGGAGTAACAAACAAACATACATACACACACACACATACACACAAACTTTCGCCTTTATAATATTAGTGTGAAGTGTGTGAAATGTGAAAACTAGCGACCCGCCCCGGCTTCGCACGGGTTTACAATGTTACAATTTTTGTAGCGATCTCTAATTTTTTTGAAAATAAATTAATATAGTCCATGTCACTCAAGAATAATGTCGCTTTATTCTGGTGAAATAATTTCCAATATCGGTTCGCCCATGAACATTTGCAGCACCAGAGGAACCGCCAACGCGTTGCCGGCCTTTCAGGAATTTGTTGGTCCGCCCTTTGAACAACCCTATATGTAATCTAGTGGCTAGTGGTAGTAGCTTAGGTAGAATCTACGTTATAGAGAACCTCCAAGCCAAATCTCAAGTTTTAAGACTCAGCGGTGTAAGCTGTTATATTTATATTTACTGATAAACTAGATGATGTCCGCGAGTTCGTCCGTGTGGATTTAGGTTTTAAAAAAATAGCCTAGGTACCTATCTCCGTCTTGAAGAAGCGACCTTTTTTTTTTTTTTTTCATAAGATACCCACTCGGGTTATGTGGGATTTGTACCCACTAAAACCCCCTCGGTGGCCCTCCTCAGCACATATTGAGAGGCTCCGGGAACTCTGACGAACGTGCGCCGGTGCCTCTGAAGAAGCGACCTACAAGTATTTCTTCTGTATCTTTCTTCAAAATCGGATAAACGAATGGTCCGTGAAAAGGTTACGTAGACAAATCGACAGACATACAGCATTTACAATATTATTTATAGTTATGAAAATTAAGTAACTAGTTAAATTACTTTAAAAAATGATATTTTTAAGACGGTATTTTCCGGATGTAATATTTTTACTTTCTATTGATATGTATTAAGAATTGTTTACCGTTGTGTAAACTTATACATTTTTTCTATCAATAAGAATACCTACGTCAGAAGCAAAGAAAATAATACAGATAATGAAAATGGATATAGCAGTGGAAAAAGTACGAACGCCATCCATACGAATTTCTCCGGGTTTGTCCTGGATTGAGCTACATAGTAAATAGTTTTTTAACCCCCGACCCAAAAAGAGAGGTGTTATAAGTTTGACATGTGTATCTATGTAGGTATCTGTCTGTGGCATCGTAGCTCCTAAAGTAATGTACCGATTTTAATTTAGTTTTTTTTTGTTTGAAAGGTGGCTTGTTCGAGAGTGTTCTTAGCTATAATCCAAGAAAATCGGTTAAGCCGTTTGAAAGTTATCAGCTCTTTTCTAGTTACTATAACCTTCACTTATCGGGGGTTTTATAAATTTTTAATTTACACTTGTTTTAACTGATTGCTTGTGCGAAGCGAATCGCAATCGAAAAATGGATTTCCTGTTATCATCTAAAAACAGGAACTAGTTATATAAAACAATTAAGTCATAATCAAACCTTGCCAAAAAAGGTCTAAAATTTGAAAATGGCGCCATTATACCGCGACAATGATTTTTTTCAAAAAAATTATAGCCAGTGTCACTCGGGGTTATGTAAGTATTATAAGGATCTCCCATTCATCTTAACCTGTTCAGTCATTTAGAAGTTATGGTGGAATATACACACCCTTAAAACATTACACTCCTTTTTTGGGCTGTCTGTAATGACAAATTTTATCAACGAACAACTCAAACCGTTGGGTCTTCATATTTTGCGTATAATTATTATGGTCACTCTATAACTGACCTATTAAGATCTCGCGAGAAAATCTAGTAATAAAGTAATAGTTAAAAAATCACCGACCAACTGTTCCTAGGTTCAAATATTAGATTTCGGGACACGTCCAGATTTTCATGATCGTTCATGGTAATCTCAGTTTATGGTTAAAAAACCCGACCAGTCGTCGGCGTAAGGCGTTTCAGACGAGTAATTATCATACCTACAGCTCGATAAACGGTGAACGCCCTTACCTAACGGCCGGAGCACTGTAGCTTCATAGTTCATACCAGAGTGTGGAGGTATTATTCTCAATTCTCATTTCTATACGTTACTGTATCTATTGTCATTTATGCTACGCAGGTTTTTCGTCAAACTTTAATTTATTTATATTTTAAAATATAAAAGTTTAGTTTAGTATTTATAAATTGTTTAACAAATATTTTAAATAATTTTTAAATCGTCAACATAATAAAACAACTCGTAAAAATAATTTATTTTATGGCCAAACCTCGAATAGTTTGATAGGTACCTACTTAGCTACTCTACCATTTTTAGGCATTTTAGAGGAAAAGTAGAGAGGATTTTGAAAATGAAATCGATAGATAGTTTTTGATTTATCGTGCAAAATGTTAGAAAAATACCCGAGTACGGAACCCTGTGCGCGAGTCTGACTCGCACTTGACCGGTTTTTTGGTCAAGCGTGAGCTGTCCATAAAAATATATGTAAAGTAGTAGTAAAAGTGTATTTTTTGCAATATATAAATGAATTATGAAAAAAAACTTTTTTAATTTAAATTTCATGTAAGGGTCATTTTCATTGCATCGAAAGAAAAAATTGGTACAGCAGAAGTTGGTCAAGTAAATGTTTTTTCATACAACATGAGGAAGCAATGTCTCCTATGGTTTGGATTTCCCCATACACTCCCAATTTAAAACAAAAAACACTGCATATGTTTGGATGGATGATCAAACAAGTACATGATACGGAGGGGCCTTGGATACAAATTAATTCTCCGCATTGCTCCAACATAAAAAAATAATACAAAAGGATTCCCTGGACGTAGACGATATGACCTTGCGGGGGTTGGGGATACGATCTTATTTGACCTCTTCTGTGCGTATAAGCCGATACAATATATCTCCTATTTACTCAAATACAGACGAAAGTAGGCGTAAGTACGTATACATAACATCGGTGATAGCCTAGTGGTTAATACGTTCGCTCGGCCTCCTAGTTCCTAGGGTCGGAGGTTCAATCCCGGACACGCTTTAAAAAAAAATTACGCTTTAAGAATATAAGCCATGCTAATCATGACTAATACTGCCTTTTCCCTTCCAATTAGGCGTAAAGCTTGTGCCAGGAGTGGGTACGACAATAGTACAACGGGTGGGGTTTGAACCGCCGACATCAGAATTCAGTCCGCCCCTCAACCGTTGAGCTGTCGAGGCTTTCTCTAACGTTTCGGAGTTATTTATGTACGTTTTAAGTAATAAGGTTTACTGGCTTTAACGGTGAAGGAAAACGTTATGAGGAAACCCGCATGCCTAAAGAGTTCTCCATAACATTCTCAATCGTGTAATCTGTCAATCTGCATTTGGCCAGCGTGGTACACTATGATCAATCTCTTCTCATTCTGAAAGGAGACTTCAGTGTGGTAGCCGCGGCCCAAGTCTCCCAGTCCCATTAGACTAGACCAGAGACAGTTATTGAGCAATAACTTACTGGAGTAAGCTTTTAAGCGGAATTTACATTACGAAATTACTTTCATGCATGTTGAGATTAATGTCACGCAACTAATTTCAATACGCACGAAATTAGACGTTTAAACGTGAAATTGCTTATGGAATTTATTTCATGAAACTAATTTCATGCCACTAAGTTTGTAATATAAACTCGGCTCTACATTATAAAATTAGTTGCCGATACTAGTTTCATCCAAAAATCGCGTCTAAACTGTTTAAGTTTCATGCAATTAATGCATGCATTGAGAAATTAGACGTTTACACGTGAAATTGTTGATGAAATTAATGTCATGACATAATTCGTAATGTAAATTCGGCTTTATGGCTCCTCTATGCACGTCATTATTACTGTCCATTGTCCAAGCCTAACCAGGTTGTTGATATTCTAAGCGCATAGTTTTTGACAAGCTAGGTGTCTCCTTAACGTATAAAGCTATGGTTTCCTCCAAAAGCGGTGCCGTTTTTAAACGGACGCAATATGATGACCTCAAAAAGACGGCCGTAAACATGTGGAATGTTAGAAACTGCATAGACCGTTTTATTACGGTGAACAGACCACAAAGTACGTGTCAATGGTTGAAAATGGACGAACTTGATTTAGCGTTACTAGTATATTTGGAAGATGAACAATCATCAGAAGACGAAAATAGTCTAGTCTTTATGTTTTACATTATAATATAGCACATCATGAACCCGCACAAAATCAATTAAAATTTCATCATCCTCGCTGGTCCAGTTGATGAAACTCATTTTGAACAATAAATATTTTAAAATGACACGAAAATTAATATTAAGCTTGAAAATACCTTCACCGCTACATGAAAAAAACGTTGACAGACACTTCGACACCGACAAGACGGCCGTCATGCAAATGGCGGTACCGCTTTTTGACGTTACGGTGTCAATTACCGTTATCTAGGAAACCGCGCCATATTGTTTACATAGACAACGTTCTAGTGACGTCATTCACCGCTGTATTAAGGCCGCTACATGATGGCACCGCTTTTGGAGGAAACCAGAGCTTAAGTGGCTACACAAAGCGGCCCTACTCTGACGTGGAAAAGGTCGTCGGCTCCTATTATGTACAGACGAAAATATTTATAGCGCCTGCCCTTGAGAAGGACAGATGAGTGCCATGCTACGCGCCCGGCTTATAGGCGAAGAGCTGGGGAATAATATGTACAAGTATTTTGTACAAAACCCAAAATATTCATCAAAAAACATTACTTATTTTATTTAGCGTTGGTTGTACACTTACATTGTAAGTCTGCAAACCTGTACTGTTTAATTTTTTCTGCAAAACAGTAAGATAGATATTAATTTTAAATCGTATGAGATCATTAGCAATATATTCAAAATTACAATATCTCAAATTCAATAATATACATTATAAATTTGGATGAATTGCGAAATGCGATTATAGAATTACAATTATTGCTAGCGACAAAATTATATTGGGATACTTATACTCTACCGATATCATAATATCAGTGCATTTAGATTTCTGGTATTTATAAAACATAAACGTACCTATTCCGTACGTATTTATATACCGTAAACGTATAGTAGTAATACGTAACGTATTTGCGCGTTTAATGATTCACTTTATTGCTTAATATAATTGAGCGATTACAAATAAGTACCAATTTATCAAGGACGACACTAGCTCCTATAGCACAGTTTTCACATTTTTGGGAGTTAGAGGCTAAATTAATTACGTGAATATTCTATTTTTTGGCAAACACAAGATATTATTGTTATTTCCGCCATGAACCCTAGATATAAACAAATCTTCAACCGGCTCTTAGAGTATCCGACAAATTGCTCTAAATTGACAACGCATGAAGAGCAAAATCAATAGGAGCTTGGCGCGATTGATCAAATGTTTTCTTTAACAGCGTATTTTATCAAACGTTTCTCGTTATTTTAAAGTAGTACAGTAGAATACCATAAGTACCAGTAGTAGACCATTTGGGCCAGTATAAACCCTTAAAAGAAATAGTTCACCAGCTCTTGGAGCATCGGACCAATTGCTTTAAATTGACAAAGCATTTGAATATTGTTTGATCACATATTAGCACTTGACTGCGATCTCACCTGATTAAGTAACGATGCAGTCATAATCTATAGAGAGCACTTTGAATTTCCTCAGACTTATCTAAGCAAAGTTACGTTTTAAGTGTCTTAAGAGACACTGTTAAAACGAGACAGCGATATACCGTTGGCATAAACCTGTCTCGTTTTAACTGAACTTAAGTCTAAGCAAAGTCAAAGTGCGCTCTATAGATCACAACCTCAATGCCCAGATGGAATCATGGCAAGTGCCTAAAACCTAAAAACTCAGATATTTTGAAAGCCTAGTCGAAACCTGACAAATGCCTATTAATCCTAGGATCAATCCCAACGTCTGGTAACCCTGAAGAGCAAATCGATGCGTTGTAACAGTACCCTGGCGCGATTGGTTGAACGTTACACTGGCGATCACAGAATTCGAAATAGATTTAGAAGTGGTAAAGGTGCATCGTGTAAATGTGTAGTGAATATCATAACGTCAATGCAACTTTTTGTAAAGAAAGTCGTATTTTCAATGAGTTGAAGTTGTTTCACACTGACACGCAGCGACATTCTAAGCTTCTACGCATCATATTTTAACCTCTATCACCACAATGTATTGCACTTTGTAACGAGAAAAAAAAATCTTTTCATAGTTTTTTTTTTCGGTAGAAAGTGCATTACATTGTAATAATAGAGTTTAGAGATCAATAGGTATATATATGTGTGTATTGCGTACTGTCAATCGACCCTTCGAGTTTGAGTTTAATTTACTGTAATTGAGTTTAGTTTTGGATGTTTTATCTATTCGCCACTGTCCTTGACCAATGTAAATCAGCTGGCCTAAGGGGGTCGACACCGCTTCTATTATATTATTTAGGAATCCGTGGGTGTACTTTATCAGACCAGCGCGGCGTGTTATCAACACGTTACGAAGTAGGCACCATGATTGTAGTGGGTAGTTAAGGGCACGCAAATTGTATAATTTTTGCCCACAAAATTAGGGTCTATAAAAACTAAATGGCACCCGCCAATCACGACTTCGTCCGCATAGATTTAGATTTTTAAGAGTCCCGTGGTAACTTTTAGATTTTCCGGGATAAAACCTATGTCCATCTCCAGGGTGCAAGCTATTTCGGTTAAAAGGATGGGCCGTGAAAAGGTAACAGACCGACAAACATACCTACTTTCAAATTTATCCGTATTAGTATGGTTAGTAAACATTATTTTCTCTCGG